>NC_059131.1:111626818-112245928 GCF_020740605.2 Lemur catta | reverse complement strand
GGTTAGCATCAGCCCTACTATAGTGTTAGGGTTAGTGTTAGGGTTAGCATCAGCCCTAGAATAGTGTTAGGGTTAGGGTTAGCCTCAGCCCTAGGAGAGTGTTAGGGTTAGGGTTAGAATCAGGCCTAGGGTAGTGTTAGGGTTAGGGTTTGGGTTAGCATCAGCCCTAGGATAGTGTTAGGGTTAGGGTTAGCATCAGGCCTAGGATAGTGTTAGGGTTAAGGTTATCATCAGCCCTAGGAGAGTGTTAGGGTTAGTGTTAGGGTTAGCATCAGCCCTAGGATAGTGTTAGGGTTAGGGTTCACATCAGCCCTAGGATAGTGTTAAGGTTAGGGTTAGGGTTAGCATCAGCCCTAGGATAGTGTTAGGTTTAGGGTTAGCATCAGACCTAGGATAGTGTTAGGGTTAGGGTTAGGGTTAGCATCAGCCCTAGGATAGTGTAAGTGTTAGGGTTAGGGTTAGCATCAGGCCTAGGAGAGTGTGAGGGTTAGGGTTAACATCAGCCCTAGGATAGTGTTAGGGTTAGGGTTAGGGTTAGCATCAGCCCTAGGATAGTGTTAGGGTTAGGGTTATGGTTAGAATCAGCCCTAGGATAGTATTAGGGTTAGGGTTAGCATCAGCCCTAGGATAGTGTTAGGGTTAGGGTTAGGGTTAGCATCAACCCTAGGATACTGTTAGGGTTAGGGTTAGGGTTAGCATCAGCCCTAGTATATTATTAGGGTTAGGGTTAGCATCAGCCCTAGAATAGTGTTAGGGTTAGGGTTAAGGTTAGCACCAGGCCTAGGATAGTGTTAGTGTTAGGGTTAGCATCAGCCTTAGGATAGTGTTAGGGTTAGGGTTAGGGTTAGCATCAGCCGTAGGATAGTGTTAGGGTTAGGGTTAGCCTCAGCCCTAGGATAGTGTTAGAGTTAGGGTTAGTGTTAGCATCAGCCCTAGGATAGTGATAGGGTTAGGGTTTGGGTTAGCATCAGCCCTAGGATAGTGTTAGGGTTAGGGTTGGCATCAGCCCTAGGATAGTGTTAGGGTTAGGGTTAGGGTTAGCATCAGCCCTAGGATAGTGTCAGGGTTAGGGTTAGCATCAACCCTAAGATAGTGTTTGTGTTAGGGTTAGGGTTAGCATCAGCCCTAGGATAGTGTTAAGGTTAGGGTTAGCCTCAGCCCTAGGAGAGTGTTAGGGTTAGGGATAGGATTAGCATCAGGCCTAGGATAGTGTTAGGGTTAGGGTTAGGGTTAGCATCAGGAATATGATAGTGTTAGGGTTACGGTTAGAATCAGCCCTAGGATAGTGTTAGGGTTAGGGTTAGGGTTAGCATCAGCCCTAGGATAGTGTTAGGTTTAGGGTTAGGGATATCATCAGGCCTAGGATATTGTTAGGGTTAGGGTTAGCATCAGCCCTAGGATAGTGTTAGAGTTAGGGTTAGGGTTAGCATCAGCCCTAGGATAGTGTTAGGGTTAGGGTTAGGGTTAGCATCAGCCCTAGGATAGTGTTAGGGTTAGGGTTAGGGTTAGCATCAGCCCTAGGATATTATTAGGGTTAGGGTTAGCATCAGCCCTAGGATAGTGTTAGGGTTAGGGTTAAGGTTAGCACCAGGCCTAGGATAGTGTTAGTGTTAGGGTTAGCATCAGCCTTAGGATAGTGTTAGGGTTAGGGTTAGGGTTAGCATCAGCCGTAGGATAGTGTTAGGGTTAGGGTTAGCCTCAGCCCTAGGATAGTGGTAGAGTTAGGGTTAGTGTTAGCATCAGCCCTAGGATAGTGATAGGGTTAGGGTTTGGGTTAGCATCAGCCCTAGGATAGTGTTAGCGTTAGGGTTAGGGTTAGGATCAGCCCTAGGATAGTATTAGGGTTAGGGTTAGTGTTAGGGTTAGGGTTAGCATCAGCTCTAGGATAGTGTTATGGTTAGGGTTAGGGTTAGCATCTGCCCTACGATAGTGTTAGTGTTAGGGTTAGGGTTAGCATCAGGCCTAGGATAGTGTTAGGGTTAGGGTTAGCATCACCCCTAGGATAGTGTTAGGGTTAGGGTTAGGATTACCATCAGCCCTGGGATAGTGTCAGGGTTAGGGTTAGCATCAACCCTAAGATAGTGTTTGGGTTAGGGTTAGGGTTAGCATCAGCCCTAGGATAGTGTTAGGGTTAGGGTTAGCCTCAGCCCTAGGAGAGTGTTAGGGTTAAGGATAGGGTTAGCATCAGGCCTAGGATAGTGTTAGGGTCAGGGTTAGGGTTAGCATCAGGCCTATGATAGTGTTAGGGTTACGGTTAGAATCAGCCCTAGGATAGTGTTAGGGTTAGGGTTAGGGTTAGCATCAGCCCTAGGATAGTGTTAGGTTTAGGGTTAGGGATATCATCAGGCCTAGGATATCGTTAGGGTTAGGGTTAGCATCAGCCCTAGGATAGTGTTAGAGTTACGGTTAGGGTTAGCATCAGCCCTAGGATAGTGTTAGGGTTAGGGTTAGGGTTAGCATCAGCCCTAGGATAGTGTTAGGGTTAGGGTTAGGATTAGCATCAGCCCTAGGATATTATTAGGGTTAGGGTTAGCATCAGCCCTAGGATAGTGTTAGGGTAGGGTTAGGGTTAGCACCAGGCCTAGGATAGTGTTCGTGTTAGGGTTAGCATCAGCCTTAGGATAGTGTTAGGGTTAGGGTTAGGGTTAGCATCAGCCGTAGGATAGTGTCAGGTTTAGGGTTAGCATCAGCCCTAGGATAGTGTTAGGGTTAGGGTTAGGGTTAGCACCAGGCCTAGGATAGTGTTAGTGTTAGGGTTAGCATCAGCCTTAGGATAGTGTTAGGGTTAGGGTTAGGGTTAGCATCAGCCCTAGGATAGTGTAAGTGTTAGGGTTAGGGTTAGCATCAGGCCTAGGAGAGTGTTAGGGTTAGGGTTAGCATCAGCCCTAGGATAGTGTTAGGGTTAGGGTTAGGGTTAGCATCAGCCCTAGGATAGTGTTAGGGTTAGGGTTATGGTTAGCATCAGCCCTAGGATAGTATTAGGGTTAGGGTTAGCATCAGCCCTAGGATAGTGTTAGGGTTAGGGTTATGGTTAGCATCAACCCTAGGATACTGTTAGGGTTAGGGTTAGGGTTAGCATCAGCCCTAGTATATTATTAGGGTTAGGGTTAGCATCAGCCCTAGAATAGTGTTAGGGTTAGGGTTAAGGTTAGCACCAGGCCTAGGATAGTGTTAGTGTTAGGGTTAGCATCAGCCTAAGGATAGTGTTAGGGTTAGGGTTAGCCTCAGTCCTAGGATAGTGTTAGAGTTAGGGTTAGTGTTAGCATCAGCCCTAGGATAGTGATAAGGTTAGGGTTTGGGTTAGCATCAGCCCTAGGATAGTGTTAGTGTTAGGGTTAGCATCAGCCCTAGGATAGTGTTAGCGTTAGGGTTAGGGTTAGCATCAGCCCTAGGATAGTATTAGGGTTAGGGTTAGGGTTAGGCTTAGGGTTAGCATCAGCTCTAGGATAGTGTTATGGTTAGGGTTAGGGTTAGCATCTGCCCTACGATAGTGTTAGGGTTAGGGTTAGGGTTAGCATCAGGCCTAGGATAGTGTTAGGGTTAGGGTTAGTATCAGCCCTAGGATAGTGTTAGGGTTAGGGTTAGGGTTAGCATCAGCCCTAGGATAGTGTCAGGGTTAGGGTTAGCATCAACCCTAAGATAGTGTTTGGGTTAGGGTTAGGGTTAGCATCAGCCCTAGGATAGTGTTAGTGTTAGGGTTAGCCTCAGCCCTAGGAGAGTGTTAGGGTTAGGGATAGGGTTAGCATCAGGCCTAGGATAGTGTTAGGGTTAGGGTTAGGGTTAGCATCAGGCCTATGATTGTGTTAGGGTTACGGTTAGAATCAACCCTAGGATAGTGTTAGGGTTAGGGTTAGGGTTAGCATCAGCCCTAGGATAGTGTTAGGTTTAGGGTTAGGGATATCATCAGGCCTAGGATATTGTTAGGGTTAGGGTTAGCATCAGCCCTAGGATAGTGTTAGAGTTAGGGTTAGGGTTAGCATCAGCCCTAGGATCGTGTTAGGGTTAGGGTTAGGGTTAGCATCAGCCCTAGGATAGTGTTAGGGTTAGGGTTAGGGTTAGCATCAGCCCTAGGATATTATTAGGGTTAGGGTTAGCATCAGCCCTAGGATAGTGTTAGGGTTAGGGTTAGGGTTAGCACCACACCTAGGATAGTGTTAGTGTTAGGGTTAGCATCAGCCTTAGGATAGTGTTAGGGTTAGGGTTAGGGATAGCCTCAGCCCTAGGATAGTGTTAGGGTTAGGGTTAGCATCAGCCCTAGGATAGTGTTAGAGTTAGGGTTAGGGTTAGCATCAGCCCTAGGATAGTGTTAGGGTTAGGGTTAGGTTTAGCATCAGCCCTAGGATAGTGTTAGGGTTAGGGTTAGCATCAGCCCTAGGATAGTGTTAGGGTTAGGGTTAGGGTTAGCATCAGCCCTAGGATAGTGTGAGGGTTAGGGTTAGCATCAGCCCTAGGATAGTATTAGGGTTAGGGTTAGGGTTAGCATCAGCCCTAGGAGAGTGTTAGGGTTAGGGTTAGCATCAGCCGTAGGATAGTGTTAGGGTTAGGGTTAGGGTTAGCATCAGCCCTAGGATAGTGTTAGGGTTAGGGTTAGCATCAACCCTAGGATAGTGTTAGGGTTAGGGTTAGGGTTAGCATCAGCCCTAGGATAGTATTAGGGTTAGGGTTAGGGTTAGGGTTAGGGTTAGGGTTAGCATCAGCCCTAGGATAGTGTTAGGGTTAGGGTTATGGTTAGCATCAGCCCTAGGATAGTATTAGGGTTAGGGTTAGCATCAGCCATAGGATAGTGTTAGGGTTAGGGTTAGGGTTAGCATCAACCCTAGGATACTGTTAGGGTTAGGGTTAGGGTTAGCATCAGCCCTAGTATATTATTAGGGTTAGGGTTAGCATCAGCCCTAGAATAGTGTTAGGGTTAGGGTTAGGGTTAGCACCAGGCCTAGGATAGTGTTAGTGTTAGGGTTAGCATCAGCCTTAGGATAGTGTTAGGGTTAGGGTTAGGGTTAGCATCAGCCATAGGATAGTGTTAGGGTTAGGGTTAGCCTCAGCCCTAGGATAGTGTTAGAGTTAGGGTTAGTGTTAGCATCAGCCCTAGGATAGTGATAGGGTTAGGGTTTGGGTTAGCATCAGGCCTAGGGTAGTGTTAGGGTTAGGGTTAGGGTTAGCATCAGGCCTACGATAGTTTTAGGGTTACGGTTAGAATCAGCCCTAGGATAGTGTTAGGGTTAGCATCAGCCCTAGGATAGTGTTAGGTTTAGGGTTAGGGATATCATCAGGCCTAGGATATTGTTAGGTTTAGGGTTAGCATCAGCCCTAGGATAGTGTTAGAGTTAGGGTTAGGGTTAGCATCAGCCCTAGGATAGTGTTAGGGTTAGGGTTAGGGTTAGCATCAGCCCTAGGATAGTGTTAGGGTTAGGGTTAGGGTTAGCATCCGCCCTAGGATATTATTAGGATAAGGGTTAGCATCAGCTCTAGGATACTGTTAGGGTTAGGGTTAAGGTTAGCACCAGGCCAAGGATAGTGTTAGTGTTACGGTTAGCATCAGCCTTAGGATAGTGTTAGGGTTAGGGTTAGGGTTAGCATCAGCCGTAGGATAGTGTTAGGGTTAGGGATAGCCTCAGCCCTAGGATAGTGTTAGAGTTAGGGTTAGGGTTAGCATCAGCTCTAGGATAGTGTTAGGGTTAGGGTTAGGGTTAGCATCAGCCCTAGGATAGTGTTAGGGTTAGGGTTAGCATCAGCCCTAGGATAGTGTTAGGGTTAGGGATAGGATTAGCATCAGGCCTAGGATAGTGTTAGGGTTAGGGTTAGGGTTAGCATCAGCCCTAGGATAGTGTTAGGGTTAGGGTTAGCATCAGGCCTAGGATAGTGTTAGGGTTAGGGTTAGCATCAGCCCTAGGAGAGTGTTAAGGTTAGGGTTAGGGTTAGCATCAGCCCTAGGATAGTGTTAGGGTTAGGGTTAACATCAGCCCTAGGATGGTGTTAAGTTTAGGGTTAGGGTTAGCATCAGCCATGGGATAGTGTTAGGTTTAGGGTTAGCATCAGACCTAGGATAGTGTTAGTGTTAGGGTTAGGGTTAGCATCAGCCTTAGGATAGTGTAAGTGTTAGGGTTAGGGTTAGCATCAGGCCTAGGAGAGTGTTAGGGTTAGGGTTAGCATCAGCCCTAGGATAGTGTTAGGGTTAGGGTTAGGGTTAGCATCAGCACTAGGATAGTGTTAGGGTTAGGGTTATGGTTAGCGTCAGCCCTAGGATAGTATTAGGGTTAGGGTTAGCATCAGCCCTAGGATAGTGTTAGGGTTAGGGATAGGGTTAGCACCAGCCCCAGGATAGTGTTAGTGTTAGGGTTAGCATCAGCCTTAGGATAGTGTTAGGGTTAGGGTTAGGGTTAGCATCAGCCGTAGGATAGTGTTTGTGTTAGGGTTAGCCTCAGCCCTAAGATAGTGTTCTAGTTAGGGTTAGGGTTAGCATCAGCCCTAGGATAGTGTTAGGGTTAGGGTTAGGGTTAGCATCAGCCCTAGGATAGTATTAGGGTTAGGGTTAGGGTTAGGGTTAGGGTTAGCATCAGCTCTAGGATAGTGTTATGGTTAGGGTTAGGGTTAGCATCAGCCCTACGATAGTGTTAGGGTTAGGGTTACGGTTAGCATCAGGCCTAGGATAGTGTTAGGGTTAGGGTTAGCATCAGCCCTAGGATAGTGTTAGGGTTAGGGTTAGGGTTAGCATCAGCCCTAGGATAGTGTCAGGGATAGGGTTAGCATCAACCCTAAGATAGTGTTTGGGTTAGGGTTAGGGTTAGCATCAGCCCTAGGATAGTGTCAGGGTTAGGGTTAGCCTCAGCCGTTAGAGAGTGTTAGGGTTAGGGATAGGGTTAGCATCAGGCCTAGGATAGTGTTAGGGTTAGGGTTAGGGTTAGCATCAGGCCTATGATTGTGTTAGGGTTACGGTTAGAATCAACCCTAGGATAGTGTTAGGGTTAGGGTTAGGGTTAGCATCAGCCCTAGGATAGTGTTAGGTTTAGGGTTAGGGATATCATCAGGCCTAGGATATTGTTAGGGTTAGGGTTAGCATCAGCCCTAGGATAGTGTTAGAGTTAGGGTTAGGGTTAGCATCAGCCCTAGGATAGTGTTAGGGTTAGGGTTAGGGTTAGCATCAGCCCTAGGAGAGTGTTAGGGTTAGGGTTAGGGTTAGCATCAGCCCTAGGAGAGTGTTAGGGTTAGGGTTAGGGTTAGCATCAGCCCTAGGATATTATTAGGGTTAGGGTTAGCATCAGCCCTAGGATAGTGTTAGGGTTAGGGTTAGGGTTAGCACCAGGCCTAGGATAGTGTTAGCGTTAGGGTTAGCATCAGCCTTAGGATAGTGTTAGGGTTAGGGTTAGGGATAGCATCAGCCGTAGGATAGTGTTAGGGTTAGGGTTAGCATCAGCCCTAGGATAGTGTTAGAGTTAGGGTTAGGGTTAGCATCAGCCCTAGGATAGTGTTAGGGTTAGGGTTAGGGTTAGCATCAACCCTAGGATAGTGTTAGGGTTAGGGTTAGCATCAGCCCTAGGATAGTGTTAGGGTTAGGGTTAGGGTTAGCATCAGCCCTAGGATAGTGTTAGGGTTAGGGTTAGCATCAGCCCTAGGATAGTATTAGGGTTAGGGTTAGGGTTAGCATCAGCCCTAGGATAGTGTTAGTGTTAGGGTTAGCATCAGCCCTAGGATAGTGTTAGGGTTAGGGTTAGGGTTAGCATCAGCCCTAGGATAGTGTTAGGGTTAGGGTTAGCATCAACCCTAGGATAGTGTTAGGGTTAGGGTTAGGGTTAGCATCAGCCCTAGGATAGTATTAGGGTTAGGGTTAGGGTTAGGGTTAGGGTTAGCATCAGCCCTAGGATAGTGTTAGGGTTAGGGTTATGGTTAGCATCAGCCCTAGGATAATATTAGGGTTAGGGTTAGGGTTAGGGTTAGCATCAACCCTAGGATACTGTTAGGGTAAGGGTTAGGGTTAGCATCAGCCCTAGTATATTATTAGGGTTATGGTTAGCATCAGCCCTAGGATAGTATTAGGGTTAGGGTTAGCCTCAGCCCTAGGAGAGTGTTAGGGTTAGGGATAGGGTTAGCATCAGGCCTAGGATAGTGTTAGGGTTAGGGTTAGGGTTAGCATCAGGCCTACGATAGTTTTAGGGTTACGGTTAGAATCAGCCCTAGGATAGTGTTAGGGTTAGCATCAGCCCTAGGATAGTGTTAGGTTTAGGGTTAGGGATATCATCAGGCCTAGGATATTGTTAGGTTTAGGGTTAGCATCAGCCCTAGGATAGTGTTAGAGTTAGGGTTAGGGTTAGCATCAGCCCTAGGATAGTGTTAGGGTTAGGGTTAGGGTTAGCATCAGCCCTAGGATAGTGTTAGGGTTAGGGTTAGGGTTAGCATCCGCCCTAGGATATTATTAGGGTAAGGGTTAGCATCAGCCCTAGGATACTGTTAGGGTTAGGGTTAAGGTTAGCACCAGGCCTAGGATATTGTTAGGTTTAGGGTTAGCATCAGCCCTAGGATAGTGTTAGAGTTAGGGTTAGGGTTAGCATCAGCCCTAGGATAGTGTTAGGGTTAGGGATAGGATTAGCATCAGGCCTAGGATAGTGTTAGGGTTAGGGTTAGGGTTAGCATCAGCCCTAGGATAGTGTTAGGGTTAGGGTTAGCATCAGGCCTAGGATAGTGTTAGGGTTAGGATTAGCATCAGCCCTAGGAGAGTGTTAGGGTTAGGGTTAGGGTTAGCATCAGCCCTAGGACAGTGTTAGGGTTAGGGTTAACATCAGCCCTAGGATGGTGTTAAGTTTAGGGTTAGGGTTAGCATCAGCCATGGGATAGTGTTAGGTTTAGGGTTAGCATCAGACCTAGGATAGTGTTAGGGTTAGGGTTAGGGTTAGCATCAGCCTTAGGATAGTGTAAGTGTTAGGGTTAGGGTTAGCATCAGGCCTAGGAGAGTGTTAGGGTTAGGGTTAGCATCAGCCCTAGGATAGTGTTAGGGTTAGGGTTAGGGTTAGCATCAGCCCTAGGATAGTGTTAGGGTTAGGGTTATGGTTAGCATCAGCCCTAGGATAGTATTAGGGTTAGGGTTAGCCTCAGCCCTAGGATAGTGTTAGGGTTAGGGATAGGGTTAGCACCAGGCCCAGGATAGTGTTAGTGTTAGGGTTAGCATCAGCCTTAGGATAGTGTTAGGGTTAGGGTTAGGGTTAGCATCAGCCGTAGGATAGTGTTTGTGTTAGGGTTAGCCTCAGCCCTAAAATAGTGTTAGAGTTAGGGTTAGGGTTAGCATCAGCCCTAGGATAGTGTTAGTATTAGGGTTAGCATCAACCCTAGGATAGTGTTAGGGTTAGGGTTAGGGTTAGCATCAGCCCTAGGATAGTGTTAGGGTTAGGGTTAGCCTCAGCCCTAGGAGAGTGTTAGGGTTAGGGTTAGGGTTAGCATCAGCCCTAGGATAGTGTTAGGGTTAGGGTTAGGGTTAGCATCCGCCCTAGGATAGTGTTAGGGTTAGGGATAGGGTTAGCATCAGCCCTAGGATAGTGTTAGGGTTAGGGTTAGGGTTAGGGTTAGGGTTAGCATCAGCTCTAGGATAGTGTTACGGTAAGTGTTAGGGTTAGCATCAGGCCTAGGATAGTGTTAGGGTTACGGTTAGAATCAGCCCTAGGATAGTGTTAGGGTTAGGGTTAGCCTCAGCCCTAGGAGAGTGTTAGGGTTAGGGTTAGGGTTAGCATCAGCCCTAGGATAGTGTTAGGGTTACGGTTAGGGTTAGCATCAGCCCTAGGATAGTGTCAGGGTTAGGGTTAGCATCAACACTAGGATAGCGTTTGGGTTAGGGTTAGGGTTAGCATCAGCCCTAGGATATTATTGGGGTTAGTGTTAGCATCAGCCCTAGGAGAGTGATAGGGTTAGGTTTTGGGTTAGCATCAGCCCTAGGATAGTGTTAGTGTTAGGGTTAGCATCAGCCCTAGGATAGTATTAGGGTTAGGGTTAGGGTTAGGGTTAGGGTTAGCATCAGCTCTAGGATAGTGTTAGGGTTAGGGTTAGGGTTAGCATCAGCCCTACGATAGTGTTAGGGTTAGGGTTAGGGTTAGCATCAGGCCTAGGATAGTGTTAGGGTTAGGGTTAGCATCAGCCCTAGGACAGTGTTAGGGTTAGGGTTAGGGTTAGCATCAGCCCTAGGATAGTGTCAGGGTTAGGGTTAGCATCAACTCTAGGATAGTGTTTGGGTTAGGGTTAGGGTTAGCATCAGCCTTAGGATAGTGTTAGGGTTAGGGTTAGGGTTAGCATCAGCCGTAGGATACTGTTTGGGTTAGGGTTAGCCTCAGCCCTAAGATAGTGTTCTAGTTAGGGTTAGGGTTAGCATCAGCCCTAGGATAGTGTTAGGGTTAGGGTTAGGGTTAGCATCAGCCCTAGGATAGTGTTAGTGTTAGGGTTAGCATCAGCCCTAGGATAGTGTTAGGGTTAGGGTTAACATAAACCCTGGGATAGTGCTAGGGTTAGGTTTAGGGTTATCATCAGGCCTAGGATAGTGTTAGGGTTAGGGTTAGCATCAGCTCTAGGATAGTGTTAGGGTTAGGGTTAGGGTTAGCATCAGCCCTAGGATAGTGTTAAGGTTAGGGTTAGGATTATCATCAGGCCTAGGATAGTGTGAGGGCTAGGGTTAGCATCAGACTTAGGATAGTGTTAGGGTTAGGGTTAGGGTTAGCATCAGCCCTAGGATAGTGTTAGGGTAAGGGTTAGCATCAGCCCTAGGATAGTGTTAGGGTTAGGGTTAGGGTTAGCATCAGCCCTAGGATAGTTTTAGGTTTAGGGTTACCATCAGCCCTAGGATAGTGTTAGGGTTAGGGTTAGGGTTAGCATCAACCCTAGGATAGTGTTAGGATTAGGGTTAGCATCAGCCCTAGGATAGTGTTAGAGTTAGGGTTAGGGTTAGCATCAGCCCTAGGATAGTGTTAGGGTTAGGGATAGGATTAGCATCAGGCCTAGGATAGTGTTAGGGTTAGGGTTAGGGTTAGCATCAGCCCTAGGATAGTGTTAGGGTTAGGGTTAGCATCAGGCCTAGGATAGTGTTAGGGTTAGGGTTAGCATCAGCCCTAGGAGAGTGTTAGGGTTAGGGTTAGGGTTAGCATCAGCCCTAGGACAGTGTTAGGGTTAGGGTTAACATCAGCCCTAGGATGGTGTTAAGTTTAGGGTTATGGTTAGCATCAGCCATGGGATAGTGTTAGGTTTAGGGTTAGCATCAGACCTAGGATAGTGTTAGGGTTAAGGTTAGGGTTAGCATCAGCCTTAGGATAGTGTAAGTGTTAGGGTTAGGGTTAGCATCAGGCCTAGGAGAGTGTTAGGGTTAGGGTTAGCATCAGCCCTAGGATAGTGTTAGGGTTAGGGTTAGGGTTAGCATCAGCCCTAGGATAGTGTTAGGGTTAGGGTTATGGTTAGCGTCAGCCCTAGGATAGTATTAGGGTTAGGGTTAGCCTCAGCCCTAGGATAGTGTTAGGGTTAGGGATAGGGTTAGCACCAGGCCCAGGATAGTGTTAGTGTTAGGGTTAGCATCAGCCTTAGGATAGTGTTAGGGTTAGGGTTAGGGTTAGCATCAGCCGTAGGATAGTGTTTGTGTTAGGGTTAGCCTCAGCCCTAAGATAGTGTTAGAGTTAGGGTTAGGGTTAGCATCAGCCCTAGGATAGTGTTAGTATTAGGGTTAGCATCAACCCTAGGATAGTGTTAGGGTTAGGGTTAGGGTTAGCATCAGCCCTAGGATAGTGTTAAGGTTAGGGTTAGCCTCAGCCCTAGGAGAGTGTTAGGGTTAGGGTTAGGGTTAGCATCAGCCCTAGGATAGTGTTAGGGTTAGGGTTAGGGTTAGCATCCGCCCTAGGATAGTGTTAGGGTTAGGGATAGGGTTAGCATCAGCCCTAGGATAGTGTTAGGGTTAGGGTTAGGGTTAGGGTTAGCATCAGCTCTAGGATAGTGTTACGGTAAGTGTTAGGGTTAGCATCAGGCCTAGGATAGTGTTAGGGTTACGGTTAGAATCAGCCCTAGGATAGTGTTAGGTTTAGGGTTAGGGTTAGCATCAGCCCTACGATAGTGTTAGGTTTAGGGTTATGGATATCATCAGGCAAAGGGTATTGTTAGTGTTAGGGTTAGCATCAGCCCTAGGATAGTGTTAGGGTTAGGGTTAGGGTTAGCATCAGCCCTAGTATATTATTAGGGTTAGGGTTAGCATCAGCCCTAGAATAGTGTTAGGGTTAGGGTTAGGGTTAGCATCAGCCGTAGGATAGTGTTAGGGTTAGGGTTAGCCTCAGCCCTAGGATAGTGTTAGAGTTAGGGTTAGTGTTAGCATCAGCCCTAGGAGAGTGATAGGGTTAGGTTTTGGGTTAGCATCAGCCCTAGGATAGTGTTAGTGTTAGGGTTAGCATCAGCCCTAGGATAGTATTAGGGTTAGGGTTAGGGTTAGGGTTAGCATCAGCTCTAGGATAGTGTTAGGGTCAGGGGTAGGGTTAGCATCAGCCCTACGATAGTGTTAGGGTTAGGGTTAGGGTTAGCATCAGGCCTAGGATAGTGTTAGGGTTAGGGTTAGCATCAGCCCTAGGACAGTGTTAGGGTTAGGGTTAGGGTTAGCATTAGCCCTAGGATAGTGTCAGGGTTAGGGTTAGCATCAACCCTAGGATAGTGTTTGGGTTAGGGTTAGGGTTAGCATCAGCCTTAGGATAGTGTTAGGGTTAGGGTTAAGGTTAGCATCAGCCGTAGGATACTGTTTGGGTTAGGGTTAGCCTCAGCCCTAAGATAGTGTTCTAGTTAGGGTTAGGGTTAGCATCAGCCCTAGGATAGTGTTAGGGTTAGGGTTAGGGTTAGCATCAGCCCTAGGATAGTGTTAGTGTTAGGGTTAGCATCAGCCCTAGGATAGTGTTAGGGTTAGGGTTAACATAAACCCTAGGATAGTGTTAGGGTTAGGTTTAGGGTTATCATCAGGCCTAGGATAGTGTTAGGGTTAGGGTTAGCATCAGCTCTAGGATAGTGTTAGGGTTAGGGTTAGGGTTAGCATCAGCCCTAGGATAGTGTTAAGGTTAGGGTTAGGATTATCATCAGGCCTAGGATAGTGTGAGGGCTAGGGTTAGCATCAGACTTAGGATAGTGTTAGGGTTAGGGTTAGGGTTAGCATCAGCCCTAGGATAGTGTTAGGGTAAGGGTTAGCATCAGCCCTAGGATAGTTTTAGGGTTAGGGTTAGGGTTAGCATCAGCCCTGGGATAGTTTTAGGTTTAGGGTTACCATCAGCCCTAGGATAGTGTTAGGGTTAGGGTTAGGGTTAGCATCAGCCATAGGATAGTGTTAGGATTAGGGTTAGCATCAACCTTAGGATAGTGTTAGGGTTAGGGTTAGGGTTAGCATCAGCCCTAGGATAGTGTTAGGGTTAGGGTTAGCCTCAGCCCTAGGAGAGTATTATGGTTAGGGATAGGGTTAGCATCAGGCCTAGGATAGTGTTGGGGTTAGGGTTAGGGTTAGCATCAGCCCTAGGATAGTGTTAGTGTTAGGGTTAGCATCAGCCCTAGGATAATGTTAGGGTTAGGGTTAGCATCAGGCCTAGGATAGTGTTAGGGTTAGGGTTAGCATCAGCCCTAGGATAGTGTTAGGGTTAGGGATAGGGTTAGCATCAGCCCTAGGATAGTGTTAGGGTTAGGGTTATGGTTAGCATCAACTCTAGGATAGTATTAGGGTTAGGGTTAGCATCAGCCCTAGGATAGTGTTAGGGTTAGGGTTAGGGTTAGCACCAGGCCTAGGATAGTGTTAGTGTTAGGGTTAGCATCAGCCCTAGGATAGTGTTAGGGTTAGGGTTAGGGTTAGCATCAGCCCTAGGATAGTGTTAGTGTTAGGGTTAGCATCAGCCCTAGGATAGTGTTAGGGTTAGGGTTAGGGTTAGCATCCGCCCTAGGATAGTGTTAGGGTTAGGGTTAGGGTTAGCATCAGCCCTAGGATAGTGTTAGGGTTAGGGTTAACATAAACCCTAGGATAGTGATAGGGTTAGGGTTAGGGTTATCATCTGCCCTAGGATAGTGTTAAGGTTAGGGTTAGGGTTATCATCAGGCCTAGGATAGTGTGAGGGCTAGGGTTAGCATCAGACTTAGGATAGTGTTAGGGTTAGGGTTAGGGTTAGCATCAGCCCTAGGATAGTGTTAGGGTTAGGGTTAGCATCAGCCCTAGGATAGTGTTAGGGTTAGGGTTAACATAAACCCTAGGATAGTGTTAGGGCTAGGGTTAGGGTTATCATCAGGCCGAGGATAGTGTTAGGGTTAGGGTTAGCATCAGCCCTAGGATAGTGTTAGGGTTACGGTTAGGGTTAGCATCAGCCCTAGGATAGTGTCAGGGTTAGGGTTAGCATCAACACTAGGATAGCGTTTGGGTTAGGGTTAGGGTTAGCATCAGCCCTAGGATATTATTGGGGTTAGTGTTAGCATCAGCCCTAGGAGAGTGATAGGGTTAGGTTTTGGGTTAGCATCAGCCCTAGGATAGTGTTAGTGTTAGGGTTAGCATCAGCCCTAGGATAGTATTAGGGTTAGGGTTAGGGTTAGGGTTAGGGTTAGCATCAGCTCTAGGATAGTGTTAGGGTTAGGGTTAGGGTTAGCATCAGCCCTACGATAGTGTTAGGGTTAGGGTTAGGGTTAGCATCAGGCCTAGGATAGTGTTAGGGTTAGGGTTAGCATCAGCCCTAGGACAGTGTTAGGGTTAGGGTTAGGGTTAGCATCAGCCCTAGGATAGTGTCAGGGTTAGGGTTAGCATCAACTCTAGGATAGTGTTTGGGTTAGGGTTAGGGTTAGCATCAGCCTTAGGATAGTGTTAGGGTTAGGGTTAGGGTTAGCATCAGCCGTAGGATACTGTTTGGGTTAGGGTTAGCCTCAGCCCTAAGATAGTGTTCTAGTTAGGGTTAGGGTTAGCATCAGCCCTAGGATAGTGTTAGGGTTAGGGTTAGGGTTAGCATCAGCCCTAGGATAGTGTTAGTGTTAGGGTTAGCATCAGCCCTAGGATAGTGTTAGGGTTAGGGTTAACATAAACCCTGGGATAGTGTTAGGGTTAGGTTTAGGGTTATCATCAGGCCTAGGATAGTGTTAGGGTTAGGGTTAGCATCAGCTCTAGGATAGTGTTAGGGTTAGGGTTAGGGTTAGCATCAGCCCTAGGATAGTGTTAAGGTTAGGGTTAGGATTATCATCAGGCCTAGGATAGTGTGAGGGCTAGGGTTAGCATCAGACTTAGGATAGTGTTAGGGTTAGGGTTAGGGTTAGCATCAGCCCTAGGATAGTGTTAGGGTAAGGGTTAGCATCAGCCCTAGGATAGTGTTAGGGTTAGGGTTAGGGTTAGCATCAGCCCTAGGATAGTTTTAGGTTTAGGGTTACCATCAGCCCTAGGATAGTGTTAGGGTTAGGGTTAGGGTTAGCATCAACCCTAGGATAGTGTTAGGATTAGGGTTAGCATCAACCTTAGGATAGTGTTAGGGTTAGGGTTAGGGTTAGCATCAGCCCTAGGATAGTGTTAGGGTTAGGGTTAGCCTCAGCCCTAGGATAATGTTAGGGTTAGGGTTAGCATCAGGCCTAGGATAGTGTTAGGTTTAGGGTTAGCATCAGCCCTAGGATAGTGTTAGGGTTAGGGATAGGGTTAGCATCAGCCCTAGGATAGTGTTAGGGTTAGGGTTAGGGTTAGCATCAACCCTAGGATAGTATTAGGGTTAGGGTTAGCATCAGCCCTAGGATAGTGTTAGGGTTAGGGTTAGGGTTAGCACCAGGCCTAGGATAGTGTTAGTGTTAGGGTTAGCTTCAGCCCTAGGATAGTGTTAGGGTTAGGGTTAGGGTTAGCATCAGCCCTAGGATAGTGTTAGTGTTAGGGTTAGCATCAGCCCTAGGATAGTGTTAGGGTTAGGGTTAGGGTTAGCATCCGCCCTAGGATAGTGTTAGGGTTAGGGTTAGGGTTAGCATCAGCCCTAATATAGTGTTAGGGTTAGGGTTAACATAAACCCTAGGATAGTGATAGGGTTAGGGTTAGGGTTATCATCAGCCCTAGGATAGTGTTAAGGTTAGGGTTAGGGTTATCATCAGGCCTAGGATAGTGTGAGGGCTAGGGTTAGCATCAGACTTAGGATAGTGTTAGGGTTAGGGTTAGGGTTAGCATCAGCCCTAGGATAGTGTTAGGGTTAGGGTTAGCATCAGCCCTAGGATAGTGTTAGGGTTAGGGTTAACATAAACCCTAGGATAGTGTTAGGGTTAGGGTTAGGGTTATCATCAGGCCGAGGATAGTGTTAGGGTTAGGGTTAGCATCAGCCCTAGGATAGTGTTAGGGTTACGGTTAGGGTTAGCATCAGCCCTAGGATAGTGTCAGGGTTAGGGTTAGCATCAACACTAGGATAGCGTTTGGGTTAGGGTTAGGGTTAGCATCAGCCCTAGGATATTATTGGGGTTAGGGTTAGCATCAGCCCTAGAATAGTGTTAGGGTTAGGGTTAGGGTTGTACCAGGCCTAGGATAGTGTTAGTGTTAGGGTTAGCATCAGCCTTAGGATAGTGTTAGGGTTAGGGTTAGGGTTAGCATCAGCCGTAGGATAGTGTTTGGGTTAGGGTAGCCTCAGCCCCAAGATAGTGTTAGAGTTAGGGTTAGGGTTAGCATCAGCCCTAGGATAGTGTTAGGGTTAGGGTTAGCATCAGCACTAGGATAGTGTTAGGGTTAGGGTTAACATAAACCCTAGGATAGTGTTAGGGTTAGGTTTAGGGTTATCATCAGGCCTAGGATAGTGTTAGGGTTAGGGTTAGCATCAGCTCTAGGATAGTGTTAGGGTTAGGGTTAGGGTTAGCATCAGCCCTAGGATAGTGTTAAGGTTAGGGATAGGGTTATCATCAGGCCTAGGATAGTGTGAGGGCTAGGGTTAACATCAGACTTAGGATAGTGTTAGGGTTAGGGTTAGGGTTAGCATCAGCCCTAGGACAGTGTTAGGGTTAGGGTTAGCATCAGCCCTAGGATAGTGTTAGGGTTAGGGTTAGGGTTAGCATCAGCCCTAGGATAGTGTTAGTGTTAGGGTTAGCATCAGCCCTAGGATAGTATTAGGGTTAGGGTTAGGGTTAGCATCAGCCCTAGGATAGTGTTAGGATTAGGGTTAGCATCAACCCTAGGATAGTGTTAGGGTTAGAGTTAGGGTTAGCATCAGCCCTAGGATAGTGTTAGGGTTAGGGTTAGCCTCAGCCCTAGGAGAGTGTTAGGGTTAGGAATAGGGTTAGCATCAGGCCTAGGATAGTGTTAGGGTTAGAGTTAGGATTAGCATCAGCCCTAGGATAGTGTTAGTGTTAGGGTTAGCATCAGCCCTAGGATAGTGTTAGGGTTAGGGTTAGCATCAGGCCTAGGATAGTGTTAGGGTTAGGGTTAGCATCAGCCCTAGGATAGTGTTAGGGTTAGGGATAGGGTTAGCATCAGCCCTAGGATAGTGTTAGGGTTAGGGTTAGGGTTAGCATCAACCCTAGGATAGTATTAGGGTTAGGGTTAGCATCAGCCCTAGGATAGTGTTAGGGTTAGGGTAAGGGTTAGCACCAGCCCTAGGATAGTGTTAGCGTTAGGGTTAGGGTTAGCATCAGCCCTAGGATAGTATTAGGGTTAGGGTTAGGGTTAGGGTTAGGGTTAGCATCAGCTCTAGGATAGTGTTATGGTTAGGGTTAGGGTTAGCATCTGCCCTACGATAGTGTTAGGGTTAGGGTTAGGGTTAGCATCAGGCCTAGGATAGTGTTAGGGTTAGGGTTAGCATCAGCCCTAGGATAGTGTTAGGGTTAGGGTTAGGGTTAGCATCAGCCCTAGGATAGTGTCAGGGTTTGGGTTAGCATCAACCCTAAGATAGTGTTTGGGTTAGGGTTAGGGTTAGCATCAGCCCTAGGATAGTGTTAGGGTTAGGGTTAGCATCAACCCTAGGAGAGTGTTAGGGTTAGGGATAGGGTTAGCATCAGGCCTAGGATAGTGTTAGGGTTAGGGTTAGGGTTAGCATCAGGCGTATGATTGTGTTAGGGTTACGGTTAGAATCAACCCTAGGATAGTGTTAGGGTTAGGGTTAGGGTTAGCATCAGCCCTAGGATAGTGTTAGGTTTAGGGTTAGGGATATCATCAGGCCTAGGATATTGTTAGGGTTAGGGTTAGCATCAGCCTTAGGATAGTGTTGGAGTTAGGGTTAGGGTTAGCATCAGCCCTAGGATAGTGTTAGGGTTAGGGTTAGGGTTAGCATCAGCCCTAGGATAGTGTTAGGGTTAGGGTTAAGGTTAGCATCAGCCCTAGGATATTATTAGGGTTAGGGTTAGCATCAGCCCTAGGATAGTGTTAGGGTTAGGGTTAGGGTTAGCACCAGGCCTAGGATAGTGTTAGTGTTAGGGTTAGCATCAGCCTTAGGATAGTGTTAGGGTTAGGGTTAGGGATAGCATCAGCCGTAGGATAGTGTTAGGGTTAGGGTTAGCATCAGCCCTAGGATAGTGTTAGAGTTAGGGTTAGGGTTAGCATCAGCCCTAGGATAGTGTTAGGGTTAGGGTTAGGGTTAGCATCAGCCCTAGGATAGTGTTAGGGTTAGGGTTAGCATCAGCCCTAGGATAGTGTTAGGGTTAGGGTTAGGGTTAGCATCAGCCCTAGCATAGTGTTAGGGTTAGGGTTAGCATCAGCCCTAGGATAGTATTAGGGTTAGGGTTAGGGTTAGCATCAGCCCTAGGATAGTGTTAGTGTTAGGGTTAGCATCAGCCCTAGGATAGTGTTAGGGTTAGGGTTAGGGTTAGCATCAGCCCTAGGATAGTGTTAGGGTTAGGGTTAGCATCAACCCTAGGATAGTGTTAGGGTTAGGGTTAGGGTTAGCATCAGCCCTAGGATAGTATTAGGGTTAGGATTAGGGTTAGGGTTAGGGGTAGCATCAGCCCTAGGATAGTGTTAGGGTTAGGGTTATGGTTAGCATCAGCCCTAGGATAGTATTAGGGTTAGGGTTAGCATCAGCCCTAGGATAGTGTTAGGGTTAGGGTTAGGGTTAGCATCAACCCTAGGATACTGTTAGGGTAAGGGTTAGGGTTAGCATCAGCCCAGGTATATTATTAGGGTTAGGGTTAGCATCAGCCCTAGAATAGTGTTAGGGTTAGGGTTAGGGTTAGCACCAGGCCTAGGATAGTGTTAGTCTTAGGGTTAGCATCAGCCTTAGGATAGTGTTAGGGTTAGGGTTAGGGTTAGCATCAGCCGTAGGATAGTGTTAGGGTTAGGGTTAGCCTCAGCCCTAGGATAGTGTTAGAGTTAGGGTTAGTGTTAGCATCAGCCCTAGGATAGTGATAGGGTTAGGGTTTGGGTTAGCATCAGGCCTAGGATAGTGTTAGGGTTAGGGTTAGGGTTTGCATCAGGCCTATGATAGTGTTAGTGTTACGGTTAGAATCAGCCCTAGGATAGTGTTAATGTTAGGGTTAGGGTTAGCATCAGGCCTAGGATAGTGTTAGGGTTAGGGTTAGCATCAGCCCTAGGATAGTGTTCGGGTTAGTGTTAGGGTTAGCATCAGCCCTAGGATAGTGTCAGGGTTAGGGTTAGCATCAACAATAGGATAGTGTTTGGGTTAGGGTTAGGGTTAGCATCAGCCCTAGGATAGTGTTAGGGTTAGGGTTAGCCTCAGCCCTAGGAGAGTGTTAGGGTTAGGGATAGGGTTAGCATCAGGCCTAGGATAGTGTTAGGGTTAGGGTTAGGGTTAGCATCAGGCCTACGATAGTTTTAAGGTTACGGTTAGAATCAGCCCTAGGATAGTGTTAGGGTTAGCATCAGCCCTAGGATAGTGTTAGGTTTAGGGTTAGGGATATCATCAGGCCTAGGATATTGTTAGGTTTAGGGTTAGCATCAGCCCTAGGATAGTGTTAGAGTTAGGGTTAGGGTTAGCATCAGCCCTAGGATAGTGTTAGGGTTAGGGTTAGGGTTAGCATCAGCCCTAGGATAGTGTTAGGGTTAGGGTTAGGGTTAGCATCCGCCCTAGGATATTATTAGGGTAAGGGTTAGCATCAGCCCTAGGATACTGTTAGGGTTAGGGTTAAGGTTAGCACCAGGCCTAGGATAGTGTTAGTGTTAGGGTTAGCATCAGCCTTAGGATAGTGTTAGGGTTAGGGTTAGGGTTAGCATCAGCCGTAGGATAGTGTTAGGGTTAGGGATAGCCTCAGCCCTAGGATAGTGTTAGAGTTAGGGTTAGGGTTAGCATCAGCCCTAGGATAGTGTTAGGGTTAGGGTTAGGGTTAGCATCAGCCCTAGGATAGTGTTAGGGTTAGGGTTAGCATCAGCCCTAGGATAGTGTTAGGGTTAGGGATAGGATTAGCATCAGGCCTAGGATAGTGTTAGGGTTAGGGTTAGGGTTAGCATCAGCCCTAGGATAGTGTTAGGGTTAGGGTTAGCATCAGGCCTAGGATAGTGTTAGGGTTAGGGTTAGCATCAGCCCTAGGAGAGTGTTAGGGTTAGGTTTAGGGTTAGCATCAGCCCTAGGATAGTGTTAGGGTTAGGGTTAACATCAGCCCTAGGATGGTGTTAAGTTTAGGGTTAGGGTTAGCATCAGCCATGGGATAGTGTTAGGTTTATTGTTAGCATCAGACCTAGGATAGTGTTAGGGTTAGGGTTAGGGTTAGCATCAGCCTTAGGATAGTGTAAGTGTTAGGGTTAGGGTTAGCATCAGGCCTAGGAGAGTGTTAGGGTTAGGGTTAGCATCAGCCCTAGGATAGTGTTAGGGTTAGGGTTAGGGTTAGCATCAGCCCTAGGATAGTGTTAGGGTTAGGGTTATGGTTAGCGTCAGCCCTAGGATAGTATTAGGGTTAGGGTTAGCATCAGCCCTAGGATAGTGTTAGGGTTAGGGATAGGGTTAGCACCAGGCCCAGGATAGTGTTATTGTTAGGGTTAGCATCAGCCTTAGGATAGTGTTAGGGTTAGGGTTAGCATCAACACTAGGATAGCGTTTGGGTTAGGGTTAGGGTTAGCATCAGCCCTAGGATATTATTGGGGTTAGGGTTAGCATCAGCCCTAGAATAGTGTTAGGGTTAGGGTTAGGGTTGTACCAGGCCTAGGATAGTGTTAGTGTTAGGGTTAGCATCAGCCTTAGGATAGTGTTAGGGTTAGGGTTAGGGTTAGCATCAGCCGTAGGATAGTGTTTGGGTTAGGGTAGCCTCAGCCCCAAGATAGTGTTAGAGTTAGGGTTAGGGTTAGCATCAGCCCTAGGATAGTGTTAGGGTTAGGGTTAGCATCAGCACTAGGATAGTGTTAGGGTTAGGGTTAACATAAACCCTAGGATAGTGTTAGGGTTAGGTTTAGGGTTATCATCAGGCCTAGGATAGTGTTAGGGTTAGGGTTAGCATCAGCTCTAGGATAGTGTTAGGGTTAGGGTTAGGGTTAGCATCAGCCCTAGGATAGTGTTAAGGTTAGGGATAGGGTTATCATCAGGCCTAGGATAGTGTGAGGGCTAGGGTTAACATCAGACTTAGGATAGTGTTAGGGTTAGGGTTAGGGTTAGCATCAGCCCTAGGACAGTGTTAGGGTTAGGGTTAGCATCAGCCCTAGGATAGTGTTAGGGTTAGGGTTAGGGTTAGCATCAGCCCTAGGATAGTGTTAGTGTTAGGGTTAGCATCAGCCCTAGGATAGTATTAGGGTTAGGGTTAGGGTTAGCATCAGCCCTAGGATAGTGTTAGGATTAGGGTTAGCATCAACCCTAGGATAGTGTTAGGGTTAGAGTTAGGGTTAGCATCAGCCCTAGGATAGTGTTAGGGTTAGGGTTAGCCTCAGCCCTAGGAGAGTGTTAGGGTTAGGAATAGGGTTAGCATCAGGCCTAGGATAGTGTTAGGGTTAGAGTTAGGATTAGCATCAGCCCTAGGATAGTGTTAGTGTTAGGGTTAGCATCAGCCCTAGGATAGTGTTAGGGTTAGGGTTAGCATCTGGCCTAGGATAGTGTTAGGGTTAGGGTTAGCATCAGCCCTAGGATAGTGTTAGGGTTAGGGATAGGGTTAGCATCAGCCCTAGGATAGTGTTAGGGTTAGGGTTAGGGTTAGCATCAACCCTAGGATAGTATTAGGGTTAGGGTTAGCATCAGCCCTAGGATAGTGTTAGGGTTAGGGTAAGGGTTAGCACCAGCCCTAGGATAGTGTTAGCGTTAGGGTTAGGGTTAGCATCAGCCCTAGGATAGTATTAGGGTTAGGGTTAGGGTTAGGGTTAGGGTTAGCATCAGCTCTAGGATAGTGTTATGGTTAGGGTTAGGGTTAGCATCTGCCCTACGATAGTGTTAGGGTTAGGGTTAGGGTTAGCATCAGGCCTAGGATAGTGTTAGGGTTAGGGTTAGCATCAGCCCTAGGATAGTGTTAGGGTTAGGGTTAGGGTTAGCATCAGCCCTAGGATAGTGTCAGGGTTTGGGTTAGCATCAACCCTAAGATAGTGTTTGGGTTAGGGTTAGGGTTAGCATCAGCCCTAGGATAGTGTTAGGGTTAGGGTTAGCCTCTGCCCTAGGAGAGTGTTAGGGTTAGGGATAGGGTTAGCATCAGGCCTAGGATAGTGTTAGGGTTAGGGTTAGGGTTAGCATCAGGCGTATGATTGTGTTAGGGTTACGGTTAGAATCAACCCTAGGATAGTGTTAGGGTTAGGGTTAGGGTTAGCATCAGCCCTAGGATAGTGTTAGGTTTAGGGTTAGGGATATCATCAGGCCTAGGATATTGTTAGGGTTAGGGTTAGCATCAGCCTTAGGATAGTGTTGGAGTTAGGGTTAGGGTTAGCATCAGCCCTAGGATAGTGTTAGGGTTAGGGTTAGGGTTAGCATCAGCCCTAGGATAGTGTTAGGGTTAGGGTTAAGGTTAGCATCAGCCCTAGGATATTATTAGGGTTAGGGTTAGCATCAGCCCTAGGATAGTGTTAGGGTTAGGGTTAGGGTTAGCACCAGGCCTAGGATAGTGTTAGTGTTAGGGTTAGCATCAGCCTTAGGATAGTGATAGGGTTAGGGTTAGGGATAGCATCAGCCGTAGGATAGTGTTAGGGTTAGGGTTAGCATCAGCCCTAGGATAGTGTTAGAGTTAGGGTTAGGGTTAGCATCAGCCCTAGGATAGTGTTAGGGTTAGGGTTAGGGTTAGCATCAGCCCTAGGATAGTGTTAGGGTTAGGGTTAGCATCAGCCCTAGGATAGTGTTAGGGTTAGGGTTAGGGTTAGCATCAGCCCTAGCATAGTGTTAGGGTTAGGGTTAGCATCAGCCCTAGGATAGTATTAGGGTTAGGGTTAGGGTTAGCATCAGCCCTAGTATAGTGTTAGTGTTAGGGTTAGCATCAGCCCTAGGATAGTGTTAGGGTTAGGGTTAGGGTTAGCATCAGCCCTAGGATAGTGTTAGGGTTAGGGTTAGCATCAACCCTAGGATAGTGTTAGGGTTAGGGTTAGGGTTAGCATCAGCCCTAGGATAGTATTAGGGTTAGGATTAGGGTTAGGGTTAGGGGTAGCATCAGCCCTAGGATAGTGTTAGGGTTAGGGTTATGGTTAGCATCAGCCCTAGGATAGTATTAGGGTTAGGGTTAGCATCAGCCCTAGGATAGTGTTAGGGTTAGGGTTAGGGTTAGCATCAACCCTAGGATACTGTTAGGGTAAGGGTTAGGGTTAGCATCAGCCCAGGTATATTATTAGGGTTAGGGTTAGCATCAGCCCTAGAATAGTGTTAGGGTTAGGGTTAGGGTTAGCACCAGGCCTAGGATAGTGTTAGTCTTAGGGTTAGCATCAGCCTTAGGATAGTGTTAGGGTTAGGGTTAGGGTTAGCATCAGCCGTAGGATAGTGTTAGGGTTAGGGTTAGCCTCAGCCCTAGGATAGTGTTAGAGTTAGGGTTAGTGTTAGCATCAGCCCTAGGATAGTGATAGGGTTAGGGTTTGGGTTAGCATCAGGCCTAGGATAGTGTTAGGGTTAGGGTTAGGGTTTGCATCAGGCCTATGATAGTGTTAGGGTTACGGTTAGAATCAGCCCTAGGATAGTGTTAATGTTAGGGTTAGGGTTAGCATCAGGCCTAGGATAGTGTTAGGGTTAGGGTTAGCATCAGCCCTAGGATAGTGTTCGGGTTAGTGTTAGGGTTAGCATCAGCCCTAGGATAGTGTCAGGGTTAGGGTTAGCATCAACAATAGGATAGTGTTTGGGTTAGGGTTAGGGTTAGCATCAGCCCTAGGATAGTGTTAGGGTTAGGGTTAGCCTCAGCCCTAGGAGAGTGTTAGGGTTAGGGATAGGGTTAGCATCAGGCCTAGGATAGTGTTAGGGTTAGGGTTAGGGTTAGCATCAGGTCTACGATAGTTTTAAGGTTACGGTTAGAATCAGCCCTAGGATAGTGTTAGGGTTAGCATCAGCCCTAGGATAGTGTTAGGTTTAGGGTTAGGGATATCATCAGGCCTAGGATATTGTTAGGTTTAGGGTTAGCATCAGCCCTAGGATAGTGTTAGAGTTAGGGTTAGGGTTAGCATCAGCCCTAGGATAGTGTTAGGGTTAGGGTTAGGGTTAGCATCAGCCCTAGGATAGTGTTAGGGTTAGGGTTAGGGTTAGCATCCGCCCTAGGATATTATTAGGGTAAGGGTTAGCATCAGCCCTAGGATACTGTTAGGGTTAGGGTTAAGGTTAGCACCAGGCCTAGGATAGTGTTAGTGTTAGGGTTAGCATCAGCCTTAGGATAGTGTTAGGGTTAGGGTTAGGGTTAGCATCAGCCGTAGGATAGTGTTAGGGTTAGGGATAGCCTCAGCCCTAGGATAGTGTTAGAGTTAGGGTTAGGGTTAGCATCAGCCCTAGGATAGTGTTAGGGTTAGGGTTAGGGTTAGCATCAGCCCTAGGATAGTGTTAGGGTTAGGGTTAGCATCAGCCCTAGGATAGTGTTAGGGTTAGGGATAGGATTAGCATCAGGCCTAGGATAGTGTTAGGGTTAGGGTTAGGGTTAGCATCAGCCCTAGGATAGTGTTAGGGTTAGGGTTAGCATCAGGCCTAGGATAGTGTTAGGGTTAGGGTTAGCATCAGCCCTAGGAGAGTGTTAGGGTTAGGTTTAGGGTTAGCATCAGCCCTAGGATAGTGTTAGGGTTAGGGTTAACATCAGCCCTAGGATGGTGTTAAGTTTAGGGTTAGGGTTAGCATCAGCCATGGGATAGTGTTAGGTTTAGGGTTAGCATCAGACCTAGGATAGTGTTAGGGTTAGGGTTAGGGTTAGCATCAGCCTTAGGATAGTGTAAGTGTTAGGGTTAGGGTTAGCATCAGGCCTAGGAGAGTGTTAGGGTTAGGGTTAGCATCAGCCCTAGGATAGTGTTAGGGTTAGGGTTAGGGTTAGCATCAGCCCTAGGATAGTGTTAGGGTTAGGGTTATGGTTAGCGTCAGCCCTAGGATAGTATTAGGGTTAGGGTTAGCATCAGCCCTAGGATAGTGTTAGGGTTAGGGATAGGGTTAGCACCAGGCCCAGGATAGTGTTATTGTTAGGGTTAGCATCAGCCTTAGGATAGTGTTAGGGTTAGGGTTAGGGTTAGCATCAGCCGTAGGATAGTGTTTGTGTTAGGGTTAGCCTCAGCCCTAAGATAGTGTTAGAGTTAGGGTTAGGGTTAGCATCAGCCCTAGGATAGTGTTAGTATTAGGGTTAGCATCAACCCTAGGATAGTGTTAGGGTTAGGGTTAGGGTTAGCATCAGCCCTAGGATAGTGTTAGGGTTAGGGTTAGCCTCAGCCCTAGGAGAGTGTTAGGGTTAGGGTTAGGGTTAGCATCAGCCCTAGGATAGTGTTAGGGTTAGGGTTAGGGTTAGCATCCGCCGTAGGATAGTGTTAGGGTTAGGGATAGGGTTAGCATCAGCCCTAGGATAGTGTTAGGGTTAGGGTTAGGGTTAGGGTTAGGGTTAGCATCAGCTCTAGGATAGTGTTACGGTAAGTGTTAGGGTTAGCATCAGGCCTAGGATAGTGTTAGGGTTACGGTTAGAATCAGCCCTAGGATAGTGTTAGGTTTAGGGTTATGGATATCATCAGGCAAAGGGTATTGTTAGTGTTAGGGTTAGCATCAGCCCTAGGATAGTGTTAGGGTTAGGGTTAGGGTTAGCATCAGCCCTAGGATAGTGTTAGGGTTAGGGTTAGGGTTAGCATCAACCCTAGGATACTGTTAGGGTTAGGGTTAGGGTTAGCATCAGCCCTAGTATATTATTAGGGTTAGGGTTAGCATCAGCCCTAGAATAGTGTTAGGGTTAGGGTTAGGGTTAGCGTCAGCCGTAGGATAGTGTTAGGGTTAGGGTTAGCCTCAGCCCTAGGATAGTGTTAGAGTTAGGGTTAGTGTTAGCATCAGCCCTAGGAGAGTGATAGGGTTAGGTTTTGGGTTAGCATCAGCCCTAGGATAGTGTTAGTGTTAGGGTTAGCATCAGCCCTTGGATAGTATTAGGGTTAGGGTTAGGGTTAGGGTTAGGGTTAGCATCAGCTCTAGGATAGTGTTAGGGTTAGGGTTAGGGTTAGCATCAGCCCTACGATAGTGTTAGGGTTAGGGTTAGG
This sequence comes from Lemur catta, assembly GCF_020740605.2. NCBI lineage: Eukaryota > Metazoa > Chordata > Mammalia > Primates > Lemuridae > Lemur > Lemur catta. The sequence goes on along the minus strand of NC_059131.1, from coordinate 112,219,470 downwards.
GTTAGCATCAGGCCTAGGATAGTGTTAGGGTTAGGGTTAGCATCAGCCCTAGGATAGTGTTAGGGTTAGGTTTAGGGTTAGCATCAGCCCTAGGATAGTGTCAGGGTTAGGGTTAGCATCAACCCTAGGATAGTGTTTGGGTTAGGGTTAGGGTTAGCATCAGCCTTAGGATAGTGTTAGGGTTAGGGTTAGGGTTAGCATCAGCCGTAGGATACTGTTTGGGTTAGGGTTAGCCTCAGCCCTAAGATAGTGTTCTAGTTAGGGTTAGGGTTAGCATCAGCCCTAGGATAGTGTTAGGGTTAGGGTTAGGGTTAGCATCAGCCCTAGGATAGTGTTAGTGTTAGGGTTAGCATCAGCCCTAGGATAGTGTTAGGGTTAGGGTTAACATAAACCCTAGGATAGTGTTAGGGTTAGGTTTAGGGTTATCATCAGGCCTAGGATAGTGTTAGGGTTAGGGTTAGCATCAACTCTAGGATAGTGTTAGGGTTAGGGTTAGGGTTAGCATCAGCCCTAGGATAGTGTTAAGGTTAGGGTTAGGGTTATCATCAGGCCTAGGATAGTGTGAGGGCTAGGGTTAGCATCAGACTTAGGATAGTGTTAGGGTTAGGGTTAGGGTTAGCATCAGCCCTAGGATAGTGTTAGGGTAAGGGTTAGCATCAGCCCTAGGATAGTGTTAGGGTTAGGGTTAGGGTTAGCATCAGCCCTAGGATAGTTTTAGGTTTAGGGTTACCATCAGCCCTAGGATAGTGTTAGGGTTAGGGTTAGTGTTAGCATCAGCCCTAGGAGAGTGATAGTGTTAGGTTTTGGGTTAGCATCAGCCCTAGGATAGTGTTAGTGTTAGGGTTAGCATCAGCCCTTGGATAGTATTAGGGTTAGGGTTAGGGTTAGGGTTAGGGTTAGCATCAGCTCTAGGATAGTGTTAGGGTTAGGGTTAGGGATAGCATCAGCCCTACGATAGTGTTAGGGTTAGGGTTAGGGTTAGCATCAGGCCTAGGATAGTGTTAGGGTTAGGGTTAGCATCAGCCCTAGGATAGTGTTAGGGTTAGGGTTAGGGTTAGCATCAGCCCTAGGATAGTGTCAGGGTTAGGGTTAGCATCAACCCTAGGATAGTGTTTGGGTTAGGGTTAGGGTTAGCATCAGCCTTAGGATAGTGTTAGGGTTAGGGTTAGGGTTAGCATCAGCCGTAGGATACTGTTTGGGTTAGGGTTAGCCTCAGCCCTAAGATAGTGTTCTAGTTAGGGTTAGGGTTAGCATCAGCCCTAGGATAGTGTTAGGGTTAGGGTTAGGGTTAGCATCAGCCGTAGGATAGTGTTAGGGTTAGGGATAGCCTCAGCCCTAGGATAGTGTTAGAGTTAGGGTTAGGGTTAGCATCAGCCCTAGGATAGTGTTAGGGTTAGGGTTAGGGTTAGCATCAGCCCTAGGATAGTGTTAGGGTTAGGGTTAGCATCAGCCCTAGGATAGTGTTAGGGTTAGGGATAGGATTAGCATCAGGCCTAGGATAGTGTTAGGGTTAGGGTTAGGGTTAGCATCAGCCCTAGGATAGTGTTAGGGTTAGGGTTAGCATCAGGCCTAGGATAGTGTTAGGGTTAGGGTTAGCATCAGCCCTAGGAGAGTGTTAGGGTTAGGTTTAGGGTTAGCATCAGCCCTAGGATAGTGTTAGGGTTAGGGTTAACATCAGCCCTAGGATGGTGTTAAGTTTAGGGTTAGGGTTAGCATCAGCCATGGGATAGTGTTAGGTTTAGGGTTAGCATCAGACCTAGGATAGTGTTAGGGTTAGGGTTAGGGTTAGCATCAGCCTTAGGATAGTGTAAGTGTTAGGGTTAGGGTTAGCATCAGGCCTAGGAGAGTGTTAGGGTTAGGGTTAGCATCAGCCCTAGGATAGTGTTAGGGTTAGGGTTAGGGTTAGCATCAGCCCTAGGATAGTGTTAGGGTTAGGGTTATGGTTAGCGTCAGCCCTAGGATAGTATTAGGGTTAGGGTTAGCATCAGCCCTAGGATAGTGTTAGGGTTAGGGATAGGGTTAGCACCAGGCCCAGGATAGTGTTATTGTTAGGGTTAGCATCAGCCTTAGGATAGTGTTAGGGTTAGGGTTAGGGTTAGCATCAGCCGTAGGATAGTGTTTGTGTTAGGGTTAGCCTCAGCCCTAAGATAGTGTTAGAGTTAGGGTTAGGGTTAGCATCAGCCCTAGGATAGTGTTAGTATTAGGGTTAGCATCAACCCTAGGATAGTGTTAGGGTTAGGGTTAGGGTTAGCATCAGCCCTAGGATAGTGTTAGGGTTAGGGTTAGCCTCAGCCCTAGGAGAGTGTTAGGGTTAGGGTTAGGGTTAGCATCAGCCCTAGGATAGTGTTAGGGTTAGGGTTAGGGTTAGCATCCGCCGTAGGATAGTGTTAGGGTTAGGGATAGGGTTAGCATCAGCCCTAGGATAGTGTTAGGGTTAGGGTTAGGGTTAGGGTTAGGGTTAGCATCAGCTCTAGGATAGTGTTACGGTAAGTGTTAGGGTTAGCATCAGGCCTAGGATAGTGTTAGGGTTACGGTTAGAATCAGCCCTAGGATAGTGTTAGGTTTAGGGTTATGGATATCATCAGGCAAAGGGTATTGTTAGTGTTAGGGTTAGCATCAGCCCTAGGATAGTGTTAGGGTTAGGGTTAGGGTTAGCATCAGCCCTAGGATAGTGTTAGGGTTAGGGTTAGGGTTAGCATCAACCCTAGGATACTGTTAGGGTTAGGGTTAGGGTTAGCATCAGCCCTAGTATATTATTAGGGTTAGGGTTAGCATCAGCCCTAGAATAGTGTTAGGGTTAGGGTTAGGGTTAGCGTCAGCCGTAGGATAGTGTTAGGGTTAGGGTTAGCCTCAGCCCTAGGATAGTGTTAGAGTTAGGGTTAGTGTTAGCATCAGCCCTAGGAGAGTGATAGGGTTAGGTTTTGGGTTAGCATCAGCCCTAGGATAGTGTTAGTGTTAGGGTTAGCATCAGCCCTTGGATAGTATTAGGGTTAGGGTTAGGGTTAGGGTTAGGGTTAGCATCAGCTCTAGGATAGTGTTAGGGTTAGGGTTAGGGTTAGCATCAGCCCTACGATAGTGTTAGGGTTAGGGTTAGGGTTAGCATCAGGCCTAGGATAGTGTTAGGGTTAGGGTTAGCATCAGCCCTAGGATAGTGTTAGGGTTAGGGTTAGGGTTAGCATCAGCCCTAGGATAGTGTCAGGGTTAGGGTTAGCATCAACCCTAGGATAGTGTTTGGGTTAGGGTTAGGGTTAGCATCAGCCTTAGGATAGTGTTAGGGTTAGGGTTAGGGTTAGCATCAGCCGTAGGATACTGTTTGGGTTAGGGTTAGCCTCAGCCCTAAGATAGTGTTCTAGTTAGGGTTAGGGTTAGCATCAGCCCTAGGATAGTGTTAGGGTTAGGGTTAGGGTTAGCATCAGCCCTAGGATAGTGTTAGTGTTAGGGTTAGCATCAGCCCTAGGATAGTGTTAGGGTTAGGGTTAACATAAACCCTAGGATAGTGTTAGGGTTAGGTTTAGGGTTATCATCAGGCCTAGGATAGTGTTAGGGTTAGGGTTAGCATCAACTCTAGGATAGTGTTAGGGTTAGGGTTACTGTTAGCATCAGCCCTAGGATAGTGTTAAGGTTAGGGTTAGGGTTATCATCAGGCCTAGGATAGTGTGAGGGCTAGGGTTAGCATCAGACTTAGGATAGTGTTAGGGTTAGGGTTAGGGTTAGCATCAGCCCTAGGATAGTGTTAGGGTAAGGGTTAGCATCAGCCCTAGGATAGTGTTAGGGTTAGGGTTAGGGTTAGCATCAGCCCTAGGATAGTTTTAGGTTTAGGGTTACCATCAGCCCTAGGATAGTGTTAGGGTTAGGGTTAGTGTTAGCATCAGCCCTAGGAGAGTGATAGTGTTAGGTTTTGGGTTAGCATCAGCCCTAGGATAGTGTTAGTGTTAGGGTTAGCATCAGCCCTTGGATAGTATTAGGGTTAGGGTTAGGGTTAGGGTTAGGGTTAGCATCAGCTCTAGGATAGTGTTAGGGTTAGGGTTAGGGTTAGCATCAGCCCTACGATAGTGTTAGGGTTAGGGTTAGGGTTAGCATCAGGCCTAGGATAGTGTTAGGGTTAGGGTTAGCATCAGCCCTAGGATAGTGTTAGGGTTAGGGTTAGGGTTAGCATCAGCCCTAGGATAGTGTCAGGGTTAGGGTTAGCATCAACCCTAGGATAGTGTTTGGGTTAGGGTTAGGGTTAGCATCAGCCTTAGGATAGTGTTAGGTTTAGGGTTAGGGTTAGCATCAGCCGTAGGATACTGTTTGGGTTAGGGTTAGCCTCAGCCCTAAGATAGTGTTCTAGTTAGGGTTAGGGTTAGCATCAGCCCTAGGATAGTGTTAGGGTTAGGGTTAGGGTTAGCATCAGCCCTAGGATAGTGTTAGTGTTAGGGTTAGCATCAGCCCTAGGATAGTGTTAGGGTTAGGGTTAACATAAACCCTAGGATAGTGTTAGGGTTAGGTTTAGGGTTATCATCAGGCCTAGGATAGTGTTAGGGTTAGGGTTAGCATCAGCTCTAGGATAGTGTTAGGGTTAGGGTTAGGGTTATCATCAGGCCGAGGATAGTGTTAGGGTTAGGGTTAGCATCAGCCCTAGGATAGTATTAGGGTTACGGTTAGGGTTAGCATCAACCCCAGGATAGTGTCAGGGTTAGGGTTAGCATCAACACTAGGATAGCGTTTGGGTTAGGGTTAGGGTTAGCATCAGCCCTAGGATATTATTGGGGTTAGGGTTAGCATCAGCCCTAGAATAGTGTTAGGGTTAGGGTTAGGGTTGTACCAGGCCTAGGATAGTGTTAGTGTTAGCGTTAGCATCAGCCTTAGGATAGTGTTAGGGTTAGGGTTAGGGTTAGCATCAGCCGTAGGATAGTGTTTGGGTTAGGGTAGCCTCAGCCCCAAGATAGTGTTAGAGTTAGGGTTAGGGTTAGCATCAGCCCTAGGATAGTGTTAGGGTTAGGGTTAGCATCAGCACTAGGATAGTGTTAGGGTTAGGGTTAACATAAACCCTAGGATAGTGTTAGGGTTAGGTTTAGGGTTATCATCAGGCCTAGGATAGTGTTAGGCTTAGGGTTAGCATCAGCTCTAGGATAGTGTTAGGGTTAGGGTTAGGGTTAGCATCAGCCCTAGGATAGTGTTAAGGTTAGTGATAGGGTTATCATCAGGCCTAGGATAGTGTGAGTGCTAGGGTTAGCATCAGACTTAGGATAGTGTTAGGGTTAGGGTTAGGGTTAGCATCAGCCCTAGGATAGTGTTAGGGTTAGGGTTAGCATCAGCCCTAGGATAGTGTTAGGGTCAGGGTTAGGGTTAGCATCAGCCCTAGGATAGTGTTAGGGTTAGGGTTAGCATCAGCCCTAGGATAGTGTTAGGGTTAGGGATAGGGTTAGCATCAGCCCTAGGATAGTGTTAGGTTTAGGGTTAGGGTTAGCATCAACCCTAGGATAGTATTAGGGTTAGGGTTAGCATCAGCCCTAGGATAGTGTTAGGGTTAGGGTTAGGGTTAGCACCAGGCCTAGGATAGTGTTAGTGTTAGGGTTAGCATCAGCCTTAGGATAGTGTTAGGGTTAGGGTTAGGGTTAGCATCAGCCGTAGGATAGTGTTTGGGTTAGGGTTAGCCTCAGCCCTAAGATAGTGTTAGAGTTAGGGTTAGGGTTAGCATCAGCCCTAGGATAGTGTTAGGGTTAGGGTTAGGGTTAGCATCAGCCCTAGGATAGTGTTAGGGTTAGGGTTAACATAAACCCTAGGATAGTGTTAGGGTTAGGTTTAGGGTTGTCATCAGGCCTAGGATAGTGTTAGGTTTAGGGTTAGCATGAGCTCTAGGATAGTGTTAGGGTTAGGGTTAGGGTTAGCATCAGCCCTAGGATAGTGTTAAGGTTAGGGTTAGGGTTATCATCAGGCCTAGGATAGTGTGACGGCTAGGGTTAGCATCAGACTTAGGATAGTGTTAGGGTTAGGGTTAGGGTTAGCATCAGCCCTAGGATAGTGTTAGGGTTAGGGTTAGCATCAGCCCTAGGATAGTGTTAGGGTTAGGGTTAGGGTTAGCATCAGCCCTAGGATAGTGTTAGGGTTAGGGTTAGCATCAGCCCTAGGATAGTGTTAGGGTTAGGGTTAGGGTTAGCATCAGCCCTAGGATAGTGTTAGGATTAGGGTTAGCATCAACACTAGGATAGTGTTAGGGTTAGGGTTAGGGTTAGCATCAGCCCTAGGATAGTGTTAGGGTTAGGGTTAGCCTCAGCCCTAGGAGAGTGTTAGGGTTAGGGATAGGGTTAGCATCAGCCCTAGGATAGTGTCAGGGTTAGGGTTAGCATCAACCCTAGGATAGTGTTTGGGTTACGGTTAGGGTTAGCATCAGCCTTAGGATAGTGTTAGGGTTAGGGTTATGGTTAGCATCAGCCGTAGGATAGTGTTTGGGTTAGGGTTAGCCTCAGCCCTAAGATAGTGTTAGAGTTAGGGTTAGGGTTAGCATCAGCCCTAGGATAGTGTTAGGGTTAGTGTTAGGGTTAGCATCAGCCCTAGGATAGTGTTAGTGTTAGGGTTAGCATCAGCCCTAGGATAGTGTTAGGGTTAGGGTTAACATAAACCCTAGCATAGTGTTAGGGTTAGGTTTAGTGTTATCATCAGGCCTAGGATAGTGTTAGGGTTAGGGTTAGCATCAGCTCTAGGATAGTGTTAGGGTTAGGGTTAGGGTTAGCATCAGCCCTAGGATAGTGTTAAGGTTAGGGTTAGGGTTATCATCAGGCCTAGGATAGTGTGAGGGCTAGGGTTAGCATCAGACTTAGGATAGTGTTAGGGTTAGGGTTAGGGTTAGCATCAGCCCTAGGGTAGTGTTAGGGTTAGGTTTAGCATCAGCCCTAGGATAGTGTTAGTGTTAGGGTTAGCATCAGGCCTAGAATAGTGTTAGGGTTAGGGTTAGCATCAGCCCTAGGATAGTGTTAGGGTTAGGGATAGGGTTAGCATCAGCCCTAGGATAGTGTTAGGATTAGGGTTAGCATCAACCCTAGGATAGTGTTAGGGTTAGGGTTAGGGTTAGCATCAGCCCTAGGATAGTGTTAGGGTTAGGGTTAGCCTCAGCCCTAGGAGAGTGTTAGGGTTAGGAATAGGGTTAGCATCATGCCTAGGATAGTGTTAGGGTTAGGGTTAGGGTTAGCATCAGCCCTAGGATAGTGTTAGTGTTAGGGTTAGCATCAGCCCTAGGATAGTGTTAGGGTTAGGGTTAGCATCAGGCCTAGGATAGTGTTAGGGTTAGGGTTAGCATCAGCCCTAGGATAGTGTTAGGGTTAGGGATAGGGTTAGCATCAGCCCTAGGATAGTGTTAGGTTTAGGGTTAGGGTTAGCATCAACCCTAGGATAGTATTAGGGTTAGGGTTAGCATCAGCCCTAGGATAGTGTTAGGGTTAGGGTTAGGGTTAGCACCAGGCCTAGGATAGTGTTAGTGTTAGGGTTAGCATCAGCCTTAGGATAGTGTTAGGGTTAGGGTTAGGGTTAGCATCAGCCGTAGGATAGTGTTTGGGTTAGGGTTAGCCTCAGCCCTAAGATAGTGTTAGAGTTAGGGTTAGGGTTAGCATCAGCCCTAGGATAGTGTTAGGGTTAGGGTTAGGGTTAGCATCAGCCCTAGGATAGTGTTAGTGTTAGGGTTAGCATCAGCCCTAGGATAGTGTTAGGGTTAGGGTTAACATAAACCCTAGGATAGTGTTAGGGTTAGGTTTAGGGTTGTCGTCAGGCCTAGGATAGTGTTAGGTTTAGGGTTAGCATGAGCTCTAGGATAGTGTTAGGGTTAGGGTTAGGGTTAGCATCAGCCCTAGGATAGTGTTAAGGTTAGGGTTAGGGTTATCATCAGGCCTAGGATAGTGTGACGGCTAGGGTTAGCATCAGACTTAGGATAGTGTTAGGGTTAGGGTTAGGGTTAGCATCAGCCCTAGGATAGTGTTAGGGTTAGGGTTAGCATCAGCCCTAGGATAGTGTTAGGGTTAGGGTTAGGGTTAGCATCAGCCCTAGGATAGTGTTAGGGTTAGGGTTAGCATCAGCCCTAGGATAGTGTTAGGGTTAGGGTTAGGGTTAGCATCAGCCTTAGGATAGTGTTAGGATTAGGGTTAGGATCAACACTAGGATAGTGTTAGGGTTAGAGTTAGGGTTAGCATCAGCCCTAGGATAGTGTTAGCTTTAGGGTTAGCCTCAGCCCTAGGAGAGTGTTAGGGTTAGGGATAGGGTTAGCATCAGTCCTAGGATAGTGTTAGGGTTAGGGTTAGGGTTAGCATCAGCCCTAGGATAGTGTTAGTGTTAGGGTTAGCATCAGCCCTAGGATAGTGTTAGGGTTAAGGTTAGCATCAGGCCTAGGATAGTGTTAGGGTTAGGGTTAGCATCAGCCCTAGGATAGTGTTAGGGTTAGGGATAGGGTTAGCATCAGCCCTAGGATAGTGTTAGGGTTAGGGTTAGGGTTAGCATCAACCCTAGGATAGTATTAGGGTTAGGGTTAGCATCAGCCCTAGGATAGTGTTAGGGTTAGGGTTAGGGTTAGCACCAGGCCTAGCATAGTGTTAGTGTTAGGGTTAGCATCAGCCTTAGGATAGTGTTAGGGTTAGGGTTAGGGTTAGCATCAGCCGTAGGATAGTGTTTGGGTTAGGGTTAGCCTCAGCCCTAAGATAGTGTTAGAGTTAGGGTTAGGGTTAGCATCAGCCCTAGGATAGTGTTAGGGTTAGGGTTAGGGTTAGCATCAGCCCTAGGATAGTGTTAGTGTTAGGGTTAGCATCAGCCCTAGGATAGTGTTAGGGTTAGGGTTAGGGTTAGCATCCGCCCTAGGATAGTGTTAGGGTTAGGGTTAGGGTTAGCATCAGCCCTAGGATAGTGTTAGGGTTAGGGTTAACATAAACCCTAGGATAGTGTTAGGGTTAGGGTTAGGGTTAGCATCAGCCCTAGGATAGTGTTAAGGTTAGGGTTAGGGTTATCATCAGGCCTAGGATAGTGTGAGGGCTAGGGTTAGCATCAGACTTAGGATAGTGTTAGGGTTAGGGTTAGGGTTAGCATCAGCCCTAGGATAGTGTTAGGGTTAGGGTTAGCATCAGCCCTAGGTTAGTGTTAGGGTTAGGGTTAGGGTTAGCATCAGCCCTAGGATAGTGTTAGGGTTAGGGTTAGCATCAGCCCTAGGATAGTGTTAGGGTTAGGGTTAGGGTTAGCATCAGCCCTAGGATAGTGTTAGGATTAGGGTTACCATCAACCCTAGGATAGTGTTAATGTTAGGGTTAGGGTTAGCATCTGCCCTAGGATAGTGTTAGGGTTAGGGTTAGCCTCAGCCCTAGGAGAGTGTTAGGGTTAGGGATAGGGTTAGCATCAGTCCTAGGATAGTGTTAGGGTTAGGGTTAGGGTTAGCATCAGCCCTAGGATAGTGTTAGTGTTAGGGTTAGAATCAGCCCTAGGATAGTGTTAGGGTTAAGGTTAGCATCAGGCCTAGGATAGTGTTAGGGTTAGGGTTAGCATCAGCCCTAGGATAGTGTTAGGGTTAGGGATAGGGTTAGCATCAGCCCTAGGATAGTGTTAGGGTTAGGGTTAGGGTTAGCATCAACCCTAGGATAGTATTAGGGTTAGGGTTAGCATCAGCCCTAGGATAGTGTTAGGGTTAGGGTTAGGGTTAGCACCAGGCCTAGCATAGTGTTAGTGTTAGGGTTAGCATCAGCCTTAGGATAGTGTTAGGGTTAGGGTTAGGGTTAGCATCAGCCGTAGGATAGTGTTTGTTTTAGGGTTAGCCTCAGCCCTAAGATAGTGTTAGAGTTAGGGTTAGGGTTAGCATCAGCCCTAGGATAGTGTTAGGGTTAGGGTTAGGGTTAGCATCAGCCCTAGGATAGTGTTAGTGTTAGGGTTAGCATCAGCCCTAGGATAGTTTTAGGGTTAGGGTTAGGGTTAGCATCCGCCCTAGGATAGTGTTAGGGTTAGGGTTAGGGTTAGCATCAGCCCTAGGATAGTGTTAGGGTTAGGGTTAACATAAACCCTAGGATAGTGTTAGGGTTAGGGTTGGGGTTAGCATCAGACCTAGGATAGTGTTAAGGTTAGGGTTAGGGTTATCATCAGGCCTAGGATAGTGTGAGGGCTAGGGTTAGCATCAGACTTAGGATAGTGTTAGGGTTAGGGTTAGGGTTAGCATCAGCCCTAGGATAGTGTTAGGGTTAGGGTTAGCATCAGCCCTAGGATAGTGTTAGGGTTAGGGTTAACATAAACCCTAGGATAGTGTTAGGGTTACGGTTAGGGTTATCATCAGGCCTAGGATAGTGTTAGGGTTAGGGTTAGCATCAGCCCTAGGATAGTGTTAGGGTTAGGGTTAGGGTTAGCATCAGCCCTAGGATAGTGTCAGGGTTAGGGTTAGCATCAACCCTAGGATAGTGTTTGGGTTACGGTTAGGGTTAGCATCAGCCTTAGGATAGTGTTAGGGTTAGGGTTATGGTTAGCATCAGCCGTAGGATAGTGTTTGGGTTAGGGTTAGCCTCAGCCCTAAGATAGTGTTAGAGTTAGGGTTAGGGTTAGCATCAGCCCTAGGATAGTGTTAGGGTTAGTGTTAGGGTTAGCATCAGCCCTAGGATAGTGTTAGTGTTAGGGTTAGCATCAGCCCTAGGATAGTGTTAGGGTTAGGGTTAACATAAACCCTAGCATAGTGTTAGGGTTAGGTTTAGTGTTATCATCAGGCCTAGGATAGTGTTAGGGTTAGGGTTAGCATCAGCTCTAGGATAGTGTTAGGGTTAGGGTTAGGGTTAGCATCAGCCCAAGGATAGTGTTAAGGTTAGGGTTAGGGTTATCATCAGGCCTAGGATATTGTGAGGGCTAGGGTTAGCATCAGACTTAGGATAGTGTTAGGGTTAGGGTTAGGGTTAGCATCAGCCCTAGGGTAGTGTTAGGGTTAGGTTTAGCATCAGCCCTAGGATAGTGTTAGTGTTAGGGTTAGCATCAGGCCTAGAATAGTGTTAGGGTTAGGGTTAGCATCAGCCCTAGGATAGTGTTAGGGTTAGGGATAGGGTTAGCATCAGCCCTAGGATAGTGTTAGGATTAGGGTTAGCATCAACCCTAGGATAGTGTTAGGGTTAGGGTTAGGGTTAGCATCAGCCCTAGGATAGTGTTAGGGTTAGGGTTAGCCTCAGCCCTAGGAGAGTGTTAGGGTTAGGAATAGGGTTAGCATCAGGCCTAGGATAGTGTTAGGGTTAGGGTTAGGGTTAGCATCAGCCCTAGGATAGTGTTAGTGTTAGGGTTAGCATCAGCCCTAGGATAGTGTTAGGGTTAGGGTTAGCATCAGGCCTAGGATAGTGTTAGGGTTAGGGTTAGCATCAGCCCTAGGATAGTGTTAGGGTTAGGGTTAGGGTTAGCACCAGGCCTAGCATAGTGTTAGTGTTAGGGTTAGCATCAGCCTTAGGATAGTGTTAGGGTTAGGGTTAGGGTTAGCATCAGCCGTAGGATAGTGTTTGGGTTAGGGTTAGCCTCAGCCCTAAGATAGTGTTAGAGTTAGGGTTAGGGTTAGCATCAGCCCTAGGATAGTGTTAGGGTTAGGGTTAGGGTTAGCATCAGCCCTAGGATAGTGTTAGTGTTAGGGTTAGCATCAGCCCTAGGATAGTGTTAGGGTTAGGGTTAGGGTTAGCATCAGCCCTAGGATAGTGTTAGGGTTAGGGTTAACATAAACCCTAGAATAGTGTTAGGGTTAGGGTTAGGGTTAGCATCAGCCCTAGGATAGTGTTAAGGTTAGGGTTAGGGTTATCATCAGGCCTAGGATAGTGTGAGGGCTAGGGTTAGCATCAGACTTAGGATAGTGTTAGGGTTAGGGTTAGGGTTAGCATCAGCCCTAGGATAGTGTTAGGGTTAGGGTTAGCATCAGCCCTAGGATAGTGTTAGGGTTAGGGTTAACAAAAACCCTAGGATAGTGTTAGGGTTACGGTTAGGGTTATCATCAGGCCTAGGATAGTGTTAGGGTTAGGGTTAGCATCAGCCCTAGGATAGTGTTAGGGTTAGGGTTAGGGTTAGCATCAGCCCTAGGATAGTGTCAGGGTTAGGGTTAGCATCAACCCTAGGATAGTGTTTGGGTTAGGGTTAGGGTTATCATCAGCCTTAGGATAGTGTTAGGGTTAGGGTTATGGTTAGCATCAGCCGTAGGATAGTGTTTGGGTTAGGGTTAGCCTCAGCCCTAAGATAGTGTTAGAGTTAGGGTTAGGGTTAGCATCTCCTAGGATAGTGTTAGGGTTAGGGTTAGGGTTAGCATCAGCCCTAGGATAGTGTTAGTGTTAGGGTTAGCATCAGCCCTAGGATAGTGTTAGGGTTAGGGTTAACATAAACCCTAGGATAGTGTTAGGGTTAGGTTTAGGGTTATCATCAGGCCTAGGATAGTGTTAGGGTTAGGGTTAGCATCAGCTCTAGGATAGTGTTAGGGTTAGGGTTAGGGTTAGCATCAGCCCTAGGATAGTGTTAAGGTTAGGGTTAGGGTTATCATCAGGCCTAGGATAGTGTGAGGGCTAGGGTTAGCATCAGACTTAGGATAGTGTTAGGGTTAGGGTTAGGGTTAGCATCAGCCCTAGGGTAGTGTTAGGGTTAGGGTTAGCATCAGCCCTAGGATAGTGTTAGGGTTAGGGTTAGCATCAGGCCTAGGATAGTGTTAGGGTTAGGGTTAGCATCAGCCCTAGGATAGTGTTAGGGTTAGGGATAGGGTTAGCATCAGCCCTAGGATAATGTTAGGGTTAGGGTTAGGGTTAGCATCAACCCTAGGATAGTATTAGGGTTAGGGTTAGCATCAGCCCTAGGATAGTGTTAGGGTTAGGGTTAGGGTTAGCACCAGGCCTAGGATAGTGTTAGTGTTAGGGTTAGCATCAGCCTTAGGATAGTGTTAGGGTTAGGGTTAGGGTTAGCATCAGCCGTAGGATAGTGTTTGGGTTAGGGTTAGCCTCAGCCCTAAGATAGTGTTAGAGTTAGGGTTAGGGTTAGCATCAGCCCTAGGATAGTGTTAGGGTTAGGGTTAGGGTTAGCATCAGCCCTAGGATATTATTGGGGTTAGGGTTAGCATCAGCCCTAGAATAGTGTTAGGGTTAGGGTTAGGGTTAGCACCAGGCCTTGGATAGTGTTAGTGTTAGGGTTAGCATCAGCCTTAGGATAGTGTTAGGGTTAGGGTTAGGGTTAGCATCAGCCGTAGGATAGTGTTTGTGTTAGGGTAGCCTCAGCCCCAAGATAGTGTTAGAGTTAGGGTTAGGGTTAGCATCAGCCCTAGGATAGTGTTAGGGTTAGGGTTAGCATCAGCACTAGGATAGTGTTAGTGTTAGGGTTAACATAAACCCAAGGATAGTGTTATTGTTAGGTTTAGGGTTATCATCAGGCCTAGGATAGTGTTAGGGTTAGGGTTAGCATCAGCTCTAGGATAGTGTTAGGGTTAGGGTTAGGGTTAGCATCAGCCCTAGGATAGTGTTAAGGTTAGGGATAGGGTTATCATCAGGCCTAGGATAGTGTGAGTGCTAGGGTTAGCATCAGACTTAGGATAGTGTTAGGGTTAGGGTTAGGGTTAGCATCAGCCCTAGGATAGTGTTAGGGTTAGGGTTAGCATCAGCCCTAGGATAGTGTTAGGGTTAGGGTTAGGGTTAGCATCAGCCCTAGGATAGTGTTAGGGTTAGGGTTACCATCAGCCCTAGGATAGTGTTAGGGTTAGGGTTAGGGTTAGCATCAGCCCTAGGATAGTGTTAGGATTAGGGTTAGCATCAACCCTAGGATAGTGTTAGGGTTAGGGTTAGGGTTAGCATCAGCCCTAGGATAGTGTTAGGGTTAGGGTTAGCCTCAGCCCTAGGAGAGTGTTAGGGTTAGGAATAGGGTTAGCATCAGCCCTAGGATAGTGTTAGGGTTAGGGATAGGGTTAGCATCAGCCCTAGGATAGTGTTAGTGTTAGGGTTAGCATCAGCCCTAGGATAGTGTTAGGGTTAGGGTTAGCATCAGGCCTAGGATAGTGTTAGGGTTAGGGTTAGCATCAGCCCTAGGATAGTGTTAGGCTTAGGGATAGGGTTAGCATCAGCCCTAGGATAGTGTTAGGGTTAGGGTTAGGGTTAGCATCAACCCTAGGATAGTATTAGGGTTAGGGTTAGCATCAGCCCTAGGATAGTGTTAGGGTTAGGGTTAGGGTTAGCACCAGGCCTAGGATAGTGTTAGTGTCAGGGTTAGCATCAGCCTTAGGATAGTGTTAGGGTTATGGTTAGGGTTAGCATCAGCCGTAGGATAGTGTTTGGGTTAGGGTTTGCCTCAGCCCTAAGATAGTGTTAGAGTTAGGGTTAGGGTTAGCATCAGCCCTAGGATAGTGTTAGGGTTAGGGTTAGGGTTAGCATCAGCCCTAGGATAGTGTTAGTGTTAGGGTTAGCATCAGCCCTAGGATAGTGTTAGGGTTAGGGTTAACATAAACCCTAGGATAGTGTTAGGGTTAGGTTTAGGGTTGTCATCAGGCCTAGGATAGTGTTAGGGTTAGGGTTAGCATGAGCTCTAGGATAGTGTTAGGGTTAGGGTTAGGGTTAGCATCAGCCCTAGGATAGTGTTAAGGTTAGGGTTAGGGTTATCATCAGGCCTAGGATAGTGTGAGGGCTAGGGTTAGCATCAGACTTAGGATAGTGTTAGGGTTAGGGTTAGGGTTAGCATCAGCCCTAGGATAGTGTTAGGGTTAGGGTTAGCATCAGCCCTAGGTTAGTGTTAGGGTTAGGGTTAGGGTTAGCATCAGCCCTAGGATAGTGTTAGGGTTAGGGTTAGCATCAGCCCTAGGATAGTGTTAGGGTTAGGGTTAGGGTTAGCATCAGCCCTAGGATAGTGTTAGGATTAGGGTTAGCATCAACCCTAGGATAGTGTTAGGGTTAGGGTTAGGGTTAGCATCAGCCCTAGGATGGTGTTAGGGTTAGGGTTAGCCTCAGCCCTAGGAGAGTGTTAGGGTTAGGGATAGGGTTAGCATCAGTCCTAGGATAGTGTTAGGGTTAGGGTTAGGGTTAGCATCAGCACTAGGATAGTGTTAGTGTTAGGGTTAGCATCAGCCCTAGGATAGTGTTAGGGTTAGGGATAGGGTTAGCATCAGCCCTAGGATAGTGTTAGGGTTAGGGTTTGGGTTAGCATCAACCCTAGGATAGTATTAGGGTTAGGGTTAGCATCAGCCCTAGGATAGTGTTAGGGTTAGGGTTAGGGTTAGCACCAGGCCTAGCATAGTGTTAGTGTTAGGGTTAGCATCAGCCTTAGGATAGTGTTAGGGTTAGGGTTAGGGTTAGCATCAGCCGTAGGATAGTGTTTGTTTTAGGGTTAGCCTCAGCCCTAAGATAGTGTTAGAGTTAGGGTTAGGGTTAGCATCAGCCCTAGGATAGTGTTAGGGTTAGGGTTAGGGTTAGCATCAGCCCTAGGATAGTGTTAGTGTTAGGGTTAGCATCAGCCCTAGGATAGTGTTAGGGTTAGGGTCAGGGTTAGCATCCGCCCTAGGATAGTGTTAGGGTTAGGGTTAGCATCAGCCCTAGGATAGTGTTAGCGTTAGGGTTAACATAAACCCTAGGATAGTGTTAGGGTTAGGGTTAGGGTTAGCATCAGCCCTAGGATAGTGTTAAGGTTAGGGTTAGGGTTATCATCAGGCCTAGGATAGTGTAAGGGCTAGGGTTAGCATCAGACTTAGGATAGTGTTAGGGTTAGGGTTAGGGTTAGCATCAGCCCTAGGATAGTGTTAGGGTTAGGGTTAGCATCAGCCCTAGGATAGTGTTGGTTAGGGTTAACATAAACCCTAGGATAGTGTTAGGGTTACGGTTAGGGTTATCATCAGGCCTAGGATAGTGTTAGGGTTAGGGTTAGCATCAGCCCTAGGATAGTGTTAGGGTTAGGGTTAGGGTTAGCATCAGCCCTAGGATAGTGTCAGGGTTAGGGTTAGGATCAACCCTAGGATAGTGTTTGGGTTAGGGTTGGGGTTAGCATCAGCCTTAGGATAGTGTTAGGGTTAGGGTTATGGTTAACATCAGCCGTAGGATAGTGTTTGGGTTAGGGTTAGCCTCAGCCCTAAGATAGTGTTAGAGTTAGGGTTAGGGTTAGCATCAGCCCTAGCATAGTGTTAGGGTTAGTGTTAGGGTTAGCATCAGCCCTAGGATAGTGTTAGTGTTAGGGTTAGCATCAGCCCTAGGATAGTGTTAGGGTTAGGGTTAACATAAACCCTAGCATAGTGTTAGGGTTAGGTTTAGGGTTATCATCAGGCCTAGGATAGTGTTAGGGTTAGGGTTAGCATCAGCTCTAGGATAGTGTTAGGGTTAGGGTTAGGGTTAGCATCAGCCCTAGGATAGTGTTAATGTTAGGGTTAGGGTTATCATCAGGAATAGGATAGTGTGAGGGCTAGGGTTAGCATCAGACTTAGGATAGTGTTAGGGTTAGGGTTAGGGTTAGCATCAGCCCTAGGGTAGTGTTAGGGTTAGGGTTAGCATCAGCCCTAGGATAGTGTTAGTGTTAGGGTTAGCATCAGGCCTAGGATAGTGTTAGGGTTAGGGTTAGCATCAGCCCTAGGATAGTGTTAGGGTTAGGGATAGGGTTAGCATCAGCCCTAGGATAGTGTTAGGGTTAGGGTTAGGGTTAGCATCAACCCTAGGATAGTATTAGGGTTAGGGTTAGCATCAGCCCTAGGATAGTGTTAGGGTTAGGGTTAGGGTTAGCACCAGGCCTAGGATAGTGTTAGTGTTAGGGTTAGCATCAGCCTTAGGATAGTGTTAGGGTTAGGGTTAGGGTTAGCATCAGCCGTAGGATAGTGTTTGGGTTAGGGTTAGCTTCAGCCCTAAGATAGTGTTAGAGTTAGGGTTAGGGTTAGCATCAGCCCTAGGATAGTGTTAGGGTTAGGGTTAGGGTTAGCATCAGCCCTAGGATAGTGTTAGTGTTAGGGTTAGCATCAGCCCTAGGATAGTGTTAGGGTTAGGGTTAACATAAACCCTAGGATAGTGTTAGGGTTAGGTTTAGGGTTGTCATCAGGCCTAGGATAGTGTTAGGGTTAGGGTTAGCATGAGCTCTAGGATAGTGTTAGGGTTAGGGTTAGGGTTAGCATCAGCCCTAGGATAGTGTTAAGGTTAGGGTTAGGGTTATCATCAGGCCTAGGATAGTGTGAGGGCTAGGGTTAGCATCAGACTTAGGATAGTGTTAGGGTTAGGGTTAGGGTTAGCATCAGCCCTAGGATAGTGTTAGGGTTAGGGTTAGCATCAGCCCTAGGATAGTGTTAGGGTTAGGGTTATGGTTAGCATCAGCCCTAGGATAGTGTTAGGGTTAGGGTTAGCATCAGCCCTAGGATAGTGTTAGGGTTAGGGTTAGGGTTAGCATCAGCCCTAGGATAGTGTTAGGATTAGGGTTAGCATCAACCCTAGGATAGTGTTAGGGTTAGGGTTAGGGTTAGCATCAGCCCTAGGATGGTGTTAGGGTTACGGTTAGCCTCAGCCCTAGGAGAGTGTTAGGGTTAGGGATAGGGTTAGCATCAGTCCTAGGATAGTGTTAGGGTTAGGGTTAGGGTTAGCATCAGCCCTAGGATAGTGTTAGTGTTAGGGTTAGCATCAGCCCTAGGATAGTGTTAGGGTTAAGGTTAGCATCAGGCCTAGGATAGTGTTAGGGTTAGGGTTAGCATCAGCCCTAGGATAGTGTTAGGGTTAGGGATAGGGTTAGCATCAGCCCTAGAATAGTGTTAGGGTTAGGGTTAGGGTTAGCATCAACCCTAGGATAGTATTAGGGTTAGGGTTAGCATCAGCCCTAGGATAGTGTTAGGGTTAGGGTTAGGGTTAGCATCACCCCTAGGATAGTGTCAGGGTTAGGGTTAGCATCAACCCTAGGATAGTGTTTGGGTTAGGGTTAGGGTTAGCATCAGCCTTAGGATAGTGTTAGGGTTAGGGTTATGGTTAACATCAGCCGTAGGATAGTGTTTGGGTTAGGGTTAGCCTCAGCCCTAAGATAGTGTTAGAGTTAGGGTTAGGGTTAGCATCAGCCCTAGGATAGTGTTAGGGTTAGTGTTAGGGTTAGCATCAGCCCTAGGATAGTGTTAGTGTTAGGGTTAGCATCAGCCCTAGGATAGTGTTAGGGTTAGGGTTAACATAAACCCTAGCATAGTGTTAGGGTTAGGTTTAGGGTTATCCTCAGGCCTAGGATAGTGTTAGGGTTAGGGTTAGCATCAGCTCTAGGATAGTGTTAGGGTTAGGGTTAGGGTTAGCATCAGCCCTAGGATAGTGTTAAGGTTAGGGTTAGGGTTATCATCAGGCCTAGGATAGTGTGAGGGCTAGGGTTAGCATCAGACTTAGGATAGTGTTAGGGTTAGGGTTAGGGTTAGCATCAGCCCTAGGGTAGTGTTAGGGTTAGGGTTAGCATCAGCCCTAGGATAGTGTTAGTGTTAGGGTTAGCATCAGGCCTAGGATAGTGTTAGGGTTAGGGTTAGCATCAGCCCTAGGATAGTGTTAGGGTTAGGGTTAGGGTTAGCATCAGCCCTAGGATAGTGTTAGGATTAGGGTTAGCATCAACCCTAGGATAGTGTTAGGGTTAGGGTTAGGGTTAGCATCAGCCCTAGGATGGTGTTAGGGTTAGGGTTAGCCTCAGCCCTAGGAGAGTGTTAGGGTTAGGGATAGGGTTAGCATCAGTCCTAGGATAGTGTTATGGTTAGGGTTAGGGTTAGCATCAGCACTAGGATAGTGTTAGTGTTAGGGTTAGCATCAGCCCTAGGATAGTGTTAGGGTTAGGGATAGGGTTAGCATCAGCCCTAGGATAGTGTTAGGGTTAGGGTTTGGGTTAGCATCAACCCTAGGATAGTATTAGGGTTAGGGTTAGCATCAGCCCTAGGATAGTGTTAGGGTTAGGGTTAGGGTTAGCACCAGGCCTAGCATAGTGTTAGTGTTAGGGTTAGCATCAGCCTTAGGATAGTGTTAGGGTTAGGGTTAGGGTTAGCATCAGCCGTAGGATAGTGTTTGTTTTAGGGTTAGCCTCAGCCCTAAGATAGTGTTAGAGTTAGGGTTAGGGTTAGCATCAGCCCTAGGATAGTGTTAGGGTTAGGGTTAGGGTTAGCATCAGCCCTAGGATAGTGTTAGTGTTAGGGTTAGCATCAGCCCTAGGATAGTGTTAGGGTTAGGGTCAGGGTTAGCATCCGCCCTAGGATAGTGTTAGGGTTAGGGTTAGCATCAGCCCTAGGATAGTGTTAGCGTTAGGGTTAACATAAACCCTAGGATAGTGTTAGGGTTAGGGTTAGGGTTAGCATCAGCCCTAGGATAGTGTTAAGGTTAGGGTTAGGGTTATCATCAGGCCTAGGATAGTGTAAGGGCTAGGGTTAGCATCAGACTTAGGATAGTGTTAGGGTTAGGGTTAGGGTTAGCATCAGCCCTAGGATAGTGTTAGGGTTAGGGTTAGCATCAGCCCTAGGATAGTGTTGGTTAGGGTTAACATAAACCCTAGGATAGTGTTAGGGTTACGGTTAGGGTTATCATCAGGCCTAGGATAGTGTTAGGGTTAGGGTTAGCATCAGCCCTAGGATAGTGTTAGGGTTAGGGTTAGGGTTAGCATCAGCCCTAGGATAGTGTCAGGGTTAGGGTTAGGATCAACCCTAGGATAGTGTTTGGGTTAGGGTTAGGGTTAGCATCAGCCTTAGGATAGTGTTAGGGTTAGGGTTATGGTTAACATCAGCCGTAGGATAGTGTTTGGGTTAGGGTTAGCCTCAGCCCTAAGATAGTGTTAGAGTTAGGGTTAGGGTTAGCATCAGCCCTAGCATAGTGTTAGGGTTAGTGTTAGGGTTAGCATCAGCCCTAGGATAGTGTTAGTGTTAGGGTTAGCATCAGCCCTAGGATAGTGTTAGGGTTAGGGTTAACATAAACCCTAGCATAGTGTTAGGGTTAGGTTTAGGGTTATCATCAGGCCTAGGATAGTGTTAGGGTTAGGGTTAGCATCAGCTCTAGGATAGTGTTAGGGTTAGGGTTAGGGTTAGCATCAGCCCTAGGATAGTGTTAATGTTAGGGTTAGGGTTATCATCAGGAATAGGATAGTGTGAGGGCTAGGGTTAGCATCAGACTTAGGATAGTGTTAGGGTTAGGGTTAGGGTTAGCATCAGCCCTAGGGTAGTGTTAGGGTTAGGGTTAGCATCAGCCCTAGGATAGTGTTAGTGTTAGGGTTAGCATCAGGCCTAGGATAGTGTTAGGGTTAGGGTTAGCATCAGCCCTAGGATAGTGTTAGGGTTAGGGATAGGGTTAGCATCAGCCCTAGGATAGTGTTAGGGTTAGGGTTAGGGTTAGCATCAACCCTAGGATAGTATTAGGGTTAGGGTTAGCATCAGCCCTAGGATAGTGTTAGGGTTAGGGTTAGGGTTAGCACCAGGCCTAGGATAGTGTTAGTGTTAGGGTTAGCATCAGCCTTAGGATAGTGTTAGGGTTAGGGTTAGGGTTAGCATCAGCCGTAGGATAGTGTTTGGGTTAGGGTTAGCTTCAGCCCTAAGATAGTGTTAGAGTTAGGGTTAGGGTTAGCATCAGCCCTAGGATAGTGTTAGGGTTAGGGTTAGGGTTAGCATCAGCCCTAGGATAGTGTTAGTGTTAGGGTTAGCATCAGCCCTAGGATAGTGTTAGGGTTAGGGTTAACATAAACCCTAGGATAGTGTTAGGGTTAGGTTTAGGGTTGTCATCAGGCCTAGGATAGTGTTAGGGTTAGGGTTAGCATGAGCTCTAGGATAGTGTTAGGGTTAGGGTTAGGGTTAGCATCAGCCCTAGGATAGTGTTAAGGTTAGGGTTAGGGTTATCATCAGGCCTAGGATAGTGTGAGGGCTAGGGTTAGCATCAGACTTAGGATAGTGTTAGGGTTAGGGTTAGGGTTAGCATCAGCCCTAGGATAGTGTTAGGGTTAGGGTTAGCATCAGCCCTAGGATAGTGTTAGGGTTAGGGTTATGGTTAGCATCAGCCCTAGGATAGTGTTAGGGTTAGGGTTAGCATCAGCCCTAGGATAGTGTTAGGGTTAGGGTTAGGGTTAGCATCAGCCCTAGGATAGTGTTAGGATTAGGGTTAGCATCAACCCTAGGATAGTGTTAGGGTTAGGGTTAGGGTTAGCATCAGCCCTAGGATGGTGTTAGGGTTACGGTTAGCCTCAGCCCTAGGAGAGTGTTAGGGTTAGGGATAGGGTTAGCATCAGTCCTAGGATAGTGTTAGGGTTAGGGTTAGGGTTAGCATCAGCCCTAGGATAGTGTTAGTGTTAGGGTTAGCATCAGCCCTAGGATAGTGTTAGGGTTAAGGTTAGCATCAGGCCTAGGATAGTGTTAGGGTTAGGGTTAGCATCAGCCCTAGGATAGTGTTAGGGTTAGGGATAGGGTTAGCATCAGCCCTAGAATAGTGTTAGGGTTAGGGTTAGGGTTAGCATCAACCCTAGGATAGTATTAGGGTTAGGGTTAGCATCAGCCCTAGGATAGTGTTAGGGTTAGGGTTAGGGTTAGCACCAGGCCTAGCATAGTGTTAGTGTTAGGGTTAGCATCAGCCTTAGGATAGTGTTAGGGTTAGGGTTAGGGTTAGCATCAGCCGTAGGATAGTGTTTGTTTTAGGGTTAGCCTCAGCCCTAAGATAGTGTTAGAGTTAGGGTTAGGGTTAGCATCAGCCCTAGGATAGTGTTAGGGTTAGGGTTAGGGTTAGCATCAGCCCTAGGATAGTGTTAGTGTTAGGGTTAGCATCAGCCCTAGGATAGTGTTAGGGTTAGGGTTAGGGTTAGCATCCGCCCTAGGATAGTGTTAGGGTTAGGGTTAGCATCAGCCCTAGGATAGTGTTAGGGTTAGGGTTAACATAAACCCTAGGATAGTGTTAGGGTTAGGGTTAGGGTTAGCATCAGCCCTAGGATAGTGTTAAGGTTAGGGTTAGGGTTATCATCAGGCCTAGGATAGTGTGAGGGCTAGGGTTAGCATCAGACTTAGGATAGTGTTAGGGTTAGGGTTAGGGTTAGCATCAGCCCTAGGATAGTGTTAGGGTTAGGGTTAGCATCAGCCCTAGGATAGTGTTAGGGTTAGGGTTAACATAAACCCTAGGATAGTGTTAGGGTTACGGTTAGGGTTATCATCAGGCCTAGGATAGTGTTAGGGTTAGGGTTAGCATCAGCCCTAGGATAGTGTTAGGGTTAGGGTTAGGGTTAGCATCACCCCTAGGATAGTGTCAGGGTTAGGGTTAGCATCAACCCTAGGATAGTGTTTGGGTTAGGGTTAGGGTTAGCATCAGCCTTAGGATAGTGTTAGGGTTAGGGTTATGGTTAACATCAGCCGTAGGATAGTGTTTGGGTTAGGGTTAGCCTCAGCCCTAAGATAGTGTTAGAGTTAGGGTTAGGGTTAGCATCAGCCCTAGGATAGTGTTAGGGTTAGTGTTAGGGTTAGCATCAGCCCTAGGATAGTGTTAGTGTTAGGGTTAGCATCAGCCCTAGGATAGTGTTAGGGTTAGGGTTAACATAAACCCTAGCATAGTGTTAGGGTTAGGTTTAGGGTTATCATCAGGCCTAGGATAGTGTTAGGGTTAGGGTTAGCATCAGCTCTAGGATAGTGTTAGGGTTAGGGTTAGGGTTAGCATCAGCCCTAGGATAGTGTTAAGGTTAGGGTTAGGGTTATCATCAGGCCTAGGATAGTGTGAGGGCTAGGGTTAGCATCAGACTTAGGATAGTGTTAGGGTTAGGGTTAGGGTTAGCATCAGCCCTAGGGTAGTGTTAGGGTTAGGGTTAGCATCAGCCCTAGGATAGTGTTAGTGTTAGGGTTAGCATCAGGCCTAGGATAGTGTTAGGGTTAGGGTTAGCATCAGCCCTAGGATAGTGTTAGGGTTAGGGATAGGGTTAGCATCAGCCCTAGGATAGTGTTAGGGTTAGGGTTAGGGTTAGCATCAACCCTAGGATAGTATTAGGGTTAGGGTTAGCATCAGCCCTAGGATAGTGTTAGGGTTAGGGTTAGGGTTAGCACCATGCCTAGGATAGTGTTAGTGTTAGGGTTAGCATCAGCCTTAGGATAGTGTTAGGGTTAGGGTTAGGGTTAGCATCAGCCGTAGGATAGTGTTTGGGTTAGGGTTAGCCTCAGCCCTAAGATAGTGTTAGAGTTAGGGTTAGGGTTAGCATCAGCCCTAGGATAGTGTTAGGGTTAGGGTTAGGGTTAGCATCAGCCCTAGGATAGTGTTAGTGTTAGGGTTAGCATCAGCCCTAGGATAGTGTTAGGGTTAGGGTTAACATAAACCCTAGGATAGTGTTAGGGTTAGGTTTAGGGTTGTCATCAGGCCTAGGATAGTGTTAGGGTTAGGGTTAGCATGAGCTCTAGGATAGTGTTAGGGTTAGGGTTAGGGTTAGCATCAGCCCTAGGATAGTGTTAAGGTTAGGGTTAGGGTTATCATCAGGCCTAGGATAGTGTGAGGGCTAGGGTTAGCATCAGACTTAGGATAGTGTTAGGGTTAGGGTTAGGGTTAGCATCAGCCCTAGGATAGTGTTAGGGTTAGGGTTAGCATCAGCCCTAGGATAGTGTTAGGGTTAGGGTTAGGGTTAGCATCAGCCCTAGGATAGTGTTAGGGTTAGGGTTAGCATCAGCCCTAGGATAGTGTTAGGGTTAGGGTTAGGGTTAGCATCAGCCCTAGGATAGTGTTAGGATTAGGGTTAGCATCAACCCTAGGATAGTGTTAGGGTTAGGGTTAGGGTTAGCATCAGCCCTAGGATAGTGTTAGGGTTACGGTTAGCCTCAGCCCTAGGAGAGTGTTAGGGTTAGGGATAGGGTTAGCATCAGTCCTAGGATAGTGTTAGGGTTAGGGTTAGGGTTAGCATCAGCCCTAGGATAGTGTTAGTGTTAGGGTTAGCATCAGCCCTAGGATAGTGTTAGGGTTAAGGTTAGCATCAGGCCTAGGATAGTGTTAGGGTTAGGGTTAGCATCAGCCCTAGGATAGTGTTATTGTTAGGGATAGGGTTAGCATCAGCCCTAGGATAGTGTTAGGGTTAGGGTTAGGGTTAGCATCAACCCTAGGATAGTATTAGGGTTAGGGTTAGCATCAGCCCTAGGATAGTGTTAGGGTTAGGGTTAGGGTTAGCACCAGGCCTAGCATAGTGTTAGTGTTAGGGTTAGCATCAGCCTTAGGATAGTGTTAGGGTTAGGGTTAGGGTTAGCATCAGCCGTAGGATAGTGTTTGTTTTAGGGTTAGCCTCAGCCCTAAGATAGTGTTAGAGTTAGGGTTAGGGTTAGCATCAGCCCTAGGATAGTGTTAGGGTTAGGGTTAGGGTTAGCATCAGCCCTAGGATAGTGTTAGTGTTAGGGTTAGCATCAGCCCTAGGATAGTGTTAGGGTTAGGGTTAGGGTTAGCATCCGCCCTAGGATAGTGTTAGGGTTAGGGTTAGCATCAGCCCTAGGATAGTGTTAGGGTTAGGGTTAACATAAACCCTAGGATAGTGTTAGGGTTAGGGTTAGGGTTAGCATCAGCCCTAGGATAGTGTTAAGGTTAGGGTTAGGGTTATCATCAGGCCTAGGATAGTGTGAGGGCTAGGGTTAGCATCAGACTTAGGATAGTGTTAGGGTTAGGGTTAGGGTTAGCATCAGCCCTAGGATAGTGTTAGGGTTAGGGTTAGCATCAGCCCTAGGATAGTGTTAGGGTTAGGGTTAACATAAACCCTAGGATAGTGTTAGGGTTACGGTTAGGGTTATCATCAGGCCTAGGATAGTGTTAGGGTTAGGGTTAGCATCAGCCCTAGGATAGTGTTAGGGTTAGGGTTAGGGTTAGCATCAGCCCTAGGATAGTGTCAGGGTTAGGGTTAGCATCAACCCTAGGATAGTGTTTGGGTTAGGGTTAGGGTTAGCATCAGCCTTAGGATAGTGTTAGGGTTAGGGTTATGGTTAGCATCAGCCGTAGGATAGTGTTAGGGTTAGGGTTAGCCTCAGTCCTAAGATAGTGTTAGAGTTAGGTTTAGGGTTAGCATCAGCCCTAGGATAGTGTTAGGGTTAGTGTTAGGGTTAGCATCAGCCCTAGGATAGTGTTAGTGTTAGGGTTAGCATCAGCCCTAGGATAGTGTTAGGGTTAGGGTTAACATAAACCCTAGCATAGTGTTAGGGTTAGGTTTAGGGTTATCATCAGGCCTAGGATAGTGTTAGGGTTAGGGTTAGCATCAGCTCTAGGATAGTGTTAGGGTTAGGGTTAGGGTTAGCATCAGCCCTAGGATAGTGTTAAGGTTAGGGTTAGGGTTATCATCAGGCCTAGGATAGTGTGAGGGCTAGGGTTAGCATCAGACTTAGGATAGTGTTAGGGTTAGGGTTAGGGTTAGCATCAGCCCTAGGGTAGTGTTAGGGTTAGGGTTAGCATCAGCCCTAGGATAGTGTTAGTGTTAGGGTTAGCATCAGGCCTAGGATAGTGTTAGGGTTAGGGTTAGCATCAGCCCTAGGATAGTGTTAGGGTTAGGGATAGGGTTAGCATCAGCCCTAGGATAGTGTTAGGGTTAGGGTTAGGGTTAGCATCAACCCTAGGATAGTATTAGGGTTAGGGTTAGCATCAGCCCTAGGATAGTGATAGGGTTAGGGTTAGGGTTAGCACCAGGCCTAGGATAGTGTTAGTGTTAGGGTTAGCATCAGCCTTAGGATAGTGTTAGGGTTAGGGTTAGGGTTAGCATCAGCCGTAGGATAGTGTTTGGGTTAGGGTTAGCCTCAGCCCTAAGATAGTGTTAGAGTTAGGGTTAGGGTTAGCATCAGCCCTAGGATAGTGTTAGGGTTAGGGTTAGGGTTAGCATCAGCCCTAGGATAGTGTTAGTGTTAGGGTTAGCATCAGCCCTAGGATAGTGTTAGGGTTAGGGTTAACATAAACCCTAGGATAGTGTTAGGGTTAGGTTTAGGCTTGTCATCAGGCCTAGGATAGTGTTAGGGTTAGGGTTAGCATGAGCTCTAGGATAGTGTTAGGGTTAGGGTTAGGGTTAGCATCAGCCCTAGGATAGTGTTAAGGTTAGGGTTAGGGTTATCATCAGGCCTAGGATAGTGTGAGGGCTAGGGTTAGCATCAGACTTAGGATAGTGTTAGGGTTATGGTTAGGGTTAGCATCAGCCCTAGGATAGTGTTAGGGTTAGAGTTAGCATCAGCCCTAGGATAGTGTTAGGGTTAGGGTTAGGGTTAGCATCAGCCCTAGGATAGTGTTAGTATTAGGGTTAGCATCAACCCTAGGATAGTGTTAGGGTTAGGGTTAGGGTTAGCATCAGCCCTAGGATAGTGTTAGGGTTAGGGTTAGCCTCAGCCCTAGGAGAGTGTTAGGGTTAGGGATAGGGTTAGCATCAGTCCTAGGATAGTGTTAGGGTTAGGCTTAGGGTTAGCATCAGCCCTAGGATAGTGTTAGTGTTAGGGTTAGCATCAGCCCTAGGATAGTGTTAGGGTTAAGGTTAGCATCAGGCCTAGGATATTGTTAGGGTTAGGGTTAGCATCAGCCCTAGGATAGTGTTAGGGTTAGGGATAGGGTTAGCATCAGCCCTAGGATAGTGTTAGGGTTAGGGTTAGGGTTAGCATCAACCCTAGGATAGTATTAGGGTTAGGGTTAGCATCAGCCCTAGGATAGTGTTATTGTTAGGGTTAGGGTTAGCACCAGGCCTAGCATAGTGTTAGTGTTAGGGTTAGCATCAGCCTTAGGATAGTGTTAGGGTTAGGGTTAGGGTTAGCATCAGCCGTAGGATAGTGTTTGGGTTAGGGTTAGCCTCAGCCCTAAGATAGTGTTATAGTTAGGGTTAGGGTTAGCATCAGCCCTAGGATAGTGTTAGGGTTAGGGTTAGGGTTAGCATCAGCCCTAGGATAGTGTTAGTATTAGGGTTAGCATCAGCCCTAGGATAGTGTTAGGGTTAGGGTTAGGGTTAGCATCCGCCCTAGGATAGTGTTAGGGTTAGGGTTAGGGTTAGCATCAGCCCTAGGATAGTCTTAGGGTTAGGGTTAACATAAACCCTAGGATAGTGTTAGGGTTAGGGTTAGGGTTAGCATCAGCCCTAGGATAGTGTTAAGGTTAGGGTTAGGGTTATCATCAGGCCTAGGATAGTGTGAGGGCTAGGGTTAGCATCAGACTTAGGATAGTGTTAGGGTTAGGGTTAGGGTTAGCATCAGCCCTAGGATAGTGTTAGGGTTAGGGTTAGCATCAGCCCTAGGATAGTGTTAGGGTTAGGGTTAACATAAACCCTAGGATAGTGTTAGGGTTACGGTTAGGGTTATCATCAGGCCTAGGATAGTGTTAGGGTTAGGGTTAGCATCAGCCCTAGGAGAGTGTTAGGGTTAGGGTTAGGGTTAGCATCAGCCCTACGATAGTGTCAGGGTTAGGGTTAGCATCAACCCTAGGATAGTGTTTGGGTTAGGGTTATGGTTACCATCAGCCGTAGGATAGTGTTTGGGTTAGGGTTAGCCTCAGCCCTAAGATAGTGTTAGAGTTAGGGTTAGGGTTAGCATCAGCCCTAGGATAGTGTTAGGGTTAGGGTTAGGGTTAGCATCAGCCCTAGGATAGTGTTAGTGTTAGGGTTAGCATCAGCCCTAGGATAGTGTTAGGGTTAGGGTTAACATAAACCCTAGGATAGTGTTAGGGCTAGGTTTAGGGTTATCATCAGGCCTAGGATAGTGTTAGGGTTAGGGTTAGCATCAGCTCTAGGATAGTGTTAGGGTTAGGGTTAGGGTTAGCATCAGCCCTAGGATAGTGTTAAGGTTAGGGTTAGGGTTATCATCAGGCCTAGGATAGTGTGAGGGCTAGGGTTAGCATCAGACTTAGGATAGTGTTAGGGTTAGGGTTAGGGTTAGCATCAGCCCTAGGGTATTGTTAGGGTTAGGGTTAGCATCAGCCCTAGGATAGTGTTAGGGTTAGGGTTAGGGTTAGCATCAGCCCTAGGATAGTGTTAGGGTTAGGGTTAGCATCAGCCCTAGGATAGTGTTAGGGTTAGGGTTAGGGTTAGCATCAGCCCTAGGATAGTGTTAGGATTAGGGTTAGCATCAACCCTAGGATAGTGTTAGGGTTAGGGTTAGGGTTAGCATCAGCCCTAGGATAGTGTTAGGGTTAGGGTTAGCCTCAGCCCTAGGAGAGTGTTAGGGTTAGGGATAGGGTTAGCATCAGGCCTAGGACAGTGTTAGGGTTAGGGTTAGGGTTAGCATCAGCCCTAGGATAGTGTTAGCGTTAGGGTTAGCATCAGCCCTAGGATAGTGTTAGGGTTAGGGTTAGCATCAGGCCTAGGATAGTGTTAGGGTTAGGGTTAGCATCAGCCCTAGGATAGTGTTAGGGTTAGGGATAGGGTTAGCATCAGCCCTAGGATAGTGTTAGGGTTAGGGTTAGGGTTAGCATCAACCCTAGGATAGTATTAGGGTTAGGGTTAGCATCAGCCCTAGGATAGTGTTAGAGTTAGGGTTAGGGTTAGCATCAGCCCTAGGATAGTGTTAGGGTTAGGGTTAGGGTTAGCATCAGCCCTAGGATAGTGTTAGTGTTAGGGTTAGCATCAGCCCTAGGATAGTGTTAGGGTTAGGGTTAGGGTTAGCATCCGCCCTAGGATAGTGTTAGGGTTAGGGTTAGGGTTAGCATCAGCCCTAGGATAGTCTTAGGGTTAGGGTTAACATAAACCCTAGGATAGTGTTAGGGTTAGGGTTAGGGTTAGCATCAGCCCTAGGATAGTGTTAAGGTTAGGGTTAGGGTTATCATCAGGCCTAGGATAGTGTGAGGGCTAGGGTTAGCGTCAGACTTAGGATAGTGTTAGGGTTAGGGTTAGGGTTAGCATCAGCCCTAGGATAGTGTTAGGGTTAGGGTTAGCATCAGCCCTAGGATAGTGTTAGGGTTAGGGTTAACATAAACACTAGGATAGTGTTAGGGTTACGGTTAGGGTTATCATCAGGCCTAGGATAGTGTTAGGGTTAGGGTTAGCATCAGCCCTAGGATAGTGTTTGGGTTAGGGTTAGGGTTAGCATCAGCCCTAGGATAGTGTCAGGGTTAGGGTTAGCATCAACCCTAGGATAGTGTTTGGGTTAGGGTTATGGTTAGCATCAGCCGTAGGATAGTGTTTGGGTTAGGGTTAGCCTCAGCCCTAAGATAGTGTTAGAGTTAGGGTTAGGGTTAGCATCAGCCCTAGGATAGTGTTAGGGTTAGGGTTAGGGTTAGCATCAGCCCTAGGATAGTGTTAGTGTTAGGGTTAGCATCAGCCCTAGGATAGTGTTAGGGTTAGGGTTAACATAAACCCTAGGATAGTGTTAGGGTTAGGTTTAGGGTTATCATCAGGCCTAGGATAGTGTTAGGGTTAGGGTTAGCATCAGCTCTAGGATAGTGTTAGGGTTAGGGTTAGGGTTAGCATCAGCCCTAGGATAGTGTTAAGGTTAGGGTTAGGGTTATCATCAGGCCTAGGATAGTGTGAGGGCTAGGGTTAGCATCAGACTTAGGATAGTGTTAGGGTTAGGGTTAGGGTTAGCATCAGCCCTAGGGTATTGTTAGGGTTAGGGTTAGCATCAGCCCTAGGATAGTGTTAGGGTTAGGGTTAGGGTTAGCATCAGCCCTAGGATAGTGTTAGGGTTAGGGTTAGCATCAGCCCTAGGATAGTGTTAGGGTTAGGGTTAGGGTTAGCATCAGCCCTAGGATAGTGTTAGGATTAGGGTTAGCATCAACCCTAGGATAGTGTTAGGGTTAGGGTTAGGGTTAGCATCAGCCCTAGGATAGTGTTAGGGTTAGGGTTAGCCTCAGCCCTAGGAGAGTGTTAGGGTTAGGGATCGGGTTAGCATCAGGCCTAGGATAGTGTTAGGGTTAGGGTTAGGGTTAGCATCAGCCCTAGGATAGTGTTAGCGTTAGGGTTAGCATCAGCCCTAGGATAGTGTTAGGGTTAGGGTTAGCATCAGGCCTAGGATAGTGTTAGGGTTAGGGTTAGCATCAGCCCTAGGATAGTGTTAGGGTTAGGGATAGGGTTAGCATCAGCCCTAGGATAGTGTTAGGGTTACGGTTAGGGTTAGCATCAACCCTAGGATAGTATTAGGGTTAGGGTTAGCATCAGCCCTAGGATAGTGTTAGGGTTAGGGTTAGGGTTAGCACCAGGCCTAGGATAGTGTTAGTGTTGGGGTTAGCATCAGCCTTAGGATAGTGTTAGGGTTAGGGTTAGGGTTAGCATCAGCCGTTGGATAGTGTTTGGGTTAGGGTTAGCCTCAGCCCTAAGATAGTGTTAGAGTTAGGGTTAGGGTTAGCATCAGCCCTAGGATAGTGTTAGGGTTAGGGTTAGGGTTAGCATCAGCCCTAGGATAGTGTTAGTGTTAGGGTTAGCATCAGCCCTAGGATAGTGTTAGGGTTAGGGTTAGGGTTAGCATCCACCCTAGGATAGTGTTAGGGTTAGGGTTAGGGTTAGCATCAGCCCTAGGATAGTGTTAGGGTTAGGGTTAACATAAACACTAGGATAGTGTTAGGGTTAGGGTTAGGGTTAGCATCAGCCCTAGGATAGTGTTAAGGTTAGGGTTAGGGTTATCATCAGGCCTAGGATAGTGTGAGGGCTAGGGTTAGCATCAGACTTAGGATAGTGTTAGTGTTAGGGTTAGCATCAGCCCTAGGATTGTGTTAGGGTTAGGGTTAGGGTTAGCATCCGCCCTAGGATAGTGTTAGGGTTAGGGTTAGGGTTAGCATCAGCCCTAGGATAGTGTTAGGGTTAGGGTTAACATAAACCCTAGGATAGTGTTAGGGTTAGGGTTAGGGTTAGCATCAGGCCTAGGATAGTGTTAAGGTTAGGGTTAGGGTTATCTTTAGGCCTAGGATAATGTAGGGCTAGGGTTAGCATCAGACTTAGGATAGTGTTAGGGTTAGGGTTAGGGTTAGCATCAGCCCTAGGATAGTGTTAGGGTTAGGGTTAGCATCAGCCCTAGGATAGTGTTAGGGTTAGGGTTAACATAAACCCTAGGATAGTGTTAGGGTTAGGGTTAGGGTTATCATCAGGCCTAGGATAGTGTTAGTGTTAGGGTTAGGGTTAGCATCAGTTAAAGGATTGTGATAGGGTTAGCATTATGGTTAGCATCAGCCCTAGGATAGTGTTAGGGTTAGGGTTAGGGTTAGCATCAGCCCTAGGATAGTGTTAGGGTTATGGTTAGCATCAGCCCTAGGAGAGTGTTAGGGTTAGGGTTAGGGTTATCATCAGGCCTAGGATAGTGTTAGGGTTAGGGATAGCATCAGCCCTAGGATAGTGTTAGGGTTAGGGTTAGAGTTAGCATCAGCCCTAGGATAGTGTTAGGGTTAGGGTTAGCATCAGCCCTAGGATAGTGTTAGGGTTAGGGTTAGGGTTAGCATCAGGCCTAGGATAGTGTTAGGGTTACGGTTAGCATCAGCCCTAGGACAGTGTTAGGGTTAGGGTTAGGGTTAGCATCAGCCCTAGGATAGTGTTAGGGTTAGGGTTAGCATCAGCCCTAGGATAGTGTTAGGGTTAGGGTTAGGGTTAGCATGAGGCCTAGGATAGTGTTAGGGTTAGGGTTAGCATTAGCCCTAGGATAGTGTTAGGGTTAGGATTAGGGTTAGCATCAGCCCTAGGATAGTGTTAGGGTTAGGGTTAGGGTTAGCATCAGCCCTAGGATAGTGTTAGGGTTAGGGTTAGCATCAGCCCTAGGATAGTGTTAGGGTTAGGGTTAGGGTTAGCATCAGCCCTAGGATAGTGTTAGTGTTAGGGTTAGCATCAGCCCTAGGATAGTGTTATGGTTAGGGTTAGGGTTAGCATCCACCCTAGGATAGTGTTAGGGTTAGGGTTAGGGTTAGCATCAGCCCTAGGATAGTGTTAGGGTTAGGGTTAACATAAACCCTAGGATAGTGTTAGGGTTAGGGTTAGGGTTAGCATCAGCCCTAGGATAGTGTTAAGGTTAAGGTTAGGGTTATCATCAGGCCTAGGATAGTGTGAGGGCTAGGGTTAGCATCAGACTTAGGATAGTGTTAGTGTTAGGGTTAGCATCAGCCCTAGGATAGTGTTAGGGTTAGGGTTAGGGTTAGCATCCGCCCTAGGATAGTGTTAGGGTTAGGGTTAGGGTTAGCATCAGCCCTAGGATAGTGTTAGGGTTAGGGTTAACATAAACCCTAGGATAGTGTTAGGGTTAGGGTTAGGGTTAGCATCAGGCCTAGGATAGTGTTAAGGTTAGGGTTAGGGTTATCATTAGGCCTAGGATAATGTAGGGCTAGGGTTAGCATCAGACTTAGGATAGTGTTAGGGTTAGGGTTAGGGTTAGCATCAGCCCTAGGATAGTGTTAGGGTTAGGGTTAGCATCAGCCCTAGGATAGTGTTAGGGTTAGGGTTAACATAAACCCTAGGATAGTGTTAGGGTTAGGGTTAGGGTTATCATCAGGCCTAGGATAGTGTTAGTGTTAGGGTTAGGGTTAGCATCAGTTAAAGGATTGTGATAGGGTTAGCATTATGGTTAGCATCAGCCCTAGGATAGTGTTAGGGTTAGGGTTAGGGTTAGCATCAGCCCTAGGATAGTGTTAGGGTTATGGTTAGCATCAGCCCTAGGAGAGTGTTAGGGTTAGGGTTAGGGTTATCATCAGGCCTAGGATAGTGTTAGGGTTAGGGATAGCATCAGCCCTAGGATAGTGTTAGGGTTAGGGTTAGGGTTAGCATCAGCCCTAGGATAGTGTTAGGGTTAGGGTTAGCATCAGCCCTAGGATAGTGTTAGGGTTAGGGTTAGGGTTAGCATCAGGCCTAGGATAGTGTTAGGGTTACGGTTAGCATCAGCCCTAGGACAGTGTTAGGGTTAGGGTTAGGGTTAGCATCAGCCCTAGGATAGTGTTAGGGTTAGGGTTAGCATCAGCCCTAGGATAGTGTTAGGGTTAGGGTTAGGGTTAGCATGAGGCCTAGGATAGTGTTAGGGTTAGGGTTAGCATTAGCCCTAGGATAGTGTTAGGGTTAGGATTAGGGTTAGCATCAGCCCTAGGATAGTGTTAGGGTTAGGGTTAGGGTTAGCATCAGCCCTAGGATAGTGTTAGTGTTAGGGTTAGCATCAGCCCTAGGATAGTGTTAGGGTTAGGGTTAACATAAACCCTAGGATAGTGTTAGGGTTAGGTTTAGGGTTGTCATCAGGCCTAGGATAGTGTTAGGGTTAGGGTTAGCATGAGCTCTAGGATAGTGTTAGGGTTAGGGTTAGGGTTAGCATCAGCCCTAGGATAGTGTTAAGGTTAGGGTTAGAGTTATCATCAGGCCTAGGATAGTGTGAGGGCTAGGGTTAGCATCAGACTTAGGATAGTGTTAGGGTTAGGGTTAGGGTTAGCATCAGCCCTAGGATAGTGTTAGGGTTAGGGTTAGCATCAGCCCTAGGATAGTGTTAGGGTTAGGGTTAGGGTTAGCATCAGCCCTAGGATAGTGTTAGGGTTAGGGTTAGCATCAGCCCTAGGATAGTGTTAGGGTTAGGGTTAGGGTTAGCATCAGCCCTAGGATAGTGTTAGGATTAGGGTTAGCATCAACCCTAGGATAGTGTTAGGGTTAGGGTTAGGGTTAGCATCAGCCCTAGGTGAGTGTTAGGGTTAGGGTTAGCCTCAGCCCTAGGAGAGTGTTAGGGTTAGGGATAGGGTTAGCATCAGTCCTAGGATAGTGTTAGGGTTAGGGTTAGGGTTAGCATCAGCCCTAGGATAGTGTTAGTGTTAGGGTTAGCATCAGCCCTAGGATAGTGTTAGCGTTAAGGTTAGCATCAGGCCTAGGATAGTGTTAGGGTTAGGGTTAGCATCAGCCCTAGGATAGTGTTAGGGTTAGGGATAGGGTTAGCATCAGCCCTAGGATAGTGTTAGGGTTAGGGTTAGGGTTAGCATCAACCCTAGGATAGTATTAGGGTTAGGGTTAGCATCAGCCCTAGGATAGTGTTAGGGTTAGGGTTAGGGTTAGCACCAGGCCTAGCATAGTGTTAGTGTTAGGGTTAGCATCAGCCTTAGGATAGTGTTAGGGTTAGGGTTAGGGTTAGCATCAGCCGTAGGATAGTGTTTGGGTTAGGGTTAGCCTCAGCCCTAAGATAGTGTTAGAGTTAGGGTTAGGGTTAGCATCAGCCCTAGGATAGTGTTAGGGTTAGGGTTAGGGTTAGCATCAGCCCTAGGATAGTGTTAGTGTTAGGGTTAGCATCAGCCCTAGGATAGTGTTAGGGTTAGGGTTAGGGTTAGCATCCGCCCTAGGATAGTGTTAGGGTTAGGGTTAGGGTTAGCATCAGCCCTAGGATAGTCTTAGGGTTAGGGTTAACATAAACCCTAGGATAGTGTTAGGGTTAGGGTTAGGGTTAGCATCAGCCCTAGGATAGTGTTAAGGTTAGGGTTAGGGTTATCATCAGGCCTAGGATAGTGTGAGCGCTAGGGTTAGCATCAGACTTAGGATAGTGTTAGGGTTAGGGTTAGGGTTAGCATCAGCCCTAGGATAGTGTTAGGGTTAGGGTTAGCATCAGCCCTAGGATAGTGTTAGGGTTAGGGTTAACATAAACCCTAGGATAGTGTTAGGGTTACGGTTAGGGTTATCATCAGGCCTAGGATAGTGTTAGGGTTAGGGTTAGCATCAGCCCTAGGATAGTGTTAGGGTTAGGGTTAGGGTTAGCATCAGCCCTAGGATAGTGTCAGGGTTAGGGTTAGCATCAACCCTAGGATAGTGTTTGGGTTAGGGTTATGGTTAGCATCAGCCGTAGGATAGTGTTTGGGTTAGGGTTAGCCTCAGCCCTAAGATAGTGTTAGAGTTAGGGTTAGGGTTAGCATCAGCCCTAGGATAGTGTTAGGGTTAGGGTTAGGGTTAGCATCAGCCCTAGGATAGTGTTAGTGTTAGGGTTAGCATCAGCCCTAGGATAGTGTTAGGGTTAGGGTTAACATAAACCCTAGGATAGTGTTAAGGTTAGGGTTAGGGTTATTATCAGGCCTAGGATAGTGTGAGGGCTAGGGTTAGCATCAGACTTAGGATAGTGTTAGGGTTAGGGTTAGGGTTAGCATCAGCCCTAGGGTAGTGTTAGGGTTAGGGTTAGCATCAGCCCTAGGATAGTGTTAGGGTTAGGGTTAGGGTTAGCATCAGCCCTAGGATAGTGTTAGGGTTAGGGTTAGCATCAGCCCTAGGATAGTGTTAGGGTTAGGGTTAGGGTTAGCATCAGCCCTAGGATAGTGTTAGGATTAGGGTTAGCATCAACCCTAGGATAGTGTTAGGGTTAGGGTTAGGGTTAGCATCAGCCCTAGGATAGTGTTAGGGTTAGGGTTAGCCTCAGCCCTAGGAGAGTGTTAGGGTTAGGGATAGGGTTAGCATCAGGCCTAGGATAGTGTTAGGGTTAGGGTTAGGGTTAGCATCAGCCCTAGGATAGTGTTAGCGTTATGGTTAGCATCAGCCCTAGGATAGTGTTAGGGTTAGGGTTAGCATCAGGCCTAGGATAGTGTTAGGGTTAGGGTTAGCATCAGCCCTAGGATAGTGTTAGGGTTAGGGATAGGGTTAGCATCAGCCCTAGGATAGTGTTAGGGTTAGGGTTAGGGTTAGCATCAACCCTAGGATAGTATTAGGGTTAGGGTTAGCATCAGCCCTAGGATAGTGTTAGGGTTAGGGTTAGGGTTAGCACCAGGCCTAGGATAGTGTTAGTGTTGGGGTTAGCATCAGCCTTAGGATAGTGTTAGGGTTAGGGTTAGGGTTAGCATCAGCCGTAGGATAGTGTTTGGGTTAGGGTTATCCTCAGCCCTAAGATAGTGTTAGAGTTAGGGTTAGGGTTAGCATCAGCCCTAGGATAGTGTTAGGGTTAGGGTTAGGGTTAGCATCAGCCCTAGGATAGTGTTAGTGTTAGGGTTAGCATCAGCCCTAGGATAGTGTTAGCTTTAGGGTTAGGGTTAGCATCCACCCTAGGATAGTGTTAGGGTTAGGGTTAGGGTTAGCATCAGCCCTAGGATAGTGTTAGGGTTAGGGTTAGGGTTAGCATCAGCCCTAGGATAGTGTTAGGGTTAGGGTTAGCATCAGCCCTAGGATAGTGTTAGGGTTAGGGTTAGGGTTAGCATCAGCCCTAGGATAGTGTTAGGATTAGGGTTAGCATCAACCCTAGGATAGTGTTAGGGTTAGGGTTAGGGTTAGCATCAGCCCTAGGATAGTGTTAGGGTTAGGGTTAGCCTCAGCCCTAGGAGAGTGTTAGGGTTAGGGATAGGGTTAGCATCAGGCCTAGGATAGTGTTAGGGTTAGGGTTAGGGTTAGCATCAGCCCTAGGATAGTGTTAGCGTTAGGGTTAGCATCAGCCCTAGGATAGTGTTAGGGTTAGGGTTAGCATCAGGCCTAGGATAGTGTTAGGGTTAGGGTTAGCATCAGCCCTAGGATAGTGTTAGGGTTAGGGATAGGGTTAGCATCAGCCCTAGGATAGTGTTAGGGTTAGGGTTAGGGTTAGCATCAACCCTAGGATAGTATTAGGGTTAGGGTTAGCATCAGCCCTAGGATAGTGTTAGAGTTAGGGTTAGGGTTAGCATCAGCCCTAGGATAGTGTTAGGGTTAGGGTTAGGGTTAGCATCAGCCCTAGGATAGTGTTAGGGTTAGGGTTAGCATCAGCCCTAGGATAGTGTTAGGGTTAGGGTTAGGGTTAGCATCAGCCCTAGGATAGTGTTAGGGTTAGGGTTACCATCAGCCCTAGGATAGTGTTAGGGTTAGGGTTAGGGTTAGCATCAGCCCTAGGATAGTGTTAGGATTAGGGTTAGCATCAACCCTAGGATAGTGTTAGGGTTAGGGTTAGGGTTAGCATCAGCCCTAGGATAGTGTTAGGGTTACGGTTAGCCTCAGCCCTAGGAGAGTGTTAGGGTTAGGGATAGGGTTAGCATCAGTCCTAGGATAGTGTTAGGGTTAGGGTTAGGGTTAGCATCAGCCCTAGGATAGTGTTAGTGTTAGGGTTAGCATCAGCCCTAGGATAGTGTTAGGGTTAAGGTTAGCATCAGGCCTAGGATAGTGTTAGGGTTAGGGTTAGCATCAGCCCTAGGATAGTGTTAGGGTTAGGGATAGGGTTAGCATCAGCCCTAGGATAGTGTTAGTGTTAGGGTTAGGGTTAGCATCAACCCTAGGATAGTATTAGGGTTAGGGTTAGCATCAGCCCTAGGATAGTGTTAGGGTTAGGGTTAGGGTTAGCACCAGGCCTAGCATAGTGTTAGTGTTAGGGTTAGCATCAGCCTTAGGATAGTGTTAGGGTTAGGGTTAGGGTTAGCATCAGCCGTAGGATAGTGTTTGTTTTAGGGTTAGCCTCAGCCCTAAGATAGTGTTACAGTTAGGGTTAGGGTTAGCATCAGCCCTAGGATAGTGTTAGGGTTAGGGTTAGGGTTAGCATCAGCCCTAGGATAGTGTTAGTGTTAGGGTTAGCATCAGCCCTAGGATAGTGTTAGGGTTAGGGTTAGGGTTAGCATCCGCCCTAGGATAGTGTTAGGGTTAGGGTTAGCATCAGCCCTAGGATAGTGTTAGGGTTAGGGTTAACATAAACCCTAGGATAGTGTTAGGGTTAGGGTTAGGGTTAGCATCAGCCCTAGGATAGTGTTAGGGTTAGGGTTAGGGTTAGCATCAGGCCTAGGATAGTGTGAGGGCTAGGGTTAGCATCAGACTTAGGATAGTGTTAGGGTTAGGGTTAGGGTTAGCATCAGCCCTAGGATAGTGTTAGGGTTAGGGTTAGCATCAGCCCTAGGATAGTGTTAGGGTTAGGGTTAACATAAACCCTAGGATAGTGTTAGGGTTACGGTTAGGGTTATCATCAGGCCTAGGATAGTGTTAGGGTTAGGGTTAGCATCAGCCCTAGGATAGTGTTAGGGTTAGGGTTAGGGTTAGCATCAGCCCTAGGATAGTGTCAGGGTTAGGGTTAGCATCAACCCTAGGATAGTGTTTGGGTTAGGGTTAGGGTTAGCATCAGCCTTAGGATAGTGTTAGGGTTAGGGTTATGGTTAGCATCAGCCGTAGGATAGTGTTAGGGTTAGGGTTAGGTCAGTCCTAAGATAGTGTTAGAGTTAGGGTTAGGGTTAGCATCAGCCCTAGGATAGTGTTAGGGTTAGTGTTAGGGTTAGCATCAGCCCTAGGATAGTGTTAGTGTTAGGGTTAGCATCAGCCCTAGGATAGTGTTAGGGTTAGGGTTAACAT
The DNA here is from genome assembly GCF_020740605.2 of Lemur catta. Lineage (NCBI taxonomy): Eukaryota > Metazoa > Chordata > Mammalia > Primates > Lemuridae > Lemur > Lemur catta. Next base: position 112,181,508 of record NC_059131.1, on the reverse strand, counting down.
AAACCCTAGCATAGTGTTAGGGTTAGGTTTAGGGTTATCATCAGGCCTAGGATAGTGTTAGGGTTAGGGTTAGCATCAGCTCTAGGATAGTGTTAGGGTTAGGGTTAGGGTTAGCATCAGCCCTAGGATAGTGTTAAGGTTAGGGTTAGGGTTATCTTCAGGCCTAGGATAGTGTGAGGGCTAGGGTTAGCATCAGACTTAGGATAGTGTTAGGGTTAGGGTTAGGGTTAGCATCAGCCCTAGGGTAGTGTTAGGGTTAGGGTTAGCATCAGCCCTAGGATAGTGTTAGTGTTAGGGTTAGCATCAGGCCTAGGATAGTGTTAGGGTTAGGGTTAGCATCAGCCCTAGGATAGTGTTAGGGTTAGGGATAGGGTTAGCATCAGCCCTAGGATAGTGTTAGGGTTAGGGTTAGGGTTAGCATCAACCCTAGGATAGTATTAGGGTTAGGGTTAGCATCAGCCCTAGGATAGTGTTAGGGTTAGGGTTAGGGTTAGCACCAGGCCTAGGATAGTGTTAGTGTTAGGGTTAGCATCAGCCTTAGGATAGTGTTAGGGTTAGGGTTAGGGTTAGCATCAGCCGTAGGATAGTGTTTGGGTTAGGGTTAGCCTCAGCCCTAAGATAGTGTTAGAGTTAGGGTTAGGGTTAGCATCAGCCCTAGGATAGTGTTAGGGTTAGGGTTAGGGTTAGCATCAGCCCTAGGATAGTGTTAGTGTTAGGGTTAGCATCAGCCCTAGGATAGTGTTAGGGTTAGGGTTAACATAAACCCTAGGATAGTGTTAGGGTTAGGTTTAGGGTTGTCATCAGGCCTAGGATAGTGTTAGGGTTAGGGTTAGCATGAGCTCTAGGATAGTGTTAGGGTTAGGGTTAGGGTTAGCATCAGCCCTAGGATAGTGTTAAGGTTAGGGTTAGGGTTATCATCAGGCCTAGGATAGTGTGAGGGCTAGGGTTAGCATCAGACTTAGGATAGTGTTAGGGTTATGGTTAGGGTTAGCATCAGCCCTAGGATAGTGTTAGGGTTAGGGTTAGCATCAGCCCTAGGATAGTGTTAGGGTTAGGGTTAGGGTTAGCATCAGCCCTAGGATAGTGTTAGGATTAGGGTTAGCATCAACCCTAGGATAGTGTTAGGGTTAGGGTTAGGGTTAGCATCAGCCCTAGGATAGTGTTAGGGTTAGGGTTAGCCTCAGCCCTAGGAGAGTGTTAGGGTTAGGGATAGGGTTAGCATCAGTCCTAGGATAGTGTTAGGGTTATGGTTAGGGTTAGCATCAGCCCTAGGATAGTGTTAGTGTTAGGGTTAGCATCAGCCCTAGGATAGTGTTAGGGTTAAGGTTAGCATCAGGCCTAGGATAGTGTTAGGGTTAGGGTTAGCATCAGCCCTAGGATAGTGTTAGGGTTAGGGATAGGGTTAGCATCAGCCCTAGGATAGTGTTAGGGTTAGGGTTAGGGTTAGCATCAACCCTAGGATAGTATTAGGGTTAGGGTTAGCATCAGCCCTAGGATAGTGTTATTGTTAGGGTTAGGGTTAGCACCAGGCCTAGCATAGTGTTAGTTTTAGGGTTAGCATAAGCCTTAGGATAGTGTTAGGGTTAGGGTTAGGGTTAGCATCAGCCGTAGGATAGTGTTTGGGTTAGGGTTAGCCTCAGCCCTAAGATAGTGTTAGAGTTAGGGTTAGGGTTAGCATCAGCCCTAGGATAGTGTTAGGGTTAGGGTTAGGGTTAGCATCAGCCCTAGGATAGTGTTAGTATTAGGGTTAGCATCAGCCCTAGGATAGTGTTAGGGTTAGGGTTAGGTTTAGCATCCGCCCTAGGATAGTGTTAGGGTTAGGGTTAGGGTTAGCATCAGCCCTAGGATAGTCTTAGGGTTAGGGTTAACATAAACCCTAGGATAGTGTTAGGGTTAGGGTTAGGGTTAGCATCAGCCCTAGGATAGTGTTAAGGTTAGGGTTAGGGTTATCATCAGGCCTAGGATAGTGTGAGGGCTAGGGTTAGCATCAGACTTAGGATAGTGTTAGGGTTAGGGTTAGGGTTAGCATCAGCCCTAGGATAGTGTTAGGGTTAGGGTTAGCATCAGCCCTAGGATAGTGTTAGGGTTAGGGTTAACATAAACCCTAGGATAGTGTTAGGGTTACGGTTAGGGTTATCATCAGGCCTAGGATAGTGTTAGGGTTAGGGTTAGCATCAGCCCTAGGATAGTGTTAGGGTTAGGGTTAGGGTTAGCATCAGCCCTAGGATAGTGTCAGGGTTAGGGTTAGCATCAACCCTAGGATAGTGTTTGGGTTAGGGTTATGGTTAGCATCAGCCGTAGGATAGTGTTTGGGTTAGGGTTAGCCTCAGCCCTAAGATAGTGTTAGAGTTAGGGTTAGGGTTAGCATCAGCCCTAGGATAGTGTTAGGGTTAGGGTTAGGGTTAGCATCAGCCCTAGGATAGTGTTAGTGTTAGGGTTAGCATCAGCCCTAGGATAGTGTTAGGGTTAGGGTTAACATAAACCCTAGGATAGTGTTAGGGCTAGGTTTAGGGTTATCATCAGGCCTAGGATAGTGTTAGGGTTAGGGTTAGCATCAGCTCTAGGATAGTGTTAGGATTAGGGTTAGGGTTAGCATCAGCCCTAGGATAGTGTTAAGGTTAGGGTTAGGGTTATCATCAGGCCTAGGATAGTGTGAGGGCTAGGGTTAGCATCAGACTTAGGATAGTGTTAGGGTTAGGGTTAGGGTTAGCATCAGCCCTAGGGTATTGTTAGGGTTAGGGTTAGCATCAGCCCTAGGATAGTGTTAGGGTTAGGGTTAGGGTTAGCATCAGCCCTAGGATAGTGTTAGGGTTAGGGTTAGCATCAGCCCTAGGATAGTGTTAGGGTTAGGGTTAGGGTTAGCATCAGCCCTAGGATAGTGTTAGGATTAGGGTTAGCATCAACCCTAGGATAGTGTTAGGGTTAGGGTTAGGGTTAGCATCAGCCCTAGGATAGTGTTAGGGTTAGGGTTAGCCTCAGCCCTAGGAGAGTGTTAGGGTTAGGGATAGGGTTAGCATCAGGCCTAGGATAGTGTTAGGGTTAGGGTTAGGGTTAGCATCAGCCCTAGGATAGTGTTAGCGTTAGGGTTAGCATCAGCCCTAGGATAGTGTTAGGGTTAGGGTTAGCATCAGGCCTAGGATAGTGTTAGGGTTAGGGTTAGCATCAGCCCTAGGATAGTGTTAGGGTTAGGGATAGGGTTAGCATCAGCCCTAGGATAGTGTTAGGGTTAGGGTTAGGGTTAGCATCAACCCTAGGATAGTATTAGGGTTAGGGTTAGCATCAGCCCTAGGATAGTGTTAGAGTTAGGGTTAGGGTTAGCATCAGCCCTAGGATAGTGTTAGGGTTAGGGTTAGGGTTAGCATCAGCCCTAGGATAGTGTTAGTGTTAGGGTTAGCATCAGCCCTAGGATAGTGTTAGGGTTAGGGTTAGGGTTAGCATCCGCCCTAGGATAGTGTTAGGGTTAGGGTTAGGGTTAGCATCAGCCCTAGGATAGTCTTAGGGTTAGGGTTAACATAAACCCTAGGATAGTGTTAGGGTTAGGGTTAGGGTTAGCATCAGCCCTAGGATAGTGTTAAGGTTAGGGTTAGGGTTATCATCAGGCCTAGGAGAGTGTGAGGGCTAGGGTTAGCATCAGACTTAGGATAGTGTTAGGGTTAGGGTTAGGGTTAGCATCAGCCCTAGGATAGTGTTAGGGTTAGGGTTAGCATCCGCCCTAGGATAGTGTTAGGGTTAGGGTTAGGGTTAGCATCAGCCCTAGGATAGTGTTAGTGTTAGGGTTAGCATCAGCCCTAGGATAGTGTTAGGGTTAGGGTTAACATAAACCCTAGGATAGTGTTAGGGTTAGGTTTAGGGTTATCATCAGGCCTAGGATAGTGTTAGGGTTAGGGTTAGCATCAGCTCTAGGATAGTGTTAGGGTTAGGGTTAGGGTTAGCATCAGCCCTAGGATAGTGTTAAGGTTAGGGTTAGGGTTATCATCAGGCCTAGGATAGTGTGAGGGCTAGGGTTAGCATCAGACTTAGGATAGTGTTAGGGTTAGGGTTAGGGTTAGCATCAGCCCTAGGGTATTGTTAGGGTTAGGGTTAGCATCAGCCCTAGGATAGTGTTAGGGTTAGGGTTAGGGTTAGCATCAGCCCTAGGATAGTGTTAGGGTTAGGGTTAGCATCAGCCCTAGGATAGTGTTAGGGTTAGGGTTAGGGTTAGCATCAGCCCTAGGATAGTGTTAGGATTAGGGTTAGCATCAACCCTAGGATAGTGTTAGGGTTAGGGTTAGGGTTAGCATCAGCCCTAGGATAGTGTTAGGGTTAGGGTTAGCCTCAGCCCTAGGAGAGTGTTAGGGTTAGGGATCGGGTTAGCATCAGGCCTAGGATAGTGTTAGGGTTAGGGTAGGGTTAGCATCAGCCCTAGGATAGTGTTAGCGTTAGGGTTAGCATCAGCCCTAGGATAGTGTTAGGGTTAGGGTTAGCATCAGGCCTAGGATAGTGTTAGGGTTAGGGTTAGCATCAGCCCTAGGATAGTGTTAGGGTTAGGGATAGGGTTAGCATCAGCCCTAGGATAGTGTTAGGGTTAGGGTTAGGGTTAGCATCAACCCTAGGATAGTATTAGGGTTAGGGTTAGCATCAGCCCTAGGATAGTGTTAGGGTTAGGGTTAGGGTTAGCACCAGGCCTAGGATAGTGTTAGTGTTGGGGTTAGCATCAGCCTTAGGATAGTGTTAGGGTTAGGGTTAGGGTTAGCATCAGCCGTAGGATAGTGTTTGGGTTAGGGTTAGCCTCAGCCCTAAGATAGTGTTAGAGTTAGGGTTAGGGTTAACATCAGCCCTAGGATAGTGTTAGGGTTAGGGTTAGGGTTAGCATCAGCCCTAGGATAGTGTTAGTGTTAGGGTTAGCATCAGCCCTAGGATAGTGTTAGGGTTAGGGTTAGGGTTAGCATCCGCCCTAGGATAGTGTTAGGGTTAGGGTTAGGGTTAGCATCAGCCCTAGGATAGTGTTAGGGTTAGGGTTAACATAAACCCTAGGATAGTGTTAGGGTTAGGGTTAGGGTTAGAATCAGGCCTAGGATAGTGTTAAGGTTAGGGTTAGGGTTATCATTAGGCCTAGGATAATGTAGGGCTAGGGTTAGCATCAGACTTAGGATAGTGTTAGGGTTAGGGTTAGGGTTAGCATCAGCCCTAGGATAGTGTTAGGGTTAGGGTTAGCATCAGCCCTAGGATAGTGTTAGGGTTAGGGTTAACATAAACCCTAGGATAGTGTTAGGGTTAGGGTTAGGGTTATCATCAGGCCTAGGATAGTGTTAGTGTTAGGGTTAGGGTTAGCATCAGTTAAAGGATTGTGATAGGGTTAGCATTATGGTTAGCATCAGCCCTAGGATAGTGTTAGGGTTAGGGTTAGGGTTAGCATCAGCCCTAGGATAGTGTTAGGGTTATGGTTAGCATCAGCCCTAGGAGAGTGTTAGGGTTAGGGTTAGGGTTATCATCAGGCCTAGGATAGTGTTAGGGTTAGGGATAGCATCAGCCCTAGGATAGTGTTAGGGTTAGGGTTAGGGTTAGCATCAGCCCTAGGATAGTGTTAGGGTTAGGGTTAGCATCAGCCCTAGGATAGTGTTAGGGTTAGGGTTAGGGTTAGCATCAGGCCTAGGATAGTGTTAGGGTTACGGTTAGCATCAGCCCTAGGAAAGTGTTAGGGTTAGGGTTAGGGTTAGCATAAGCCCTAGGATAGTGTTAGGGTTAGGGTTAGCATCAGTTAAAGGATTGTGATAGGGTTAGCATTATGGTTAGCATCAGCCCTAGGATAGTGTTAGGGTTAGGGTTAGGGTTAGCATGAGGCCTAGGATAGTGTTAGGGTTAGGGTTAGCATTAGCCCTAGGATAGTGTTAGGGTTAGGATTAGGGTTAGCATCAGCCCTAGGATAGTGTTAGGGTTAGGGTTAGGGTTAGCATCAGCCCTAGGATAGTGTTAGGGTTAGGGTTAGCATCAGCCCTAGGATAGTGTTAGGGTTAGGGTTAACATAAACCCTAGGATAGTGTTAGGGTTACGGTTAGGGTTATCATCAGGCCTAGGATAGTGTTAGGGTTAGGGTTAGCATCAGCCCTAGGATAGTGTTAGGGTTAGGGTTAGGGTTAGCATCAGCCCTAGGATAGTGTCAGGGTTAGGGTTAGCATCAACCCTAGGATAGTGTTTGGGTTAGGGTTATGGTTAGCATCAGCCGTAGGATAGTGTTTGGGTTAGGGTTAGCCTCAGCCCTAAGATAGTGTTAGAGTTAGGGTTATTGTTAGCATCAGCCCTAGGATAGTGTTAGGGTTAGGGTTAGGGTTAGCATCAGCCCTAGGATAGTGTTAGTGTTAGGGTTAGCATCAGCCCTAGGATAGTGTTAGGGTTATGGTTAGCATCAGCCCTAGGAGAGTGTTAGGGTTAGGGTTAGGGTTATCATCAGGCCTAGGATAGTGTTAGGGTTAGGGATAGCATCAGCCCTAGGATAGTGTTAGGGTTAGGGTTAGGGTTAGCATCAGCCCTAGGATAGTGTTAAGGTTAGGGTTAGGGTTATCATCAGGCCTAGGATAGTGTGAGGGCTAGGGTTAGCATCAGACTTAGGATAGTGTTAGGGTTAGGGTTAGGGTTAGCATCAGCCCTAGGGTATTGTTAGGGTTAGGGTTAGCATCAGCCCTAGGATAGTGTTAGGGTTAGGGTTAGGGTTAGCATCAGCCCTAGGATAGTGTTAGGGTTAGGGTTAGCATCAGCCCTAGGATAGTGTTAGGGTTAGGGTTAGGGTTAGCATCAGCCCTAGGATAGTGTTAGGATTATGGTTAGCATCAACCCTAGGATAGTGTTAGGGTTAGGGTTAGGGTTAGCATCAGCCCTAGGATAGTGTTAGGGTTAGGGTTAGCCTCAGCCCTAGGAGAGTGTTAGGGTTAGGGATCGGGTTAGCATCAGGCCTAGGATAGTGTTAGGGTTAGGGTTAGGGTTAGCATCAGCCCTAGGATAGTGTTAGCGTTAGGGTTAGCATCAGCCCTAGGATAGTGTTAGGGTTAGGGTTAGCATCAGGCGTAGGATAGTGTTAGGGTTAGGGTTAGCATCAGCCCTAGGATAGTGTTACGGTTAGGGATAGGGTTAGCATCAGCCCTAGGATAGTGTTAGGGTTAGGGTTAGGGTTAGCATCAACCCTAGGATAGTATTAGGGTTAGGGTTAGCATCAGCCCTAGGATAGTGTTAGGGTTAGGGTTAGGGTTAGCACCAGGCCTAGGATAGTGTTAGTGTTGGGGTTAGCATCAGCCTTAGGATAGTGTTAGGGTTAGGGTTAGGGTTAGCATCCACCCTAGGATAGTGTTTGGGTTAGGGTTAGCCTCAGCCCTAAGATAGTGTTAGAGTTAGGGTTAGGGTTAGCATCAGCCCTAGGATAGTGTTAGGGTTAGTGTTAGGGTTAGCATCAGCCCTAGGATAGTGTTAGTGTTAGGGTTAGCATCAGCCCTAGGATAGTGTTAGGGTTAGGGTTAGGGTTAGCATCCACCCTAGGATAGTGTTAGGGTTAGGGTTAGAGTTAGCATCAGCCCTAGGATAGTGTTAGGGTTAGGGTTAACATAAACCCTAGGATAGTGTTAGGGTTAGGGTTAGGGTTAGCATCAGCCCTAGGATAGTGTTAAGGTTAGGGTTAGGGTTATTATCAGGCCTAGGATAGTGTGAGGGCTAGGGTTAGCATCAGACTTAGGATAGTGTTAGTGTTAGGGTTAGCATCAGCCCTAGGATAGTGTTAGGGTTAGGGTTAGGGTTAGCATCCGCCCTAGGATAGTGTTAGGGTTAGGGTTAGGGTTAGCATCAGCCCTAGGATAGGGTTAGGGTTAACATAAACCCTAGGATAGTGTTAGGGTTAGGGTTAGGGTTAGCATCAGGCCTAGGATAGTGTTAAGGTTAGGGTTAGGGTTATCATTAGGCCTAGGATAATGTAGGGCTAGGGTTAGCATCAGACTTAGGATAGTGTTAGGGTTAGGGTTAGGGTTAGCATCAGCCCTAGGATAGTGTTAGGGTTAGGGTTAACATAAACCCTAGGATAGTGTTAGGGTTAGGGTTAGGGTTATCATCAGGCCTAGGATAGTGTTAGTGTTAGGGTTAGGGTTAGCATCAGTTAAAGGATTGTGATAGGGTTAGCATTATGGTTAGCATCAGCCCTAGGATAGTGTTAGGGTTAGGGTTAGGGTTAGCATCAGCCCTAGGATAGTGTTAGGGTTATGGTTAGCATCAGCCCTAGGAGAGTGTTAGGGTTAGGGTTAGGGTTATCATCAGGCCTAGGATAGTGTTAGGGTTAGGGATAGCATCAGCCCTAGGATAGTGTTAGGGTTAGGGTTAGGGTTAGCATCAGCCCTAGGATAGTGTTAGGGTTAGGGTTAGCATCAGCCCTAGCATAGTGTTAGGGTTAGGGTTAGGGTTAGCATCAGGCCTAGGATAGTGTTAGGGTTACGGTTAGCATCAGCCCTAGGACAGTGTTAGGGTTAGGGTTAGGGTTAGCATCAGCCCTAGGATAGTGTTAGGGTTAGGGTTAGCATCAGCCCTAGGATAGTGTTAGGGTTAGGGTTAGGGTTAGCATGAGGCCTAGGATAGTGTTAGGGTTAGGGTTAGCATTAGCCCTAGGATAGTGTTAGGGTTAGGATTAGGGTTAGCATCAGCCCTAGGATAGTGTTAGGGTTAGGGTTAGGGTTAGCATCAGCCCTAGGATAGTGTTAGTGTTAGGGTTAGCATCAGCCCTAGGATAGTGTTAGGGTTAGGATTAACATAAACCCTAGGATAGTGTTAGGGTTAGGTTTAGGGTTGTCATCAGGCCTAGGATAGTGTTAGGGTTAGGGTTAGCATGAGCTCTAGGATAGTGTTAGGGTTAGGGTTAGGGTTAGCATCAGCCCTAGGATAGTGTTAAGGTTAGGGTTAGAGTTATCATCAGGCCTAGGATAGTGTGAGGGCTAGGGTTAGCATCAGACTTAGGATAGTGTTAGGGTTAGGGTTAGGGTTAGCATCAGCCCTAGGATAGTGTTAGGGTTAGGGTTAGCATCAGCCCTAGGATAGTGTTAGGGTTAGGGTTAGGGTTAGCATCAGCCCTAGGATAGTGTTAGGGTTAGGGTTAGCATCAGCCCCAGGATAGTGTTAGGGTTAGGGTTAGGGTTAGCATCAGCCCTAGGATAGTGTTAGGATTAGGGTTAGCATCAACCCTAGGATAGTGTTAGGGTTAGGGTTATGGTTAGCATCAGCCCTAGGATAGTGTTAGGGTTAGGGTTAGCCTCAGCCCTAGGAGAGTGTTAGGGTTAGGGATAGGGTTAGCATCAGTCCTAGGATAGTGTTAGGGTTAGGGTTAGGGTTAGCATCAGCCCTAGGATAGTGTTAGTGTTAGGGTTAGCATCAGCCCTAGGATAGTGTTAGCGTTAAGGTTAGCATCAGGCCTAGGATAGTGTTAGGGTTAGGGTTAGCATCAGCCCTAGGATAGTGTTAGGGTTAGGGATAGGGTTAGCATCAGCCCTAGGATAGTGTTAGGGTTAGGGTTAGGGTTAGCATCAACCCTAGGATAGTATTAGGGTTAGGGTTAGCATCAGCCCTAGGATAGTGTTAGGGTTAGGGTTAGGGTTAGCACCAGGCCTAGCATAGTGTTAGTGTTAGGGTTAGCATCAGCCTTAGGATAGTGTTAGGGTTAGGGTTAGGGTTAGCATCAGCCGTAGGATAGTGTTTGGGTTAGGGTTAGCCTCAGCCCTAAGATAGTGTTAGAGTTAGGGTTAGGGTTAGCATCAGCCCTAGGATAGTGTTAGGGTTAGGGTTAGGGTTAGCATCAGCCCTAGGATAGTGTTAGTGTTAGGGTTAGCATCAGCCCTAGGATAGTGTTAGGGTTAGGGTTAGGGTTAGCATCCGCCCTAGGATAGTCTTAGGGTTAGGGTTAACATAAACCCTAGGATAGTGTTAGGGTTAGGGTTAGGGTTAGCATCAGCCCTAGGATAGTGTTAAGGTTAGGGTTAGGGTTATCATCAGGCCTAGGATAGTGTGAGGGCTAGGGTTAGCATCAGACTTAGGATAGTGTTAGGGTTAGGGTTAGGGTTAGCATCAGCCCTAGGATAGTGTTAGGGTTAGGGTTAGCATCAGCCCTAGGATAGTGTTAGGGTTAGGGTTAACATAAACCCTAGGATAGTGTTAGGGTTACGGTTAGGGTTATCATCAGGCCTAGGATAGTGTTAGGGTTAGGGTTAGCATCAGCCCTAGGATAGTGTTAGGGTTAGGGTTAGGGTTAGCATCAGCCCTAGGATAGTGTCAGGGTTAGGGTTAGCATCAACCCTAGGATAGTGTTTGGGTTAGGGTTATGGTTAGCATCAGCCGTAGGATAGTGTTTGGGTTAGGGTTAGCCTCAGCCCTAAGATAGTGTTAGAGTTAGGGTTAGGGTTAGCATCAGCCCTAGGATAGTGTTAGGGTTAGGGTTAGGGTTAGCATCAGCCCTAGGATAGTGTTAGTGTTAGGGTTAGCATCAGCCCTAGGATAGTGTTAGGGTTAGGGTTAACATAAACCCTAGGATAGTGTTAAGGTTAGGGTTAGGGTTATTATCAGGCCTAGGATAGTGTGAGGGCTAGGGTTAGCATCAGACTTAGGATAGTGTTAGGGTTAGGGTTAGGGTTAGCATCAGCCCTAGGGTAGTGTTAGGGTTAGGGTTAGCATCAGCCCTAGGATAGTGTTAGGGTTAGGGTTAGGGTTAGCATCAGCCCTAGGATAGTGTGAGGGTTAGGGTTAGCATCAGCCCTAGGATAGTGTTAGGGTTAGGGTTAGGGTTAGCATCAGCCCTAGGATAGTGTTAGGATTAGGGTTAGCATCAACCCTAGGATAGTGTTAGGGTTGGGGTTAGGGTTAGCATCAGCCCTAGGATAGTGTTAGGGTTAGGGTTAGCCTCAGCCCTAGGAGAGTGTTAGGGTTAGGGATAGGGTTAGCATCAGGCCTAGGATAGTGTTAGGGTTAGGGTTAGGGTTAGCATCAGCCCTAGGATAGTGTTAGCGTTAGGGTTAGCATCAGCCCTAGGATAGTGTTAGGGTTAGGGTTAGCATCAGGCCTAGGATAGTGTTAGGGTTAGGGTTAGCATCAGCCCTAGGATAGTGTTAGGGTTAGGGATAGGGTTAGCATCAGCCCTAGGATAGTGTTAGGGTTAGGGTTCGGGTTAGCATCAACCCTAGGATAGTATTAGGGTTAGGGTTAGCATCAGCCCTAGGATAGTGTTAGGGTTAGGGTTAGGGTTAGCACCAGGCCTAGGATAGTGTTAGTGTTGGGGTTAGCATCAGCCTTAGGATAGTGTTAGGGTTAGGGTTAGGGTTAGCATCAGCCGTAGGATAGTGTTTGGGTTAGGGTTAGCCTCAGCCCTAAGATAGTGTTAGAGTTAGGGTTAGGGTTAGCATCAGCCCAAGATAGTGTTAGTGTTAGGGTTAGGGTTAGCATCAGCCCTAGGATAGTGTTAGTGTTAGGGTTAGCATCAGCCCTAGGATAGTGTTAGCTTTAGGGTTAGGGTTAGCATCCACCCTAGGATAGTGTTAGGGTTAGGGTTAGGGTTAGCATCAGCCCTAGGATAGTGTTAGGGTTAGGGTTAGGGTTAGCATCAGCCCTAGGATAGTGTTAGGGTTAGGGTTAGCATCAGCCCTAGGATAGTGTTAGGGTTAGGGTTAGGGTTAGCATCAGCCCTAGGATAGTGTTAGGATTAGGGTTAGCATCAACCCTAGGATAGTGTTAGGGTTAGGGTTAGGGTTAGCATCAGCCCTAGGATAGTGTTAGGGTTAGGGTTAGCCTCAGCCCTAGGAGAGTGTTAGGGTTAGGGATAGGGTTAGCATCAGGCCTAGGATAGTGTTAGGGTTAGGGTTAGGGTTAGCATCAGCCCTAGGATAGTGTTAGCGTTAGGGTTAGCATCAGCCCTAGGATAGTGTTAGGGTTAGGGTTAGCATCAGGCCTAGGATAGTGTTAGGGTTAGGGTTAGCATCAGCCCTAGGATAGTGTTCGGGTTAGGGATAGGGTTAGCATCAGCCCTAGGATAGTGTTAGGGTTAGGGTTAGGGTTAGCATCAACCCTAGGATAGTATTAGGGTTAGGGTTAGCATCAGCCCTAGGATAGTGTTAGAGTTAGGGTTAGGGTTAGCATCAGCCCTAGGATAGTGTTAGGGTTAGGGTTAGGGTTAGCATCAGCCCTAGGATAGTGTTAGTGTTAGGGTTAGCATCTGCCCTAGGATAGTGTTAGGGTTAGGGTTAGGGTTAGCATCCGCCCTAGGATAGTGTTAGGGTTAGGGTTAGGGTTAGCATCAGCCCTAGGATAGTCTTAGGGTTAGGGTTAACATAAACCCTAGGATAGTGTTAGGGTTAGGGTTAGGGTTAGCATCAGCCCTAGGATAGTGTTAAGGTTAGGGTTAGGGTTATCATCAGGCCTAGGATAGTGTGAGGGCTAGGGTTAGCATCAGACTTAGGATAGTGTTAGGGTTAGGGTTAGGGTTAGCATCAGCCCTAGGATAGTGTTAGGGTTAGGGTTAGCATCAGCCCTAGGATAGTGTTAGGGTTAGGGTTAACATAAACCCTAGGATAGTGTTAGGGTTACGGTTAGGGTTATCATCAGGCCTAGGATAATGTTAGGGTTAGGGTTAGCATCAGCCCTAGGATAGTGTTAGGGTTAGGGTTAGGGTTAGCATCAGCCCTAGGATAGTGTCAGGGTTAGGGTTAGCATCAACCCTAGGATAGTGTTTGGGTTAGGGTTATGGTTAGCGTCAGCCGTAGGATAGTGTTTGGGTTAGGGTTAGCCTCAGCCCTAAGATAGTGTTAGAGTTAGGGTTAGGGTTAGCATCAGCCCTAGGATAGTGTTAGGGTTAGGGTTAGGGTTAGCATCAGCCCTAGGATAGTGTTAGTGTTAGGGTTAGCATCAGCCCTAGGATAGTGTTAGGGTTAGGGTTAACATAAACCCTAGGATAGTGTTAGGGTTAGGTTTAGGGTTATCATCAGGCCTAGGATAGTGTTAGTGTTAGGGTTAGCATCAGCCCTAGGAGAGTGTTAGGGTTAGGGTTAACATAAACCCTAGGATAGTGTTAAGGTTAGGGTTAGGGTTATTATCAGGCCTAGGATAGTGTGAGGGCTAGGGTTAGCATCAGACTTAGGATAGTGTTAGGGTTAGGGTTAGGGTTAGCATCAGCCCTAGGGTAGTGTTAGGGTTAGGGTTAGCATCAGCCCTAGGATAGTGTTAGGGTTAGGGTTAGGGTTAGCATCAGCCCTAGGATAGTGTTAGGGTTAGGGTTAGCATCAGCCCTAGGATAGTGTTAGGGTTAGGGTTAGGGTTAGCATCAGCCCTAGGATAGTGTTAGGATTAGGGTTAGCATCAACCCTAGGATAGTGTTAGGGTTAGGGTTAGGGTTAGCATCAGCCCTAGGATAGTGTTAGGGTTAGGGTTAGCCTCAGCCCTAGGAGAGTGTTAGGGTTAGGGATAGGGTTAGCATCAGGCCTAGGATAGTGTTAGGGTTAGGGTTAGGGTTAGCATCAGCCCTAGGATAGTGTTAGCGTTAGGGTTAGCATCAGCCCTAGGATAGTGTTAGGGTTAGGGTTAGCATCAGGCCTAGGATAGTGTTAGGGTTAGGGTTAGCATCAGCCCTAGGATAGTGTTAGGGTTAGGGATAGGGTTAGCATCAGCCCTAGGATAGTGTTAGGGTTAGGGTTAGGGTTAGCATCAACCCTAGGATAGTATTAGGGTTAGGGTTAGCATCAGCCCTAGGATAGTGTTAGGGTTAGGGTTAGGGTTAGCACCAGGCCTAGGATAGTGTTAGTGTTGGGGTGAGCATCAGCCTTAGGATAGTGTTAGGGTTAGGGTTAGGGTTAGCATCAGCCGTAGGATAGTGTTTGGGTTAGGGTTAGCCTCAGCCCTAAGATAGTGTTAGAGTTAGGGTTAGGGTTAGCATCAGCCCTAGGATAGTGTTAGGGTTAGGGTTAGGGTTAGCATCAGCCCTAGGATAGTGTTAGTGTTAGGGTTAGCATCAGCCCTAGGATAGTGTTAGCTTTAGGGTTAGGGTTAGCATCCACCCTAGGATAGTGTTAGGGTTAGGGTTAGGGTTAGCATCAGCCCTAGGATAGTGTTAGGGTTAGGGTTAACATAAACCCTAGGATAGTGTTAGGGTTAGGGTTAGGGTTAGCATCAGGCCTAGGGTAGTGTTAAGGTTAGGGTTAGGGTTATCATCAGGCCTAGGATAATGTAGGGCTAGGGTTAGCATCAGACTTAGGATAGTGTTAGGGTTAGGGTTAGGGTTAGCATCAGCCCTAGGATAGTGTTAGGGTTAGGGTTAGCATCAGCCCTAGGATAGTGTTAGGGTTAGGGTTAACATAAACCCTAGGATAGTGTTAGGGTTAGGGTTAGGGTTATCATCAGGCCTAGGATAGTGTTAGTGTTAGGGTTAGGGTTAGCATCAGTTAAAGGATTGTGATAGGGTTAGCATTATGGTTAGCATCAGCCCTAGGATAGTGTTAGGGTTAGGGTTAGGGTTAGCATCAGCCCTAGGATAGTGTTAGGGTTATGGTTAGCATCAGCCCTAGGAGAGTGTTAGGGTTAGGGTTAGGGTTATCATCAGGCCTAGGATAGTGTTAGGGTTAGGGATAGCATCAGCCCTAGGATAGTGTTAGGGTTAGGGTTAGCATCAGCCCTAGGATAGTGTTACGGTTAGGGTTAGGGTTAGCATCAGGCCTAGGATAGTGTTAGGGTTACGGTTAGCATCAGCCCTAGGACAGTGTTAGGGTTAGGGTTAGGGTTAGCATCAGCCCTAGGATAGTGTTAGGGTTAGGGTTAGCATCAGCCCTAGGATAGTGTTAGGGTTAGGGTTAGGGTTAGCATGAGGCCTAGGATAGTGTTAGGGTTAGGGTTAGCATTAGCCCTAGGATAGTGTTAGGGTTAGGATTAGGGTTAGCATCAGCCGTATGATAGTGTTAGGGTTAGGGTTATTCTCAACCCTCAGATAGTGTTAGAGTTAGGGTTAGGGTTAGCATCAGCCCTAGGATAGTGTTAGGGTTAGGGTTAGGGTTAGCATCAGCCCTAGGATAGTGTTAGTGTTAGGGTTAGCATTAGCCCTAGGATAGTGTTAGGGTTAGGGTTAGGGTTAGCATCCGCCCTAGGATAGTGTTAGGGTTAGGGATAGGGTTAGCATCAGCCCTAGGATAGTGTTAGGGTTATGGTTAGGTTTAGCATCAGCCCTAGGATAGTGTTAGGGTAAGGGTTAGGGTTAGCATCAGGCCTAGGATTGTGTTAGGGTTACGGTTAGAATCAGCCCTAGGATAGTGTTAGGGTTAGGGTTAGGGTTAGCATCAGCCCTAGGATAGTGTTAGGTTTAGGGTTATGGATATCATCAGGGCTAGGATAATTTTAGTGTTAGGGTTAGCATCAGCCCTATGATAGTGTTAGTGTTAGGGTTAGGGTTAGCATCAGCCCTAGGATAGTGTTAGGGTTAGGGTTAGGTTTAGCATCAGCCCTAGGATAGTGTTAGGGTTAGGGTTAGGGTTAGCATCAGCCCTAGGATATTTTTGGGGTTAGGGTTAGCATCAGCCCTAGAATAGTGTTAGGGTTAGGGTTAGGGTTAGCACCAGGCCTAGGATAGTGTTAGTGTTAGGGTTAGCATCAGCCTTAGGATAGTGTTAGGGTTAGGGATAGGGTTAGCATCAGCCCTAGGATAGTGTTAGGGTTAGGGTTAGCCTCAGCCCTAGGATAGTGTTAGAGTTAGGGTTAGTGTTAGCATCAGCCCTAGGATAGTGTTAGGGTTAGGGTTTGGGTTAGCATCAGCCCTAGGATAGTGTTAGTGTTAGGGTTAGCATCAGCCCTAGGATAGTGTTAGCGTTAGGGTTAGGGTTAGCATCAGCCCTAGGATAGTGTTAGGGTTAGGGTTAGCCTCAGCCCTAGGAGAGTGTTAGGGTTAGGGATAGGGTTAGCATCAGGCCTAGGATAGTGTTAGGGTTAGGGTTAGGGTTAGCATCAGCCCTAGGATAGTGTTAGGGTTACGGTTAGAATCAGCCCTAGGATAGTGTTAGGGTTAGGGTTAGGGTTAGCATCAGCCCTAGGATAGTGTTAGGTTTAGGGTTAGGGATATCATCAGGCCTAGGATATTGTTAGGGTTAGGGTTAGCATCAGCCCTAGGATAGTGTTAGAGTTAGGGTTAGGGTTAGCATCAGCCCTAGGATAGTGTTAGTGTTAGGGTTAGGGTTAGCATCAGCCCTAGGATAGTGTTAGGGTTAGGCTTAGGGTTAGCATCAACCCTAGGATATTATTAGGGTTAGGGATAGCATCAGCCCTAGGATAGTGTTAGGGTTAGGGTTAGGGTTAGCATCAGCCCTAGGATAGTGTTAAGGTTAGGGTTAGGGTTATCATCAGGCCTAGGATAGTGTGAGGGCTAGGGTTAGCATCAGACTTAGGATAGTGTTAGGGTTAGGGTTAGGGTTAGCATCAGCCCTAGGATAGTGTTAGGGTTAGGATTAGCATCAGCCCTAGGATAGTGTTAGGGTTAGGGTTAACATAAACCCTAGGATAGTGTTAGGGTTACGGTTAGGGTTATCATCAGGCCTAGGATAGTGTTAGGGTTAGGGTTAGCATCAGCCCTAGGATAGTGTTAGGGTTAGGGTTAGGGTTAGCATCAGCCCTAGGATAGTGTCAGGGTTAGGGTTAGCATCAACCCTAGGATAGTGTTTGGGTTAGGGTTAGGGTTAGCATCAGCCTTAGGATAGTGTTAGGGTTAGGGTTATGGTTAGCATCAGCCGTAGGATAGTGTTTGGGTTAGGGTTAGCCTCAGCCCTAAGATAGTGTTAGAGTTAGGGTTAGGGTTAGCATCAGCCCTAGGATAGTGTTAGGGTTAGGGTTAGGGTTAGCATCAGCCCTAGGATAGTGTTAGTGTTAGGGTTAGCATCAGAACTAGGATAGTGTTAGGGTTAGGGTTAACATAAACCCTAGGATAGTGTTAGGGTTAGGTTTAGGGTTATCATCAGGCCTAGGATAGTGTTAGGGTAAGGGTTAGCATCAGCTCTAGGATAGTGTTAGGGTTAGGGTTAGGGTTAGCATCAGCCCTAGGATAGTGTTAAGGTTAGCTTTAGGGTTATCATCAGGCCTAGGATAGTGTGAGGGGTAGGGTTAGCATCAGACTTAGGATAGTGTTAGGGTTAGGGTTAGGGTTAGCATCAGCCCTAGGGTAGTGTTAGGGTTAGGGTTAGCATCAGCCCTAGGATAGTGTTAGGGTTAGGGTTAGGGTTAGCATCAGCCCTAGGATAGTGTTAGGGTTAGGGTTAGCATCAGCCCTAGGATAGTGTTAGGGTTAGGGTTAGGGTTAGCATCAGCCCTAGGATAGTGTTAGGATTAGGGTTAGCATCAACCCTAGGATAGTGTTAGGGTTAGGGTTAGGGTTAGCATCAGCCCTAGGATAGTGTTAGGGTTAGGGTTAGCCTCAGCCCTAGGAGAGTGTTAGGGTTAGGGATAGGGTTAGCATCAGGCCTAGGATAGTGTTAGGGTTAGGGTTAGGGTTAGCATCAGCACTAGGATAGTGTTAGTGTTAGGGTTAGCATCAGCCCTAGGATAGTGTTAGGGTTAGTGTTAGCATCAGGCCTAGGATAGTGTTAGGGTTAGGGTTAGCATCAGCCCTAGGATAGTGTTAGGGTTAGGGATAGGGTTAGCATCAGCCCTAGGATAGTGTTAGGGTTAGGGTTAGGGTTAGCATCAACCCTAGGATAGTATTAGGGTTAGGGTTAGCATCAGCCCTAGGATAGTGTTAGGGTTAGGGTTAGGGTTAGCACCAGGCCTAGGATAGTGTTAGTGTTGGGGTTAGCATCAGCCTTAGGATAGTGTTAGGGTTAGGGTTAGGGTTAGCATCAGCCGTAGGATAGTGTTTGGGTTAGGGTTAGCCTCAGCCCTAAGATAGTGTTAGGGTTAGGGTTAGGGTTAGCATCAGCCCTAGGATAGTGTTAGGGTTAGGGTTAGGGTTAGCATCAGCCCTAGGATAGTGTTAGTGTTAGGGTTAGCATCAGCCCTAGGATAGTGTTAGGGTTAGGGTTAGGGTTAGCATCCACCCTAGGATAGTGTTAGGGTTAGGGTTAGGGTTAGCATCAGCCCTAGGATAGTGTTAGGGTTAGGGTTAACGTAAACCCTAGGATAGTGTTAGGGTTAGGGTTAGGGTTAGCATCAGCCCTAGGATAGTGTTAAGGTTAGGGTTAGGGTTATCATCAGGCCTAGGATAGTGTGAGGGCTAGGGTTAGCATCAGACTTAGGATAGTGTTAGTGTTAGGGTTAGCATCAGCCCTAGGATAGTGTTAGGGTTAGGGTTAGGGTTAGCATCCGCCCTAGGATAGTGTTAGGGTTAGGGTTAGGGTTAGCATCAGCCCTAGGATAGTGTTAGGGTTAGGGTTAACATAAACCCTAGGATAGTGTTAGGGTTAGGGTTAGGGTTAGCATCAGCCCTAGGATAGTGTTAAGGTTAGGGTTAGGGTTATCATCAGGCTTAGGATAATGTAGGGCTAGGGTTAGCATCAGACTTAGGATAGTGTTCTGGTTAGGGTTAGGGTTAGCATCAGCCCTAGGATAGTGTTAGGTTTAGGGTTAGCATCAGCCCTAGGATAGTGTTAGGGTTAGGGTTAACATAAACCCTAGGATAGTGTTAGGGTTAGGGTTAGGGTTATCATCAGGCCTAGGATAGTGTTAGTGTTAGGGTTAGGGTTAGCATCAGTTAAAGGATTGTGTTAGGGTTAGCATTATGGTTAGCATCAGCCCTAGGATAGTGTTAGGGTTAGGGTTAGGGTTAGCATCAGCCCTAGGATAGTGTTAGGGTTATGGTTAGCATCAGCCCTAGGAGAGTGTTAGGGTTAGGGTTAGGGTTATCATCAGGCCTAGGATAGTGTTAGGGTTAGGGATAGCATCAGCCCTAGGATAGTGTTAGGGTTAGGGTTAGGGTTAGCATCAGCCCTAGGATAGTGTTATGGTTAGGGTTAGCATCAGCCCTAGGATAGTGTTAGGGTTAGGGTTAGGGTTAGCATCAGGCCTAGGATAGTGTTAGGGTTACGGTTAGCATCAGCCCTAGGACAGTGTTAGGGTTAGGGTTAGGGTTAGCATCAGCCCTAGGATAGTGTTAGGGTTAGGGTTAGCATCAGCCCTAGGATAGTGTTAGGGTTAGGGTTAGGGTTAGCATGAGGCATAGGATAGTGTTAGGGTTAGGGTTAGCATTAGCCCTAGGATAGTGTTAGGGTTAGGATTAGGGTTAGCATCAGCCGTAGGATAGTGTTAGGGTTAGGGTTAGCCTCAACCCTCAGATAGTGTTAGAGTTAGGGTTAGGGTTAGCATCAGCCCTAGGATAGTGTTAGGGTTAGGGTTAGGGTTAGCATCAGCCCTAGGATAGTGTTAGTGTTAGGGTTAGCATTAGCCCTATGATAGTGTTAGGGTTAGGGTTAGGGTTAGCATCCGCCCTAGGATAGTGTTAGGGTTAGGGATAGGGTTAGCATCAGCCCTAGGATAGTGTTAGGGTTATGGTTAGGTTTAGCATCAGCCCTAGGATAGTGTTAGGGTAAGGGTTAGGGTTAGCATCAGGCCTAGGATTGTGTTAGGGTTACGGTTAGAATCAGCCCTAGAATAGTGTTAGGGTTAGGGTTAGGGTTAGCATCAGCCCTAGGATAGTGTTAGGTTTAGGGTTATGGATATCATCAGGGCTAGGATATTGTTAGTGTTAGGGTTAGCATCAGCCCTAGGATAGTGTTAGTGTTAGGGTTAGGGTTAGCATCAGCCCTAGGATAGTGTTAGGGTTAGGGTTAGGGTTAGCATCAGCCCTAGGATAGTGTTAGGGTTAGGGTTAGGGTTAGCATCAGCCCTAGGATAGTGTTAGGGTTACGGTTAGCATCAGCCCTAGGATAGTGTTAGGGTTAGAGTTAGGGTTAGCATCAGCCCTAGGATAGTGTTAGGGTTAGGGTTAGCATCAGCCCTAGGATAGTGTTAGGGTTAGGGTTATGGTTAGCATCAGCCCTAGGATAGTGTTAGGGTTAGGGTTAGCATCAACCCTAGGATAGTGTTAGGGTTAGGGTTAGGGTTAGCATCAGCCCTAGGATACTGTTAGTGTTAGGGTTAACCTCAGCCCTAGGAGAGTGTTAGGGTTAGGGATAGGGTTAGCATCAGGCCTAGGATAGTGTTAGGGTTAGGGTTAGGGTTAGCATCAGCCCTAGGATAGTGTTAGGGTTAGGGTTAGCATCAGGCCTAGGATAGTGTTAGGGTTAGGGTTAGCATCAGCCCTAGGAGAGTGTTAGGGTTATGGTTAGGGTTAGCATCAGCCCTAGGATAGTGTTAGGGTTAGGGTTAACATCAGCCCTAGGATAGTGTTAGGGTTAGGGTTAGGGTTAGCATCAGCCCTAGGATAGTGTTAGGTTTAGGGTTAGCATCAGACCTAGGATAGTGTTTGGGTTAGGGTTAGGGTTAGCATCCGCCCTAGGATAGTGTTAGGGTTATGGTTAGGTTTAGCATCAGCCCTAGGATAGTGTTAGGGTAAGGGTTAGGGTTAGCATCAGGCCTAGGATTGTGTTAGGGTTACGGTTAGAATCAGCCCTAGGATAGTGTTAGGGTTAGGGTTAGGATTAGCATCAGCCCTAGGATAGTGTTAGGTTTAGGGTTATGGATATCATCAGGGCTAGGATATTGTTAGTGTTAGGGTTAGCATCAGCCCTAGGATAGTGTTAGTGTTAGGGTTAGGGTTAGCATCAGCCCTAGGATAGTGTTAGGGTTAGGGTTAGGGTTAGCATCAGCCCTAGGATAGTGTTAGGGTTAGGGTTAGGGTTAGCATCAGCCCTAGGATATTTTTGGGGTTAGTGTTAGCATCAGCCCTAGAATAGTGTTAGGGTTAGGGTTAGGGTTAGCACCAGGCCTAGGATAGTGTTAGTGTTAGGGTTAGCATCAGCCTTAGGATAGTGTTAGGGTTAGGGATAGGGTTAGCATCAGCCCTAGGATAGTGTTAGGGTTAGGGTTAGCCTCAGCCCTAGGATAGTGTTAGGGTTAGGGTTAGGGTTAGCATCAGCCCTAGGATAGTGTTAGGGTTATGGTTAGCATCAGCCCTAGGAGAGTGTTAGGGTTAGGGTTAGGGTTATCATCAGGCCTAGGATAGTGTTAGGGTTAGGGATAGCATCAGCCCTAGGATAGTGTTAGGGTTAGGGTTAGGGTTAGCATCAGCCCTAGGATAGTGTTATGGTTAGGGTTAGCATCAGCCCTAGGATAGTGTTAGGGTTAGGGTTAGGGTTAGCATCAGGCCTAGGATAGTGTTAGGGTTACGGTTAGCATCAGCCCTAGGACAGTGTTAGGGTTAGGGTTAGGGTTAGCATCAGCCCTAGGATAGTGTTAGGGTTAGGGTTAGCATCAGCCCTAGGATAGTGTTAGGGTTAGGGTTAGGGTTAGCATGAGGCCTAGGATAGTGTTAGGGTTAGGGTTAGCATTAGCCCTAGGATAGTGTTAGGGTTAGGATTAGGGTTAGCATCAGCCGTAGGATAGTGTTAGGGTTAGGGTTAGCCTCAACCCTCAGATAGTGTTAGAGTTAGGGTTAGGGTTAGCATCAGCCCTAGGATAGTGTTAGGGTTAGGGTTAGGGTTAGCATCAGCCCTAGGATAGTGTTAGTGTTAGGGTTAGCATTAGCCCTATGATAGTGTTAGGGTTAGGGTTAGGGTTAGCATCCGCCCTAGGATAGTGTTAGGGTTAGGGATAGGGTTAGCATCAGCCCTAGGATAGTGTTAGGGTTATGGTTAGGTTTAGCATCAGCCCTAGGATAGTGTTAGGGTAAGGGTTAGCGTTAGCATCAGGCCTAGGATTGTGTTAGGGTTACGGTTAGAATCAGCCCTAGGATAGTGTTAGGGTTAGGGTTAGGGTTAGCATCAGCCCTAGGATAGTGTTAGGTTTAGGGTTATGGATATCATCAGGGCTAGGATATTGTTAGTGTTAGGGTTAGCATCAGCCCTAGGATAGTGTTAGTGTTAGGGTTAGGGTTAGCATCAGCCCTAGGATAGTGTTAGGGTTAGGGTTAGGGTTAGCATCAGCCCTAGGATAGTGTTAGGGTTACGGTTAGCATCAGCCCTAGGATAGTGTTAGGGTTAGGGTTAGGGTTAGCATCAGCCCTAGGATAGTGTTAGGGTTAGGGTTAGCATCAGCCCTAGGATAGTGTTAGGGTTAGGGTTATGGTTAGCATCAGCCCTAGGATAGTGTTAGGGTTAGGGTTAGCATCAACCCTAGGATAGTGTTAGGGTTAGGGTTAGGGTTAGCATCAGCCCTAGGATAGTGTTAGTGTTAGGGTTAACCTCAGCCCTAGGAGAGTGTTAGGGTTAGGGATAGGGTTAGCATCAGGCCTAGGATAGTGTTAGGGTTAGGTTTAGGGTTAGCATCACCCCTAGGATAGTGTTAGGGTTAGGGTTAGCATCAGGCCTAGGATAGTGTTAGGGTTAGGGTTAGCATCAGCCCTAGGAGAGTGTTAGGGTTATGGTTAGGGTTAGCATCAGCCCTAGGATAGTGTTAGGGTTAGGGTTAACATCAGCCCTAGGATAGTGTTAGGGTTAGGGTTAGGGTTAGCATCAGCCCTAGGATAGTGTTAGGTTTAGGGTTAGCATCAGACCTAGGATAGTGTTTGGGTTAGGGTTAGGGTTAGCATCCGCCCTAGGATAGTGTTAGGGTTATGGTTAGGTTTAGCATCAGCCCTAGGATAGTGTTAGGGTAAGGGTTAGGGTTAGCATCAGGCCTAGGATTGTGTTAGGGTTACGGTTAGAATCAGCCCTAGGATAGTGTTAGGGTTAGGGTTAGGGTTAGCATCAGCCCTAGGATAGTGTTAGGTTTAGGGTTATGGATATCATCAAGGCTAGGATATTGTTAGTGTTAGGGTTAGCATCAGCCCTAGGATAGTGTTAGTGTTAGGGTTAGGGTTAGCATCAGCCCTAGGATAGTGTTAGGGTTAGGGTTATGGTTAGCATCAGCCCTAGGATAGTGTTAGGGTTAGGGTTAGGGTTAGCATCAGCCCTAGGATATTTTTGGGGTTAGTGTTAGCATCAGCCCTAGAATAGTGTTAGGGTTAGGGTTAGGGTTAGCACCAGGCCTAGGATAGTGTTAGTGTTAGGGTTAGCATCAGCCTTAGGATAGTGTTAGGGTTAGGGATAGGGTTAGCATCAGCCCTAGGATAGTGTTAGGGTTAGGGTTAGCCTCAGCCCTAGAATAGTGTTAGAGTTAGGGTTAATGTTGGCATCAGCCCTAGGTTAGTGTTAGGGTTAGGGTTTGGGTTAGCATCAGCCCTAGGATAGTGTTAGTGTTAGGGTTAGCATCAGCCCTAGGATAGTGTTAGCGTTAGGGTTAGGGTTAGCATCAGCCCTAGGATAGTGTTAGGGTTAGGGTTAGCCTCAGCCCTAGGAGAGTGGTAGGGTTAGGGATAGGGTTAGCATCAGGCCTAGGATAGTGTTAGGGATAGGGTTAGGGTTAGCATCAGGCCTAGGATAGTGTTAAGGTTACGGTTAGAATCAGCCCTAGGATAGTTTTAGGGTTAGGGTTAGGGTTAGCATCAGCCCTAGGATAGTGTTAGGTTTAGGGTTAGGGATATCATCAGGCCTAGGATATTGTTAGGGTTAGGGTTAGCATCAGCCCTAGGATAGTGTTAGAGTTAGGGTTAGGGTTACCATCAGCCCTAGGATAGTGTTAGTGTTAGGGTTAGGGTTAGCATCAGCCCTAGGATAGTGTTAGGGTTAGGCTTAGGGTTAGCATCAACCCTAGGATATTATTAGGGTTAGGGTTAGCATCAGCCCTAGGATAGTGTTAGGGTTAGGGTTAGGGTTAGCATCAGCCCTAGGATAGTGTTAAGGTTAGGGTTAGGGTTATCATCAGGCCTAGGATAGTGTGAGGGCTAGGGTTAGCATCAGACTTAGGATAGTGTTAGGGTTAGGGTTAGGGTTAGCATCAGCCCTAGGATAGTGTTAGGGTTAGGGTTAGCATCAGCCCTAGGATAGTGTTAGTGTTAGGGTTAACATAAACCCTAGGATAGTGTTAGGGTTACGGTTAGGGTTATCATCAGGCCTAGGATAGTGTTAGGGTTAGGGTTAGCATCAGCCCTAGGATAGTGTTAGGGTTAGGGTTAGGGTTAGCATCAGCCCTAGGATAGTGTCAGGGTTAGGGTTAGCATCAACCCTAGGATAGTGTTTGGGTTAGGGTTAGGGTTAGCATCAGCCTTAGGATAGTGTTAGGGTTAGGGTTATGGTTAGCATCAGCCGTAGGATAGTGTTTGGGTTAGGGTTAGCCTCAGCCCTAAGATAGTGTTAGAGTTAGGGTTAGGGTTAGCATCAGCCCTAGGATAGTGTTAGGGTTAGGGTTAGGGTTAGCATCAGCCCTAGGATAGTGTTAGTGTTAGGGTTAGCATCAGCCCTAGGATAGTGTTAGGGTTAGGGTTAACATAAACCCTAGGATAGTGTTAGGGTTAGGTTTAGGGTTATCATCAGGCCTAGGATAGTGTTAGGGTTAGGGTTAGCATCAGCTCTAGGATAGTGTTAGGGTTAGGGTTAGGGTTAGCATCAGCCCTAGGATAGTGTTAAGGTTAGGGTTAGGGTTATCATCAGGCCTAGGATAGTGTGAGGGCTAGGGTTAGCATCAGACTTAGGATAGTGTTAGGGTTAGGGTTAGGGTTAGCATCAGCCCTAGGGTAGTGTTAGGGTTAGGGTTAGCATCAGCCCTAGGATAGTGTTAGGGTTAGGGTTAGGGTTAGCATCAGCCCTAGGATAGTGTTAGGGTTAGGGTTAGCATCAGCCCTAGGATAGTGTTAGGGTTAGGGTTAGGGTTAGCATCAGCCCTAGGATAGTGTTAGTGTTAGGGTTAGCATCAGCCCTAGGATAGTGTTAGGGTTAGGGTTAGCATCAGGCCTAGGATAGTGTTAGGGTTAGGGTTAGCATCAGCCTTAGGATAGTGTTAGGGTTAGGGATAGGGTTAGCATCAGCCCTAGGATAGTGTTAGGGTTAGGGTTAGGGTTAGCACCAGGCCTAGGATAGTGTTAGTGTTGGGGTTAGCATCAGCCTTAGGATAGTGTTAGGATTAGGGTTAGGGTTAGCATCAGCCGTAGGATAGTGTTTGGGTTAGGGTTAGCCTCAGCCCTAAGATAGTGTTAGAGTTAGGGTTAGGGTTAGCATCAGCCCTAGGATAGTGTTAGGGTTAGGGTTAGGGTTAGCATCAGCCCTAGGATAGTGTTAGTGTTAGGGTTAGCATCAGCTCTAGGATAGTGTTAGGGTTAGGGTTAGGGTTAGCATCCACCCTAGGATAGTGTTAGGGTTAGGGTTAGGGTTAGCATCAGCCCTAGGATAGTGTTAGGGTTAGGGTTAACATAAACCCTAGGATAGTGTTAGGGTTAGGGTTAGGGTTAGCATCAGCCCTAGGATAGTGTTCAGGTTAGGGTTAGGGTTACCATCAGGCCTAGGATAATGTAGGGCTAGGGTTAGCATCAGACTTAGGATAGTGTTAGGGTTAGGGTTAGGGTTAGCATCCGCCCTAGGATAGTGTTAGGGTTAGGGTTAGGGTTAGCATCAGCCCTAGGATAGTGTTAGGGTTAGGGTTAACATAAACCCTAGGATAGTGTTAGGGTTAGGGTTAGGGTTATCATCAGGCCTAGGATAGTGTTAGTGTTAGGGTTAGGGTTAGCATCAGTTAAAGGATTGTGTTAGGGTTAGCATTATGGTTAGCATCAGCCCTAGGATAGTGTTAGGGTTAGGGTTAGGGTTAGCATCAGCCCTAGGATAGTGTTAGGGTTATGGTTAGCATCAGCCCTAGGAGAGTGTTAGGGTTAGGGTTAGGGTTATCATCAGGCCTAGGATAGTGTTAGGGTTAGGGATAGCATCAGCCCTAGGATAGTGTTAGGGTTAGGGTTAGGGTTAGCATCAGCCCTAGGATAGTGTTATGGTTAGGGTTAGCATCAGCCCTAGGATAGTGTTAGGGTTAGGGTTAGGGTTAGCATCAGGCCTAGGATAGTGTTAGGGTTACGGTTAGCATCAGCCCTAGGACAGTGTTAGGGTTAGGGTTAGGGTTAGCATCAGCCCTAGGATAGTGTTAGGGTTAGGGTTAGGGTTAGCATGAGGCCTAGGATAGTGTTAGGGTTAGGGTTAGCATTAGCCCTAGGATAGTGTTAGGGTTAGGATTAGGGTTACCATCAGACGTAGGATAGTGTTAGGGTTAGGGTTAGCCTCAACCCTCAGATAGTGTTAGAGTTAGGGTTAGGGTTAGCATCAGCCCTAGGATAGTGTTAGGCTTAGGGTTAGGGTTAGCATCAGCCCTAGGATAGTGTTAGTGTTAGGGTTAGCATTAGCCCTATGATAGTGTTAGGGTTAGGGTTAGGGTTAGCATCCGCCCTAGGATAGTGTTAGGGTTAGGGATAGGGTTAGCATCAGCCCTAGGATAGTGTTAGGGTTATGGTTAGGTTTAGCATCAGCACTAGGATAGTGTTAGGGTAAGGGTTAGGGTTAGCATCAGGCCTAGGATTGTGTTAGGGTTACGGTTAGAATCAGCCCTAGGATAGTGTTAGGGTTAGGGTTAGGGTTAGCATCAGCCCTAGGATAGTGTTAGGTTTAGGGTTATGGATATCATCAGGGCTAGGATATTGTTAGTGTTAGGGTTAGCATCAGCCCTAGGATAGTGTTAGTGTTAGGGTTAGGGTTAGCATCAGCCCTAGGATAGTGTTAGGGTTAGGGTTAGTGTTAGCATCAGCCCTAGGATAGTGTTAGGGTTAGGGTTAGGGTTAGCACCAGGCCTAGGATAGTGTTAGTGTTAGGGTTAGCATCAGCCTTAGGATAGTGTTAGGGTTAGGGATAGGGTTAGCATCAGCCCTAGGATAGTGTTAGGGTTAGGGTTAGCCTCAGCCCTAGGATAGTGTTAGAGTTAGGGTTAGTGTTAGCATCAGCCCTAGAATAGTGTTAGGGTTAGGGTTTGGGTTAGAATCAGCCCTAGGATAGTGTTAGTGTTAGGGTTAGCATCAGCCCTAGGATAGTGTTAGCGTTATGGTTAGGGTTAGCATCAGCCCTAGGATAGTGTTAGGGTTAGGGTTAGCCTCAGCCCTAGGAGAGTGTTAGGGTTAGGGATAGGGTTAGCATCAGGCCTAGGATAGTGTTAGGGTTAGGGTTAGGGTTAGCATCAGGCCTAGGATAGTGTTAGGGTTACGGTTAGAATCAGCCCTAGGATAGTGTTAGGGTTAGGGTTAGGGTTAGCATCAGCCCTAGGATAGTGTTAGGTTTAGGGTTAGGGATATCATCAGGCCTAGGATATTGTTAGGGTTTGGGTTAGCATCAGCCCTAGGATAGTGTTAGAGTTAGGGTTAGGGTTAGCATCAGCCCTAGGATAGTGTTAGTGTTAGGGTTAGGGTTAGCATCAGCCCTAGGATAGTGTTAGGGTTAGGCTTAGGGTTAGCATCAACCCTAGGATATTATTAGGGTTAGGGTTAGCATCAGCCCTAGGATAGTGTTAGGGTTAGGGTTAGGGTTAGCACCAGGCCTAGGATAGTGTTAGTGTTAGGGTTAACATCAGCCTTAGGATAGTGTTAGGGTTAGGGTTAGGGTTAGCATCAGCCGTAGGATAGTGTTAGGGTTAGGGTTAGCCTCAGCCCTAGGATAGTGTTAGAGTTAGGGTTAGGGTTAGCATCAGCCCTAGGATAGCATTAGGGTTAGGGTTAGGGTTAGGGTTAGCGTTAGCATCAGCTCTAGGATAGTGTGAGGGTTAGGGTTAGGGTTAGCATCAGCCCTAGGATAGTGTTAGGGTTAGGGTTAGGGTTAGCATCAGCCCTAGGATAGTGTTAGGGTTAGGGTTAGCATCAGCCCTAGGATAGTGTTAGGGTTAGGGTTAGGGTTAGCATCAGCCCTAGGATAGTGTTAGGGTTACGGTTAGCATCAGCCCTAGGATAGTGTTAGGGTTAGGGTTAGGGTTAGCATCAGCCCTAGGATAGTGTTAGGGTTAGGGTTAGCATCAGCCCTAGGATAGTGTTAGGGTTAGGGTTATGGTTAGCATCAGCCCTAGGATAGTGTTAGGGTTAGGGTTAGCATCAACCCTAGGATAGTGTTAGGGTTAGGGTTAGGGTTAGCATCAGCCCTAGGATAGTGTTAGTGTTAGGGTTAACCTCAGCCCTAGGAGAGTGTTAGGGTTAGGGATAGGGTTAGCATCAGGCCTAGGATAGTGTTAGGGTTAGGGTTAGGGTTAACATCAGCCCTAGGATAGTGTTAGGGTTAGGATTAGCATCAGGCCTAGGATAGTGTTATGGTTAGGGTTAGCATCAGCCCTAGGAGAGTGTTAGGGTTATGGTTAGGGTTAGCATCAGCCCTAGGATAGTGTTAGGGTTAGGGTTAACATCAGCCCTAGGATAGTGTTAGGGTTAGGGTTAGGGTTAGCATCAGCCCTAGGATAGTGTTAGGTTTAGGGTTAGCATCAGACCTAGGATAGTGTTAGGGTTAGGGTTAGCATCAGGCCTAGGATAGTGTTACGGTTAGGGTTAGCATCAGCCCTAGGAGAGTGTTAGGGTTAGGGTTAGGGTTAGCATCAGCCGTAGGATAGTGTTAGGGTTAGGGTTAACATCAGCCCTAGGAGAGTGTTAAGGTTAGGGTTAGGGTTAGCATCAGCCCTAGGATAGTGTTATGTTTAGGGTTATCATCAGAACTAGGATAGTGTTAGGGTTAGGGTTAGGGTTAGCATCAGCCCTAGGATAGTGTTAGGGTTAGGGTTAGCATCAGCACTAGGATAGTGTTAGGGTTAGGGTTAACATAAACCCTAGGATAGTGTTAGGGTTAGGTTTAGGGTTATCATCAGGCCTAGGATAGTGTTAGGGTTAGGGTTAGCATCAGCTCTAGGATAGTGTTAGGGTTAGGGTTAGGGTTAGCATCACCCCTAGGAGAGTGTTAAGGTTAGGGATAGGGTTATCATCAGGCCTAGGATAGTGTGAGTGCTAGGGTTAGCATCAGACTTAGGATAGTGTTAGGGTTAGGGTTAGGGTTAGCATCAGCCCTAGGATAGTGTTAGGGTTAGGGTTAGCATCAGCCCTAGGATAGTGTTAGGGTTAGGGTTAGGGTTAGCATCAGCCCTAGAATAGTGTTAGGGTTAGGGTTAGCATCAGCCCTAGGATAGTGTTAGGGTTAGGGTTAGGGTTAGCATCAGCCCTAGGATAGTGTTAGGATTAGGGTTAGCATCAACCCTAGGATAGTGTTAGGGTTAGGGTTAGGGTTAGCATCAGCCCTAGGATAGTGTTAGTGTTAGGGTTAGCCTCAGCCCTAGGAGAGTGTTAGGGTTAGGGTTAGCATCAGCCCTAGAATAGTGTTAGGGTTAGGGTTAGGGTTAGCACCAGGCCTAGGATAGTGTTAGTGTTAGGGTTAGCATCAGCCTTAGGATAGTGTTAGGGTTAGGGTTAGGGTTAGCATCAGCCTTAGGATAGTGTTAGGGTTAGGGATAGGGTTAGCATCAGCCCTAGGATAGTGTTAGGGTTAGGGTTAGGGTTAGCACCAGGCCTAGGATAGTGTTAGTGTTGGGGTTAGCATCAGCCTTAGGATAGTGTTAGGATTAGGGTTAGGGTTAGCATCAGCCGTAGGATAGTGTTTGGGTTAGGGTTAGCCTCAGCCCTAAGATAGTGTTAGAGTTAGGGTTAGGGTTAGCATCAGCCCTAGGATAGTGTTAGGGTTAGGGTTAGGGTTAGCATCAGCCCTAGGATAGTGTTAGTGTTAGGGTTAGCATCAGCTCTAGGATAGTGTTAGGGTTAGGGTTAGGGTTAGCATCCACCCTAGGATAGTGTTAGGGTTAGGGTTAGGGTTAGCATCAGCCCTAGGATAGTGTTAGGGTTAGGGTTAACATAAACCCTAGGATAGTGTTAGGGTTAGGGTTAGGGTTAGCATCAGCCCTAGGATAGTGTTCAGGTTAGGGTTAGGGTTACCATCAGGCCTAGGATAATGTAGGGCTAGGGTTAGCATCAGACTTAGGATAGTGTTAGGGTTAGGGTTAGGGTTAGCATCCGCCCTAGGATAGTGTTAGGGTTAGGGTTAGGGTTAGCATCAGCCCTAGGATAGTGTTAGGGTTAGGGTTAACATAAACCCTAGGATAGTGTTAGGGTTAGGGTTAGGGTTATCATCAGGCCTAGGATAGTGTTAGTGTTAGGGTTAGGGTTAGCATCAGTTAAAGGATTGTGTTAGGGTTAGCATTATGGTTAGCATCAGCCCTAGGATAGTGTTAGGGTTAGGGTTAGGGTTAGCATCAGCCCTAGGATAGTGTTAGGGTTATGGTTAGCATCAGCCCTAGGAGAGTGTTAGGGTTAGGGTTAGGGTTATCATCAGGCCTAGGATAGTGTTAGGGTTAGGGATAGCATCAGCCCTAGGATAGTGTTAGGGTTAGGGTTAGGGTTAGCATCAGCCCTAGGATAGTGTTATGGTTAGGGTTAGCATCAGCCCTAGGATAGTGTTAGGGTTAGGGTTAGGGTTAGCATCAGGCCTAGGATAGTGTTAGGGTTACGGTTAGCATCAGCCCTAGGACAGTGTTAGGGTTAGGGTTAGGGTTAGCATCAGCCCTAGGATAGTGTTAGGGTTAGGGTTAGGGTTAGCATGAAGCCTAGGATAGTGTTAGGGTTAGGGTTAGCATTAGCCCTAGGATAGTGTTAGGGTTAGGATTAGGGTTAGCATCAGCCGTAGGATAGTGTTAGGGTTAGGGTTAGCCTCAACCCTCAGATAGTGTTAGAGTTAGGGTTAGGGTTAGCATCAGCCCTAGGATAGTGTTAGGGTTAGGGTTAGGGTTAGCATCAGCCCTAGGATAGTGTTAGTGTTAGGGTTAGCATTAGCCCTATGATAGTGTTAGGGTTAGGGTTAGGGTTAGCATCCGCCCTAGGATAGTGTTAGGGTTAGGGATAGGGTTAGCATCAGCCCTAGGATAGTGTTAGGGTTATGGTTAGGTTTAGCATCAGCACTAGGATAGTGTTAGGGTAAGGGTTAGGGTTAGCATCAGGCCTAGGATTGTGTTAGGGTTACGGTTAGAATCAGCCCTAGGATAGTGTTAGGGTTAGGGTTAGGGTTAGCATCAGCCCTAGGATAGTGTTAGGTTTAGGGTTATGGATATCATCAGGGCTAGGATATTGTTAGTGTTAGGGTTAGCATCAGCCCTAGGATAGTGTTAGTGTTAGGGTTAGGGTTAGCATCAGCCCTAGGATAGTGTTAGGGTTAGGGTTAGTGTTAGCATCAGCCCTAGGATAGTGTTAGGTTTAGGGTTAGGGTTAGCATCAGCCCCAGGATATTTTTGGGGTTAGGGTTAGCATCAGCCCTAGAATAGTGTTAGGGTTAGGGTTAGGGTTAGCACCAGGCCTAGGATAGTGTTAGTGTTAGGGTTAGCATCAGCCTTAGGATAGTGTTAGGGTTAGGGATAGGGTTAGCATCAGCCCTAGGATAGTGTTAGGGTTAGGGTTAGCCTCAGCCCTAGGATAGTGTTAGAGTTAGGGTTAGTGTTAGCATCAGCCCTAGAATAGTGTTAGGGTTAGGGTTTGGGTTAGAATCAGCCCTAGGATAGTGTTAGTGTTAGGGTTAGCATCAGCCCTAGGATAGTGTTAGCGTTATGGTTAGGGTTAGCATCAGCCCTAGGATAGTGTTAGGGTTAGGGTTAGCCTCAGCCCTAGGAGAGTGTTAGGGTTAGGGATAGGGTTAGCATCAGGCCTAGGATAGTGTTAGGGTTAGGGTTAGGGTTAGCATCAGGCCTAGGATAGTGTTAGGGTTACGGTTAGAATCAGCCCTAGGATAGTGTTAGGGTTAGGGTTAGGGTTAGCATCAGCCCTAGGATAGTGTTAGGTTTAGGGTTAGGGATATCATCAGGCCTAGGATATTGTTAGGGTTTGGGTTAGCATCAGCCCTAGGATAGTGTTAGAGTTAGGGTTAGGGTTAGCATCAGCCCTAGGATAGTGTTAGTGTTAGGGTTAGGGTTAGCATCAGCCCTAGGATAGTGTTAGGGTTAGGCTTAGGGTTAGCATCAACCCTAGGATATTATTAGGGTTAGGGTTAGCATCAGCCCTAGGATAGTGTTAGGGTTAGGGTTAGGGTTAGCACCAGGCCTAGGATAGTGTTAGTGTTAGGGTTAACATCAGCCTTAGGATAGTGTTAGGGTTAGGGTTAGGGTTAGCATCAGCCGTAGGATAGTGTTAGGGTTAGGGTTAGCCTCAGCCCTAGGATAGTGTTAGAGTTAGGGTTAGGGTTAGCATCAGCCCTAGGATAGCATTAGGGTTAGGGTTAGGGTTAGGGTTAGCGTTAGCATCAGCTCTAGGATAGTGTGAGGGTTAGGGTTAGGGTTAGCATCAGCCCTAGGATAGTGTTAGGGTTAGGGTTAGGGTTAGCATCAGCCCTAGGATAGTGTTAGGGTTAGGGTTAGCATCAGCCCTAGGATAGTGTTAGGGTTAGGGTTAGGGTTAGCATCAGCCCTAGGATAGTGTTAGGGTTACGGTTAGCATCAGCCCTAGGATAGTGTTAGGGTTAGGGTTAGGGTTAGCATCAGCCCTAGGATAGTGTTAGGGTTAGGGTTAGCATCAGCCCTAGGATAGTGTTAGGGTTAGGGTTATGGTTAGCATCAGCCCTAGGATAGTGTTAGGGTTAGGGTTAGCATCAACCCTAGGATAGTGTTAGGGTTAGGGTTAGGGTTAGCATCAGCCCTAGGATAGTGGTAGTGTTAGGGTTAACCTCAGCCCTAGGAGAGTGTTAGGGTTAGGGATAGGGTTAGCATCAGGCCTAGGATAGTGTTAGGGTTAGGGTTAGGGTTAACATCAGCCCTAGGATAGTGTTAGGGTTAGGGTTAGCATCAGGCCTAGGATAGTGTTATGGTTAGGGTTAGCATCAGCCCTAGGAGAGTGTTAGGGTTATGGTTAGGGTTAGCATCAGCCCTAGGATAGTGTTAGGGTTAGGGTTAACATCAGCCCTAGGATAGTGTTAGGGTTAGGGTTAGGGTTAGCATCAGCCCTAGGATAGTGTTAGGTTTAGGGTTAGCATCAGACCTAGGATAGTGTTAGGGTTAGGGTTATCATCAGGCCTAGGATAGTGTTACGGTTAGGGTTAGCATCAGCCCTAGGAGAGTTTTAGGGTTAGGGTTAGGGTTAGCATCAGCCGTAGGATAGTGTTAGGGTTAGGGTTAACATCAGCCCTAGGAGAGTGTTAAGGTTAGGGTTAGGGTTAGCATCAGCCCTAGGATAGTGTTATGTTTAGGGTTATCATCAGAACTAGGATAGTGTTAGGGTTAGGGTTAGGGTTAGCATCAGCCCTAGGATAGTGTTAGGGTTAGGGTTAGCATCAGCACTAGGATAGTGTTAGGGTTAGGGTTAACATAAACCCTAGGATAGTGTTAGGGTTAGGTTTAGGGTTATCATCAGGCCTAGGATAGTGTTAGGGTTAGGGTTAGCATCAGCTCTAGGATAGTGTTAGGGTTAGGGTTAGGGTTAGCATCAGCCCTAGGAGAGTGTTAAGGTTAGGGATAGGGTTATCATCAGGCCTAGGATAGTGTGAGTGCTAGGGTTAGCATCAGACTTAGGATAGTGTTAGGGTTAGGGTTAGGGTTAGCATCAGCCCTAGGATAGTGTTAGGGTTAGGGTTAGCATCAGCCCTAGGATAGTGTTAGGGTTAGGGTTAGGGTTAGCATCAGCCCTAGAATAGTGTTAGGGTTAGGGTTAGCATCAGCCCTAGGATAGTGTTAGGGTTAGGGTTAGGGTTAGCATCAGCCCTAGGATAGTGTTAGGATTAGGGTTAGCATCAACCCTAGGATAGTGTTAGGGTTAGGGTTAGGGTTAGCATCAGCCCTAGGATAGTGTTAGTGTTAGGGTTAGCCTCAGCCCTAGGAGAGTGTTAGGGTTAGGGTTAGCATCAGCCCTAGAATAGTGTTAGGGTTAGGGTTAGGGTTAGCACCAGGCCTAGGATAGTGTTAGTGTTAGGGTTAGCATCAGTCTTAGGATAGTGTTAGGGTTAGGGTTAGGGTTAGCATCAGCCGTAGGATAGTGTTTGGGTTAGGGTAGCCTCAGCCCCAAGATAGTGTTAGAGTTAGGGTTAGGGTTAGCATCAGCCCTAGGATAGTGTTAGGGTTTGGGTTAGCATCAGCACTAGGATAGTGTTAGGGTTAGGGTTAACATAAACCCTAGGATAGTGTTAGGGTTAGGTTTAGGGTTATCATCAGGCCTAGGATAGTGTTAGGGTTAGGGTTAGCATCAGCTCTAGGATAGTGTTAGGGTTAGGGTTAGGGTTAGCATCAGCCCTAGGATAGTGTTAAGGTTAGGGATAGGGTTATCATCAGGCCTAGGATAGTGTGAGTGCTAGGGTTAACATCAGACTTAGGATAGTGTTAGGGTTAGGGTTAGGGTTAGCATCAGCCCTAGGATAGTGTTAGGGTTAGGGTTAGCATCAGCCCTAGGATAGTGTTAGGGTTAGTGTTAGGGTTAGCATCAGCCCTAGGATAGTGTTAGGGTTAGGGGTAGCATGAGCCCTAGGATAGTGTTAGGGTTAGGGTTAGGGTTAGCATCAGCCCTAGGATAGTGTTAGGATTAGGGTTACCATCAACCCTAGGATAGTGTTAGGGTTAGGGTTAGGGTTAGCATCAGCCCTAGGATAGTGTTAGGGTTAGGGTTAGCCTCAGCCCTAGGAGAGAGTTAGGGTTAGGAATAGGGTTAGCATCAGGCCTAGGATAGTGTTAGGGTTAGGGTTAGGGTTAGGGTTATCATCAGCCCTAGGATAGTGTTAGTGTTAGGGTTAGCATCAGCCCTAGGATAGTGTTAGGGTTAGGGTTAGCATCAGGCCTAGGATAGTGTTAGTGTTAGGGTTAGCATCAGCCTTAGGATAGTGTTAGGGTTAGGGTTAGGGTTAGCATCAGCCGTAGGATAGTGTTTGGGTTAGGGTTAGCCTCAGCCCTAAGATAGTGTTAGAGTTAGGGTTAGGGTTAGCATCAGCCCTAGGATAGTGTTAGGGTTATGGTTAGGGTTAGCATCAGCCCTAGGATAGTGTTAGTGTTAGGGTTAGCATCAGCCCTAGGATAGTGTTAGGGTTAGGGTTAACATAAACCCTAGGATAGTGTTAGGGTTAGGTTTAGGGTTGTCATCAGGCCTAGGATAGTGTTAGGGTTAGGGTTAGCATGAGCTCTAGGATAGTGTTAGGGTTAGGGTTAGGGTTAGCATCAGCCCTAGGATAGTGTTAAGGTTAGGGTTAGGGTTATCATCAGGCCTAGGATAGTGTGAGGGCTAGGGTTAGCATCAGACTTAGGATAGTGTTAGGGTTAGGGTTAGGGTTAGCATCAGCCCTAGGATAGTGTTAGGGTTAGGGTTAGCATCAGCCCTAGGATAGTGTTAGGGTTATGGTTAGGGTTAGCATCAGCCCTAGGATAGTGTTAGGGTTAGGGTTAGCATCAGCCCTAGGATAGTGTTAGGGTTAGGGTTAGGGTTAGCATCAGCCCTAGGATAGTGTTAGGGTTAGGGTTAGCCTCAGCCCTAGGAGAGTGTTAGGGTTAGGGATAGGGTTAGCATCAGTCCTAGGATAGTGTTAGGGTTAGGGTTAGGGGTAGCATCATCCCTAGGATAGTGTTAGTGTTAGGGTTAGCATCAGCCCTAGGATAGTGTTAGGGTTAAGGTTAGCATAAGGCCTAGGATAGTGTTAGGGTTAGGGTTAGCATGAGCCCTAGGATAGTGTTAGGGTTAGGGATAGGGTTAGCATCAGCCCTAGGATAGTGTTAGGGTTAGGGTTAGGGTTAGCATCAACCCTAGGATAGTATTAGGGTTAGGGTTAGCATCAGCCCTAGGATAGTGTTAGGGTTAGGGT
Organism: Lemur catta; assembly: GCF_020740605.2. NCBI lineage: Eukaryota > Metazoa > Chordata > Mammalia > Primates > Lemuridae > Lemur > Lemur catta. The sequence continues at coordinate 112,145,758 of NC_059131.1, read as the reverse complement.
TAGGGTTAGCACCAGGCCTAGCATAGTGTTAGTGTTAGGGTTAGCATCAGCCTTAGGATAGTGTTAGGGTTAGGGTTAGGGTTAGCATCAGCCGTAGGATAGTGTTTGGGTTAGGGTTAGCCTCAGCCCTAAGATAGTGTTAGAGTTAGGGTTAGGGTTAGCATCAGCCCTAGGATAGTGTTAGGGTTAGGGTTAGGGTTAGCATCAGCCCTAGGATAGTGTTAGTGGTAGGGTAGCATCAGCCCTAGGATAGTGTTAGGGTTAGGGTTAGGGTTAGCATCCGCCCTAGGATAGTGTTAGGGTTAGGGTTAGGGTTAGCATCAGCCCTAGGATAGTGTTAGGGTTAGGGTTAACATAAACCCTAGGATAGTGTTAGGGTTAGGGTTAGGGTTAGCATCAGCCCTAGGATAGTGTTAAGGTTAGGGTTAGGGTTATCATCAGGCCTAGGATAGTGTGAGGGCTAGGGTTAGCATCAGACTTAGGATAGTGTTAGGGTTAGGGTTAGGGTTAGCATCAGCCCTAGGATAGTGTTAGGGTTAGGGTTAGCATCAGCCCTAGGATAGTGTTAGGGTTAGGGTTAGCATCAGGCCTAGGATAGTGTTAGGGTTAGGGTTAGCATCAGCCCTAGGATAGTGTTAGGGTTAGGGATAGGGTTAGCATCAGCCCTAGGATAGTGTTAGGGTTAGGGTTAGGGTTAGCATCAACCCTAGGATAGTATTAGGGTTAGGGTTAGCATCAGCCCTAGGATAGTGTTAGGGTTAGGGTTAGGGTTAGCACCAGGCCTAGGATAGTGTTAGTGTTGGGGTTAGCATCAGCCTTAGGATAGTGTTAGGGTTAGGGTTAGGGTTAGCATCAGCCGTAGGATAGTGTTTGGGTTAGGGTTAGCCTCAGCCCAAAGATAGTGTTAGAGTTAGGGTTAGGGTTAGCATCAGCCCTAGGATAGTGTTAGGGTTAGGGTTAGGGTTAGCATCAGCCCTAGGATAGTGTTAGTGTTAGGGTTAGCATCAGCCCTAGGATAGTGTTAGGGTTAGGGTTAGGGTTAGCATCCACCCTAGGATAGTGTTAGGGTTAGGGTTAGGGTTAGCATCAGCCCTAGGATAGTGTTAGGGTTAGGGTTAACATAAACCCTAGGATAGTGTTAGGGTTAGGGTTAGGGTTAGCATCAGGCCTAGGATAGTGTGAGGGCTAGGGTTAGCATCAGACTTAGGATAGTGTTAGTGTTAGGGTTAGCATCAGCCCTAGGATAGTGTTAGGGTTAGGGTTAGGGTTAGCATCCGCCCTAGGATAGTGTTAGGGTTAGGGTTAGGGTTAGCATCAGCCCTAGGATAGTGTTAGGGTTAGGGTTAACATAAACCCTAGGATAGTGTTAGGGTTAGGGTTAGGGTTAGCATCAGCCCTAGGATAGTGTTAAGGTTAGGGTTAGGGTTATCATCAGGCCTAGGATAATGTAGGGCTAGGGTTAGCATCAGACTTAGGATAGTGTTAGGGTTAGGGTTAGGGTTAGCATCAGCCCTAGGATAGTGTTAGGGTTAGGGTTAGCATCAGCCCTAGGATAGTGTTAGGGTTAGGGTTAACATAAACCCTAGGATAGTGTTAGGGTTAGGGTTAGGGTTATCATCAGGCCTAGGATAGTGTTAGTGTTAGGGTTAGGGTTAGCATCAGTTAAAGGATTGTGTTAGGGTTAACATTATGGTTAGCATCAGCCCTAGGATAGTGTTAGGGTTAGGGTTAGGGTTAGCATCAGCCCTAGGATAGTGTTAGGGTTATGGTTAGCATCAGCCCTAGGAGAGTGTTAGGGTTAGGGTTAGGGTTATCATCAGGCCTAGGATAGTGTTAGGGTTAGGGATAGCATCTGCCCTAGGATAGTGTTAGGGTTAGGGTTAGGGTTAGCATCAGCCCTAGGATAGTGTTAGGGTTAGGGTTAGCATCAGCCCTAGGATAGTGTTAGGGTTAGGGTTAGGGTTAGCATCAGGCCTAGGATAGTGTTAGGGTTACGGTTAGCATCAGCCCTAGGACAGTGTTAGGGTTAGGGTTAGGGTTAGCATCAGCCCTAGGATAGTGTTAGGGTTGGGGTTAGCATCAGCCCTAGGATAGTGTTAGGGTTAGGGTTAGGGTTAGCATGAGGCCTAGGATAGTGTTAGGGTTAGGGTTAGCATTAGCCCTAGGATAGTGTTAGGGTTAGGATTAGGGTTAGCATCAGCCGTAGGATAGTGTTAGGGTTAGGGTTAGCCTCAACCCTCAGATAGTGTTAGAGTTAGGGTTAGGGTTAGCATCAGCCCTAGGATAGTGTTAGGGTTAGGGTTAGGGTTAGCATTAGCCCTAGTATAGTATTAGTGTTAGGGTTAGCATTAGCCCTAGGATAGTGTTAGGGTTAGGGTTAGGGTTAGCATCCGCCCTAGGATAGTGTTAGGGTTAGGGATAGGGTTAGCATCAGCCCTAGGATAGTGTTAGGGTTATGGTTAGGTTTAGCATCAGCCCTAGGATAGTGTTAGGGTAAGGGTTAGGGTTAGCATTAGGCCTAGGATTGTGTTAGGGTTACGGTTAGAATCAGCCCTAGGATAGTGTTAGGGTTAGGGTTAGGGTTAGCATCAGCCCTAGGATAGTGTTAGGTTTAGGGTTATGGATATCATCAGGGCTAGGATATTGTTAGTGTTAGGGTTAGCATCAGCCCTAGGATAGTGTTAGTGTTAGGGTTAGGGTTAGCATCAGCCCTAGGATAGTGTTAGGGTTAGGGTTAGGGTAAGCATCAGCCCTAGGATAGTGTTAGGGTTAGGGTTAGGGTTAGCACCAGGCCTAGGATACTGTTAGTGTTAGGGTTAGCATCAGCCCTAGGATAGTGTTAGGGTTAGGGTTAGCATCAGCCCTAGGATAGTGTTACGGTTAGGGTTAACATAAACCCTAGGATAGTGTTAGGGTTAGGGTTAGGGTTATCATCAGGCCTAGGATAGTGTTAGGGTTAGGGTTAGGGTTAGCATCAGCCCTAGCATAGTGTTAGGGTTAGGGTTAGCATCAGCCCTAGGATAGTGTTAGGATTAGGGTTAGGGTTAGCATCAGCCCTAGGATAGTGTTAGGGTTAGGGTTAGCATCAGGCCTAGGATAGTGTTTGGGTTAGGGTTAGGGTTAGCATTAGCCCTAGGATAGTGTTAGGGTTAGGGTTAGCCTCAGCCCTAGGAGAGTGTTAGGGTTAGGGATCGGGTTAGCATCAGGCCTAGGATAGTGTTAGGGATAGGGTTAGGGTTAGCATCAGCCCTAGGATAGTGTTAGGGTTAGGGTTAGCATCAGCCGTAGGATAGTGTTAGGGTTAGGGTTAGCATCAGCCTTAGGATAGCGTTAGGGTTAGGGTTAGGGTTAGCTTCAGCCGTAGGATAGTGTTAGGGTTAGGGTTAGCCTCAGCCCTAGGATAGTGTTAGAGTTAGGGTTAGGGTTAGCATCAGCCCTAGGATAGTGTTAGGGTTAGTGTTAGGGTTAGCATCAGCCCTAGGATAGTGTTAGTGTTATGGTTAGCATCAGCCCTAGGATAGTGTTAGGGATAGCGTTAGGGTTAACATGAGCCCTAGGATAGTATTAGGGTTAGGGTTAGGGTTAGGGTTAGCGTTAGCATCAGCTCTAGGATAGTGTTAGGGTTAGGGCTAGGGTTAGCATCAACCCTAGGATAGTGTTAGGGTTAGGGTTAGGGTTAGTATCAGCCCTAGGATAGTGTTAGGGTTAGGGATAGCATCAGCCCTAGGATAGTGTTAGGGTTAGGGTTAGGGTTAGCATCAGCCCTAGGATAGTGTTAGGGTTAGGGTTAGCATCAGCCGTAGGATAGTGTTAGGGTTAGGGTTAGCATCAGCCCTAGGATAGTGTTAGGGTTAGGGTTAGCATCAGCCATAGGATAGTGTTAGGGTTAGGGTTAGGGTTAGCATCAGCCCTAGGATAGTGTTAGGGTTAGGGTTAGCATCAGCCCTAGGATAGTGTTAGGGTTAGGGTTAGCGTTAGCATCAGCCCTAGGATAGTGTTAGGGTTAGGGTTAGCATCAACCCTAGGATAGTGTTAGGGTTAGGGTTAGGGTTAGCATCAGCCCTAGGATAGTGTTAGGGTTAGGGTTAGCCTCAGCCCTAGGAGAGTGTTAGGGTTAGGGATAGGGTTAGCATCAGGCCTAGGATAGTGTTAGGGTTAGGGTTAGGGTTAGCATCAGGCCTAGGTCAGTGTTAGGGTTAGGGTTAGCATCAGGCCTAGGATAGTGTTAGGGTTAGGGTTAACATCAGCCCTAGGATAGTCTTAGGGTTAGGGTTAGGGTTAGCATCAGCTCTAGGATAGTGTTAGGTTTAGGGTTAGCATCAGACCTAGGATAGGGTTAGGGTTAGGGTTGGGGTAAGCATCAGCCCTAGGATAGTGTAAGTGTTAGGCTTAGGGTTAGCATGAGGCCTAGGATAGTGTTAGGGTTAGGGTTAGCATGAGCCCTAGGATAGTGTTAGGGTTCGGGTTAGGGTTAGCATCAGCCCTAGGATAGTATTAGGGTTAGGGTTAGCATCAGCCCTAGGATAGTGTTAGGGTTAGGGTTAGGGGTAGCACCAGGCCTAGGATAGTGTTAGTGTTAGGGTTAGCATCAGCCTTAGGATAGTGTTAGGGTTAGGGTTAGGGTTAGCATCAGCCGTAGGATAGTGTTAGGGTTAGGGTTTGTCTCAGCCCTAAGATAGTGTTAGAGTTAGGGTTAGGGTTAGCATCAGCACTAGGATAGTGTTAGGGTTAGGGTTAGCATCAGCCCTAGGATAGTGTTAGGGTTAGGGTTAGGGTTAGCATCCGCCCTAGGATAGTGTTATGGTTAGGGTTAGGGTTAGCATCAGCCCTAGGATAGTGTTAGAGTTAGGGTTAACATAAACCCTAGGATAGTGTTAGGGTTAGGGTTAGGGTTATCATCAGGCCTAGGATAGTGTTAGGGTTAGGGTTAGGGTTAGCATCAGTTCAAGGATAGTGTTAGGGTTAGCGTTAGGGTTAGCATCAGCCCTAGGATAGTGTTAGGGTTAGGGTTAGCATCAGCCCTAGGATAGTGTTAGGATTAGGGTTAGGGTTAGCATCAGCCCTAGGATAGTGTTAGGGTTAGGGTTAGCATCAGGCCTAGGATAGTGTTTGGGTTAGGGTTAGGGTTAGCATTCGCCCTAGGATAGGGTTAGGGTTAGGGTTAGCCTCAGCCCTAGGAGAGTGTTAGGGTTAGGGATCGGGATAGCATCAGGCCTAGGATAGTGTTAGGGTTAGGGTTAGGGTTAGCATCAGCCCTAGGATAGTGTTAGGGTTAGGGTTAGCCTCAGGCTTAGGATAGTGTTAGGGTTAGGGTTAGCATCAGCCCTAGGATAGTGTTAGGGTTAGGGTTAGGTTACGCATCAGCCCTAGGATAGTGTTAGGGTTATGGTTAGGTTTAGCATCAGTCCTAGGATAGTGTTAGGGTAAGTGTTAGGGTTAGCATCAGGCCTAGGATAGTGTTAGGGTTACGGTTAGAATCAGCCCTAGGATAGTGTTAGGGTTAGGGTTAGGGTTAGCATCAGCCCTAGGATAGTGTTAGGTTTAGGGTTAGGGATATCATCAGGCCTAGGATATTGTTAGGGTTAGGGTTAGCATCAGCCCTAGGATAGTGTTAGAGTTAGGGTTAGGGTTAGCATCAGCCCTAGGATAGTGTTAGGGTTAGGGGTAGGGTTAGCATCAGCCCTAGAATAGGGTTAGGGTTAGGCTTAGGGTTAGCATCAACCCTAGGATATTATTAGGGTTAGGGTTAGCATCAGCCCTAGGATAGTGTTACGGTTAGGGTTAGGGTTAGCACCAGGCCTAGGATAGTGTTAGTGTTAGGGTTAGCATCAGCCTTAGGATAGTGTTAGGGTTAGGGTTAGGGTTAGCATCAGCCGTACGATAGTGTTAGGGTTAGGGTTAGCCTCAGCCCTAGGATACTGTTAGAGTTAGGGTTAGGGTTAGCATCAGCCCTAGGATAGTGTTAGGTTAGGGTAAGGGTTAGCATCAGCCCTAGGATAGCATTAGGGTTAGGGTTAGGGTTAGGGTTAGCGTTAGCATTACCTCTAGGATAGTGTTAGGGTTAGGGTTAGGGTTAGCATCAGCCCTAGGATAGTGTTAGGCTTAGGGTTAGGGTTGCATCAGCCCTAGGATAGTGTTAGGGTTAGGGTTAGCATCAGCCCTAGGATAGTGTTAGGGTTAGGGTTATGGTTAGCATCAGCCCTAGGATAGTGTTAGGGTTAGGGTTAGCATCAGCCCTAGGATAGTGTTAGGGTTAGGGTTATGGTTAGCATCAGCCCTAGGATAGTGTTAGGGTTAGGGTTAGCATCAACCCTAGGATAGTGTTAGGGTTAGGGTTAGGGTTAGCATCAGCCCTAGGATAGTGTTACTGTTAGGGTTAACCTCAGCCCTAGGAGAGTGTTAGGGTTAGGGATAGGGTTAGCATCAGGCCTAGGATAGTGTTAGGGTTAGGGTTAGGGTTAGCATCAGCCCTAGGATAGTGTTAGGGTTAGGGTTAGCATCAGGCCTAGGATAGTGTTAGGGTTAGGGTGAGCATCAGCCCTAGGAGAGTGTTAGGGTTAGGGTTAGGGTTAGCATCAGCCCTAGGATAGTGTTAGGGTTAGGGTTAACATCAGCCCTAGGATAGTGTTAGGGTTAGGGTTAGGGTTAGCATCAGCCCTAGGATAGTGTTAGGTTTAGGGTTAGCATCAGACCTAGGATAGTGTTAGGGTTAGGGTTAGCATCAGGCCTAGGATAGTGTTAGGGTTAGGGTTAGCATCAGCCCTAGGAGAGTGTTAGGGTTAGGGTTAGGGTTAGCATCAGCCCTAGGATAGTGTTAGGGTTAGGGTTAACATCAGCCTTAGGAGAGTGTTAAGGTTAGGGTTACGGTTAGCATCAGCCCTAGGATAGTGTTAGGATTAGGGTTAGCATCAGACCTAGGATAGTGTTAGGGTTAGGGTTAGGGTTAGCATCAGCCCTAGGATAGTGTAAGTGTTAGGGTTAGGGTTAGCATCACGCCTAGGAGAGTGTTAGGGTTAGGGTTAGCATCAGCCCTAGGATAGTGTTAGGGTTAGGGTTAGGGTTAGCATCAGCCCTACGATAGTGTTAGGGTTAGGGTTATGGTTAGCATCAGCCCTAGGATAGTATTAGGGTTAGGGTTACCATCAGCCCTAGGATAGTGTTAGGGTTAGGGTTAGGGTTAGCACCAGGCCCAGGATAGTGTTAGTGTTAGGGTTAATATCAGCCTTAGGATAGTGTTAGGGTTAGGGTTAGGGTTAGCATCAGCCGTAGGATAGTGTTTGGGTTAGGGTTAGCCTCAGCCCTAAGATAGTGTTAGAGTTAGGGTTAGGGTTAGCATCAGCCCTAGGATAGTGTTAGGGTTAGGGTTAGTGTTAGCATCAGCCCTAGGATAGTGTTAGTGTTAGGGTTAGCATCAGCCCTAGGATAGTGTTAGGGTTAGGGTTAGGGTTAGCATCAGCCCTAGGATAGTGTTAGGGTTAGGGTTAGCATCAGCCGTAGGATAGTGTTAGGGTTAGGGTTAGGGTTAGCATCAGCCCTAGGATAGTGTTAAGGTTAGGGTTAGCATCAGCCATAGGATAGTGTTAGGGTTAGGGTTAGGGTTAGCATCAGCCCTAGGATAGTGTTAGGGTTAGTGTTAGCATCAGCCCTAGGATAGTGTTAGGGTTAGGGTTAGGGTTAGCATCAGCCCTAGGATAGTGTTAGGGTTAGGGTTAGCATCAACCCTAGGATAGTGTTAGGGTTAGGGTTAGGGTTAGCATGAGCCCTAGGATAGTGTTAGGGTTAGGGTTAGCCTCAGCCCTAGGAGAGTGTTAGGGTTAGGGATAGGGTTAGCATCAGGCCTAGGATAGTGTTAGGGTTAGGGTTAGGGTTAGCATCAGGCCTAGGTCAGTGTTAGGGTTAGGGTTAGCATCAGGCCTAGGATAGTGTTAGGGTTAGGGTTAACATCAGCCCTAGGATAGTCTTAGGGTTAGGGTTAGGGTTAGCATCAGCTCTAGGATAGTGTTAGGTTTAGGGTTAGCATCAGACCTAGGATAGGGTTAGGGTTAGGGTTGGGGTAAGCATCAGCCCTAGGATAGTGTAAGTGTTAGGCTTAGGGTTAGCATGAGGCCTAGGATAGTGTTAGGGTTAGGGTTAGCATGAGCCCTAGGATAGTGTTAGGGTTCGGGTTAGGGTTAGCATCAGCCCTAGGATAGTATTAGGGTTAGGGTTAGCATCAGCCCTAGGATAGTGTTAGGGTTAGGGTTAGGGGTAGCACCAGGCCTAGGATAGTGTTAGTGTTAGGGTTAGCATCAGCCTTAGGATAGTGTTAGGGTTAGGGTTAGGGTTAGCATCAGCCGTAGGATAGTGTTAGGGTTAGGGTTTGTCTCAGCCCTAAGATAGTGTTAGAGTTAGGGTTAGGGTTAGCATCAGCACTAGGATAGTGTTAGGGTTAGGGTTAGCATCAGCCCTAGGATAGTGTTAGGGTTAGGGTTAGGGTTAGCATCCGCCCTAGGATAGTGTTATGGTTAGGGTTAGGGTTAGCATCAGCCCTAGGATAGTGTTAGAGTTAGGGTTAACATAAACCCTAGGATAGTGTTAGGGTTAGGGTTAGGGTTATCATCAGGCCTAGGATAGTGTTAGGGTTAGGGTTAGGGTTAGCATCAGTTCAAGGATAGTGTTAGGGTTAGCGTTAGGGTTAGCATCAGCCCTAGGATAGTGTTAGGGTTAGGGTTAGCATCAGCCCTAGGATAGTGTTAGGATTAGGGTTAGGGTTAGCATCAGCCCTAGGATAGTGTTAGGGTTAGGGTTAGCATCAGGCCTAGGATAGTGTTTGGGTTAGGGTTAGGGTTAGCATTCGCCCTAGGATAGGGTTAGGGTTAGGGTTAGCCTCAGCCCTAGGAGAGTGTTAGGGTTAGGGATCGGGATAGCATCAGGCCTAGGATAGTGTTAGGGTTAGGGTTAGGGTTAGCATCAGCCCTAGGATAGTGTTAGGGTTAGGGTTAGCCTCAGGCTTAGGATAGTGTTAGGGTTAGGGTTAGCATCAGCCCTAGGATAGTGTTAGGGTTAGGGTTAGGTTACGCATCAGCCCTAGGATAGTGTTAGGGTTATGGTTAGGTTTAGCATCAGTCCTAGGATAGTGTTAGGGTAAGTGTTAGGGTTAGCATCAGGCCTAGGATAGTGTTAGGGTTACGGTTAGAATCAGCCCTAGGATAGTGTTAGGGTTAGGGTTAGGGTTAGCATCAGCCCTAGGATAGTGTTAGGTTTAGGGTTAGGGATATCATCAGGCCTAGGATATTGTTAGGGTTAGGGTTAGCATCAGCCCTAGGATAGTGTTAGAGTTAGGGTTAGGGTTAGCATCAGCCCTAGGATAGTGTTAGGGTTAGGGGTAGGGTTAGCATCAGCCCTAGAATAGGGTTAGGGTTAGGCTTAGGGTTAGCATCAACCCTAGGATATTATTAGGGTTAGGGTTAGCATCAGCCCTAGGATAGTGTTACGGTTAGGGTTAGGGTTAGCACCAGGCCTAGGATAGTGTTAGTGTTAGGGTTAGCATCAGCCTTAGGATAGTGTTAGGGTTAGGGTTAGGGTTAGCATCAGCCGTACGATAGTGTTAGGGTTAGGGTTAGCCTCAGCCCTAGGATACTGTTAGAGTTAGGGTTAGGGTTAGCATCAGCCCTAGGATAGTGTTAGGTTAGGGTAAGGGTTAGCATCAGCCCTAGGATAGCATTAGGGTTAGGGTTAGGGTTAGGGTTAGCGTTAGCATTACCTCTAGGATAGTGTTAGGGTTAGGGTTAGGGTTAGCATCAGCCCTAGGATAGTGTTAGGCTTAGGGTTAGGGTTGCATCAGCCCTAGGATAGTGTTAGGGTTAGGGTTAGCATCAGCCCTAGGATAGTGTTAGGGTTAGGGTTATGGTTAGCATCAGCCCTAGGATAGTGTTAGGGTTAGGGTTAGCATCAGCCCTAGGATAGTGTTAGGGTTAGGGTTATGGTTAGCATCAGCCCTAGGATAGTGTTAGGGTTAGGGTTAACCTCAGCCCTAGGAGAGTGTTAGGGTTAGGGATAGGGTTAGCATCAGGCCTAGGATAGTGTTAGGGTTAGGGTTAGGGTTAGCATCAGCCCTAGGATAGTGTTAGGGTTAGGGTTAGCATCAGGCCTAGGATAGTGTTAGGGTTAGGGTGAGCATCAGCCCTAGGAGAGTGTTAGGGTTAGGGTTAGGGTTAGCATCAGCCCTAGGATAGTGTTAGGGTTAGGGTTAACATCAGCCCTAGGATAGTGTTAGGGTTAGGGTTAGGGTTAGCATCAGCCCTAGGATAGTGTTAGGTTTAGGGTTAGCATCAGACCTAGGATAGTGTTAGGGTTAGGGTTAGCATCAGGCCTAGGATAGTGTTAGGGTTAGGGTTAGCATCAGCCCTAGGAGAGTGTTAGGGTTAGGGTTAGGGTTAGCATCAGCCCTAGGATAGTGTTAGGGTTAGGGTTAACATCAGCCTTAGGAGAGTGTTAAGGTTAGGGTTACGGTTAGCATCAGCCCTAGGATAGTGTTAGGATTAGGGTTAGCATCAGACCTAGGATAGTGTTAGGGTTAGGGTTAGGGTTAGCATCAGCCCTAGGATAGTGTAAGTGTTAGGGTTAGGGTTAGCATCACGCCTAGGAGAGTGTTAGGGTTAGGGTTAGCATCAGCCCTAGGATAGTGTTAGGGTTAGGGTTAGGGTTAGCATCAGCCCTACGATAGTGTTAGGGTTAGGGTTATGGTTAGCATCAGCCCTAGGATAGTGTTAGGGTTATGGTTAGGTTTAGCATCAGTCCTAGGATAGTGTTAGGGTAAGTGTTAGGGTTAGCATCAGGCCTAGGATAGTGTTAGGGTTACGGTTAGAATCAGCCCTAGGATAGTGTTAGGGTTAGGGTTAGGGTTAGCATCAGCCCTAGGATAGTGTTAGGTTTAGGGTTAGGGATATCATCAGGCCTAGGATATTGTTAGGGTTAGGGTTAGCATCAGCCCTAGGATAGTGTTAGAGTTAGGGTTAGGGTTAGCATCAGCCCTAGGATAGTGTTAGGGTTAGGGGTAGGGTTAGCATCAGCCCTAGAATAGGGTTAGGGTTAGGCTTAGGGTTAGCATCAACCCTAGGATATTATTAGGGTTAGGGTTAGCATCAGCCCTAGGATAGTGTTACGGTTAGGGTTAGGGTTAGCACCAGGCCTAGGATAGTGTTAGTGTTAGGGTTAGCATCAGCCTTAGGATAGTGTTAGGGTTAGGGTTAGGGTTAGCATCAGCCGTAAGATAGTGTTAGGGTTAGGGTTAGCCTCAGCCCTAGGATACTGTTAGAGTTAGGGTTAGGGTTAGCATCAGCCCTAGGATAGTGTTAGGTTAGGGTAAGGGTTAGCATCAGCCCTAGGATAGCATTAGGGTTAGGGTTAGGGTTAGGGTTAGCGTTAGCATTACCTCTAGGATAGTGTTAGGGTTAGGGTTAGGGTTAGCATCAGCCCTAGGATAGTGTTAGGCTTAGGGTTAGGGTTGCATCAGCCCTAGGATAGTGTTAGGGTTAGGGTTAGCATCAGCCCTAGGATAGTGTTAGGGTTAGGGTTATGGTTAGCATCAGCCCTAGGATAGTGTTAGGGTTAGGGTTAGCATCAGCCCTAGGATAGTGTTAGGGTTAGGGTTATGGTTAGCATCAGCCCTAGGATAGTGTTAGGGTTAGGGTTAGCATCAACCCTAGGATAGTGTTAGGGTTAGGGTTAGGGTTAGCATCAGCCCTAGGATAGTGTTAGTGTTAGGGTTAACCTCAGCCCTAGGAGAGTGTTAGGGTTAGGGATAGGGTTAGCATCAGGCCTAGGATAGTGTTAGGGTTAGGGTTAGGGTTAGCATCAGCCCTAGGATAGTGTTAGGGTTAGGGTTAGCATCAGGCCTAGGATAGTGTTAGGGTTAGGGTGAGCATCAGCCCTAGGAGAGTGTTAGGGTTAGGGTTAGGGTTAGCATCAGCCCTAGGATAGTGTTAGGGTTAGGGTTAACATCAGCCCTAGGATAGTGTTAGGGTTAGGGTTAGGGTTAGCATCAGCCCTAGGATAGTGTTAGGTTTAGGGTTAGCATCAGACCTAGGATAGTGTTAGGGTTAGGGTTAGCATCAGGCCTAGGATAGTGTTAGGGTTAGGGTTAGCATCAGCCCTAGGAGAGTGTTAGGGTTAGGGTTAGGGTTAGCATCAGCCCTAGGATAGTGTTAGGGTTAGGGTTAACATCAGCCTTAGGAGAGTGTTAAGGTTAGGGTTACGGTTAGCATCAGCCCTAGGATAGTGTTAGGATTAGGGTTAGCATCAGACCTAGGATAGTGTTAGGGTTAGGGTTAGGGTTAGCATCAGCCCTAGGATAGTGTAAGTGTTAGGGTTAGGGTTAGCATCACGCCTAGGAGAGTGTTAGGGTTAGGGTTAGCATCAGCCCTAGGATAGTGTTAGGGTTAGGGTTAGGGTTAGCATCAGCCCTACGATAGTGTTAGGGTTAGGGTTATGGTTAGCATCAGCCCTAGGATAGTATTAGGGTTAGGGTTACCATCAGCCCTAGGATAGTGTTAGGGTTAGGGTTAGGGTTAGCACCAGGCCCAGGATAGTGTTAGTGTTAGGGTTAATATCAGCCTTAGGATAGTGTTAGGGTTAGGGTTAGGGTTAGCATCAGCCGTAGGATAGTGTTTGGGTTAGGGTTAGCCTCAGCCCTAAGATAGTGTTAGAGTTAGGGTTAGGGTTAGCATCAGCCCTAGGATAGTGTTAGGGTTAGGGTTAGTGTTAGCATCAGCCCTAGGATAGTGTTAGTGTTAGGGTTAGCATCAGCCCTAGGATAGTGTTAGGGTTAGGGTTAGGGTTAGCATCAGCCCTAGGATAGTGTTAGGGTTAGGGTTAGCATCAGCCGTAGGATAGTGTTAGGGTTAGGGTTAGGGTTAGCATCAGCCCTAGGATAGTGTTAAGGTTAGGGTTAGCATCAGCCATAGGATAGTGTTAGGGTTAGGGTTAGGGTTAGCATCAGCCCTAGGATAGTGTTAGGGTTAGTGTTAGCATCAGCCCTAGGATAGTGTTAGGGTTAGGGTTAGGGTTAGCATCAGCCCTAGGATAGTGTTAGGGTTAGGGTTAGCATCAACCCTAGGATAGTGTTAGGGTTAGGGTTAGGGTTAGCATGAGCCCTAGGATAGTGTTAGGGTTAGGGTTAGCCTCAGCCCTAGGAGAGTGTTAGGGTTAGGGATAGGGTTAGCATCAGGCTTAGGATAGTGTTAGGGTTATGGTTAGGGTTATCATCAGGCCTAGGTCAGTGTTAGGGTTAGGGTTAGCATCAGGCCTAGGATAGTGTTAGGGTTAGGGTTAACATCAGCCCTAGGATAGTGTTAGGGTTAGGGTTAGGGTTAGCATCAGCTCTAGGATAGTGTTAGGTTTAGGGTTAGCATCAGACCTAGGATAGTGTTAGGGTTAGGGTTAGGGTAAGCATCAGCCCTAGGATAGTGTAAGTGTTAGGGTTAGGGTTAGCATGAGGCCTAGGATAGTGTTACGGTTAGGGTGAGCATCAGCCCTAGGATAGTGTTAGGGTTCGGGTTAGGGTTAGCATCAGCCCTAGGAAAGTATTAGGGTTAGGGTTAGCATCAGCCCTAGGATAGTGTTAGGGTTAGGGTTAGGGGTAGCACAAGGCCTAGGATAGTGTTAGTGTTAGGGTTAGCATCAGCCTTAGGATAGTGTTAGGGTTAGGGTTAGGGTTAGCATCAGCCGTAGGATAGTGTTAGGGTTAGGGTTTGCCTCAGCCCTAAGATAGTGTTAGAGTTAGGGTTAGGGTTAGCATCAGCACTAGGATAGTGTTAGGGTTAGGGTTAGCATCAGCCCTAGGATAGTGTTAGGGTTAGGGTTAGCATCAGCCCTAGGATAGTGTTAGGGTTAGGGTTATGGTTAGCATCAGCCCTAGGATAGTGTTAGGGTTAGGGTTAGCATCAACCCTAGGATAGTGTTAGGGTTAGGGTTAGGGTTAGCATCAGCCCTAGGATAGTGTTAGTGTTAGGGTTAACCTCAGCCCTAGGAGAGTGTTAGGGTTAGGGATAGGGTTAGCATCAGGCCTAGGATAGTGTTAGGGTTAGGGTTAGGGTTAGCATCAGCCCTAGGATAGTGTTAGGGTTAGGGTTAGCATCAGGCCTAGGATAGTGTTAGGGTTAGGGTGAGCATCAGCCCTAGGAGAGTGTTAGGGTTAGGGTTAGGGTTAGCATCAGCCCTAGGATAGTGTTAGGGTTAGGGTTAACATCAGCCCTAGGATAGTGTTAGGGTTAGGGTTAGGGTTAGCATCAGCCCTAGGATAGTGTTAGGTTTAGGGTTAGCATCAGACCTAGGATAGTGTTAGGGTTAGGGTTAGCATCAGGCCTAGGATAGTGTTAGGGTTAGGGTTAGCATCAACCCTAGGAGAGTGTTAGGGTTAGGGTTAGGGTGAGCATCAGCCCTAGGATAGTGTTAGGGTTAGGGTTAACATCAGCCTTAGGAGAGTGTTAAGGTTAGGGTTAGGGTTAGCATCAGCCCTAGGATAGTGTTAGGATTAGGGTTAGCATCAGACCTAGGATAGTGTTAGGGTTAGGGTTAGGGTTAGCATCAGCCCTAGGATAGTGTTAGGGTTAGGGTTAGCATCAGCCGTAGGATAGTGTTAGGGTTAGGGTTAGCATCAGCCTTAGGATAGCGTTAGGGTTAGGGTTAGGGTTAGCTTCAGCCGTAGGATAGTGTTAGGGTTAGGGTTAGCCTCAGCCCTAGGATAGTGTTAGAGTTAGGGTTAGGGTTAACATCAGCCCTAGGATAGTGTTAGGGTTAGTGTTAGGGTTAGCATCAGCCCTAGGATAGTGTTAGTGTTATGGTTAGCATCAGCCCTAGGATAGTGTTAGGGATAGCGTTAGGGTTAACATGAGCCCTAGGATAGTATTAGGGTTAGGGTTAGGGTTAGGGTTAGCGTTAGCATCAGCTCTAGGATAGTGTTAGGGTTAGGGCTAGGGTTAGCATCAACCCTAGGATAGTGTTAGGGTTAGGGTTAGGGTTAGTATCAGCCCTAGGATAGTGTTAGGGTTAGGGATAGCATCAGCCCTAGGATAGTGTTAGGGTTAGGGTTAGTGTTAGCATCAGCCCTAGGATAGTGTTAGGGTTAGGGTTAGCATCAGCCGTAGGATAGTGTTAGGGTTAGGGTTAGGGTTAGCATCAGCCCTAGGATAGTGTTAGGGTTAGGGTTAGCATCAGCCATAGGATAGTGTTAGGGTTAGGGTTAGGGTTAGCATCAGCCCTAGGATAGTGTTAGGGTTAGGGTTAGCATCAGCCCTAGGATAGTGTTAGGGTTAGGGTTAGCGTTAGCATCAGCCCTAGGATAGTGTTAGGGTTAGGGTTAGCATCAACCCTAGGATAGTGTTAGGGTTAGGGTTAGGGTTAGCATCAGCCCTAGGATAGTGTTAGGGTTAGGGTTAGCCTCAGCCCTAGGAGAGTGTTAGGGTTAGGGATAGGGTTAGCATCAGGCCTAGGATAGTGTTAGGGTTAGGGTTAGGGTTATCATCAGGCCTAGGTCAGTGTTAGGGTTAGGGTTAGCATCAGGCCTAGGATAGTGTTAGGGTTAGGGTTAACATCAGCCCTAGGATAGTCTTAGGGTTAGGGTTAGGGTTAGCATCAGCTCTAGGATAGTGTTAGGTTTAGGGTTAGCATCAGACCTAGGATAGGGTTAGGGTTAGGGATAGGGTAAGCATCAGCCCTAGGATAGTGTAAGTGTTAGGGTTAGGGTTAGCATGAGGCCTAGGATAGTGTTAGGGTTAGGGTTAGCATGAGCCCTAGGATAGTGTTAGGGTTCGGGTTAGGGTTAGCATCAGCCCTAGGATAGTATTAGGGTTAGGGTTAGCATCAGCCCTAGGATAGTGTTAGGGTTAGGGTTAGGGGTAGCACCAGGCCTAGGATAGTGTTAGTGTTAGGGTTAGCATCAGCCTTAGGATAGTGTTAGGGTTAGGGTTAGGGTTAGCATCAGCCGTAGGATAGTGTTAGGGTTAGGGTTTGTCTCAGCCCTAAGATAGTGTTAGAGTTAGGGTTAGGGTTAGCATCAGCACTAGGATAGTGTTAGGGTTAGGGTTAGCATCAGCCCTAGGATAGTGTTAGGGTTAGGGTTAGGGTTAGCATCCGCCCTAGGATAGTGTTATGGTTAGGGTTAGGGTTAGCATCAGCCCTAGGATAGTGTTAGAGTTAGGGTTAACATAAACCCTAGGATAGTGTTAGGGTTAGGGTTAGGGTTATCATCAGGCCTAGGATAGTGTTAGGGTTAGGGTTAGGGTTAGCATCAGTTCAAGGATAGTGTTAGGGTTAGCGTTAGGGTTAGCATCAGCCCTAGGATAGTGTTAGGGTTAGGGTTAGCATCAGCCCTAGGATAGTGTTAGGATTAGGGTTAGGGTTAGCATCAGCCCTAGGATAGTGTTAGGGTTAGGGTTAGCATCAGGCCTAGGATAGTGTTTGGGTTAGGGTTAGGGTTAGCATTCGCCCTAGGATAGGGTTAGGGTTAGGGTTAGCCTCAGCCCTAGGAGAGTGTTAGGGTTAGGGATCGGGTTAGCATCAGGCCTAGGATAGTGTTAGGGTTAGGGTTAGGGTTAGCATCAGCCCTAGGATAGTGTTAGGGTTAGGGTTAGCCTCAGGCTTAGGATAGTGTTAGGGTTAGGGTTAGCATCAGCCCTAGGATAGTGTTAGGGTTAGGGTTAGGTTACGCATCAGCCCTAGGATAGTGTTAGGGTTATGGTTAGGTTTAGCATCAGTCCTAGGATAGTGTTAGGGTAAGTGTTAGGGTTAGCATCAGGCCTAGGATAGTGTTAGGGTTACGGTTAGAATCAGCCCTAGGATAGTGTTAGGGTTAGGGTTAGGGTTAGCATCAGCCCTAGGATAGTGTTAGGTTTAGGGTTAGGGATATCATCAGGCCTAGGATATTGTTAGGGTTAGGGTTAGCATCAGCCCTAGGATAGTGTTAGAGTTAGGGTTAGGGTTAGCATCAGCCCTAGGATAGTGTTAGGGTTACGGGTAGGGTTAGCATCAGCCCTAGAATAGGGTTAGGGTTAGGCTTAGGGTTAGCATCAACCCTAGGATATTATTAGGGTTAGGGTTAGCATCAGCCCTAGGATAGTGTTACGGTTAGGGTTAGGGTTAGCACCAGGCCTAGGATAGTGTTAGTGTTAGGGTTAGCATCAGCCTTAGGATAGTGTTAGGGTTAGGGTTAGGGTTAGCATCAGCCGTACGATAGTGTTAGGGTTAGGGTTAGCCTCAGCCCTAGGATACTGTTAGAGTTAGGGTTAGGGTTAGCATCAGCCCTAGGATAGTGTTAGGTTAGGGTAAGGGTTAGCATCAGCCCTAGGATAGCATTAGGGTTAGGGTTAGGGTTAGGGTTAGCGTTAGCATTACCTCTAGGATAGTGTTAGGGTTAGGGTTAGGGTTAGCATCAGCCCTAGGATAGTGTTAGGCTTAGGGTTAGGGTTGCATCAGCCCTAGGATAGTGTTAGGGTTAGGGTTAGCATCAGCCCTAGGATAGTGTTAGTGTTAGGGTTAACCTCAGCCCTAGGAGAGTGTTAGGGTTAGGGATAGGGTTAGCATCAGGCCTAGGATAGTGTTAGGGTTAGGGTTAGGGTTAGCATCAGCCCTAGGATAGTGTTAGGGTTAGGGTTAGCATCAGGCCTAGTATAGTGTTAGGGTTAGGGTGAGCATCAGCCCTAGGAGAGTGTTAGGGTTAGGGTTAGGGTTAGCATCAGCCCTAGGATAGTGTTAGGGTTAGGGTTAACATCAGCCCTAGGATAGTGTTAGGGTTAGGGTTAGGGTTAGCATCAGCCCTAGGATAGTGTTAGGTTTAGGGTTAGCATCAGACCTAGGATAGTGTTAGGGTTAGGGTTAGCATCAGGCCTAGGATAGTGTTAGGGTTAGGGTTAGCATCAGCCCTAGGAGAGTGTTAGGGTTAGGGTTAGGGTTAGCATCAGCCCTAGGATAGTGTTAGGGTTAGGGTTAACATCAGCCTTAGGAGAGTGTTAAGGTTAGGGTTACGGTTAGCATCAGCCCTAGGATAGTGTTAGGATTAGGGTTAGCATCAGACCTAGGATAGTGTTAGGGTTAGGGTTAGGGTTAGCATCAGCCCTAGGATAGTGTAAGTGTTAGGGTTAGGGTTAGCATCACGCCTAGGAGAGTGTTAGGGTTAGGGTTAGCATCAGCCCTAGGATAGTGTTAGGGTTAGGGTTAGGGTTAGCATCAGCCCTACGATAGTGTTAGGGTTAGGGTTATGGTTAGCATCAGCCCTAGGATAGTATTAGGGTTAGGGTTACCATCAGCCCTAGGATAGTGTTAGGGTTAGGGTTAGGGTTAGCACCAGGCCCAGGATAGTGTTAGTGTTAGGGTTAATATCAGCCTTAGGATAGTGTTAGGGTTAGGGTTAGGGTTAGCATCAGCCGTAGGATAGTGTTTGGGTTAGGGTTAGCCTCAGCCCTAAGATAGTGTTAGAGTTAGGGTTAGGGTTAGCATCAGCCCTAGGATAGTGTTAGGGTTAGGGTTAGTGTTAGCATCAGCCCTAGGATAGTGTTAGTGTTAGGGTTAGCATCAGCCCTAGGATAGTGTTAGGGTTAGGGTTAGGGTTAGCATCAGCCCTAGGATAGTGTTAGGGTTAGGGTTAGCATCAGCCGTAGGATAGTGTTAGGGTTAGGGTTAGGGTTAGCATCAGCCCTAGGATAGTGTTAAGGTTAGGGTTAGCATCAGCCATAGGATAGTGTTAGGGTTAGGGTTAGGGTTAGCATCAGCCCTAGGATAGTGTTAGGGTTAGTGTTAGCATCAGCCCTAGGATAGTGTTAGGGTTAGGGTTAGGGTTAGCATCAGCCCTAGGATAGTGTTAGGGTTAGGGTTAGCATCAACCCTAGGATAGTGTTAGGGTTAGGGTTAGGGTTAGCATGAGCCCTAGGATAGTGTTAGGGGTAGGGTTAGCCTCAGCCCTAGGAGAGTGTTAGGGTTAGGGATAGGGTTAGCATCAGGCTTAGGATAGTGTTAGGGTTATGGTTAGGGTTATCATCAGGCCTAGGTCAGTGTTAGGGTTAGGGTTAGCATCAGGCCTAGGATAGTGTTAGGGTTAGGGTTAACATCAGCCCTAGGATAGTGTTAGGGTTAGGGTTAGGGTTAGCATCAGCTCTAGGATAGTGTTAGGTTTAGGGTTAGCATCAGACCTAGGATAGTGTTAGGGTTAGGGTTAGGGTAAGCATCAGCCCTAGGATAGTGTAAGTGTTAGGGTTAGGGTTAGCATGAGGCCTAGGATAGTGTTACGGTTAGGGTGAGCATCAGCCCTAGGATAGTGTTAGGGTTCGGGTTAGGGTTAGCATCAGCCCTAGGAAAGTATTAGGGTTAGGGTTAGCATCAGCCCTAGGATAGTGTTAGGGTTAGGGTTAGGGGTAGCACAAGGCCTAGGATAGTGTTAGTGTTAGGGTTAGCATCAGCCTTAGGATAGTGTTAGGGTTAGGGTTAGGGTTAGCATCAGCCGTAGGATAGTGTTAGGGTTAGGGTTTGCCTCAGCCCTAAGATAGTGTTAGAGTTAGGGTTAGGGTTAGCATCAGCACTAGGATAGTGTTAGGGTTAGGGTTAGCATCAGCCCTAGGATAGTGTTAGGGTTAGGGTTAGCATCAGCCCTAGGATAGTGTTAGGGTTAGGGTTATGGTTAGCATCAGCCCTAGGATAGTGTTAGGGTTAGGGTTAGCATCAACCCTAGGATAGTGTTAGGGTTAGGGTTAGGGTTAGCATCAGCCCTAGGATAGTGTTAGTGTTAGGGTTAACCTCAGCCCTAGGAGAGTGTTAGGGTTAGGGATAGGGTTAGCATCAGGCCTAGGATAGTGTTAGGGTTAGGGTTAGGGTTAGCATCAGCCCTAGGATAGTGTTAGGGTTAGGGTTAGCATCAGGCCTAGGATAGTGTTAGGGTTAGGGTGAGCATCAGCCCTAGGAGAGTGTTAGGTTTAGGGTTAGGGTTAGCATCAGCCCTAGGATAGTGTTAGGGTTAGGGTTAACATCAGCCCTAGGATAGTGTTAGGGTTAGGGTTAGGGTTAGCATCAGCCCTAGGATAGTGTTAGGTTTAGGGTTAGCATCAGACCTAGGATAGTGTTAGGGTTAGGGTTAGCATCAGGCCTAGGATAGTGTTAGGGTTAGGGTTAGCATCAACCCTAGGAGAGTGTTAGGGTTAGGGTTAGGGTGAGCATCAGCCCTAGGATAGTGTTAGGGTTAGGGTTAACATCAGCCTTAGGAGAGTGTTAAGGTTAGGGTTAGGGTTAGCATCAGCCCTAGGATAGTGTTAGGATTAGGGTTAGCATCAGACCTAGGATAGTGTTAGGGTTAGGGTTAGGGTTAGCATCAGCCCTAGGATAGTGTTAGGGTTAGGGTTAGCATCAGCCGTAGGATAGTGTTAGGGTTAGGGTTAGCATCAGCCTTAGGATAGCGTTAGGGTTAGGGTTAGGGTTAGCTTCAGCCGTAGGATAGTGTTAGGGTTAGGGTTAGCCTCAGCCCTAGGATAGTGTTAGAGTTAGGGTTAGGGTTAACATCAGCCCTAGGATAGTGTTAGGGTTAGTGTTAGGGTTAGCATCAGCCCTAGGATAGTGTTAGTGTTATGGTTAGCATCAGCCCTAGGATAGTGTTAGGGATAGCGTTAGGGTTAACATGAGCCCTAGGATAGTATTAGGGTTAGGGTTAGGGTTAGGGTTAGCGTTAGCATCAGCTCTAGGATAGTGTTAGGGTTAGGGCTAGGGTTAGCATCAACCCTAGGATAGTGTTAGGGTTAGGGTTAGGGTTAGTATCAGCCCTAGGATAGTGTTAGGGTTAGGGATAGCATCAGCCCTAGGATAGTGTTAGGGTTAGGGTTAGTGTTAGCATCAGCCCTAGGATAGTGTTAGGGTTAGGGTTAGCATCAGCCGTAGGATAGTGTTAGGGTTAGGGTTAGGGTTAGCATCAGCCCTAGGATAGTGTTAGGGTTAGGGTTAGCATCAGCCATAGGATAGTGTTAGGGTTAGGGTTAGGGTTAGCATCAGCCCTAGGATAGTGTTAGGGTTAGGGTTAGCATCAGCCCTAGGATAGTGTTAGGGTTAGGGTTAGCGTTAGCATCAGCCCTAGGATAGTGTTAGGGTTAGGGTTAGCATCAACCCTAGGATAGTGTTAGGGTTAGGGTTAGGGTTAGCATCAGCCCTAGGATAGTGTTAGGGTTAGGGTTAGCCTCAGCCCTAGGAGAGTGTTAGGGTTAGGGATAGGGTTAGCATCAGGCCTAGGATAGTGTTAGGGTTAGGGTTAGGGTTATCATCAGGCCTAGGTCAGTGTTAGGGTTAGGGTTAGCATCAGGCCTAGGATAGTGTTAGGGTTAGGGTTAACATCAGCCCTAGGATAGTCTTAGGGTTAGGGTTAGGGTTAGCATCAGCTCTAGGATAGTGTTAGGTTTAGGGTTAGCATCAGACCTAGGATAGGGTTAGGGTTAGGGTTAGGGTAAGCATCAGCCCTAGGATAGTGTAAGTGTTAGGGTTAGGGTTAGCATGAGGCCTAGGATAGTGTTAGGGTTAGGGTTAGCATGAGCCCTAGGATAGTGTTAGGGTTCGGGTTAGGGTTAGCATCAGCCCTAGGATAGTATTAGGGTTAGGGTTAGCATCAGCCCTAGGATAGTGTTAGGGTTAGGGTTAGGGGTAGCACCAGGCCTAGGATAGTGTTAGTGTTAGGGTTAGCATCAGCCTTAGGATAGTGTTAGGGTTAGGGTTAGGGTTAGCATCAGCCGTAGGATAGTGTTAGGGTTAGGGTTTGTCTCAGCCCTAAGATAGTGTTAGAGTTAGGGTTAGGGTTAGCATCAGCACTAGGATAGTGTTAGGGTTAGGGTTAGCATCAGCCCTAGGATAGTGTTAGGGTTAGGGTTAGGGTTAGCATCCGCCCTAGGATAGTGTTATGGTTAGGGTTAGGGTTAGCATCAGCCCTAGGATAGTGTTAGAGTTAGGGTTAACATAAACCCTAGGATAGTGTTAGGGTTAGGGTTAGGGTTATCATCAGGCCTAGGATAGTGTTAGGGTTAGGGTTAGGGTTAGCATCAGTTCAAGGATAGTGTTAGGGTTAGCGTTAGGGTTAGCATCAGCCCTAGGATAGTGTTAGGGTTAGGGTTAGCATCAGCCCTAGGATAGTGTTAGGATTAGGGTTAGGGATAGCATCAGCCCTAGGATAGTGTTAGGGTTAGGGTTAGCATCAGGCCTAGGATAGTGTTTGGGTTAGGGTTAGGGTTAGCATTCGCCCTAGGATAGGGTTAGGGTTAGGGTTAGCCTCAGCCCTAGGAGAGTGTTAGGGTTAGGGATCGGGTTAGCATCAGGCCTAGGATAGTGTTAGGGTTAGGGTTAGGGTTAGCATCAGCCCTAGGATAGTGTTAGGGTTAGGGTTAGCCTCAGGCTTAGGATAGTGTTAGGGTTAGGGTTAGCATCAGCCCTAGGATAGTGTTAGGGTTAGGGTTAGGTTACGCATCAGCCCTAGGATAGTGTTAGGGTTATGGTTAGGTTTAGCATCAGTCCTAGGATAGTGTTAGGGTTACGGTTAGAATCAGCCCTAGGATAGTGTTAGGGTTAGGGTTAGGGTTAGCATCAGCCCTAGGATAGTGTTAGGTTTAGGGTTAGGGATATCATCAGGCCTAGGATATTGTTAGGGTTAGGGTTAGCATCAGCCCTAGGATAGTGTTAGAGTTAGGGTTAGGGTTAGCATCAGCCCTAGGATAGTGTTAGGGTTAGGGGTAGGGTTAGCATCAGCCCTAGAATAGGGTTAGGGTTAGGATTAGGGTTAGCATCAACCCTAGGATATTATTAGGGTTAGGGTTAGCATCAGCCCTAGGATAGTGTTACGGTTAGGGTTAGGGTTAGCACCAGGCCTAGGATAGTGTTAGTGTTAGGGTTAGCATCAGCCTTAGGATAGTGTTAGGTTTAGGGTTAGGGTTAGCATCAGCCGTACGATAGTGTTAGGGTTAGGGTTAGCCTCAGCCCTAGGATACTGTTAGAGTTAGGGTTAGGGTTAGCATCAGCCCTAGGATAGTGTTAGGGTTAGGGTAAGGGTTAGCATCAGCCCTAGGATAGCATTAGGGTTAGGGTTAGGGTTAGGGTTAGCGTTAGCATTACCTCTAGGATAGTGTTAGGGTTAGGGTTAGGGTTAGCATCAGCCCTAGGATAGTGTTAGGCTTAGGGTTAGGGTTGCATCAGCCCTAGGATAGTGTTAGGGTTAGGGTTAGCATCAGCCCTAGGATAGTGTTAGGGTTAGGGTTATGGTTAGCATCAGCCCTAGGATAGTGTTAGGGTTAGGGTTAGCATCAGCCCTAGGATAGTGTTAGGGTTAGGGTTATGGTTAGCATCAGCCCTAGGATAGTGTTAGGGTTAGGGTTAGCATCAACCCTAGGATAGTGTTAGGGTTAGGGTTAGGGTTAGCATCAGCCCTAGGATACTGTTAGTGTTAGGGTTAACCTCAGCCCTAGGAGAGTGTTAGGGTTAGGGATAGGGTTAGCATCAGGCCTAGGATAGTGTTGGGGTTAGGGTTAGGGTTAGCATCAGCCCTAGGATAGTGTTAGGGTTAGGGTTAGCATCAGGCCTAGGATAGTGTTAGGGTTAGGGTGAGCATCAGCCCTAGGAGAGTGTTAGGGTTAGGGTTAGAGTTAGCATCAGCCCTAGGATAGTGTTAGGGTTAGGGTTAACATCAGCCCTAGGATAGTGTTAGGGTTAGGGTTAGGGTTAGCATCAGCCCTAGGATAGTGTTAGGTTTAGGGTTAGCATCAGACCTAGGATAGTGTTAGGGTTAGGGTTAGCATCAGGCCTAGGATAGTGTTAGGGTTAGGGTTAGCATCAGCCCTAGGAGAGTGTTAGGGTTAGGGTTAGGGTTAGCATCAGCCCTAGGATAGTGTTAGGGTTAGGGTTAACATCAGCCTTAGGAGAGTGTTAAGGTTAGGGTTACGGTTAGCATCAGCCCTAGGATAGTGTTAGGATTAGGGTTAGCATCAGACCTAGGATAGTGTTAGGGTTAGGGTTAGGGTTAGCATCAGCCCTAGGATAGTGTAAGTGTTAGGGTTAGGGTTAGCATCAGGCCTAGGAGAGTGTTAGGGTTAGGGTTAGCATCAGCCCTAGGATAGTGTTAGGGTTAGGGTTAGGGTTAGCATCAGCCCTAGGATAGTGTTAGGGTTAGGGTTATGGTTAGCATCAGCCCTAGGATAGTATTAGGGTTAGGGTTACCATCAGCCCTAGGATAGTGTTAGGGTTAGGGTTAGGGTTAGCACCAGGCCCAGGATAGTGTTAGTGTTAGGGTTAGCATCAGCCTTAGGATAGTGTTAGGGTTAGGGTTAGGGTTAGCATCAGCCGTAGGATAGTGTTTGGGTTAGGGTTAGCCTCAGCCCTAAGATAGTGTTAGAGTTAGGGTTAGGGTTAGCATCAGCCCTAGGATAGTGTTAGGGTTAGGGTTAGTGTTAGCATCAGCCCTAGGACAGTGTTAGTGTTAGGGTTAGCATCAGCCCTAGGATAGTGTTAGGGTTAGGGTTAGGGTTAGCATCAGCCCTAGGATAGTGTTAGGGTTAGGGTTAGCATCAGCCGTAGGATAGTGTTAGGGTTAGGGTTAGGGTTAGCATCAGCCCTAGGATAGTGTTAAGGTTAGGGTTAGCATCAGCCATAGGATAGTGTTAGGGTTAGGGTTAGGGTTAGCATCAGCCCTAGGATAATGTTAGGGTTAGTGTTAGCATCAGCCCTAGGATAGTGTTAGGGTTAGGGTTAGGGTTAGCATCAGCCCTAGGATAGTGTTAGGGTTAGGGTTAGCATCAACCCTAGGATAGTGTTAGGGTTAGTGTTAGGGTTAGCATGAGCCCTAGGATAGTGTTAGGGTTAGGGTTAGCCTCAGCCCTAGGAGAGTGTTAGGGTTAGGGATAGGGTTAGCATCAGGCTTAGGATAGTGTTAGGGTTATGGTTAGGGTTATCATCAGGCCTAGGTCAGTGTTAGGGTTAGGGTTAGCATCAGGCCTAGGATAGTGTTAGGGTTAGGGTTAACATCAGCCCTAGGATAGTGTTAGGGTTAGGGTTAGGGTTAGCATCAGCTCTAGGATAGTGTTAGGTTTAGGGTTAGCATCAGACCTAGGATAGTGTTAGGGTTAGGGTTAGGGTAAGCATCAGCCCTAGGATAGTGTAAGTGTTAGGGTTAGGGTTAGCATGAGGCCTAGGATAGTGTTACGGTTAGGGTGAGCATCAGCCCTAGGATAGTGTTAGGGTTCGGGTTAGGGTTAGCATCAGCCCTAGGAAAGTATTAGGGTTAGGGTTAGCATCAGCCCTAGGATAGTGTTAGGGTTAGGGTTAGGGGTAGCACAAGGTCTAGGATAGTGTTAGTGTTAGGGTTAGCATCAGCCTTAGGATAGTGTTAGGGTTAGGGTTAGGTTAGCATCAGCCGTAGGATAGTGTTAGGGTTAGGGTTTGCCTCAGCCCTAAGATAGTGTTAGAGTTAGGGTTAGGGTTAGCATCAGCACTAGGATAGTGTTAGGGTTAGGGTTAGCATCAGCCCTAGGATAGTGTTAGGGTTAGGGTTAGCATCAGCCCTAGGATAGTGTTAGGGTTAGGGTTATGGTTAGCATCAGCCCTAGGATAGTGTTAGGGTTAGGGTTAGCATCAACCCTAGGATAGTGTTAGGGTTAGGGTTAGGGTTAGCATCAGCCCTAGGATAGTGTTAGTGTTAGGGTTAACCTCAGCCCTAGGAGAGTGTTAGGGTTAGGGATAGGGTTAGCATCAGGCCTAGGATATTGTTAGGGTTAGGGTTAGGGTTAGCATCAGCCCTAGGATAGTGTTAGGGTTAGGGTTAGCATCAGGCCTAGGATAGTGTTAGGGTTAGGGTGAGCATCAGCCCTAGGAGAGTGTTAGGGTTAGGGTTAGGGTTAGCATCAGCCCTAGGATAGTGTTAGGGTTAGGGTTAACATCAGCCCTAGGATAGTGTTAGGGTTAGGGTTAGGGTTAGCATCAGCCCTAGGATAGTGTTAGGTTTAGGGTTAGCATCAGACCTAGGATAGTGTTAGGGTTAGGGTTAGCATCAGGCCTAGGATAGTGTTAGGGTTAGGGTTAGCATCAGCCCTAGGAGAGTGTTAGGGTTAGGGTTAGGGTGAGCATCAGCCCTAGGATAGTGTTAGGGTTAGGGTTAACATCAGCCTTAGGAGAGTGTTAAGGTTAGGGTTAGGGTTAGCATCAGCCCTAGGATAGTGTTAGGATTAGGGTTAGCATCAGACCTAGGATAGTGTTAGGGTTAGGGTTAGGGTTAGCATCAGCCCTAGGATAGTGTAAGTGTTAGGGTTAGGGTTAGCATCAGGCCTAGGAGAGTGTTAGGGTTAGGGTTAGCATCAGCCCTAGGATAGTGTTAGGGTTAGGGTTAGGGTTAGCATCAGCCCTAGGATAGTGTTAGGGTTAGGGTTATGGTTAGCATCAGCCCTAGGATAGTATTAGGGTTAGGGTTACCATCAGCCCTAGGATAGTGTTAGGGTTAGGGTTAGGGTTAGCACCAGGCCCAGGATAGTGTTAGTGTTAGGGTTAGCATCAGCCTTAGGATAGTGTTAGGGTTAGGGTTAGGGTTAGCATCAGCCGTAGGATAGTGTTTGGGTTAGGGTTAGCCTCAGCCCTAAGATAGTGTTAGGGTTAGGGTTAGTGTTAGCATCAGCCCTAGGATAGTGTTAGTGTTAGGGTTAGCATCAGCCCTAGGATAGTGTTAGGGTTAGGGTTACGGTTAGCATCAGCCCAAGGATAGTGTTAGGGTTAGGGTTAGCATCAGCCGTAGGATAGTGTTAGGGTTAGGGTTAGGGTTAGCATCAGCCCTAGGATAGTGTTAAGGTTAGGGTTAGCATCAGCCATAGGATAGTGTTAGGGTGAGGGTTAGGGTTAGCATCAGCCCTAGGATAGTGTTAGGGTTCGGGTTAGGGTTAGCATCAGCCCTAGGAAAGTATTAGGGTTAGGGTTAGCATCAGCCCTAGGATAGTGTTAGGGTTAGGGTTAGGGGTAGCACCAGGCCTAGGATAGTGTTAGTGTTAGGGTTAGCATCAGCTTTAGGATAGTGTTAGGGTTAGGGTTAGGGTTAGCATCAGCCGTAGGATAGTGTTAGGGTTAGGGTTTGCCTCAGCCCTAAGATAGTGTTAGAGTTAGGGTTAGGGTAAGCATCAGCACTAGGATAGTGTTAGGGTTAGGGTTAGCATCAGCCCTAGGATAGTGTTAGGGTTAGGGTTAGGGTTAGCATCCGCCCAAGGATAGTGTTATGGTTAGGGTTAGGGTTAGCATCAGCCCTAGGATAGTGTTAGAGTTAGGGTTAACATAAACCCTAGGATAGTGTTAGGGTTAGGGTTAGGGTTATCATCAGGCCTAGGATAGTGTTAGGGTTAGGGTTAGGGTTAGCATCAGTTCAAGGATAGTGTTAGGGTTAGCGTTAGGGTTAGCATCAGCCCTAGGATAGTGTTAGGGTTAGGGTTAGCATCAGCCCTAGGATAGTGTTAGGATTAGGGTTAGGGTTAGCATCAGCCCTAGGATAGTGTTAGGGTTAGGGTTAGCATCAGGCCTAGGATAGTGTTTGGGTTAGGGTTAGGGTTAGCATTCGCCCTAGGATAGTGTTAGGGTTAGGGTTAGCCTCAGCCCTAGGAGAGTGTTAGGGTTAGGGATCGGGTTAGCATCAGGCCTAGGATAGTGTTAGGGTTAGGGTTAGGGTTAGCATCAGCCCTAGGATAGTGTTAGGGTTAGGGTTAGCCTCAGGCCTAGGATAGTGTTAGGGTTAGGGTTAGCATCAGCCCTAGGATAGTGTTAGGGTTAGGGTTAGGGTAAGCATCAGCCCTAGGATAGTGTTAGGGTTATGGTTAGGTTTAGCATCAGTCCTAGGATAGTGTTAGGGTAAGTGTTAGGGTTAGCATCAGGCCTAGGATAGTGTTAGGGTTACGGTTAGAATCAGCCCTAGGATAGTGTTAGGGTTAGGGTTAGGGTTAGCATCAGCCCTAGGATAGTGTTAGGTTTAGGGTTAGGGATATCATCAGGCCTAGGATATTGTTAGGGTTAGGGTTAGCATCAGCCCTAGGATAGTGTTAGAGTTAGGGTTAGGGTTAGCATCAGCCCTAGGATAGTGTTAGGGTTAGGGTTAGGGTTAGCATCAGCCCTAGGATAGTGTTAGGGTTAGGCTTAGGGTTAGCATCAACCCTAGGATATTATTAGGGTTAGGGTTAGCATCAGCCCTAGGATAGTGTTAGGGTTAGGGTTAGGGTTAGCACCAGGCCTAGGATAGTGTTAATGTTAGGGTTAGCATCAGCCTTAGGATAGTGTTAGGATTAGGGTTAGGGTTAGCATCAGCCGTACGATAGTGTTACGGTTAGGGTTGGCCTCAGCCCTAGGATAGTGTTAGAGTTAGGGTTAGGGTTAGCATCAGCCCTAGGATAGTGTTAGGGTTAGGGTAAGGGTTAGCATCAGCCCTAGGATAGCATTAGGGTTAGGGTTAGGGTTAGGGATAGCGTTAGCATCAACCCTAGGATAGTGTTAGTGTTAGGGTTAGGGTTAGCATCAGCCCTAGGATAGTGTTAGTGTTAGGGTTAACCTCAGCCCTAGGAGAGTGTTAGGGTTAGGGATAGGGTTAGCATCAGGCCTAGGATAGTGTTAGGGTTAGGGTTAGGGTTAGCATCAGCCCTAGGATAGTGTTACGGTTAGGGTTAGCATCAGGCCTAGGATAGTGTTAGGGTTAGGGTGAGCATCAGCCCTAGGAGAGTGTTAGGGTTAGGGTTAGGGTTAGCATCAGCCCTAGGATAGTGTTAGGGTTAGGGTTAACATCAGCCCTAGGATAGTGTTAGGGTTAGGGTTAGGGTTAGCATCAGCCCAGGGATAGTGTTAGGTTTAGGGTTAGCATCAGACCTAGGATAGTGTTAGGGTTAGGGTTAGCATCAGGTCTAGGATAGTGTTAGGGTTAGGGTTAGCATCAGCCCTAGGAGAGTGTTAGGGTTAGGGTTAGGGTTAGCATCAGCCCTAGGATAGTGTTAGGGTTAGGGTTAACATCAGCCCTAGGAGAGTGTTAAGGTTAGGGTTAGGGTTAGCATCAGCCCTAGGATAGTGTTAGGTTTAGGGTTAGCATCAGACCTAGGATAGTGTTAGGGTTAGGGTTAGGGTTAGCATCAGCCCTAGGATAGTGTAAGTGTTAGGGTTAGGGTTAGCATCAGGCCTGGGAGAGTGTTAGGGTTAGGGTTAGCATCAGCCCTAGGATAGTGTTAGGGTTAGGGTTAGGGTTAGCATCAGCCCTAGGATAGTGTTAGGGTTAGGGTTATGGTTAGCATCAGCCCTAGGATAGTATTAGGTTTAGGGTTACCATGAGCCCTAGGATAGTGTTAGGGTTAGGGTTAGGGTTAGCACCAGGCCCAGGATAGTGTTAGTGTTAGGGTTAGCATCAGCCTTAGGATAGTGTTAGGGTTAGGGTTAGGGTTAGCATCAGCCGTAGGATAGTGTTTGGGTTAGGGTAAGCCTCAGCCCTAAGATAGTGTTAGAGTTAGGGTTAGGGTTAGCATCAGCCCTAGGATAGTGTTAGGGTTAGGGTTAGTGTTAGCATCAGCCCTAGGATAGTGTTAGTGTTAGGGTTAGCATCAGCCCTAGGATAGTGTTAGGGTTAGGGTTAACCTAAACCCTAGGATAGTGTTAGGGTTAGGGTTAGGGTTATCATCAGGCCTAGTATATTGTTAGGGTTATGGTTAGCATCAGCTCTAGGATAGTGTTAGGGTTAGGGTTAGGGTTAGCATCAGCCCTAGGATAGTGTTAGGGTTAGGGTTAGGGTTAGCATCAGCCCTAGGATAGTGTTAGGATTAGGGTTAGCATCAGCCCTAGGATAGTGTTAGGGTTAGGGTTAGGGTTAGCATCAGCCCTAGGATAGTGTTAGGGTTAGGGTTAGGGTTAGGGTTAGCATCAGACCTAGGATAGTGTTAGGTTTAGGGTTAGCATCAGCCCTAGGATAGTGTTAGGGTTAGGGTTAGCATCAACCCTAGGATAGTGTTAGGGTTAGGGTTAGGGTTAGCATCAGCCCTAGGATAGTGTTCGGGTTAGGGTTACCATCAGGCCTAGGATAGTGTTATGGTTAGGGTTAGCATCAGCCCTAGGAGAGTGTTAGGGTTAGGGTTAGGGTTAGCATCAGCCCTAGGATATTGTTAGGGTTAGGGTTAACATCAGCCCTAGGATACTGTTAGGGTTAGGGTTATGGTTAGCATCAGCTCTAGGATAGTGTTAGGTTTAGGGTTAGCATCAGACCTAGGATAGTGTTAGGGTTAGGGTTAGGGAAAGCAGCAGCCCTAGGATACTGTAAGTGTTAGGGTTAGGGTTAGCCTCAGGCCTAGGATAGTGTTAGGGTTAGGGTTAGCATCAGCCCTAGGATAGTGTTAGGGTTAGGGTTAGGGTTAGCATCAGCCCTAGGATAGTGTTAGGGTTATGGTTAGGTTTAGCATCAGTCCTAGGATAGTGTTAGGGTAAGTGTTAGGGTTAGCATCAGGCCTAGGATAGTGTTAGGGTTACGGTTAGAATCAGCCCTAGGATAGTGTTAGGGTTAGGGTTAGGGTTAGCATCAGCCCTAGGATAGTGTTAGGTTTAGGGTTAGGGATATCATCAGGCCTAGGATATTGTTAGGGTTAGGGTTAGCATCAGCCCTAGGATAGTGTTAGAGTTAGGGTTAGGGTTAGCATCAGCCCTAGGATAGTGTTAGGGTTAGGGTTAGGGTTAGCATCAGCCCTAGGATAGTGTTAGGGTTAGGCTTAGGGTTAGCATCAACCCTAGGATATTATTAGGGTTAGGGTTAGCATCAGCCCTAGGATAGTGTTAGGGTTAGGGTTAGGGTTAGCACCAGGCCTAGGATAGTGTTAGTGTTAGGGTTAGCATCAGCCTTAGGATAGTGTTAGGGTTAGGGTTAGGGTTAGCATCAGTCGTAGGATAGTGTTAGGGTTAGGGTTAGCCTCAGCCCTAGGATAGTGTTAGAGTTAGGGTTAGGGTTAGCATCAGCCCTAGGATAGTGTTAGGTTTAGGGTAAGGGTTAGCATCAGCCCCAGGATAGCATTAGGATTAGGGTTAGGGTTAGGGTTAGCGTTAGCATCAGCTCTAGGATAGTGTTAGGGTTAGGGTAAGGGTTAGCATCAGCCCTAGGATAGTGTTAGGGTTAGGGTTAGGGTTAGCATCAGCCCTAGGATAGTGTTAGGGTTAGGGTTAGCATCAGCCCTAGGATAGTGTTAGGGTTAGGGTTAGGGTTAGCATCAGCCCTAGGATAGTGTTAGGGTTAGGGTTAGCATCAGCCCTAGGATAGTGTTAGGGTTAGGGTTAGGGTTAGCATGAGCCCTAGGATAGTGTTAGGGTTAGGGTTAGCATCAGCCCTAGGATAGTGTTAGGGTTAGGGTTATCTTTAGCATCAGCCCTAGGATAGTGTTAGGGTTAGGGTTAGCATCAACCCTAGGATAGTGTTAGGGTTAGGGTTAGGGTTAGCATCAGCCCTAGGATAGTGTTAGTGTTAGGGTTAACCTCAGCCCTAGGAGAGTGTTAGGGTTAGGGATAGGGTTAGCATCAGGCCTAGGATAGTGTTAGGGTTAGGGTTAGGGTTAGCATCAGCCCTAGGATAGTGTTAGGGTTAGGGTTAGCATCAGGCCTAGGATAGTGTTAGGGTTAGGGTGAGCATCAGCCCTAGGAGAGTGTTAGGGTTAGGGTTAGGGTTAGCATCAGCCCTAGGATAGTGTTAGGGTTAGGGTTAACATCAGCCCTAGGATAGTGTTAGGGTTAGGGTTAGGGTTAGCATCAGCCCTAGGATAGTGTTAGGTTTAGGGTTAGCATCAGACCTAGGATAGTGTTAGGGTTAGGGTTAGCATCAGGCCTAGGATAGTGTTAGGGTTAGGGTTAGCATCAGCCCTAGGAGAGTGTTAGGGTTAGGGTTAGGGTGAGCATCAGCCCTAGGATAGTGTTAGGGTTAGGGTTAACATCAGCCTTAGGAGAGTGTTAAGGTTAGGGTTAGGGTTAGCATCAGCCCTAGGATAGTGTTAGGATTAGGGTTAGCATCAGACCTAGGATAGTGTTAGGGTTAGGGTTAGGGTTAGCATCAGCCCTAGGATAGTGTAAGTGTTAGGGTTAGGGTTAGCATCAGGCCTAGGAGAGTGTTAGGGTTAGGGTTAGCATCAGCCCTAGGATAGTGTTAGGGTTAGGGTTAGGGTTAGCATCAGCCCTAGGATAGTGTTAGGGTTAGGGTTATGGTTAGCATCAGCCCTAGGATAGTATTAGGGTTAGGGTTACCATCAGCCCTAGGATAGTGTTAGGGTTAGGGTTAGGGTTAGCACCAGGCCCAGGATAGTGTTAGTGTTAGGGTTAGCATCAGCCTTAGGATAGTGTTAGGGTTAGGGTTAGGGTTAGCATCAGCCGTAGGATAGTGTTTGGGTTAGGGTTAGCCTCAGCCCTAAGATAGTGTTAGGGTTAGGGTTAGTGTTAGCATCAGCCCTAGGATAGTGTTAGTGTTAGGGTTAGCATCAGCCCTAGGATAGTGTTAGGGTTAGGGTTACGGTTAGCATCAGCCCAAGGATAGTGTTAGGGTTAGGGTTAGCATCAGCCGTAGGATAGTGTTAGGGTTAGGGTTAGGGTTAGCATCAGCCCTAGGATAGTGTTAAGGTTAGGGTTAGCATCAGCCATAGGATAGTGTTAGGGTGAGGGTTAGGGTTAGCATCAGCCCTAGGATAGTGTTAGGGTTCGGGTTAGGGTTAGCATCAGCCCTAGGAAAGTATTAGGGTTAGGGTTAGCATCAGCCCTAGGATAGTGTTAGGGTTAGGGTTAGGGGTAGCACCAGGCCTAGGATAGTGTTAGTGTTAGGGTTAGCATCAGCTTTAGGATAGTGTTAGGGTTAGGGTTAGGGTTAGCATCAGCCGTAGGATAGTGTTAGGGTTAGGGTTTGCCTCAGCCCTAAGATAGTGTTAGAGTTAGGGTTAGGGTAAGCATCAGCACTAGGATAGTGTTAGGGTTAGGGTTAGCATCAGCCCTAGGATAGTGTTAGGGTTAGGGTTAGGGTTAGCATCCGCCCAAGGATAGTGTTATGGTTAGGGTTAGGGTTAGCATCAGCCCTAGGATAGTGTTAGAGTTAGGGTTAACATAAACCCTAGGATAGTGTTAGGGTTAGGGTTAGGGTTATCATCAGGCCTAGGATAGTGTTAGGGTTAGGGTTAGGGTTAGCATCAGTTCAAGGATAGTGTTAGGGTTAGCGTTAGGGTTAGCATCAGCCCTAGGATAGTGTTAGGGTTAGGGTTAGCATCAGCCCTAGGATAGTGTTAGGATTAGGGTTAGGGTTAGCATCAGCCCTAGGATAGTGTTAGGGTTAGGGTTAGCATCAGGCCTAGGATAGTGTTTGGGTTAGGGTTAGGGTTAGCATTCGCCCTAGGATAGTGTTAGGGTTAGGGTTAGCCTCAGCCCTAGGAGAGTGTTAGGGTTAGGGATCGGGTTAGCATCAGGCCTAGGATAGTGTTAGGGTTAGGGTTAGGGTTAGCATCAGCCCTAGGATAGTGTTAGGGTTAGGGTTAGCCTCAGGCCTAGGATAGTGTTAGGGTTAGGGTTAGCATCAGCCCTAGGATAGTGTTAGGGTTAGGGTTAGGGTAAGCATCAGCCCTAGGATAGTGTTAGGGTTATGGTTAGGTTTAGCATCAGTCCTAGGATAGTGTTAGGGTAAGTGTTAGGGTTAGCATCAGGCCTAGGATAGTGTTAGGGTTACGGTTAGAATCAGCCCTAGGATAGTGTTAGGGTTAGGGTTAGGGTTAGCATCAGCCCTAGGATAGTGTTAGGTTTAGGGTTAGGGATATCATCAGGCCTAGGATATTGTTAGGGTTAGGGTTAGCATCAGCCCTAGGATAGTGTTAGAGTTAGGGTTAGGGTTAGCATCAGCCCTAGGATAGTGTTAGGGTTAGGGTTAGGGTTAGCATCAGCCCTAGGATAGTGTTAGGGTTAGGCTTAGGGTTAGCATCAACCCTAGGATATTATTAGGGTTAGGGTTAGCATCAGCCCTAGGATAGTGTTAGGGTTAGGGTTAGGGTTAGCACCAGGCCTAGGATAGTGTTAATGTTAGGGTTAGCATCAGCCTTAGGATAGTGTTAGGGTTAGGGTTAGGGTTAGCATCAGCCGTACGATAGTGTTACGGTTAGGGTTAGCCTCAGCCCTAGGATAGTGTTAGAGTTAGGGTTAGGGTTAGCATCAGCCCTAGGATAGTGTTAGGGTTAGGGTAAGGGTTAGCATCAGCCCTAGGATAGCATTAGGGTTAGGGTTAGGGTTAGGGATAGCGTTAGCATCAACCCTAGGATAGTGTTAGTGTTAGGGTTAGGGTTAGCATCAGCCCTAGGATAGTGTTAGTGTTAGGGTTAACCTCAGCCCTAGGAGAGTGTTAGGGTTAGGGATAGGGTTAGCATCAGGCCTAGGATAGTGTTAGGGTTAGGGTTAGGGTTAGCATCAGCCCTAGGATAGTGTTACGGTTAGGGTTAGCATCAGGCCTAGGATAGTGTTAGGGTTAGGGTGAGCATCAGCCCTAGGAGAGTGTTAGGGTTAGGGTTAGGGTTAGCATCAGCCCTAGGATAGTGTTAGGGTTAGGGTTAACATCAGCCCTAGGATAGTGTTAGGGTTAGGGTTAGGGTTATCATCAGCCCAGGGATAGTGTTAGGTTTAGGGTTAGCATCAGACCTAGGATAGTGTTAGGGTTATGGTTAGCATCAGGCCTAGGATAGTGTTAGGGTTAGGGTTAGCATCAGCCCTAGGAGAGTGTTAGGGTTAGGGTTAGGGTTAGCATCAGCCCTAGGATAGTGTTAGGGTTAGGGTTAACATCAGCCCTAGGAGAGTGTTAAGGTTAGGGTTAGGGTTAGCATCAGCCCTAGGATAGTGTTAGGTTTAGGGTTAGCATCAGACCTAGGATAGTGTTAGGGTTAGGGTTAGGGTTAGCATCAGCCCTAGGATAGTGTAAGTGTTAGGGTTAGGGTTAGCATCAGGCCTGGGAGAGTGTTAGGGTTAGGGTTAGCATCAGCCCTAGGATAGTGTTAGGGTTAGGGTTAGGGTTAGCATCAGCCCTAGGATAGTGTTAGGGTTAGGGTTATGGTTAGCATCAGCCCTAGGATAGTATTAGGTTTAGGGTTACCATGAGCCCTAGGATAGTGTTAGGGTTAGGGTTAGGGTTAGCACCAGGCCCAGGATAGTGTTAGTGTTAGGGTTAGCATCAGCCTTAGGATAGTGTTAGGGTTAGGGTTAGGGTTAGCATCAGCCGTAGGATAGTGTTTGGGTTAGGGTAAGCCTCAGCCCTAAGATAGTGTTAGAGTTAGGGTTAGGGTTAGCATCAGCCCTAGGATAGTGTTAGGGTTAGGGTTAGTGTTAGCATCAGCCCTAGGATAGTGTTAGTGTTAGGGTTAGCATCAGCCCTAGGATAGTGTTAGGGTTAGGGTTAACCTAAACCCTAGGATAGTGTTAGGGTTAGGGTTAGGGTTATCATCAGGCCTAGTATATTGTTAGGGTTATGGTTAGCATCAGCTCTAGGATAGTGTTAGGGTTAGGGTTAGGGTTAGCATCAGCCCTAGGATAGTGTTAGGGTTAGGGTTAGGGTTAGCATCAGCCCTAGGATAGTGTTAGGATTAGGGTTAGCATCAGCCCTAGGATAGTGTTAGGGTTAGGGTTAGGGTTAGCATCAGCCCTAGGATAGTGTTAGGGTTAGGGTTAGGGTTAGGGTTAGCATCAGACCTAGGATAGTGTTAGGTTTAGGGTTAGCATCAGCCCTAGGATAGTGTTAGGGTTAGGGTTAGCATCAACCCTAGGATAGTGTTAGGGTTAGGGTTAGGGTTAGCATCAGCCCTAGGATAGTGTTCGGGTTAGGGTTACCATCAGGCCTAGGATAGTGTTATGGTTAGGGTTAGCATCAGCCCTAGGAGAGTGTTAGGGTTAGGGTTAGGGTTAGCATCAGCCCTAGGATATTGTTAGGGTTAGGGTTAACATCAGCCCTAGGATACTGTTAGGGTTAGGGTTATGGTTAGCATCAGCTCTAGGATAGTGTTAGGTTTAGGGTTAGCATCAGACCTAGGATAGTGTTAGGGTTAGGGTTAGGGAAAGCAGCAGCCCTAGGATACTGTAAGTGTTAGGGTTAGGGTTAGCCTCAGGCCTAGGATAGTGTTAGGGTTAGGGTTAGCATCAGCCCTAGGATAGTGTTAGGGTTAGGGTTAGGGTTAGCATCAGCCCTAGGATAGTGTTAGGGTTATGGTTAGGTTTAGCATCAGTCCTAGGATAGTGTTAGGGTAAGTGTTAGGGTTAGCATCAGGCCTAGGATAGTGTTAGGGTTACGGTTAGAATCAGCCCTAGGATAGTGTTAGGGTTAGGGTTAGGGTTAGCATCAGCCCTAGGATAGTGTTAGGTTTAGGGTTAGGGATATCATCAGGCCTAGGATATTGTTAGGGTTAGGGTTAGCATCAGCCCTAGGATAGTGTTAGAGTTAGGGTTAGGGTTAGCATCAGCCCTAGGATAGTGTTAGGGTTAGGGTTAGGGTTAGCATCAGCCCTAGGATAGTGTTAGGGTTAGGCTTAGGGTTAGCATCAACCCTAGGATATTATTAGGGTTAGGGTTAGCATCAGCCCTAGGATAGTGTTAGGGTTAGGGTTAGGGTTAGCACCAGGCCTAGGATAGTGTTAGTGTTAGGGTTAGCATCAGCCTTAGGATAGTGTTAGGGTTAGGGTTAGGGTTAGCATCAGT
The DNA here is from genome assembly GCF_020740605.2 of Lemur catta. Classification (NCBI taxonomy): domain Eukaryota; kingdom Metazoa; phylum Chordata; class Mammalia; order Primates; family Lemuridae; genus Lemur; species Lemur catta. The sequence goes on along the minus strand of NC_059131.1, from coordinate 112,109,074 downwards.
CGTAGGATAGTGTTAGGGTTAGGGTTAGCCTCAGCCCTAGGATAGTGTTAGAGTTAGGGTTAGGGTTAGCATCAGCCCTAGGATAGTGTTAGGTTTAGGGTAAGGGTTAGCATCAGCCCCAGGATAGCATTAGGATTAGGGTTAGGGTTAGGGTTAGCGTTAGCATCAGCTCTAGGATAGTGTTAGGGTTAGGGTAAGGGTTAGCATCAGCCCTAGGATAGTGTTAGGGTTAGGGTTAGGGTTAGCATCAGCCCTAGGATAGTGTTAGGGTTAGGGTTAGCATCAGCCCTAGGATAGTGTTAGGGTTAGGGTTAGGGTTAGCATCAGCCCTAGGATAGTGTTAGGGTTAGGGTTAGCATCAGCCCTAGGATAGTGTTAGGGTTAGGGTTAGGGTTAGCATGAGCCCTAGGATAGTGTTAGGGTTAGGGTTAGCATCAGCCCTAGGATAGTGTTAGGGTTAGGGTTATCTTTAGCATCAGCCCTAGGATAGTGTTAGGGTTAGGGTTAGCATCAACCCTAGGATAGTGTTAGGGTTAGGGTTAGGGTTAGCATCAGCCCTAGGATAGTGTTAGTGTTAGGGTTAACCTCAGCCCTAGGAGAGTGTTATTGTTAGGGATAGGGTTAGCATCAGCCCTAGGATAGTGTTAGGTTTAGGGTTAGCATCAGACCTAGGATAGTGTTAGGGTTAGGGTTAGGGTTAGCATCAGCCCTAGGATAGTGTAAGTGTTAGGGTTAGGGTTAGCATCAGGCCTAGGAGAGTGTTAGGGTTAGGGTTAGCATCAGCCCTGGGATAGTGTTAGGGTTAGGGTTAGGGTTAGCATCAGCCCTAGGATAGTGTTAGGGTTAGGGTTATGGTTAGCATCAGCCCTACGATAGTATTAGGGTTAGGGTTACCATCAGCCCTAGGATAGTGTTAGGGTTAGGGTTAGGGTTAGCACCAGGCCCAGGATAGTGTTAGTGTTAGCGTTAGCATCAGCCTTAGGATAGTGTTAGGGTTAGGGTTAGGGTTAGCATCAGCCGTAGGATAGTGTTTGGGTTAGGGTTAGCCTCAGCCCTAAGATAGTGTTAGAGTTAGGGTTAGGGTTAGCATCAGCCCTAGGATAGTGTTAGGGTTAGGGTAGTGTTAGCATCAGCCCTAGGATAGTGTTAGTGTTAGGGTTAGCATCAGCCCTAGGATAGTGTTAGGGTTAGGGTTAACGTAAACCCTAGGATAGTGTTAGGGTTAGGGTTAGGGTTATCATCAGGCCTAGGATATTGTTAGGGTTAGGGTTAGCATCAGCTCTAGGATAGTGTTAGGGTTAGGGTTAGGGTTAGCATCAGCCCTAGGATAGTGTTAGGGTTAGGGTTAGGGTTAGAATCAGCCCTAGGATAGTGTTAGGGTTAGGGTTAGCATCAGCCCTAGGATAGTGTTAGGGTTAGGGTTAGGGTTAGCATCAGCCCTAGGATAGTGTTAGGGTTAGGGTTAGCATCAGCCCTAGGATAGTGTTAGGGTTAGGGTTAGGGTTAGGGTTAGCATCAGCCCTAGGATAGTGTTAGGTTTAGGGTTAGCATCAGCCCTAGGATAGTGTTAGAGTTAGGGTTAGGATTAGCATCAGCCCTAGGATAGTGTTAGGGTTAGGGTTAGCATCAACCCTAGGATAGTGTTAGGGTTAGGGTTAGGGTTAGCATCAGCCCTAGGATAGTGTTCGGTTTAGGGTTAGCATCAGGCCTAGGATAGTGTTATCGTTAGGGTTAGCATCAGCCCTAGGAGAGTGTTCGGTTTAGGGTTAGCATCAGGCCTAGGATAGTGTTATCGTTAGGATTAGCATCAGCCCTAGGATAGTGTTAGGGTTAGGGTTAACATCAGCCCTAGGATACTGTTAGGGTTAGGGTTATGGTTAGCATCAGCTCTAGGATAGTGTTAGGTTTAGGGTTAGCATCAGACCTAGGATAGTGTTAGGGTTAGGGTTAGGGTAAGCAGCAGCCCTAGGATACTGTAAGTGTTAGGGTTAGGGTTAGCATCAGGCCTAGGACAGTGTTAGGGTTAGGGTTAGAATCAGCCCTAGGATAGTGTTAGGGTTAGGGTTAGGGTTAGCATCAGCCCTAGGATAGTAATAGGGTTAGGGTTAGCATCAGCCCTAGGATAGTGTTAGGGTTAGGGTTAGGGTTAGCACCAGGCCTAGGATAGTGTTAGGGTTAAGGTTAGGGTTAACACCAGGCCTAGGATAGTGTTAGTGTTAGTGTTGGCATCAGCCCTAGGATAGTATTAGGGTTAGGGTTAGGGTTAGGGTTAGTTTTAGCATCAGCTCTAGGATAGTGTTAGGGTTAGGGTTAGGGTTAGCATCAGCCCTACGATAGTGTTAGGCTTAGGGTTAGGGTTAGCATCAGGCCTAGGACAGTGTTAGGGTTAGGGTTAGCATCAGCCCTAGGATAGTGTTAGGGTTAGGGTTAGGGTTAGCATCAGCCCTAGGATAGTGTTAGGGTTAGGGTTAGCATCAACCCTAGGATAGTGTTTGGGTTACGGTCAGGGTTAGCATCAGCCCTAGGATAGTGTTAGGGTTAGGGTTAGCCTCAGCCCTAGGATAGTGTTAGGGTTATGGTTAGGTTTAGCATCAGCCCTAGGATAGTGTTAGGGTAAGTGTTAGGGTTAGTATCAGGCCTAGGATAGTGTTAGGGTTAGGGTTAGGGTTAGCATCAGCCCTAGGATAGTGTTAGGTTTAGGGTTAGGGATATCATCAGGCCTAGGATATTGTTAGGCTTAGGGTTATCATCAGACCTAGGATAGTGTTAGAGTTAGGGTTAGGGTTAGCATCAGCCCTAGGATAGTGTTAGGGTTAGGGTTAGGGTTAGCATCAGCCCTAGGATAGTGTTAGGGTTAGGGTTAGGGTTAGCATCAGCCCTAGGATATTATTAGGTTTAGGGTTAGCATCAGCCCTAGGATAGTGTTAGGGTTAAGGTTAGGGTTAACACCAGGCATAGGATAGTGTTAGTGTTAGGGTTAGCATCAGCCTTAGGATAGCGTTAGGGTTAGGGTTAGGGTTAGCATCAGCCGTAGGATAGTGTTAGGGTTAGGGTTAGCCTCAGCCCTAGGATAGTGTTAGAGTTAGGGTTAGTGTTAGCATCAGCCCTAGGATAGTGTTAGGGTTAGGGTTAGGTTTAGCATCAGCCCTAGGATAGTGTTAGTGTTATGGTTAGCATCAGCCCTAGGATAGTGTTAGGGTTAGCGTTAGGGTTAGCATGAGCCCTAGGATAGTATTAGGGTTAGGGTTAGGGTTAGGGTTAGCGTTAGCATCAGCTCTAGGATAGTGTTAGGGTTAGGGCTAGGGTTAGCATCAACCCTAGGATAGTGTTAGGGTTAGGGTTAGGGTTAGCATCAGCCCTAGGATAGTGTTAGGGTTAGGGTTAGCATCAGCCCTAGGATAGTGTTAGCGTTAGGGTTAGGGTTAGCATCAGCCCTAGAATAGTGTTAGGGTTAGGGTTAACATCAGCCCTAGGAGAGTGTTAAGGTTAGGGTTAGGGTTAGCATCAGCCCTAGGATAGTGTTAGGTTTAGGGTTAGCATCAGACCTAGGATAGTGTTAGGGTTAGGGTTAGGGTTAGCATCAGCCCTAGGATAGTGTAAGTGTTAGGGTTAGGGTTAGCATCAGGCCTAGGAGAGTGTTAGGGTTAGGGTTAGCATCAGCCCTAGGATAGTGTTAGGGTTAGGGTTAGGGTTAGCATCAGCCCTAGGAGAGTGTTAGGGTTAGGGTTATGGTTAGCATCAGCCCTAGGATAGTATTAGGGTTAGGGTTACCATCAGCCCTAGGATAGTGTTAGGGTTAGGGTTAGGGTTAGCACCAGGCCCAGGATAGTGTTAGTGTTAGGGTTAGCATCAGCCTTAGGATAGTGTTAGGGTTAGGGTTAGGGTTAGCATCAGCCGTAGGATAGTGTTTGGGTTAGGGTTAGTGTTAGCATCAGCCCTAGGATAGTGTTAGTGTTAGGGTTAGCATCAGCCCTAGGATAGTGTTAGGGTTAGGGTTAACCTAAACCCTAGGATAGTGTTAGGGTTAGGGTTAGGGTTATCATCGGGCCTAGGATATTGTTAGGGTTAGGGTTAGCATAAGCTCTAGGATAGTGTTAGGGTTAGGGTTAGCATCAGCCCTAGGATAGTGTTAGGGTTAGGGTTAGGGTTAGCATCAGCCCTAGGATAGTGTTAGGGTTAGGGTTAGCATCAGCCCTAGGATAGTGTTAGGGTTAGGGTTAGGGTTAGCATCAGCCCTAGGATAGTGTTAGGGTTAGGGTTAGGGTTAGGGTTAGCATCAGACCTAGGATAGTGTTAGGTTTAGGGTTAGCATCAGCCCTAGGATAGTGTTAGGGTTAGACTTAGGGTTAGCATCAACCCTAGGATATTATTAGGGTTAGGGTTAGCATCAGCCCTAGGATAGTGTTAGGGTTAGGGTTAGGGTTAGCACCAGGAATAGGATAGTGTTAGTGTTAGGGTTAGCATCAGCCTTAGGTTAGTGTTAGGGTTAGGGTTAGGGTTAGCATCAGCCGTAGGATAGTGTTAGGGTTAGGGTTAGCCTCAGTCCTAGGATAGTGTTAGAGTTAAGGTTAGGGTTAGCATCAGCCCTAGGATAGTGTTAGGGTTAGGGTAAGGGTTAGCATCAGCCCTAGGATAGCATTAGGATTAGGGTTAGGGTTAGGGTTAGCGTTAGCATCAGGTCTAGGATAGTGTTAGGGTTAGGGTTAGGGTTAGCATCAGCCCTAGGATAGTGTTAGGGTTAGGGTTAGGGTTAGCATCAGCCCTAGGATAGTGTTAGGGTTAGGGTTAGCATCAGCCCTAGGATAGTGTTAGGGTTAGGGTTAGGGTTAGCATCAGCCCTAGGATAGTGTTAGGGTTAGGGTTAGCATCAGCCCTAGGATAGTGTTAGGGTTAGGGTTAGGGTTAGCATCAGCCCTAGGATAGTGTTAGGGTTAGGGTTAGCATCAGCCCTAGGATAGTGTTAGGGTTAGGGTTATGGTTAGCATCAGCCCTAGGATAGTGTTAGGGTTAGGGTTAGCATCAACCCTAGGATAGTGTTAGGGTTAGGGTTAGGGTTAGCATCAGCCCTAGGATAGTGTTAGTGTTAGGGTTAACCTCAGCCCTAGGAGAGTGTTAGGGTTAGGGATAGGGTTAGCATCAGGCCTAGGATAGTGTTACGGTTAGGGTTAGGGTTAGCATCAGCCCTAGGATAGTGTTAGGGTTAGGGTTAGCATCAGCCCTAGGATAGTGTTAGGGTTAGGGTTAGGCTTAGCATCAGCCCTAGGATAGTGTTAGGGTTAGGGTTAGCATCAGCCCTAGGATAGTGTTAGGGTTAGCGTTAGGGTTAGCATCAGCCCTAGGATAGTGTTAGGGTTAGGGTTAGGGTTAGGGTTAGCATCAGACCTAGGATAGTGTTAGGTTTAGGGTTAGCATCAGCCCTAGGATAGTGTTAGGGTTAGGGTTAGGATTAGCATCAGCCCTAGGATAGTGTTAGGATTAGGGTTAGCATCAACCCTAGGATAGTGTTAGGGTTAGGGTTAGGGTTAGCATCAGCCCTAGGATAGTGTTCGGGTTAGGGTTACCATCAGGCCTAGGATAGTGTTATGGTTAGGGTTAGCATCAGCCCTAGGAGAGTGTTAGTGTTAGGGTTAGGGTTAGCATCAGCCCTAGGATATTGTTAGGGTTAGGGTTAACATCAGCCCTAGGATAGTGTTAGGGTTAGGGTTATGGTTAGCATCAACTCTAGGATAGTGTTAGGTTTAGGGTTAGCATCAGACCTAGGATAGTGTTAGGGTTAGGGTTAGGGTAAGCAGCAGCCCTAGGATACTGTAAGTGTTAGGGTTAGGGTTAGCCTCAGGCCTAGGATAGTGTTAGGGTTAGGGTTAGCATCAGCCCTAGGATAGTGTTAGGGTTAGGGTTAGGGTTAGCATCAGCCCTAGGATAGTGTTAGGGTTATGGTTAGGTTTAGCATCAGTCCTAGGATAGTGTTAGGGTAAGTGTTAGGGTTAGCATCAGGCCTAGGATAGTGTTAGGGTTACGGTTAGAATCAGCCCTAGGATAGTGTTAGGGGTAGGGTTAGGGTTAGCATCAGCCCTAGGATAGTGTTAGGTTTAGGGTTAGGGATATCATCAGGCCTAGGATATTGTTAGGGTTAGGGTTAGCATCAGCCCTAGGATAGTGTTAGAGTTAGGGTTAGGGTTAGCATCAGCCCTAGGATAGTGTTAGCGTTAGGGTTAGGGTTAGCATCAGCCTTAGGATAGTGTTAGGGTTAGGCTTAGGGTTAGCATCAACCCTAGGATATTATTAGGGTTAGGGTTAGCATCAGCCCTAGGGTAGTGTTAGGGTTAGGGTTAGGGTTAGCACCAGGCCTAGGATTGTGTTAGTGTTAGGGTTAGCATCAGCCTTAGGATAGTGTTAGGGTTAGGGTTAGGGTTAGCATCAGCCGTAGGATAGTGTTAGGGTTAGGGTTAGCCTCAGTCCTAGGATAGTGTTATAGTTAGGGTTAGGGTTAGCATCAGCCCTAGGATAGTGTTAGGGTTAGGGTAAGGGTTAGCATCAGCCCTAGGATAGCATTAGGATTAGGGTTAGGGTTAGGGTTAGCGTTAGCATCAGGTCTAGGATAGTGTTAGGGTTAGGGTTAGGGTTAGCATCAGCCCTAGGATAGTGTTAGGGTTAGGGTTAGGGTTAGCATCAGCCCTAGGATAGTGTTAGGGTTAGGGTTAGCATCAGCCCTAGGATAGTGTTAGGGTTAGGGTTAGGGTTAGCATCAGCCCTAGGATAGTGTTAGGGTTAGGGTTAGCATCAGCCCTAGGATAGTGTTAGGGTTAGGGTTAGGGTTAGCATCAGCCCTAGGATAGTGTTAGGGTTAGGGTTAGCATCAGCCCTAGGATAGTGTTAGGGTTAGGGTTATGGTTAGCATCAGCCCTAGGATAGTGTTAGGGTTAGGGTTAGCATCAACCCTAGGATAGTGTTAGGGTTAGGGTTAGGGTTAGCATCAGCCCTAGGATAGTGTTAGTGTTAGGGTTAACCTCAGCCCTAGGAGAGTGTTAGGGTTAGGGATAGGGTTAGCATCAGGCCTAGGATAGTGTTACGGTTAGGGTTAGGGTTAGCATCAGCCCTAGGATAGTGTTAGGGTTAGGGTTAGCATCAGGCCTAGGATAGTGTTAGGGTTAGGGTTAGCATCAGCCCTAGGAGAGTGTTAGGGTTAGGGATAGGGTTAGCATCAGCCCTAGGATAGTGTTTGGGTTAGGGTTAACATCAGCCCTAGGATACTGTTAGGGTTAGGGTTAGGGTTAGCATCAGCCCTAGGATACTATTAGGTTTAGGGTTAGCATCAGACCTAGGATAGTGTTAGGGTTAGGGTTAGCATCAGGCCTAGGATAGTGTTAGGGTTAGGGTTAGCATCAGCCCTAGGAGAGTGTTAGGGTTAGGGTTAGGGTTAGCATCAGCCCTAGGATAGTGTTAGGGTTAGGGTTAACATCAGCCCTAGGAGATTGTTAAGGTTAGGGTTAGGTTTAGCATCAGCCCTAGGATAGTGTTAGGTTTAGGGTTAGCATCAGACCTAGGATAGTGTTAGGGTTAGGGTTAGGGTTAGCATCAGCCCTAGGATAGTGTAAGTGTTAGGGTTAGGGTTAGCATCAGGCCTAGGAGAGTGTTAGGGTTAGGGTTAGCATGAGCCCTAGGATAGTGTTAGGGTTAGGGTTAGGGTTAGCATCAGCCCTAGGATAGTGTTAGGGTTAGGGTTATGGTTAGCATCAGCCCTACGATAGTATTAGGGTTAGGGTTACCATCAGCCCTAGGATAGTGTTAGGGTTAGGGTTAGGGTTATCACCAGGCCCAGGATAGTGTTAGTGTTAGGGTTAGCATCAGCCTTAGGATAGTGTTAGGGTTAGGGTTAGGGTTAGCATCAGCCGTAGGATAGTGTTTGGGTTAGGGTTAGCCTCAGCCCTAAGATAGTGTTAGAGTTAGGGTTAGGGTTAGCATCAGCCCTAGGATAGTGTTAGGGTTAGGGTTAGTGTTAGCATCAGCCCTAGGATAGTGTTAGTGTTAGGGTTAGCATCAGCCCTAGGATAGTGTTAGGGTTAGGGTTAACCTAAACCCTAGGATAGTGTTAGGGTTAGTGTTAGGGTTATCATCAGGCCTAGGATATTGTTAGGGTTAGGGTTAGCATCAGCTCTAGGATAGTGTTAGGATTAGGGTTAAGGTTAGCATCAGCCCTAGGATAGTGTTAGGGTTAGGGTTAGGGTTAGCATCAGCACTAGGATAGTGTTAGGGTTAGGGTTAGCATCAGCCCTAGGATAGTGTTAGGGTTATGGTTAGGGTTAGCATCAGCCCTAGGATAGTGTTAGGGTTAGGGTTAGCATCAGCCCTAGGATAGTGTTAGGGTTAGGGTTAGGGTTAGGGTTAGCATCAGTCCTAGGATAGTGTTAGGTTTAGGGTTAGCATCAGCCCTAGGATAGTGTTAGGGTTATTGTTAGGATTAGCATCAGCCCTAGGATAGTGTTAGGGTTAGGGTTAGCATCAACCCTAGGATAGTGTTAGGGTTAGGGTTAGGGTTAGCATCAGCCCTAGGATAGTGTTCGGGTTAGCGTTAGCATCAGGCCTAGGATAGTGTTATGGTTAGGGTTAGCATCAGCCCTAGGAGAGTGTTAGGGTTAGGGTTAGGGTTAGCATCAGCCCTAGGATATTGTTAGGGTTAGGGTTAACATCAGCCCTAGGATAGTGTTAGGGTTAGGGTTATGGTTAGCATCAGCTCTAGGATAGTGTTAGGTTTAGGGTTAGCATCAGACCTAGGATAGTGTTAGGGTTAGGGTTAGGGTAAGCAGCAGCCCTAGGATACTGTAAGTGTTAGGGTTAGGGTTAGCATCAGGCCTAGGATAGTGTTAGGGTTAGGGTTAGAATCAGCCCTAGGATAGTGTTAGGGTTAGGGTTAGGGTTAGCATCAGCCCTAGGATAGTAATAGGGTTAGGGTTAGCATCAGCCCTAGGATAGTGTTAGGGTTAGGGTTAGGGTTAGCACCAGGCCTAGGATAGTGTTAGGGTTAAGGTTAGGGTTAACACCAGGCCTAGGATAGTGTTAGTGTTAGTGTTGGCATCAGCCCTAGGATAGTATTAGGGTTAGGGTTAGGGTTAGGGTTAGTTTTAGCATCAGCTCTAGGATAGTGTTAGGGTTAGGGTTAGGGTTAGCATCAGCCCTACGATAGTGTTAGGGTTAGGGTTAGGGTTAGCATCAGGCCTAGGACAGTGTTAGGGTTAGGGTTAGCATCAGCCCTAGGATAGTGTTAGGGTTAGGGTTAGGGTTAGCATCAGCCCTAGGATAGTGTTAGGGTTAGGGTTAGCATCAACCCTAGGATAGTGTTTGGGTTACGGTCAGGGTTAGCATCAGCCCTAGGATAGTGTTAGGGTTAGGGTTAGCCTCAGCCCTAGGATAGTGTTAGGGTTATGGTTAGGTTTAGCATCAGCCCTAGGATAGTGTTAGGGTAAGTGTTAGGGTTAGGATCAGGCCTAGGATAGTTTTAGGGTTAGGGTTAGGGTTAGCATCAGCCCTAGGATAGTGTTAGGTTTAGGGTTAGGGATATCATCAGGCCTAGGATATTGTTAGGCTTATGGTTATCATCAGACCTACGATAGTGTTAGAGTTAGGGTTAGGGTTAGCATCAGCCCTAGGATAGTGTTAGGGTTAGGGTTAGGGTTAGCATCAGCCCTAGGATAGTGTTAGGGTTAGGGTTAGGGTTAGCATCAGCCCTAGGATATTATTAGGTTTAGGGTTAGCATCAGCCCTAGGATAGTGTTAGGGTTAAGGTTAGGGTTAACACCAGGCATAGGATAGTGTTAGTGTTAGGGTTAGCATCAGCCTTAGGATAGCGTTAGGGTTAGGGGTAGGGTTAGCATCAGCCGTAGGATAGTGTTAGGGTTAGGGTTAGCCTCAGCCCTAGGATAGTGTTATAGTTAGGGTTAGGGTTAGCATCAGCCCTAGGATAGTGTTAGGGTTAGGGTTAGGGTTAGCATCAGCCCTAGGATAGTGTTAGTGTTATGGTTAGCATCAGACCTAGGATAGTGTTAGGGTTAGCGTTAGGGTTAGCATGAGCCCTAGGATAGTATTAGGGTTAGGGTTAGGGTTAGGGTTAGCGTTAGCATCAGGTCTAGGATAGTGTTAGGGTTAGGGTTAGGGTTAGCATCAGCCCTAGGATAGTGTTAGGGTTAGGGTTAGGGTTAGCACCAGGCCTAGGATAGTGTTAGTGTTAGGGTTAGCACCAGGCCTAGTATAGTGTTAGTGTTAGGGTTAGCATCAGCCTTAGGTTAGTGTTAGGGTTAGGGTTAGGGTTAGCATCAGCCGTAGGATAGTGTTAGGGTTAGGGTTAGCCTCAGTCCTAGGATAGTGTTAGAGTTAAGGTTAGGGTTAGCATCAGCCCTAGGATAGTGTTAGGGTTAGGGTAAGGGTTAGCATCAGCCCTAGGATAGCATTAGGATTAGGGTTAGGGTTAGGGTTAGCGTTAGCATCAGGTCTAGGATAGTGTTAGGGTTAGGGTTAGGGTTAGCATCAGCCCTAGGATAGTGTTAGGGTTAGGGTTAGGGTTAGCATCAGCCCTAGGATAGTGTTAGGGTTAGGGTTAGCATCAGCACTAGGATAGTGTTAGGGTTAGGGTTAGGGTTAGCATCAGCCCTAGGATAGTGTTAGGGTTAGGGTTAGCATCAGCCCTAGGATAGTGTTAGGGTTAGGGTTAGGGTTAGCATCAGCCCTAGGATAGTGTTAGGGTTAGGGTTAGCATCAGCCCTAGGATAGTGTTAGGGTTAGGGTTATGGTTAGCATCAGCCCTAGGATAGTGTTAGGGTTAGGGTTAGCATCAACCCTAGGATAGTGTTAGGGTTAGGGTTAGGGTTAGCATCAGCCCTAGGATAGTGTTAGTGTTAGGGTTAACCTCAGCCCTAGGAGAGTGTTAGGGTTAGGGATAGGGTTAGCATCAGGCCTAGGATAGTGTTACGGTTAGGGTTAGGGTTAGCATCAGCCCTAGGATAGTGTTAGGGTTAGGGTTAGCATCAGCCCTAGGATAGTGTTAGGGTTAGGGTTAGGGTTAGCATCAGCCCTAGGATAGTGTTAGGGTTAGGGTTAGCATCAGCCCTAGGATAGTGTTAGGGTTAGGGTTAGGGTTAGCATCAGCCCTAGGATAGTGTTAGGGTTAGGGTTAGGGTTAGGGTTAGCATCAGACCTAGGATAGTGTTAGGTTTAGGGTTAGCATCAGCCCTAGGATAGTGTTAGGGTTAGGGTTAGGATTAGCATCAGCCCTAGGATAGTGTTAGGGTTAGGGTTAGCATCAACCCTAGGATAGTGTTAGGGTTAGGGTTAGGGTTAGCATCAGCCCTAGGATAGTGTTCGGGTTAGGGTTACCATCAGGCCTAGGATAGTGTTATGGTTAGGGTTAGCATCAGCCCTAGGAGAGTGTTAGTGTTAGGGTTAGGGTTAGCATCAGCCCTAGGATATTGTTAGGGTTAGGGTTAACATCAGCCCTAGGATAGTGTTAGGGTTAGGGTTATGGTTAGCATCAACTCTAGGATAGTGTTAGGTTTAGGGTTAGCATCAGACCTAGGATAGTGTTAGGGTTAGGGTTAGGGTAAGCAGCAGCCCTAGGATACTGTAAGTGTTAGGGTTAGGGTTAGCCTCAGGCCTAGGATAGTGTTAGGGTTAGGGTTAGCATCAGCCCTAGGATAGTGTTAGGGTTAGGGTTAGGGTTAGCATCAGCCCTAGGATAGTGTTAGGGTTATGGTTAGGTTTAGCATCAGTCCTAGGATAGTGTTAGGGTACGTGTTAGGGTTAGCATCAGGCCTAGGATAGTGTTAGGGTTACGGTTAGAATCAGCCCTAGGATAGTGTTAGGGGTAGGGTTAGGGTTAGCATCAGCCCTAGGATAGTGTTAGGTTTAGGGTTAGGGATATCATCAGGCCTAGGATATTGTTAGGGTTAGGGTTAGCATCAGCCCTAGGATAGTGTTAGAGTTAGGGTTAGGGTTAGCATCAGCCGTAGGATAGTGTTAGGGTTAGGGTTAGGGTTAGCATCAGCCTTAGGATAGTGTTAGGGTTAGGCTTAGGGTTAGAATCAACCCTAGGATATTATTAGGGTTAGGGTTAGCATCAGCCCTAGGATAGTGTTAGCGTTAGGGTTAGGGTTAGCATCAGCCCTAGGATAGTGTTAGTGTTATGGTTAGCATCAGACCTAGGATAGTGTTAGGGTTAGCGTTAGGGTTAGCATGAGCCCTAGGATAGTATTAGGGTTAGGGTTAGGGTTAGGGTTAGCGTTAGCATCAGGTCTAGGATAGTGTTAGGGTTAGGGTTAGGGTTAGCATCAGCCCTAGGATAGTGTTAGGGTTAGGGTTAGGGTTAGCACCAGGCCTAGGATAGTGTTAGTGTTAGGGTTAGCATCAGCCTTAGGTTAGTGTTAGGGTTAGGGTTAGGGTTAGCATCAGCCGTAGGATAGTGTTAGGGTTAGGGTTAGCCTCAGTCCTAGGATAGTGTTAGAGTTAAGGTTAGGGTTAGCATCAGCCCTAGGATAGTGTTAGGGTTAGGGTAAGGGTTAGCATCAGCCCTAGGATAGCATTAGGATTAGGGTTAGGGTTAGGGTTAGCGTTAGCATCAGGTCTAGGATAGTGTTAGGGTTAGGGTTAGGGTTAGCATCAGCCCTAGGATAGTGTTAGGGTTAGGGTTAGGGTTAGCATCAGCCCTAGGATAGTGTTAGGGTTAGGGTTAGCATCAGCCCTAGGATAGTGTTAGGGTTAGGGTTAGGGTTAGCATCAGCCCTAGGATAGTGTTAGGGTTAGGGTTAGCATCAGCCCTAGGATAGTGTTAGGGTTAGGGTTAGGGTTAGCATCAGCCCTAGGATAGTGTTAGGGTTAGGGTTAGCATCAGCCCTAGGATAGTGTTAGGGTTAGGGTTATGGTTAGCATCAGCCCTAGGATAGTGTTAGGGTTAGGGTTAGCATCAACCCTAGGATAGTGTTAGGGTTAGGGTTAGGGTTAGCATCAGCCCTAGGATAGTGTTAGTGTTAGGGTTAACCTCAGCCCTAGGAGAGTGTTAGGGTTAGGGATAGGGTTAGCATCAGGCCTAGGATAGTGTTACGGTTAGGGTTAGGGTTAGCATCAGCCCTAGGATAGTGTTAGGGTTAGGGTTAGCATCAGCCCTAGGATAGTGTTAGGGTTAGGGTTAGGGTTAGCATCAGCCCTAGGATAGTGTTAGGGTTAGGGTTAGCATCAGCCCTAGGATAGTGTTAGGGTTAGGGTTAGGGTTAGCATCAGCCCTAGGATAGTGTTAGGGTTAGGGTTAGGGTTAGGGTTAGCATCAGACCTAGGATAGTGTTAGGTTTAGGGTTAGCATCAGCCCTAGGATAGTGTTAGGGTTAGGGTTAGGATTAGCATCAGCCCTAGGATAGTGTTAGGGTTAGGGTTAGCATCAACCCTAGGATAGTGTTAGGGTTAGGGTTAGGGTTAGCATCAGCCCTAGGATAGTGTTCGGGTTAGGGTTACCATCAGGCCTAGGATAGTGTTATGGTTAGGGTTAGCATCAGCCCTAGGAGAGTGTTAGTGTTAGGGTTAGGGCTAGCATCAGCCCTAGGATATTGTTAGGGTTAGGGTTAACATCAGCCCTAGGATATTGTTAGGGTTAGGGTTATGGTTAGCATCAACTCTAGGATAGTGTTAGGTTTAGGGTTAGCATCAGACCTAGGATAGTGTTAGGGTTAGGGTTAGGGTAAGCAGCAGCCCTAGGATACTGTAAGTGTTAGGGTTAGGGTTAGCCTCAGGCCTAGGATAGTGTTAGGGTTAGGGTTAGCATCAGCCCTAGGATAGTGTTAGGGTTAGGGTTAGGGTTAGCATCAGCCCTGGGATAGTGTTAGGGTTATGGTTAGGTTTAGCATCAGTCCTAGGATAGTGTTAGGGTAAGTGTTAGGGTTAGCATCAGGCCTAGGATAGTGTTATGGTTACGGTTAGAATCAGCCCTAGGATAGTGTTAGGGGTAGGGTTAGGGTTAGCATCAGCCCTAGGATAGTGTTAGGTTTAGGGTTAGGGATATCATCAGGCCTAGGATATTGTTAGGGTTAGGGTTAGCATCAGCCCTAGGATAGTGTTAGAGTTAGGGTTAGGGTTAGCATCAGCCCTAGGATAGTGTTAGGGTTAGGGTTAGGGTTAGCATCAGCCTTAGGATAGTGTTAGGGTTAGGCTTAGGGTTAGCATCAACCCTAGGATATTATTAGGGTTAGGGTTAGCATCAGCCCTAGGATAGTGTTAGGGTTAGGGTTAGGGTTAGCACCAGGCCTAGGATAGTGTTAGTGTTAGGGTTAGCATCAGCCTTAGGATAGTGTTAGGGTTAGGGTTAGGGTTAGCATCAGCCGTAGGATAGTGTTAGGGTTAGGGTTAGCCTCAGTCCTAGGATAGTGTTAGAGTTAGGGTTAGGGTTAGCATCAGCCCTAGGATAGTGTTAGGGTTAGGGTAAGGGTTAGCATCAGCCCTAGGATAGCATTAGGATTAGGGTTAGGGTTAGGGTTAGCGTTAGCATCAGGTCTAGGATAGTGTTAGTGTTAGGGTTAGGGTTAGCATCAGCCCTAGGATAGTGTTAGGGTTAGGGTTAGGGTTAGCATCAGCCCTAGGATAGTGTTAGGGTTAGGGTTAGCATCAGCCCTAGGATAGTGTTAGGGTTAGGGTTAGGGTTAGCATCAGCCCTAGGATAGTGTTAGGGTTAGGGTTAGCATCAGCCCTAGGATAGTGTTAGGGTTAGGGTTAGGGTTAGCATCAGCCCTAGGATAGTGTTAGGGTTAGGGTTAGCATCAGCCCTAGGATAGTGTTAGGGTTAGGGTTATGGTTAGCATCAGCCCTAGGATAGTGTTAGGGTTAGGGTTAGCATCAACCCTAGGATAGTGTTAGGGTTAGGGTTAGGGTTAGCATCAGCCCTAGGATAGTGTTAGTGTTAGGGTTAACCTCAGCCCTAGGAGAGTGTTAGGGTTAGGGATAGGGTTAGCATCAGGCCTAGGATAGTGTTACGGTTAGGGTTATGGTTAGCATCAGCCCTAGGATAGTGTTAGGGTTAGGGTTAGCATCAGGCCTAGGATAGTGTTAGGGTTAGGGTTAGCATCAGCCCTAGGAGAGTGTTAGGGTTAGGGATAGGGTTAGCATCAGCCCTAGGATAGTGTTAGGGTTAGGGTTAACATCAGCCCTAGGATACTGTTAGGGTTAGGGTTAGGGTTAGCATCAGCCCTAGGATACTATTAGGTTTAGGGTTAGCATCAGACCTAGGATAGTGTTAGGGTTAGGGTTAGCATCAGGCCTAGGATAGTGTTAGGGTTAGGGTTAGCATCAGCCCTAGGAGAGTGTTAGGGTTAGGGTTAGGGTTAGCATCAGCCCTAGGATAGTGTTAGGGTTAGGGTTAACATCAGCCCTAGGAGATTGTTAAGGTTAGGGTTAGGGTTAGCATCAGCCCTAGGATAGTGTTAGGTTTAGGGTTAGCATCAGACCTAGGATAGTGTTAGGGTTAGGGTTAGGGTTAGCATCAGCCCTAGGATAGTGTAAGTGTTAGGGTTAGGGTTAGCATCAGGCCTAGGAGAGTGTTAGGGTTAGGGTTAGCATGAGCCCTAGGATAGTGTTAGGGTTAGGGTTAGGGTTAGCATCAGCCCTAGGATAGTGTTAGGGTTAGGGTTATGGTTAGCATCAGCCCTACGATAGTATTAGGGTTAGGGTTACCATCAGCCCTAGGATAGTGTTAGGGTTAGGGTTAGGGTTAGCACCAGGCCCAGGATAGTGTTAGTGTTAGGGTTAGCATCAGCCTTAGGATAGTGTTAGGGTTAGGGTTAGGGTTAGCATCAGCCGTAGGATAGTGTTTGGGTTAGGGTTAGCCTCAGCCCTAAGATAGTGTTAGAGTTAGGGTTAGGGTTAGCATCAGCCCTAGGATAGTGTTAGGGTTAGGGTTAGTGTTAGCATCAGCCCTAGGATAGTGTTAGTGTTAGGGTTAGCATCAGCCCTAGGATAGTGTTAGGGTTAGGGTTAACCTAAACCCTAGGATAGTGTTAGGGTTAGTGTTAGGGTTATCATCAGGCCTAGGATATTGTTAGGGTTAGGGTTAGCATCAGCTCTAGGATAGTGTTAGGATTAGGGTTAAGGTTAGCATCAGCCCTAGGATAGTGTTAGGGTTAGGGTTAGGGTTAGCATCAGCCCTAGGATAGTGTTAGGGTTAGGGTTAGCATCAGCCCTAGGATAGTGTTAGGGTTAGGGTTAGGGTTAGCATCAGCCCTAGGATAGTGTTAGGGTTAGGGTTAGCATCAGCCCTAGGATAGTGTTAGGGTTAGGGTTAGGGTTAGGGTTAGCATCAGCCCTAGGATAGTGTTAGGTTTAGGGTTAGCATCAGCCCTAGGATAGTGTTAGGGTTATTGTTAGGATTAGCATCAGCCCTAGGACAGTGTTAGGGTTAGGGTTAGCATCAACCCTAGGATAGTGTTAGGGTTAGGGTTAGGGTTAGCATCAGCCCTAGGATAGTGTTCGGGTTAGCGTTAGCATCAGGCCTAGGATAGTGTTATGGTTAGGGTTAGCATCAGCCCTAGGAGAGTGTTAGGGT
Source organism: Lemur catta (assembly GCF_020740605.2). NCBI lineage: Eukaryota > Metazoa > Chordata > Mammalia > Primates > Lemuridae > Lemur > Lemur catta. Next base: position 112,092,513 of record NC_059131.1, on the reverse strand, counting down.
TAGGGTTAGGGTTAGCATCAGGCCTAGGATATTGTTAGGGTTAGGGTTAACATCAGCCCTAGGATAGTGTTAGGGTTAGGGTTATGGTTAGCATCAGCTCTAGGATAGTGTTAGGTTTAGGGTTAGCATCAGACCTAGGATAGTGTTAGGGTTAGGGTTAGGGTAAGCAGCAGCCCTAGGATACTGTAAGTGTTAGGGTTAGGGTTAGCATCAGGCCTAGGATAGTGTTAGGGTTAGGGTTAGAATCAGCCCTAGGATAGTGTTAGGGTTAGGGTTAGGGTTAGCATCAGCCCTAGGATAGTAATAGGGTTAGGGTTAGCATCAGCCCTAGGATAGTGTTAGGGTTAGGGTTAGGGTTAGCACCAGGCCTAGGATAGTGTTAGGGTTAAGGTTAGGGTTAACACCAGGCCTAGGATAGTGTTAGTGTTAGTGTTGGCATCAGCCCTAGGATAGTATTAGGGTTAGGTATAGGGTTAGGGTTAGTTTTAGCATCAGCTCTAGGATAGTGTTAGGGTTAGGGTTAGGGTTAGCATCAGCCCTACGATAGTGTTAGGGTTAGGGTTAGGGTTAGCATCAGGCCTAGGACAGTGTTAGGGTTAGGGTTAGCATCAGCCCTAGGATAGTGTTAGGGTTAGGGTTAGGGTTAGCATCAGCCCTAGGATAGTGTTAGGGTTAGGGTTAGCATCAACCCTAGGATAGTGTTTGGGTTACGGTCAGGGTTAGCATCAGCCCTAGGATAGTGTTAGGGTTAGGGTTAGCCTCAGCCCTAGGATAGTGTTAGGGTTATGGTTAGGTTTAGCATCAGCCCTAGGATAGTGTTAGGGTAAGTGTTAGGGTTAGGATCAGGCCTAGGATAGTGTTAGGGTTAGGGTTAGGGTTAGCATCAGCCCTAGGATAGTGTTAGGTTTAGGGTTAGGGATATCATCAGGCCTAGGATATTGTTAGGCTTAGGGTTATCATCAGACCTACGATAGTGTTAGAGTTAGGGTTAGGGTTAGCATCAGCCCTAGGATAGTGTTAGGGTTAGGGTTAGGGTTAGCATCAGCCCTAGGATAGTGTTAGGGTTAGGGTTAGGGTTAGCATCAGCCCTAGGATATTATTAGGTTTAGGGTTAGCATCAGCCCTAGGATAGTGTTAGGGTTAAGGTTAGGGTTAACACCAGGCATAGGATAGTGTTAGTGTTAGGGTTAGCATCAGCCTTAGGATAGCGTTAGGGTTAGGGTTAGGGTTAGCATCAGCCGTAGGATAGTGTTAGGGTTAGGGTTAGCCTCAGCCCTAGGATAGTGTTATAGTTAGGGTTAGGGTTAGCATCAGCCCTAGGATAGTGTTAGGGTTAGGGTTAGGGTTAGCATCAGCCCTAGGATAGTGTTAGTGTTATGGTTAGCATCAGACCTAGGATAGTGTTAGGGTTAGCGTTAGGGTTAGCATGAGCCCTAGGATAGTATTAGGGTTAGGGTTAGGGTTAGGGTTAGCGTTAGCATCAGCTCTAGGATAGTGTTAGGGTTAGGGCTAGGGTTATCATCAACCCTAAGATAGTGTTAGGGTTAGGGTTAGGGTTAGCATCAGCCCTAGGATAGTGTTAGGGTTAGGGTTAGCATCAGCCCTAGGATAGTGTTAGGGTTAGGGTTAGGGTTAGCATCAGCCCTAGGATAGTGTTAGGGTTAGGGTTAGCATCAGCCCTAGGATAGTGTTAGGGTTAGGGTTAGGGTTAGCATCAGCCCTAGGATAGTGTTAGGGTTAGGGTTAGCATCAGCCATAGGATAGTGTTAGGGTTAGGGTTAGGGTTAGCATCAGCCCTAGGATAGTGTTAGGGTTAGGGTTAGCATCAGCCCTAGGATAGTGTTAGGGTTAGGGTTAGGGTTAGCATCAGCCCTAGGATAGTGTTAGGGTTAGGGTTAGCATCAACCCTAGGATAGTGTTAGGGTTAGGGTTAGGGTTAGCATCAGCCCTAGGATAGTGTTAGTGTTAGGGTTAACCTCAGCCCTAGGAGAGTGTTAGGGTTAGGGATAGGATTAGCATCAGGCCTAGGATAGTGTTAGGGTTAGGGTTAGGGTTAGCATCAGCCCTAGGATAGTGTTAGGGTTAGGGTTAGCATCAGGCCTAGGATAGTGTTAGGGTTAGGGTGAGCATCAGCCCTAGGAGAGTGTTAGGGTTAGGGTTAGGGTTAGCATCAGCCCTAGGATAGTGTTAGGGTTAGGGTTAACATCAGCCCTAGGATAGTGTTAGGGTTAGGGTTAGGGTTAGCATCAGCCCAGGGATAGTGTTAGGTTTAGGGTTAGCATCAGACCTAGGATAGTGTTAGGGTTAGGGTTAGCATCAGGCCTAGGATAGTGTTAGGGTTAGGGTTAGCATCAGCCCTAGGAGAGTGTTAGGGTTAGGGTTAGGGTTAGCATCAGCCCTAGGATAGTGTTAGGGTTAGGGTTAACATCAGCCCTAGGAGAGTGTTAAGGTTAGGGTTAGGGTTAACATCAGCCCTAGGATAGTGTTAGGTTTAGGGTTAGCATCAGACCTAGGATAGTGTTAGGGTTAGGGTTAGGGTTAGCATCAGCCCTAGGATAGTGTAAGTGTTAGGGTTAGGGTTAGCATCAGGCCTAGGAGAGTGTTAGGGTTAGGGTTAGCATCAGCCCTAGGATAGTGTTAGGGTTAGGGTTAGGATTAGCATCAGCCCTAGGATAGTGTTAGGGTTAGGGTTATGGTTATCATCAGCCCTAGGATAGTATTAGGGTTAGGGTTACCATCAGCCCTAGGATAGTGTTAGGGTTAGGGTTAGGGTTAGCACCAGGCCCAGGATAGTGTTAGTGTTAGGGTTAGCATCATCCTTAGGATAGTGTTAGGGTTAGGGTTAGGGTTAGCATCAGCCGTAGGATAGTGTTTGGGTTAGGGTAAGCCTCAGCCCTAAGATAGTGTTAGAGTTAGGGTTAGGGTTAGCATCAGCCCTAGGATAGTGTTAGGGTTAGGGTTAGTGTTAGCATCAGCCCTAGGATAGTGTTAGTGTTAGGGTTAGCATCAGCCCTAGGATAGTGTTAGGGTTAGGGTTAGGGTTAGCATCAGCCCTAGGATATTATTAGGTTTAGGGTTAGCATCAGCCCTAGGATAGTGTCAGGGTTAAGGTTAGGGTTAACACCAGGCATAGGATAGTGTTAGTGTTAGGGTTAGCATCAGCCTTAGGATAGCGTTAGGGTTAGGGTTAGGGTTAGCATCAGCCGTAGGATAGTGTTAGGGTTAGGGTTAGCCTCAGCCCTAGGACAGTGTTAGAGTTAGGGTTAGGGTTAGCATCAGCCCTAGGATAGTGTTAGGGTTAGGGTTAGGGTTAGCATCAGCCCTAGGATAGTGTTATTGTTATGGTTAGCATCAGCCCTAGGATAGTGTTAGGGTTACCGTTAGGGTTAGCATGAGCCCTAGGATAGTATTAGGGTTAGGGTTAGGGTTAGGGTTAGCGTTAGCATCAGCTCTAGGATAGTGTTAGGGTTAGGGCTAGGGTTAGCATCAACCCTAGGATAGTGTTAGGGTTAGGGTTAGGGTTAGCATCAGCCCTAGGATAGTGTTAGGGTTAGGGTTAGCATCAGCCCTAGGATAGTGTTAGGGTTAGGGTTAGGGTTAGCATCAGCCCTAGGATAGTGTTAGAGTTAGGGTTAGCATCAGCCCTAGGATAGTGTTAGGGTTAGGGTTAGGGTTAGCATCAGCCCTAGGATAGTGTTAGGGTTAGGGTTAGCATCAGCCATAGGATAGTGTTAGGGTTAGGGTTAGGGTTAGCATCAGCCCTAGGATAGTGTTAGGGTTAGGGTTAGCATCAGCCCTAGGATAGTGTTAGGGTTAGGGTTAGGGTTAGCATCAGCCCTAGGATAGTGTTAGGGTTAGGGTTAGCATCAACCCTAGGATAGTGTTAGGGTTAGGGTTAGGGTTAGCATCAGCCCTAGGATAGTGTTAGTGTTAGGGTTAACCTCAGCCCTAGGAGAGTGTTAGGGTTAGGGATAGGGTTAGCATCAGGCCTAGGATAGTGTTAGGGTTAGGGTTAGGGTTAGCATCAGCCCTAGGATAGTGTTAGGGTTAGGGTTAGCATCAGGCCTAGGATAGTGTTAGGGTTAGGGTGAGCATCAGCCCTAGGAGAGTGTTAGGGTTAGGGTTAGGGTTAGCATCAGCCCTAGGATAGTGTTAGGGTTACGGTTAACATCAGCCCTAGGATAGTGTTAGGGTTAGGGTTAGGGTTAGCATCAGCCCAGGGATAGTGTTAGGTTTAGGGTTAGCATCAGACCTAGGATAGTGTTAGGGTTAGGGTTAGCATCAGGCCTAGGATAGTGTTAGGGTTATGGTTAGCATCAGCCCTAGGAGAGTGTTAGGGTTAGGGTTAGGGTTAGCATCAGCCCTAGGATAGTGTTAGGGTTAGGGTTAACATCAGCCCTAGGAGAGTGTTAAGGTTAGGGTTAGGGTTAGCATCAGCCCTAGGATAGTGTTAGGTTTAGGGTTAGCATCAGACCTAGGATAGTGTTAGGGTTAGGGTTAGGGTTAGCATCAGCCCTAGGATAGTGTAAGTGTTTGGGTTAGGGTTAGCATCAGGCCTAGGAGAGTGTTAGGGTTAGGGTTAGCATCAGCCCTAGGATAGTGTTAGGGTTAGGGTTAGGGTTAGCATCAGCCCTAGGATAGTGTTAGGGTTAGGGTTATGGTTAGCATCAGCCCTAGGATAGTATTAGGGTTAGGGTTACCATCAGCCCTAGGATAGTGTTAGGGTTAGGGTTAGGGTTAGCACCAGGCCCAGGATAGTGTTAGTGTTAGGGTTAGCATCAGCCTTAGGATAGTGTTAGGGTTAGGGTTAGGGTTAGCATCAGCCGTAGGATAGTGTTTGGGTTAGGGTAAGCCTCAGCCCTAAGATAGTGTTAGAGTTAGGGTTAGGGTTAGCATCAGCCCTAGGATAGTGTTAGGGTTAGGGTTAGTGTTAGCATCAGCCCTAGGATAGTGTTTGTGTTAGGGTTAGCATCAGCCCTAGGATAGTGTTAGGGTTAGGGTTAACCTAAACCCTAGGATAGTGTTAGGGTTAGGGTTAGGGTTATCATCAGGCCTAGGATATTGTTAGGGTTAGGGTTAGCATCAGCTCTAGGATAGTGTTAGGGTTAGGGTTAGGATTAGCATCAGCCCTACGATAGTGTTAGGGTTAGGGTTAGCATCAGCCCTAGGATAGTGTTAGGGTTAGGGTTAGGGTTAACATCAGCCCTAGGATAGTGTTCGGGTTAGGGTTACCATCAGGCCTAGGATAGTGTTATGGTTAGGGTTAGCATCAGCCCTAGGAGAGTGTTAGGGTTATGGTTAGGGTTAGCATCAGCCCTAGGATATTGTTAGGGTTAGGGTTAACATCAGCCCTAGGATAGTGTTAGGGTTAGGGTTATGGTTAGCATCAGCTCTAGGATAGTGTTAGGTTTAGGGTTAGCATCAGACCTAGGATAGTGTTAGGGTTAGGGTTAGGGTAAGCAGCAGCCCTAGGATACTGTAAGTGTTAGGGTTAGGGTTAGCCTCAGGCCTAGGATAGTGTTTGGGTTAGGGTTAGCATCAGCCCTAGGATAGTGTTAGGGTTAGGGTTAGGGTTAGCATCAGCCCTAGGATAGTGTTAGGGTTATGGTTAGGTTTAGCATCAGTCTTAGGATAGTGTTAGGGTAAGTGTTAGGGTTAGCATCAGGCCTAGGATAGTGTTAGGGTTACGGTTAGAATCAGCCCTAGGATAGTGTTAGGGTTAGGGTTAGGGTTAGCATCAGCCCTAGGATAGTGTTAGGTTTAGGGTTAGAGATATCATCAGGCCTAGGATATTGTTAGGGTTAGGGTTAGCATCAGCCCTAGGATAGTGTTAGGTTTAGGGTTAGAGATATCATCAGGCCTAGGATATTGTTAGTGTTAGGGTTAGCATCAGCCTTAGGATAGTGTTAGGGTTAGGGTTAGGGTTAGCATCAGCCGTAGGATAGTGTTAGGGTTAGGGTTAGCCTCAGCCCTAGGATAGTGTTAGAGTTAGGGTTAGGGTTAGCCTCAGCCCTAGGATAGTGTTAGAGTTAGGGTTAGGGTTAGCATGAGCCCTAGGATAGTGTTAGGGTTAGGGTAAGGGTTAGCATCAGCCCCAGGATAGCATTAGGATTAGGGTTAGGGTTAGGGTTAACGTTAGCATCAGCTCTAGGATAGTGTTAGGGTTAGGGTTAGGGTTAGCATCAGCCCTAGGATAGTGTTAGGGTTAGGGTTAGGGTTAGCATCAGCCCTAGGATAGTGTTAGGGTTAGGGTTAGCATCAGCCCTAGGATAGTGTTAGAGTTAGGGTTAGGGTTAGCATCAGCCCTAGGATAGTGTTAGGGTTAGGGTTAGCATCAGCCCTAGGATAGTGTTAGGGTTAGGGTTAGGGTTAGCATCAGCCCTAGGATAGTGTTAGGGTTAGGGTTAGCATCAGCCCTAGGATAGTGTTAGGGTTAGGGTTAGGGATATCATCAGGCCTAGGATATTGTTAGGCTTAGGGTTATCATCAGACCTAGGATAGTGTTAGAGTTAGGGTTAGGGTTAGCATCAGCCCTAGGATAGTGTTAGGGTTAGGGTTAGGGTTAGCATCAGCCCTAGGATAGTGTTAGGGTTAGGGTTAGGGTTAGCATCAGCCCTAGGATATTATTAGGTTTAGGGTTAGCATCAGCCCTAGGATAGTGTTAGGGTTAGGTTAGGGTTAACACCAGGCATAGGATAGTGTTAGTGTTAGGGTTAGCATCAGCCTTAGGATAGCGTTAGGGTTAGGGTTAGGGTTAGCATCAGCCGTAGGATAGTGTTAGGGTTAGGGTTAGCCTCAGCCCTAGGACAGTGTTAGAGTTAGGGTTAGGGTTAGCATCAGCCCTAGGATAGTGTTAGGGTTAGGGTTAGGGTTAGCATCAGCCCTAGGATAGTGTTATTGTTATGGTTAGCATCAGCCCTAGGATAGTGTTAGGGTTACCGTTAGGGTTAGCATGAGCCCTAGGATAGTATTAGGGTTAGGGTTAGGGTTAGGGTTAGCGTTAGCATCAGCTCTAGGATAGTGTTAGGGTTAGGGCTAGGGTTAGCATCAACCCTAGGATAGTGTTAGGGTTAGGGTTAGGGTTAGCATCAGCCCTAGGATAGTGTTAGGGTTAGGGTTAGCATCAGCCATAGGATAGTGTTAGGGTTAGGGTTAGGGTTAGCATCAGCCCTAGGATAGTGTTAGGGTTAGGGTTAGCATCAGCCCTAGGATAGTGTTAGGGTTAGGGTTAGGGTTAGCATCAGCCCTAGGATAGTGTTAGGGTTAGGGTTAGCATCAACCCTAGGATAGTGTTAGGGTTAGGGTTAGGGTTAGCATCAGCCCTAGGATAGTGTTAGTGTTAGGGTTAACCTCAGCCCTAGGAGAGTGTTAGGGTTAGGGATAGGGTTAGCATCAGGCCTAGGATAGTGTTAGGGTTAGGGTTAGGGTTAGCATCAGCCCTAGGATAGTGTTAGGGTTAGGGTTAGCATCAGGCCTAGGATAGTGTTAGGGTTAGGGTGAGCATCAGCCCTAGGAGAGTGTTAGGGTTAGGGTTAGGGTTAGCATCAGCCCTAGGATAGTGTTAGGGTTAGCGTTAACATCAGCCCTAGGATAGTGTTAGGGTTAGGGTTAGGGTTAGCATCAGCCCAGGGATAGTGTTAGGTTTAGGGTTAGCATCAGACCTAGGATAGTGTTAGGGTTAGGGTTAGCATCAGGCCTAGGATAGTGTTAGGGTTATGGTTAGCATCCGCCCTAGGAGAGTGTTAGGGTTAGGGTTAGGGTTAGCATCAGCCCTAGGATAGTGTTAGGGTTAGGGTTAACATCAGCCCTAGGAGAGTGTTAAGGTTAGGGTTAGGGTTAGCATCAGCCCTAGGATAGTGTTAGGTTTAGGGTTAGCATCAGACCTAGGATAGTGTTAGGGTTAGGGTTAGGGTTAGCATCAGCCCTAGGATAGTGTAAGTGTTTGGGTTAGGGTTAGCATCAGGCCTAGGAGAGTGTTAGGGTTAGGGTTAGCATCAGCCCTAGGATAGTGTTAGGGTTAGGGTTAGGGTTAGCATCAGCCCTAGGATAGTGTTAGGGTTAGGGTTATGGTTAGCATCAGCCCTAGGATAGTATTAGGGTTAGGGTTACCATCAGCCCTAGGATAGTGTTAGGGTTAGGGTTAGGGTTAGCACCAGGCCCAGGATAGTGTTAGTGTTAGGGTTAGCATCAGCCTTAGGATAGTGTTAGGGTTAGGGTTAGGGTTAGCATCAGCCGTAGGATAGTGTTTGGGTTAGGGTAAGCCTCAGCCCTAAGATAGTGTTAGAGTTAGGGTTAGGGTTAGCATCAGCCCTAGGATAGTGTTAGGGTTAGGGTTAGTGTTAGCATCAGCCCTAGGATAGTGTTAGTGTTAGGGTTAGCATCAGCCCTAGGATAGTGTTAGGGTTAGGGTTAACCTAAACCCTAGGATAGTGTTAGGGTTAGGGTTAGGGTTATCATCAGGCCTAGGATATTGTTAGGGTTAGGGTTAGCATCAGGCCTAGGATAGTGTTAGGGTTAGGGTTAGGGTTAGCATCAGCCCTAGGATAGTGTTAGGGTTAGGGTTAGGGTTAGCATCAGCCCTAGGATAGTGTTAGGGTTAGGGTTAGCATCAGCCCTAGGATAGTGTTAGGGTTAGGGTTAGGGTTAGCATCAGCCCTAGGATAGTGTTAGGGTTAGGGTTAGGGTTAGGGTTAGCATCAGACCTAGGATAGTGTTAGGTTTAGGGTTAGCATCAGCCCTAAGATAGTGTTAGGTTTAGGGTTAGGATTAGCATCAGCCCTAGGATAGTGTTAGGGTTAGGGTTAGCATCAGCCCTAGGATAGTGTTTGGGTTAGGGTTAGGGTTAACATCAGCCCTAGGATAGTTTTCGGGTTAGGGTTACCATCAGGCCTAGGATAGTGTTATGGTTAGGGTTAGCATCAGCCCTAGGAGAGTGTTAGGGTTAGGGTTAGGGTTAGCATCAGCCCTAGGATATTGTTAGGGTTAGGGTTAACATCAGCCCTAGGATAGTGTTAGGGTTAGGGTTATGGTTAGCATCAGCTCTAGGATAGTGTTAGGTTTAGGGTTAGCATCAGACCTAGGATAGTGTTAGGGTTAGGGTTAGGGTAAGCAGCAGCCCTAGGATACTGTAAGTGTTAGGGTTAGGGTTAGCCTCAGGCCTAGGATAGTGTTAGGGTTAGGGTTAGCATCAGCCCTAGGATAGTGTTAGGGTTAGGGTTAGGGTTAGCATCAGCCCTAGGATAGTGTTAGGGTTATGGTTAGGTTTAGCATCAGTCTTAGGATAGTGTTAGGGTAAGTGTTAGGGTTAGCATCAGGCCTAGGATAGTGTTAGGGTTACGGTTAGAGTCAGCCCTACGATAGTGTTAGGGTTAGGGTTAGGGTTAGCATCAGCCCTAGGATAGTGTTAGGTTTAGGGTTAGAGATATCATCAGGCCTAGGATATTGTTAGGGTTAGGGTTAGCATCAGCCCTAGGATAGTGTTAGGTTTAGGGTTAGAGAAATCATCAGGCCTAGGATATTGTTAGTGTTAGGGTTAGCATCAGCCTTAGGATAGTGTTAGGGTTAGGGTTAGGGTTAGCATCAGCCGTAGGATAGTGTTAGGTTTAGGGTTAGCCTCAGCCCTAGGATAGTGTTAGAGTTAGGGTTAGGGTTAGCCTCAGCCCTAGGATAGTGTTAGAGTTAGGGTTAGGGTTAGCATGAGCCCTAGGATAGTGTTAGGTTTAGGGTAAGGGTTAGCATCAGCCCCAGGATAGCATTAGGATTAGGGTTAGGGTTAGGGTTAGCGTTAGCATCAGCTCTAGGATAGTGTTAGGGTTAGGGTTAGGGTTAGCATCAGCCCTAGGGTAGTGTTAGGGTTAGGGTTAGGGTTAGCATCAGCCCTAGGATAGTGTTAGGGTTAGGGTTAGCATCAGCCCTAGGATAGTGTTAGAGTTAGGGTTAGGGTTAGTATCAGCCCTAGGATAGTGTTAGGGTTAGGGTTAGCATCAGCCCTAGGATAGTGTTAGGGTTAGGGTTAGGGTTAGCATCAGCCCTAGGATAGTGTTAGTGTTAGGGTTAGCATCAGCCCTAGGATAGTGTTAGGGTTAGGGTTATGGTTAGCATCAGCCCTAGGATAGTGTTAGGGTTAGGGTTAGCATCAACCCTAGGATAGTGTTAGGGTTAGGGTTAGGGTTAGCATCAGCCCTAGGATAGTGTTAGTGTTAGGGTTAACCTCAGCCCTAGGAGAGTGTTAGGGTTAGGGATAGGGTTAGCATCAGGCCTAGGATAGTGTTAGGGTTAGGGTTAGGGTTAGCATCAGCCCTAGGATAGTGTTAGAGTTAGGGTTAGCATCAGGCCTAGGATAGTGTTAGGGTTAGGGTTAGCATCAGCCCTAGGAGAGTGTTAGGGTTAGGGTTAGGGTTAGCATCAGCCCTAGGATACTGTTAGGGTTAGGGTTAACATCAGCCCTAGGATAGTGTTAGGGTTAGGGTTAGGGTTAGCATCAGCCCTAGGATAGTGTTAGGTTTAGGGTTAGCATCAGACCTAGGATATTGTTAGGGTTAGGGTTAGCATCAGGCCTAGGATTGTGTTAGGGTTAGGGTTAACATCAGCCCTAGGAGAGTGTTAGGGTTAGGGTTAGGGTTAGCATCAGCCCTAGGATAGTGTTAGGGTTAGGGTTAACATCAGCCCTAGGAGAGTGTTAAGGTTAGGGTTAGGGTTAGCATCAGCCCTAGGATAGTGTTAGGTTTAGGGTTAGCATCAGACCTAGGATAGTGTTAGGGTTAGGGTTAGGGTTAGCATCAGCCCTAGGATAGTGTTAGTGTTAGGGTTAGGGTTAGCATCAGCCCTAGGATAGTGTTAGGGATAGGGTTATGGTTAGCATCAGCCCTACGATAGTATTAGGGTTAGGGTTACCATCAGCCCTAGGATAGTGTTAGGGTTAGGGTTAGGGTTAGCACCAGGCCCAGGATAGTGTTAGTGTTAGGGTTAGCATCAGCCTTAGGATAGTGTTAGGGTTAGGGTTAGGGTTAGCATCAGCCGTAGGATAGTGTTTGGGTTAGGGTTAGCCTCAGCCCTAAGATAGTGTTAGAGTTAGGGTTAGGGTTAGCATCAGCCCTAGGATAGTGTTAGGGTTAGGGTTAGGGTTAGCATCAGCCCTAGGATAGTGTTAGGGTTAGGGTTAGCATCAGCCCTAGGATAGTGTTAGGGTTAGGGTTAGGGTTAGCATCAGCCCTAGGATATTTTTGGGGTTAGGGTTAGCATCAGCCCTAGGATAGTGTTAGGGTTAGGCTTAGGGTTAGCATCAACCCTAGGATATTATTAGGGTTAGGGATAGCATCAGCCCTAGGATAGTGTTAGGGTTAGGGTTAGGGTTAGCATCAGCCCTAGGATAGTGTTAAGGTTAGGGTTAGGGTTATCATCAGGCCTAGGATAGTGTGAGGGCTAGGGTTAGCATCAGACTTAGGATAGTGTTAGGGTTAGGGTTAGGGTTAGCATCAGCCCTAAGATAGTGTTAGGGTTAGGGTTAGCATCAGCCCTAGGATAGTGTTAGGGTTAGGGTTAACATAAACCCTAGGATAGTGTTAGGGTTACGGTTAGGGTTATCATCAGGCCTAGGATAGTGTTAGGGTTAGGGTTAGCATCAGCCCTAGGATAGTGTTAGGGTTAGGGTTAGGGTTAGCATCAGCCCTAGGATAGTGTCAGGGTTAGGGTTAGCATCAACCCTAGGATAGTGTTTGGGTTAGGGTTAGGGTTAGCATCAGCCTTAGGATAGTGTTAGGGTTAGGGTTATGGTTAGCATCAGCCGTAGGATAGTGTTTGGGTTAGGGTTAGCCTCAGCCCTAAGATAGTGTTAGAGTTAGGGTTAGGGTTAGCATCAGCCCTAGGATAGTGTTAGGGTTAGGGTTAGGGTTAGCATCAGCCCTAGGATAGTGTTAGTGTTAGGGTTAGCATCAGAACTAGGATAGTGTTAGGGTTAGGGTTAACATAAACCCTAGGATAGTGTTAGGGTTAGGTTTAGGGTTATCATCAGGCCTAGGATAGTGTTAGGGTTAGGGTTAGCATCAGCTCTAGGATAGTGTTAGGGTTAGGGTTAGGGTTAGCATCAGCCCTAGGATAGTGTTAAGGTTAGCTTTAGGGTTATCATCAGGCCTAGGATAGTGTGAGAGCTAGGGTTAGCATCAGACTTAGGATAGTGTTAGGGTTAGGGTTAGGGTTAGCATCAGCGCTAGGGTAGTGTTAGGGTGAGGGTTAGCATCAGCCCTAGGATAGTGTTAGGATTAGGGTTAGGGTTAGCATCAGCCCTAGGATAGTGTTAGGGTTAGGGTTAGCATCAGCCCTAGGATAGTGTTAGGGTTAGGGTTAGGGTTAGCATCAGCCCTAGGATAGTGTTAGGATTAGGGTTAGCATCAACCCTAGGATAGTGTTAGGGTTAGGGTTAGGGTTAGCATCAGCCCTAGGATAGTGTTAGGTTTAGGGTTAGCCTCAGCCCTAGGAGAGTGTTAGGGTTAGGGATCGGGTTAGCATCAGGCCTAGGATAGTGTTAGGGTTAGGGTTAGGGTTAGCATCAGCCCTAGGATAGTGTTAGGATTAGGGTTAGCATCAACCCTAGGATAGTGTTAGGGTTAGGGTTAGGGTTAGCATCAGCCCTAGGATAGTGTTAGGGTTAGGGTTAGCCTCAGCCCTAGGAGAGTGTTAGGGTTACGGATAGGGTTAGCATCAGGCCTAGGATAGTGTTAGGGTTAGGGTTAGGGTTAGCATCAGCCCTAGGATAGTGTTAGTGTTATGGTTAGCATCAGCCCTAGGATAGTGTTAGGGTTAGGGTTAGCATCAGCCCTAGGATAGTGTTAGGGTTAGGGTTAGGGTTAGCATCAGCCCTAGGATAGTGTTAGGGTTAGGGTTATGGTTAGCATCAGCCCTAGGATAGTATTTGGGTTAGGGTTACCATCAGCCCTAGGATACTGTTAGGGTTAGGGTTAGGGTTAGCACCAGGCCCAGGATAGTGTTAGTGTTAGGGTTAGCATCAGCCTTAGGATAGTGTTAGGGTTAGGGTTAGGGTTAGCATCAGCCGTAGGATAGTGTTTGGGTTAGGGTTATCCTCAGCCCTAAGATAGTGTTAGAGTTAGGGTTAGGGTTAGCATCAGCCCTAGGATAGTGTTAGGGTTAGGGTTAGTGTTAGCATCAGCCCTAGGATAGTGTTAGTGTTAGGGTTAGCATCAGCCCTAGGATAGTGTTAGGCTTAGGGTTAGGGTTAGCATCATCCCTAGGATAGTGTTAGGGTTAGGGTTAGCATCAGCCGTAGGATAGTGTTAGGGTTAGGGTTAGGGTTAGCATCAGCCCTAGGATAGTGTTAAGGTTAGGGTTAGCATCAGCCATAGGATAGTGTTAGGGTTAGGGTTAGGGTTAGCATCAGCCCTAGGATCGTGTTAGGGTTAGTGTTAGCATCAGCCCTAGGATAGTGTTAGGGTTAGGGTTAGGGTTAGCATCAGCCCTAGGATAGTGTTAGGGTTAGGGTTAGCATCAACCCTAGGATAGTGTTAGGGTTAGGGTTAGGGTTAGCATGAGCCCTAGGATAGTGTTAGGGTTAGGGTTAGCCTCAGCCCTAGGAGAGTGTTAGGGTTAGGGATAGGGTTAGCATCAGGCCTAGGATAGTGTTAGGGTTAGGGTTAGGGTTATCATCAGGCCTAGGTCAGTGTTAGGGTTAGGGTTAGGGTTAGCATCAGCTCTAGGATAGTGTTAGGTTTAGGGTTAGCATCAGACCTAGGATAGTGTTAGGGTTAGGGTTAGGGTAAGCATCAGCCCTAGGATAGTGTAAGTGTTAGGGTTAGGGTTAGCATGAGGCCTAGGATAGTGTTAGGGTTAGGGTTAGCATCAGCCCTAGGATAGTGTTAGGGTTAGGGTTAGGGTTAGCATCAGCCCTAGGATAGTGTTAGGGTTAGGGTTAGCCTCAGCCCTAGGAGAGTGTTAGGGTTAGGGATCGGGTTAGCATCAGGCCTAGGATAGTGTTAGGGTTAGGGTTAGGGTTAGCATCAGCCCTAGGATAGTGTTAGGATTAGGGTTAGCATCAACCCTAGGATAGTGTTAGGGTTAGGGTTAGGGTTAGCATCAGCCCTAGGATAGTGTTAGGGTTAGGGTTAGCCTCAGCCCTAGGAGAGTGTTAGGGTTAGGGATCGGGTTAGCATCAGGCCTAGGATAGTGTTAGGGTTAGGGTTAGTGTTAGCATCAGCCCTAGGATAGTGTTAGGGTTAGGGTTAGCCTCAGGCCTAGGATAGTGTGAAGGTTAGGGTTAGCATCAGCCCTAGGATAGTGTTAGGGTTAGGGTTAGGGTAAGCATCAGGCCTAGGATAGTGTTAGGGTTATGGTTAGGTTTAGCATCAGTCCTAGGATAGTGTTAGGGTAAGGGTTAGGGTTAGCATCAGGCCTAGGATAGTGTTAGGGTTACGGTTAGCATCAGCCCTAGGATAGTGTTAGGGTTAGGGTTAGGGTTAGCATCAGCCCTAGGATAGTGTTAGGATTAGGGATAGCATCAACCCTAGGATAGTGTTAGGGTTAGGGTTAGGGTTAGCATCAGCCCTAGGATAGTGTTAGGGTTAGGGTTAGCCTCAGCCCTAGGAGAGTGTTAGGGTTAGGGATAGGGTTAGCATCAGGCCTAGGATAGTGTTAGGGTTAGGGTTAGGGTTAGCATCAGCCCTAGGATAGTGTTAGTGTTAGGGTTAGCATCAGCCCTAGGATAGTGTTAGGGTTAGGGTTAGCATCAGGCCTAGGATAGTGTTAGGGTTAGGGTTAGCATCAGCCCTAGGATAGTGTTAGGGTTAGGGATAGGGTTAGCATCAGCCCTAGGATAGTGTTAGGGTTAGGGTTAGGGTTAGCATCAACCCTAGGATAGTATTAGGGTTAGGGTTAGCATCAGCCCTAGGATAGTGTTAGGGTTAGGGTTAGGGTTAGCACCAGGCCTAGGATAGTGTTAGTGTTGGGGTTAGCATCAGCCTTAGGATAGTGTTAGGGTTAGGGTTAGGGTTAGCATCAGCCGTAGGATAGTGTTTGGGTTAGGGTTAGCCTCAGCCCTAAGATAGTGTTAGAGTTAGGGTTAGGGTTAGCATCAGCCCTAGGATAGTGTTAGGGTTAGGGTTAGGGTTAGCATCAGCCCTAGGATAGTGTTAGTGTTAGGGTTAGCATCAGCCCTAGGATAGTGTTAGGGTTAGGGTTAGGGTTAGCATCCACCCTAGGATAGTGTTAGGGTTAGGGTTAGGGTTAGCATCAGCCCTAGGATAGTGTTAGGGTTAGGGTTAACATAAACCCTAGGATAGTGTTAGGGTTAGGGTTAGGGTTAGCATCAGCCCTAGGATAGTGTTAAGATTAGGGTTAGGGTTATCATCAGGCCTAGGATAGTGTGAGGGCTAGGGTTAGCATCAGACTTAGGATAGTGTTAGTGTTAGGGTTAGCATCAGCCCTAGGATAGTGTTAGGGTTAGGGTTAGGGTTAGCATCCGCCCTAGGATAGTGTTAGGGTTAGGGTTAGGGTTAGCATCAGCCCTAGGATAGTGTTAGGGTTAGGGTTAACATAAACCCTAGGATAGTGTTAGGGTTATGGTTAGGGTTAGCATCAGGCCTAGGATAGTGTTAAGGTTAGGGTTAGGGTTATCATCAGGCCTAGGATAATGTAGGGCTAGGGTTAGCATCAGACTTAGGATAGTGTTAGGGTTAGGGTTAGGGTTAGCATCAGCCCTAGGATAGTGTTAGGGTTAGGGTTAGCATCAGCCCTAGGGTAGTGTTAGGGTTAGGGTTAACATAAACCCTAGGATAGTGTTAGGGTTAGGGTTAGGGTTATCATCAGGCCTAGGATAGTGTTAGTGTTAGGGTTAGGGTTAGCATCAGTTAAAGGATTGTGATAGGGTTAGCATTATGGTTAGCATCAGCCCTAGGATAGTGTTAGGGTTAGGGTTAGGGTTAGCATCAGCCCTAGGATAGTGTTAGGGTTATGGTTAGCATCAGCCCTAGGAGAGTGTTAGGGTTAGGGTTAGGGTTATCATCAGGCCTAGGATAGTGTTAGGGTTAGGGATAGCATCAGCATAAGGATAGTGTTAGGGTTAGGGTTAGGGTTAGCATCAGCCCTAGGATAGTGTTAGGGTTAGGGTTAGCATCAGCCCTAGGATAGTGTTAGGGTTAGGGTTAGGGTTAGCATCAGGCCTAGGATAGTGTTAGGGTTACGGTTAGCATCAGCCCTAGGACAGTGTTAGGGTTAGGGTTAGGGTTAGCATCAGCCCTAGGATAGTGTTAGGGTTAGGGTTAGGGTTAGCATGAGGCCTAGGATAGTGTTAGGGTTAGGGTTAGCATTAGCCCTAGGATAGTGTTAGGGTTAGGATTAGGGTTAGCATCAGCCGTAGGATAGTGTTAGGGTTAGGGTTAGTCTCAACCCTCAGATAGTGTTAGAGTTAGGGTTAGGGTTAGGATCAGCCCTAGGATAGTGTTAGGGTTAGGGTTAGGGTTTGCATCAGCCCTAGGATAGTGTTAGTGTTAGGGTTAGCATTAGCCCTAGGATAGTGTTAGGGTTAGGGTTAGGGTTAGCATCCGCCCTAGGATAGTGTTAGGGTTAGGGATAGGGTTAGCATCAGCCCTAGGATAGTGTTAGGGTTATGGTTAGGTTTAGCATCAGCCCTAGGTTAGTGTTAGGGTAACGGTTAGGGTTAGCATCAGGCCTAGGATTGTGTTAGGGTTACGGTTAGAATCAGCCCTAGGATAGTGTTAGGGTTAGGGTTAGGGTTAGCATCAGCCCTAGGATAGTGTTAGGTTTAGGGTTATGGATATCATCAGGGCTAGGATATTGTTAGTGTTAGGGTTAGCATCAGCCCTATGATAGTGTTAGTGTTAGGGTTAGGGTTAGCATCAGCCCTAGGATAGTGTTAGGGTTAGGGTTAGGGTTAGCATCAGCCCTAGGATATTTTTGGGGTTAGGGTTAGCATCAGCCCTAGAATAGTGTTAGGGTTAGGGTTAGGGTTAGCACCAGGCCTAGGATAGTGTTAGTGTTAGGGTTAGCATCAGCCTTAGGATAGTGTTAGGGTTAGGGATAGGGTTAGCATCAGCCCTAGGATAGTGTTAGGGTTAGGGTTAGCCTCAGCCCTAGGATAGTGTTAGAGTTAGGGTTAGTGTTAGCATCAGCCCTAGGATAGTGTTAGGGTTAGGGTTTGGGTTAGCATCAGCCCTAGGATAGTGTTAGTGTTAGGGTTAGCATCAGCCCTAGGATAGTGTTAGCGTTAGGGTTAGGGTTAGCATCAGCCCTAGGATAGTGTTAGGGTTAGGGTTAGCCTCAGCCCTAGGAGAGTGTTAGGGTTAGGGATAGGGTTAGCATCAGGCCTAGGATAGTGTTAGGGTTAGGGTTAGGGTTAGCATCAGGCCTAGGATAGTGTTAGGGTTACGGTTAGAATCAGCCCTAGGATAGTGTTAGGGTTAGGGTTAGGGTTAGCATCAGCCCTAGGATAGTGTTAGGTTTAGGGTTAGGGATATCATCAGGCCTAGGATATTGTTAGGGTTAGGGTTAGCATCAGCCCTAGGACAGTGTTAGAGTTAGGGTTAGGGTTAGCATCAGCCCTAGGATAGTGTTAGTGTTAGGGTTAGGGTTAGCATCAGCCCTAGGATAGTGTTAGGGTTAGGCTTAGGGTTAGCATCAACCCTAGGATATTATTAGGGTTAGGGATAGCATCAGCCCTAGGATAGTGTTAGGGTTAGGGTTAGGGTTAGCATCAGCCCTAGGATAGTGTTAAGGTTAGGGTTAGGGTTATCATCAGGCCTAGGATAGTGTGAGGGCTAGGGTTAGCATCAGACTTAGGATAGTGTTAGGGTTAGGGTTAGGGTTAGCATCAGCCCTAGGATAGTGTTAGGGTTAGGGTTAGCATCAGCCCTAGGATAGTGTTAGGGTTAGGGTTAACATAAACCCTAGGATAGTGTTAGGGTTACGGTTAGGGTTATCATCAGGCCTAGGATAGTGTTAGGGTTAGGGTTAGCATCAGCCCTAGGATAGTGTTAGGGTTAGGGTTAGCATCAGCCCTAGGATAGTGTTAGGGTTAGGGTTAACATAAACCCTAGGATAGTGTTAGGGTTACGGTTAGGGTTATCATCAGGCCTAGGAAAGTGTTAGTGTTAGGGTTAGCATCAGCCTTAGGATAGTGTTAGGGTTAGGGATAGGGTTAACATCAGCCCTAGGATAGTGTTAGGGTTAGGGTTAGCCTCAGCCCTAGGATAGTGTTTGAGTTAGGGTTAGTGTTAGCATCAGCCCTAGGATAGTGTTAGGGTTAGGGTTTGGGTTAGCATCAGCCCTAGGATAGTGTTAGTGTTAGGGTTAGCATCAGCCCTAGGATAGTGTTAGCGTTAGGGTTAGGGTTAGCATCAGCCCTAGGATAGTGTTAGGGTTAGGGTTAGCCTCAGCACTAGGAGAGTGTTAGGGTTAGGGATAGGGTTAGCATCAGGCCTAGGATAGTGTTAGGGTTAGGGTTAGGGTTAGCATCAGGCCTAGGATAGTGTTAGGGTTACGGTTAGAATCAGCCCTAGGATAGTGTTAGGGTTAGGGTTAGGGTTAGCATCAGCCCTAGGATAGTGTTAGGTTTAGGGTTAGGGATATCATCAGGCCTAGGATATTGTTAGGGTTAGGGTTAGCATCAGCCCTAGGATAGTGTTAGAGTTAGGGTTAGGGTTAGCATCAGCCCTAGGATAGTGTTAGTGTTATGGTTAGGGTTAGCATCAGCCCTAGGATAGTGTTAGGGTTAGGCTTAGGGTTAGCATCAACCCTAGGATATTATTAGGGTTAGGGATAGCATCAGCCCTAGGATAGTGTTAGGGTTAGGGTTAGGGTTAGCATCAGCCCTAGGATAGTGTTCAGGTTAGGGTTAGGGTTATCATCAGGCCTAGGATAGTGTGAGGGCTAGGGTTAGCATCAGACTTAGGATAGTGTTAGGGTTAGGGTTAGGGTTAGCATCAGCCCTAAGATAGTGTTAGGGTTAGGGTTAGCATCAGCCCTAGGATAGTGTTAGGGTTAGGGTTAACATAAACCCTAGGATAGTGTTAGGGTTACGGTTAGGGTTATCATCAGGCCTAGGATAGTGTTAGGGTTAGGGTTAGCATCAGCCCTAGGATAGTGTTAGGGTTAGGGTTAGGGTTAGCATCAGCCCTAGGATAGTGTCAGGGTTAGGGTTAGCATCAACCCTAGGATAGTGTTTGGGTTAGGGTTAGGGTTAGCATCAGCCTTAGGATAGTGTTAGGGTTAGGGTTATGGTTAGCATCAGCCGTAGGATAGTGTTTGGGTTAGGGTTAGCCTCAGCCCTAAGATAGTGTTAGAGTTAGGGTTAGGGTTAGCATCAGCCCTAGGATAGTGTTAGGGTTAGGGTTAGGGTTAGCATCAGCCCTAGGATAGTGTTAGGGTTAGGGTTAACATAAACCCTAGGATAGTGTTAGGGTTACGGTTAGGGTTATCATCAGGCCTAGGATAGTGTTAGTGTTAGGGTTAGCATCAGCCTTAGGATAGTGTTAGGGTTAGGGATAGGGTTAGCATCAGCCCTAGGATAGTGTTAGGGTTAGGGTTAGCCTCAGCCCTAGGATAGTGTTTGACTTAGGGTTAGTGTTAGCATCAGCCCTAGGATAGTGTTAGGGTTAGGGTTTGGGTTAGCATCAGCCCTAGGATAGTGTTAGTGTTAGGGTTAGCATCAGCCCTAGGATAGTGTTAGCGTTCGGGTTAGGGTTAGCATCAGCCCTAGGATAGTGTTAGGGTTAGGGTTAGCCTCAGCACTAGGAGAGTGTTAGGGTTAGGGATAGGGTTAGCATCAGGCCTAGGATAGTGTTAGGGTTAGGGTTAGGGTTAGCATCAGGCCTAGGATAGTGTTAGGGTTACGGTTAGAATCAGCCCTAGGATAGTGTTAGGGTTAGGGTTAGGGTTAGCATCAGCCCTAGGATAGTGTTAGGTTTAGGGTTAGGGATATCATCAGGCCTAGGATATTGTTAGGGTTAGGGTTAGCATCAGCCCTAGGATAGTGTTAGAGTTAGGGTTAGGGTTAGCATCAGCCCTAGGATAGTGTTAGTGTTATGGTTAGGGTTAGCATCAGCCCTAGGATAGTGTGAGGGCTAGGGTTAGCATCAGACTTAGGATAGTGTTAGGGTTAGGGTTAGGGTTAGCATCAGCCCTAAGATAGTGTTAGGGTTAGGGTTAGCATCAGCCCTAGGATAGTGTTAGGGTTAGGGTTAGCATCAGACTTAGGATAGTGTTAGGGTTAGGGTTAGGGTTATCATCAGGCCTAGGATAGTGTGAGGGCTAGGGTTAGCATCAGACTTAGGATAGTGTTAGGGTTAGGGTTAGGGTTAGCATCAGCCCTAAGATAGTGTTAGGGTTAGGGTTAGCATCAGCCCTAGGATAGTGTTAGGGTTAGGGTTAACATAAACCCTAGGATAGTGTTAGGGTTACGGTTAGGGTTATCATCAGGCCTAGGATAGTGTTAGGGTTAGGGTTAGCATCAGCCCTAGGATAGTGTTAGGGTTAGGGTTAGGGTTAGCATCAGCCCTAGGATAGTGTCAGGGTTAGGGTTAGCATCAACCCTAGGATAGTGTTTGGGTTAGGGTTAGGGTTAGCATCAGCCTTAGGATAGTGTTAGGGTTAGGGTTATGGTTAGCATCAGCCGTAGGATAGTGTTTGGGTTAGGGTTAGCCTCAGCCCTAAGATAGTGTTAGAGTTAGGGTTAGGGTTAGCATCAGCCCTAGGATAGTGTTAGGGTTAGGGTTAGGGTTAGCATCAGCCCTAGGATAGTGTTAGTGTTAGGGTTAGCATCAGAACTAGGATAGTGTTAGGGTTAGGGTTAACATAAACCCTAGGATAGTGTTAGGGTTAGGTTTAGGGTTATCATCAGGCCTAGGATAGTGTTAGGGTTAGGGTTAGCATCAGCTCTAGGATAGTGTTAGGGTTAGGGTTAGGGTTAGCATCAGCCCTAGGATAGTGTTAAGGTTAGCTTTAGGGTTATCATCAGGCCTAGGATAGTGTGAGAGCTAGGGTTAGCATCAGACTTAGGATAGTGTTAGGGTTAGGGTTAGGGTTAGCATCAGCCCTAGGGTAGTGTTAGGGTGAGGGTTAGCATCAGCCCTAGGATAGTGTTAGGGTTAGGGTTAGGGTTAGCATCAGCCCTAGGATAGTGTTAGGGTTAGGGTTAGCATCAGCCCTAGGATAGTGTTAGGGTTAGGGTTAGGGTTAGCATCAGCCCTAGGATAGTGTTAGGATTAGGGTTAGCATCAACCCTAGGATAGTGTTAGGGTTAGGGTTAGGGTTAGCATCAGCCCTAGGATAGTGTTAGGGTTAGGGTTAGCCTCAGCCCTAGGAGAGTGTTAGGGTTAGGGATCGGGTTAGCATCAGGCCTAGGATAGTGCTAGGGTTAGGGTTAGGGTTAGCATCAGCCCTAGGATAGTGTTAGGATTAGGGTTAGCATCAACCCTAGGATAGTGTTAGGGTTAGGGTTAGGGTTAGCATCAGCCCTAGGATAGTGTTAGGGTTAGGGTTAGCCTCAGCCCTAGGAGAGTGTTAGGGTTACGGATAGGGTTAGCATCAGGCCTAGGATAGTGTTAGGGTTAGGGTTAGGGTTAGCATCAGCCCTAGGATAGTGTTAGTGTTATGGTTAGCATCAGCCTTAGGATAGTGTTAGGGTTAGGGTTAGCATCAGGCCTATGATAGTGTTAGGGTTAGGGTTAGCATCAGCCCTAGGATAGTGTTAGGGTTAGGGTTAGGGTTAGCATCAGCCCTAGGATAGTGTTAGCGTTAGGGTTATGGTTAGCATCAGCCCTAGGATAGTATTTGGGTTAGGGTTACCATCAGCCCTAGGATACTGTTAGGGTTAGGGTTAGGGTTAGCACCAGGCCCAGGATAGTGTTAGTGTTAGGGTTAGCATCAGCCTTAGGATAGTGTTAGGGTTAGGGTTAGGGTTAGCATCAGCCGTAGGATAGTGTTTGGGTTAGGGTTAGCCTCAGCCCTAAGATAGTGTTAGAGTTAGGGTTAGGGTTAGCATCAGCCCTAGGATAGTGTTAGTGTTAGGGTTAGTGTTAGCATCAGCCCTAGGATAGTGTTAGTGTTAGGGTTAGCATCAGCCCTAGGATAGTGTTATGGTTAGGGTTAGGGTTAGCATCATCCCTAGGATAGTGTTAGGGTTAGGGTTAGCATCAGCCGTAGGATAGTGTTAGGGTTAGGGTTAGGGTTAGCATCAGCCCTAGGATAGTGTTAAGGTTAGGGTTAGCATCAGCCATAGGATAGTGTTAGGGTTAGGGTTAGGGTTAGCATCAGCCCTAGGATAGTGTTAGGGTTAGTGTTAGCATCAGCCCTAGGATAGTGTTAGGGTTAGGGTTAGGGTTAGCATCAGCCCTAGGATAGTGTTAGGGTTAGGGTTAGCATCAACCCTAGGATAGTGTTAGGGTTAGGGTTAGGGTTAGCATGAGCCCTAGGATAGTGTTAGGGTTAGGGTTAGCCTCAGCCCTAGGAGAGTGTTAGCGTTAGGGATAGGGTTAGCATCAGGCCTAGGATAGTGTTAGGGTTAGGGTTAGGGTTATCATCAGGCCTAGGTCAGTGTTAGGGTTAGGGTTAGGGTTAGCATCAGCTCTAGGATAGTGTTAGGTTTAGGGTTAGCATCAGACCTAGGATAGTGTTAGGGTTAGGGTTAGGGTAAGCATCAGCCCTAGGATAGTGTAAGTGTTAGGGTTAAGGTTAGCATGAGGCCTAGGATAGTGTTAGGGTTAGGGTTAGCATCAGCCCTAGGATAGTGTTAGGGTTTGGGTTAGGGTTAGCATCAGCCCTAGGATAGTGTTAGGGTTATGGTTAGGTTTAGCATCAGCCCTAGGATAGTGTTAGGGTAAGGGTTAGGGTTAGCATCAGGCCTAGGATTGTGTTAGGGTTACGGTTAGAATCAGCCCTAGGATAGTGTTAGGGTTAGGGTTAGGGTTAGCATCAGCCCTAGGATAGTGTTAGGTTTAGGGTTATGGATATCATCAGGGCTAGGATATTGTTAGTGTTAGGGTTAGCATCAGCCCTATGATAGTGTTAGTGTTAGGGTTAGGGTTAGCATCAGCCCTAGGATAGTGTTAGGGTTAGGGTTAGGGTTAGCATCAGCCCTAGGATATTTTTGGGGTTAGGGTTAGCATCAGCCCTAGAATAGTGTTAGGGTTAGGGTTAGGGTTAGCACCAGGCCTAGGATAGTGTTAGTGTTAGGGTTAGCATCAGCCTTAGGATAGTGTTAGGGTTAGGGATAGGGTTAGCATCAGCCCTAGGATAGTGTTAGGGTTAGGGTTAGCCTCAGCCCTAGGATAGTGTTAGAGTTAGGGTTAGTGTTAGCATCAGCCCTAGGATAGTGTTAGGGTTAGGGTTTGGGTTAGCATCAGCCCTAGAATAGTGTTAGTGTTAGGGTTAGCATCAGCCCTAGGATAGTGTTAGCGTTAGGGTTAGGGTTAGCATCAGCCCTAGGATAGTGTTAGGGTTAGGGTTAGCCTCAGCCCTAGGAGAGTGTTAGGGTTAGGGATAGGGTTAGCATCAGGCCTAGGATAGTGTTAGGGTTAGGGTTAGGGTTAGCATCAGGCCTAGGATAGTGTTAGGGTTACGGTTAGAATCAGCCCTAGGATAGTGTTAGGGTTAGGGTTAGGGTTAGCATCAGCCCTAGGATAGTGTTAGGTTTAGGGTTAGGGATATCATCAGGCCTAGAATATTGTTAGGGTTAGGGTTAGCATCAGCCCTAGGATAGTGTTAGAGTTAGGGTTAGGGTTAGCATCAGCCCTAGGATAGTGTTAGTGTTAGGGTTCGGGTTAGCATCAGCCCTAGGATAGTGTTAGGGTTAGGCTTAGGGTTAGCATCAACCCTAGGATATTATTAGGGTTAGGGATAGCATCAGCCCTAGGATAGTGTTAGGGTTAGGGTTAGGGTTAGCATCAGCCCTAGGATAGTGTTAAGGTTAGGGTTAGGGTTATCATCAGGCCTAGGATAGTGTGAGGGCTAGGGTTAGCATCAGACTTAGGATAGTGTTAGGGTTAGGGTTAGGGTTAGCATCAGCCCTAGGATAGTGTTAGGGTTAGGGTTAGCATCAGCCCTAGGATAGTGTTAGAGTTAGGGTTAACATAAACCCTAGGATAGTGTTAGGGTTACGGTTAGGGTTATCATCAGGCCTAGGATAGTGTTAGGGTTAGGGTTAGCATCAGCCCTAGGATAGTGTTAGGGTTAGGGTTAGGGTTAGCATCAGCCCTAGGATAGTGTCAGGGTTAGGGTTATCATCAACCCTAGGATAGTGTTTGGGTTAGGGTTAGGGTTAGCATCAGCCTTAGGATAGTGTTAGGGTTAGGGTTATGGTTAGCATCAGCCGTAGGATAGTGTTTGGGTTAGGGTTAGCCTCAGCCCTAAGATAGTGTTAGAGTTAGGGTTAGGGTTAGCATCAGCCCTAGGATAGTGTTAGGGTTAGGGTTAGGGTTAGCATCAGCCCTAGGATAGTGTTAGTGTTAGGGTTAGCATCAGAACTAGGATAGTGTTAGGGTTAGGGTTAACATAAACCCTAGGATAGTGTTAGGGTTAGGTTTAGGTTTATCATCAGGCCTAGGATAGTGTTAGGGTTAGGGTTAGCATCAGCTCTAGGATAGTGTTAGGGTTAGGGTTAGGGTTAGCATCAGCCCTAGGATAGTGTTAAGGTTAGCTTTAGGGTTATCATCAGGCCTAGGATAGTGTGAGAGCGAGGGTTAGCATCAGACTTAGGATAGTGTTAGGGTTAGGGTTAGGGTTAGCATCAGCCCTAGGGTAGTTTTAGGGTTAGGGTTAGCATCAGCCCTAGGATAGTGTTAGGGTTAGGGTTAGGGTTAGCATCAGCCCTAGGATAGTGTTAGGGTTAGGGTTAGCATCAGCCCTAGGATAGTGTTAGGGTTAGGGTTAGGGTTAGCATCAGCCCTAGGATAGTGTTAGGATTAGGGTTAGCATCAACCCTAGGATAGTGTTAGGGTTAGGGTTAGGGTAAGCATCAGCCCTAGGATAGTGTTAGGGTTAGGGTTAGCCTCAGCCCTAGGAGAGTGTTAGGGTTAGGGATCGGGTTAGCATCAGGCCTAGGAAAGTGTTAGGGTTAGGGTTAGGGTTAGCATCAGCCCTAGGACAGTGTTAGGGTTAGGGTTAGCCTCAGGCCTAGGATAGTGTGAGGGTTAGGGTTAGCATCAGCCCTAGGATAGTGTTAGGGTTAGGGTTAGGGTAAGCATCAGCCCTAGAATAGTGTTAGGGTTATGGTTAGGTTTAGCATCAGTCCTAGGATAGTGTTAGGGTAAGGGTTAGGGTTAGCATCAGGCCTAGGATAGTGTTAGGGTTACGGTTAGCATCAGCCCTAGGATAGTGTTAGGGTTAGGGTTAGGGTTAGCATCAGCCCTAGGATAGTGTTAGGATTAGGGTTAGCATCAACCCTAGGATAGTGTTAGGGTTAGGGTTAGGGTTAGCATCAGCCCTAGGATAGTTTTAGGGTTAGGGTTAGCCTCAGCCCTAGGAGAGTGTTAGGGTTAGGGATAGGGTTAGCATCAGGCCTAGGATAGTGTTAGGGTTAGGGTTAGGGTTAGCATCAGCCCTAGGATAGTGTTAGTGTTATGGTTAGCATCAGCCCTAGGATAGTGTTAGGGTTAGGGTTAGCATCAGGCCTAGGATAGTGTTAGGCTTAGGGTTAGCATCAGCCCTAGGATAGTGTTAGGGTTAGGGATAGGGTTAGCATCAGCCCTAGGATAGTGTTAGGGTTAGGGTTAGGGTTAGGGTTAGCATCAACCCTAGGATAGTATTAGGGTTAGGGTTAGCATCAGCCCTAGGATAGTGTTAGGGTTAGGGTTAGGGTTAGCACCAGGCCTAGGATAGTGTTAGTGTTGGGGTTAGCATCAGCCTTAGGATAGTGTTAGGGTTAGGGTTAGGGTTAGCATCAGCCGTAGGATAGTGTTTGGGTTAGGGTTAGCCTCAGCCCTAAGATAGTGTTAGAGTTAGGGTTAGGGTTAGCATCAGCCCTAGGATAGTGTTAGGGTTAGGGTTAGGGTTAGCATCAGCCCTAGGATAGTGTTAGTGTTAGGGTTAGCATCAGCCCTAGGATAGTGTTAGGGTTAGGGTTAGGGTTAGCATCCACCCTAGGATAGTGTTAGGGTTAGGGTTAGGGTTAGCATCAGCCCTAGGATAGTGTTAGGGTTAGGGTTAACATAAACCCTAGGATAGTGTTAGGGTTAGGGTTAGGGTTAGCATCAGCCCTAGGATAGTGTTAAGGTTAGGGTTAGGGTTATCATCAGGCCTAGGATAGTGTGAGGGCTAGGGTTAGCATCAGACTTAGGATAGTGTTAGTGTTAGGGTTAGCATCAGCCCTAGGATAGTGTTAGGGTTAGGGTTAGGGTTAGCATCCGCCCTAGGATAGTGTTAGGGTTAGGGTTAGGGTTAGCATCAGCCCTAGGATAGTGCTAGGGTTAGGGTTAACATAAACCCTAGGATAGTGTTAGAGTTATGGTTAGGGTTAGCATCAGGCCTAGGATAGTGTTAAGGTTAGGGTTAGGGTTATCATCAGGCCTAGGATAATGTAGGGCTAGGGTTAGCATCAGACTTAGGATAGTGTTAGGGTTAGGGTTAGGGTTAGCATCAGCCCTAGGATAGTGTTAGGGTTAGGGTTAGCATCAGCCCTAGGGTAGTGTTAGGGTTAGGGTTAACATAAACCCTAGGATAGTGTTAGGGTTAGGGTTAGGGTTATCATCAGGCCTAGGATAGTGTTAGTGTTAGGGTTAGGGTTAGCATCAGTTAAAGGATTGTGATAGGGTTAGCATTATGGTTAGCATCAGCCCTAGGATAGTGTTAGGGTTAGGGTTAGGGTTAGCATCAGCCCTAGGATAGTGTTAGGGTTATGGTTAGCATCAGCCCTAGGAGAGTGTTAGGGTTAGGGTTAGGGTTATCATCAGGCCTAGGATAGTGTTAGGGTTAGGGATAGCATCAGCCCTAGGATAGTGTTAGGGTTAGGGTTAGGGTTAGCATCAGCCCTAGGATAGTGTTAGGGTTAGGGTTAGCATCAGCCCTAGGATACTGTTAGGGTTAGGGTTAGGGTTAGCATCAGGCCTAGGATAGTGTTAGGGTTACGGTTAGCATCAGCCCTAGGACAGTGTTAGGGTTAGGGTTAGGGTTAGCATCAGCCCTAGGATAGTGTTAGGGTTAGGGTTAGCATCAGCCCAAGGATAGTGTTAGGGTTAGGGTTAGGGTTAGCATGAGGCCTAGGTTAGTGTTAGGGTTAGGGTTAGCATTAGCCCTAGGATAGTGTTAGGGTTAGGATTAGGGTTAGCATCAGCCGTAGGATAGTGTTAGGGTTAGGGTTAGTCTCACCCTCAGATAGTGTTAGAGTTAGGGTTAGGGTTAGCATCAGCCCTAGGATAGTGTTAGGGTTAGGGTTAGGGTTAGCATCAGCCCTAGGATAGTGTTAGTGTTAGGGTTAGCATCAGCCCTAGGATAGTGTTAGAGTTAGGGTTAGCCTCAGCCCTAGGATAGTGTTAGAGTTAGGGTTAGTGTTAGCATCAGCCCTAGGATAGTGTTAGGGTTAGGGTTTGGGTTAGCATCAGCCCTAGGATAGTGTTAGTGTTAGGGTTAGCATCAGCCCTAGGATAGTGTTAGCGTTAGGGTTAGGGTTAGCATCAGCCCTAGGATAGTGTTAGGGTTAGGGTTAGCCTCAGCCCTAGGAGAGTGTTAGGGTTAGGGATAGGGTTAGCATCAGGCCTAGGATAGTGTTAGGGTTAGGGCTAGGGTTAGCATCAGGCCTAGGATAGTGTTAGGGTTACGGTTAGAATCAGCCCTAGGATAGTGTTAGGGTTAGGGTTAGGGTTAGCATCAGCCCTAGGATAGTGTTAGGTTTAGGGTTAGGGATATCATCAGGCCTAGGATATTGTTAGGGTTAGGGTTAGCATCAGCCCTAGGATAGTGTTAGAGTTATGGTTAGGGTTAGCATCAGCCCTAGGATAGTGTTAGTGTTAGGGTTAGTGTTAGCATCAGCCCTAGGATAGTGTTAGGGTTAGGCTTAGGGTTAGCATCAACCCTAGGATATTATTAGGGTTAGGGATAGCATCAGCCCTAGGATAGTGTTAGGGTTAGGGTTAGGGTTAGCATCAGCCCTAGGATAGTGTTAAGGTTAGGGTTAGGGTTATCATCAGGCCTAGGATAGTGTGAGGGCTAGGGTTAGCATCGGACTTAGGATAGTGTTAGGGTTAGGGTTAGGGTTAGCATCAGCCCTAGGATAGTGTTAGGGTTAGGGTTAGCATCAGCCCTAGGATAGTGTTAGGGTTAGGGTTAACATAAACCCTAGGATAGTGTTAGGGTTACGGTTAGGGTTATCATCAGGCCTAGGATAGTGTTAGGGTTAGGGTTAGCATCAGCCCTAGGATAGTGTTAGGGTTAGGGTTAGTGTTAGCATCAGCCGTAGGATAGTGTCAGGGTTAGGGTTAGCATCAACCCTAGGATAGTGTTTGGGTTAGGGTTAGGGTTAGCATCAGCCTTAGGATAGTGTTAGGGTTAGGGTTATGGTTAGCATCAGCCGTAGGATAGTGTTTGGGTTAGGGTTAGCCTCAGCCCTAAGATAGTGTTAGAGTTAGGGTTAGGGTTAGCATCAGCCCTAGGATAGTGTTAGGGTTAGGGTTAGGGTTAGCATCAGCCCTAGGATAGTGTTAGTGTTAGGGTTAGCATCAGAACTAGGATAGTGTTAGGGTTAGGGTTAACATAAACCCTAGGATAGTGTTAGGGTTAGGTTTAGGGTTATCATCAGGCCTAGGATAGTGTTAGGGTTAGGGTTAGCATCAGCTCTAGGATAGTGTTAGGGTTAGGGTTAGGGTTAGCATCAGCCCTAGGATAGTGTTAAGGTTAGCTTTAGGGTTATCATCAGGCCTAGGATAGTGTGAGAGCTAGGGTTAGCATCAGACTTAGGATAGTGTTACGGTTAGGGTTAGGGTTAGCATCAGCCCTAGGGTAGTGTTAGGGTTAGGGTTAGCATCAGCCCTAGGATAGTGTTAGGGTTAGGGTTAGGGTTAGCATCAGCCCTAGGATAGTGTTAGGGTTAGGGTTAGCATCAGCCCTAGGATAGTGTTAGGTTTAGGGTTAGGGTTAGCATCAGCCCTAGGATAGTGTTAGGATTAGGGTTAGCATCAACCCTAGGATAGTGTTAGGGTTAGGGTTAGGGTTAGCATCAGCCCTAGGATTGTGTTAGGGTTAGGGTTAGCCTCAGCCCTAGGAGAGGGTTAGGGTTAGGGATAGGGTTAGCATCAGGCCTAGGATAGTGTTAGGGTTAGGGTTAGGGTTAGCATCAGCCCTAGGATAGTGTTAGTGTTAGGGTTAGCATCAGCCCTAGGATAGTGTTAGGGTTAGTGTTAGAATCAGGCCTAGGATAGTGTTAGGGTTAGGGTTAGCATCAGCCCTAGGATAGTGTTAGGGTTAGGGATAGGGTTAGCATCAGCCCTAGGATAGTGTTAGGGTTAGGGTTAGGGTTAGCATCAACCCTAGGATAGTATTAGGGTTAGGGTTAGCATCAGCCCTAGGATAGTGTTAGGGTTAGGGTTAGGGTTAGCACCAGGCCTAGGATAGTGTTAGTGTTGGGGTTAGCATCAGCCTTAGGATAGTGTTAGGGTTAGGGTTATGGTTAGCATCAGCCCTAGGATAGTGTTAGGGTTAGGGTTAGCATCAGCCCTAGGATAGTGTTAGTGTTAGGGTTAACCTCAGCCCTAGGAGAGTGTTAGGGTTAGGGATAGGGTTAGCATCCACCAAAGGATAGTGTTAGGGTTAGGGTTAGGGTTAGCATCAGCCCTAGGATAGTGTTAGGGTTAGGGTTAACGTAAACCCTAGGATAGTGTTAGGGTTAGGGTTAGGGTTAGCATCAGCCCTAGGATAGTGTTAAGGTTAGGGTTAGGGTTATCATCAGGCCTAGGATAGTGTGAGGGCTAGGGTTAGCATCAGACTTAGGATAGTGTTAGTGTTAGGGTTAGCATCAGCCCTAGGATAGTGTTAGGGTTAGGGTTAGGGTTAGCATCCGCCCTAGGATAGTGTTAGGGTTAGGGTTAGGGTTAGCATCAGCCCTAGGATAGTGTTAGGGTTAGGGTTAACATAAACCCTAGGATAGTGTTAGGGTTAGGGTTAGGGTTAGCATCAGCCCTAGGATAGTGTTAAGGTTAGGGTTAGGGTTATCATCAGGCTTAGGATAATGTAGGGCTAGGGTTAGCATCAGACTTAGGATAGTGTTAGGGTTAGGGTTAGGGTTAGCATCAGCCTTAGGATAGTGTTAGGGTTAGGGTTAGCATCAGCCCTAGGATAGTGTTAGGGTTAGGGTTAACATAAACCCTAGGATATTGTTAGGGTTAGGGTTAGGGTTATCATCAGGCCTAGGATAGTGTTAGTGTTAGGGTTAGGGTTAGCATCAGTTAAAGGATTGTGTTAGGGTTAGCATTATGGTTAGCATCAGCCCTAGGATAGTGTTAGGGTTAGGGTTAGGGTTAGCATAAGCCCTAGGATATTATTAGGGTTATGGTTAGCATCAGCCCTAGGAGAGTGTTAGGGTTAGGGTTAGGGTTATCATCAGGCCTAGGATAGTGTTAGGGTTAGGGATAGCATCAGCCCTAGGATAGTGTTAGGGTTAGGGTTAGGGTTAGCATCAGCCCTAGGATAGTGTTATGGTTAGGGTTAGCATCAGCCCTAGGATAGTGTTAGGGTTAGGGTTAGGGTTAGCATCAGGCCTAGGATAGTGTTAGGGTTACGGTTAGCATCAGCCCTAGGACAGTGTTAGGGTTAGGGTTAGGGTTAGCATCAGCCCTAGGATAGTGTTAGGGTTAGGGTTAGCATCAGCCCTAGGATAGTGTTAGGGTTAGGGTTAGGGTTAGCATGAGGCCTAGGATAGTGTTAGGGTTAGGGTTAGCATTAGCCCTAGGATAGTGTTAGGGTTAGGATTAGGGTTAGCATCAGCCGTAGGATAGTGTTAGGGTTAGGGTTAGCCTCAACCCTCAGATAGTGTTAGAGTTAGGGTTAGGGTTAGCATCAGCCCTAGGATAGTTTTAGGGTTAGGGTTAGGGTTAGCATCAGCCCTAGGATAGTGTTAGTGTTAGGGTTAGCATTAGCCCTATGATAGTGTTAGGGTTAGGGTTAGGGTTAGCATCCGCCCTAGGATAGTGTTAGGGTTAGGGATAGGGTTAGCATCAGCCCTAGGATAGTGTTAGGGTTATGGTTAGGTTTAGCATCAGCCCTAGGATAGTGTTAGGGTAAGGGTTAGGGTTAGCATCAGGCCTAGGATTGTGTTAGGGTTACGGTTAGAATCAGCCCTAGGATAGTGTTAGGGTTAGGGTTAGGGTTAGCATCAGCCCTAGGATAGTGTTAGGTTTAGGGTTATGGATATCATCAGGGCTAGGATATTGTTAGTGTTAGGGTTAGCATCAGCCCTAGGATAGTGTTAGTGTTAGGGTTAGGGTTAGCATCAGCCCTAGGATAGTGTTAGGGTTAGGGTTAGGGTTAGCATCAGCCCTAGGATAGTGTTAGGGTTAGGGTTAGGGTTAGCATCAGCCCTAGGATAGTGTTAGGGTTAGGGTTAGTGTTAGCATCAGCCCTAGGATAGTGTTAGGGTTAGGGTTTGGGTTAGCATCAGCCCTAGGATAGTGTTAGTGTTAGGGTTAGCATCAGCCCTAGGATAGTGTTAGCGTTAGGGTTAGGGTTAGCATCAGCCCTAGGATAGTGTTAGGGTTAGGGTTAGCCTCAGCCCTAGGAGAGTGGTAGGGTTAGGGATAGGGTTAGCATCAGGCCTAGGATAGTGTTAGGGTTAGGGTTAGGGTTAGCATCAGGCCTAGGATAGTGTTAGGGTTACGGTTAGAATCAGCCCTAGGATAGTGTTAGGGTTAGGGTTAGGGTTTGCATCAGCCCTAGGATAGTGTTAGGTTTAGGGTTAGGGATATCATCAGGCCTAGGATATTGTTAGGGTTAGGGTTAGCATCAGCCCTAGGATAGTGTTAGAGTTAGGGTTAGGGTTACCATCAGCCCTAGGATAGTGTTAGTGTTAGGGTTAGGGTTAGCATCAGCCCTAGGATAGTGTTAGGGTTAGGCTTAGGGTTAGCATCAACCCTAGGATATTATTAGGGTTAGGGTTAGCATCAGCCCTAGGATAGTGTTAGGGTTAGGGTTAGGGTTAGCATCAGCCCTAGGATAGTGTTAAGGTTAGGGTTAGGGTTATCATCAGGCCTAGGATAGTGTGAGGGCTAGGGTTAGCATCAGACTTAGGATAGTGTTAGGGTTAGGGTTAGGGTTAGCATCAGCCCTAGGATAGTGTTAGGGTTAGGGTTAGCATCAGCCCTAGGATAGTGTTAGTGTTAGGGTTAACATAAACCCTAGGATAGTGTTAGGGTTACGGTTAGGGTTATCATCAGGCCTAGGATAGTGTTAGGGTTAGGGTTAGCATCAGCCCTAGGATAGTGTTAGGGTTAGGGTTAGGGTTAGCATCAGCCCTAGGATAGTGTCAGGGTTAGGGTTACCATCAACCCTAGGATAGTGTTTGGGTTAGGGTTAGGGTTAGCATCAGCCTTAGGATAGTGTTAGGGTTAGGGTTATGGTTAGCATCAGCCGTAGGATAGTGTTTGGGTTAGGGTTAGCCTCAGCCCTAAGATAGTGTTAGAGTTAGGGTTAGGGTTAGCATCAGCCCTAGGATAGTGTTAGGGTTAGGGTTAGGGTTAGCCTCAGCCCTAGGATAGTGTTAGTGTTAGGGTTAGCATCAGACCTAGGATAGTGTTAGGGTTAGGGTTAACATTAACCCTAGGATAGTGTTAGGGTTAGGTTTAGGGTTATCATCAGGCCTAGGATAGTGTTAGGGTTAGGGTCAGCATCAGCTCTAGGATAGTGTTAGGGTTAGGGTTAGGGTTAGCATCAGCCCTAGGATAGTGTTAGTGTTATGGTTAGCATCAGCCCTTTGATAGTGTTAGGGTTAGGGTTAGGGTTAGCATCAGCCCTAGGATAGTGTTAAGGTTAGGGTTAGGGTTATCATCAGGCCTAGGATAATGTAGGGCTAGGGTTAGCATCAGACTTAGGATAGTGTTAGGGTTAGGGTTAGGGTTAGCATCCGCCCTAGGATAGTGTTAGGGTTAGGGTTAGTGTTAGCATCAGCCCTAGGATAGTGTTAGGGTTAGGGTTAACATAAACCCTAGGATAGTGTTAGGGTTAGGGTTAGGGTTATCATCAGGCCTAGGATAGTGTTAGTGTTAGGGTTAGGGTTAGCATCAGTTAAAGGATTGTGTTAGGGTTAGCATTATGGTTAGCATCAGCCCTAGGATAGTGTTAGGGTTAAGGTTAGGGTTAGCATCAGCCCTAGGATAGTGTAAGGGTTATGGTTAGCATCAGCCCTAGGAGAGTGTTAGGGTTAGGGTTAGGGTTATCATCAGGCCTAGGATAGTGTTAGGGTTAGGGATAGCATCAGCCCTAGGATAGTGTTAGGGTTAGGGTTAGGGTTAGCATCAGCCCTAGGATAGTGTTATGGTTAGGGTTAGCATCAGCCCTAGGATAGTGTTAGGGTTAGGGTTAGGGTTAGCATCAGGCCTAGGATAGTGTTAGGGTTACGGTTAGCATCAGCCCTAGGACAGTGTTAGGGTTAGGGTTAGGGTTAGCATCAGCCCTAGGATAGTGTTAGGGTTAGGGTTAGCATCAGCACTAGGATAGTGTTAGGGTTAGGATTAGGGTTAGCATAAGGCCTAGGATAGTGTTAGGGTTAGGGTTAGCATTAGCCCTAGGATAGTGTTAGGGTTAGGATTAGGGTTAGCATCAGCTGTAGGATAGTGTTAGGGTTAGGGTTAGCCTCAACCCTCAGATAGTGTTAGAGTTAGGGTTAGGGTTAGCATCAGCCCTAGGATAGTGTTAGGGTTAGGGTTAGGGTTAGCATCAGCCCTAGGATAGTGTTAGTGTTAGGGTTAGCATTAGCCCTAGGATAGTGTTAGGGTTAGGGTTAGGGTTAGCATCCACCCTAGGATAGTGTTAGGGTTAGGGTTAGGGTTAGCATCAGCCCTAGGATAGTGTTAGGGTTAGGGTTAACATAAACCCTAGGATAGTGTTAGGGTTAGGGTTAGGGTTAGCATCAGCCCTAGGATAGTGTTAAGGTTAGGGTTAGGGTTATCATCAGGCCTAGGATAGTGTGAGGGCTAGGGTTAGCATCAGACTTAGGATAGTGTTAGTGTTAGGGTTACCATCAGCCCTAGGATAGTGTTAGGGTTAGGGTTAGGGTTAGCATCCGCCCTAGGATAGTGTTAGGGTTAGGGTTAGGGTTAGCATCAGCCCTAGGATAGTGTTAGGGTTAGGGTTAACATAAACCCTAGGATAGTGTTAGGGTTAGGGTTAGGGTTAGCATCAGCCCTAGGATAGTGTTAGGGTTAGGGTTAACATAAACCCTAGGATAGTGTTAGGGTTAGGGTTAGGGTTATCATCAGGCCTAGGATAGTGTTAGTGTTAGGGTTAGGGTTAGCATCAGTTAAAGGATTGTGTTAGGGTTAGCATTATGGTTAGCATCAGCCCTAGGATAGTGTTAGGGTTAGGGTTAAGGTTAGCATCAGCCCTAGGATAGTGTTAGGGTTATGGTTAGCATCAGCCCTAGGAGAGTGTTAGGGTTAGGGTTAGGGTTATCATCAGGCCTAGGATAGTGTTAGGGTTAGGGATAGCATCAGCCCTAGGATAGTGTTAGGGTTAGGGTTAGGGTTAGCATCAGCCCTAGGATAGTGTTATGGTTAGGGTTAGCATCAGCCCTAGGATAGTGTTAGGGTTAGGGTAAGGGTTAGCATCAGGCCTAGGATAGTGTTAGGGTTACGGTTAGCATCAGCCCTAGGACAGTGTTAGGGTTAGGGTTAGGGTTAGCATCAGCCCTAGGATAGTGTTAGGGTTAGGGTTAGCATCAGCACTAGGATAGTGTTAGGGTTAGGGTTAGGGTTAGCATGAGGCCTAGGATAGTGTTAGGGTTAGGGTTAGCATTAGCCCTAGGATAGTGTTAGGGTTAGGATTAGGGTTACAATCAGCCGTAGGATAGTGTTAGGGTTAGGGTTAACCTCAACCCTCAGATAGTGTTAGAGTTAGGGTTAGGGTTAGCATCAGCCCTAGGATAGTGTTAGGGTTAGGGTTAGGGTTAGCATCAGCCCTAGGATAGTGTTAGTGTTAGGGTTAGCATTAGCCCTATGATAGTGTTAGGGTTAGGGTTAGGGTTAGCATCCGCCCTAGGATAGTGTCAGGGTTAGGGATAGGGTTAGCATCAGCCCTAGGATAGTGTTAGGGTTATGGTTAGGTTTAGCATCAGCCCTAGGATAGTGTTAGGGTAAGGGTTAGGGTTAGCATCAGGCCTAGGATTGTGTTAGGGTTACGGTTAGAATCAGCCCTAGGATAGTGTTAGGGTTAGGGTTAGGGTTAGCATCAGCCCTAGGATAGTGTTAGGTTTAGGGTTATGGATATCATCAGGGCTAGGATATTGTTAGTGTTAGGGTTAGCATCAGCCCTAGGATAGTGTTAGTGTTAGGGTTAGGGTTAGGATCAGCCCTAGGATAGTGTTAGGGTTAGGGTTAGGGTTAGCATCAGCCCTAGGATAGTGTTAGGGTTAGGGTTAGGGTTAGCATCAGCCCTAGGATATTTTTGGGGTTAGGGTTAGCATCAGCCCTAGAATAGTGTTAGGGTTAGGGTTAGGGTTAGCACCAGGCCTAGGATAGTGTTAGTGTTAGGGTTAGCATCAGCCTTAGGATAGTGTTAGGGT
The DNA here is from genome assembly GCF_020740605.2 of Lemur catta. Classification (NCBI taxonomy): domain Eukaryota; kingdom Metazoa; phylum Chordata; class Mammalia; order Primates; family Lemuridae; genus Lemur; species Lemur catta. Next base: position 112,056,803 of record NC_059131.1, on the reverse strand, counting down.
TAGGGATAGGGTTAGCATCAGCCCTAGGATAGTGTTAGGGTTAGGGTTAGCCTCAGACCTAGGATAGTGTTAGAGTTAGGGTTAGTGTTAGCATCAGCCCTAGGATAGTGTTAGGGTTAGGGTTTGGGTTAGCATCAGCCCTAGGATAGTGTTAGTGTTAGGGTTAGCATCAGCCCTAGGATAGTGTTAGCGTTATGGTTAGGGTTAGCATCAGCCCTAGGATAGTGTTAGGGTTAGGGTTAGCCTCAGCCCTAGGAGAGTGTTAGGGTTAGGGATAGGGTTAGCATCAGGCCTAGGATAGTGTTAGGGTTAGGGTTAGGGTTAGCATCAGGCCTAGGATAGTGTTAGGGTTACGGTTAGAATCAGCCCTAGGATAGTGTTAGGGTTAGGGTTAGGGTTAGCATCAGCCCTAGGATAGTGTTAGGTTTAGGGTTAGGGATATCATCAGGCCTAGGATATTGTTAGGGTTAGGGTTAGCATCAGCCCTAGGATAGTGTTAGAGTTAGGGTTAGGGTTAGCATCAGCCCTAGGATAGTGTCAGTGTTAGGGTTAGGGTTAGCATCAGCCCTAGGATAGTGTTAGGGTTAGGCTTAGGGTTAGCATCAACCCTAGGATATTATTAGGGTTAGGGTTAGCATCAGCCCTAGGATAGTGTTAGGGTTAGGGTTAGGGTTAGCACCAGGCCTAGGATAGTGTTAGTGTTAGGGTTAACATCAGCCTTAGGATAGTGTTAGGGTTAGGGTTAGGGTTAGCATCAGCCGTAGGATAGTGTTAGGGTTAGGGTTAGCCTCAGCCCTAGGATAGTGTTAGAGTTAGGGTTAGGGTTAGCATCAGCCCTAGGATAGTGTTAGGGTTAGGGTAAGGGTTAGCATCAGCCCTAGGATAGCATTAGGGTTAGGGTTAGGGTTAGGGTTAGCGTTAGCATCAGCTCTAGGATAGTGTTAGGGTTAGGGTTAGGGTTAGCATCAGTCCTAGGATAGTGTTAGGGTTAGGGTTAGGGTTAGCATCAGCCCTAGGATAGTGTTAGGGTTAGGGTTAGCATCAGCCCTAGGATAGTGTTAGGGTTAGGGTTAGGGTTAGCATCAGCCCTAGGATAGTGTTAGGGTTACGGTTAGCATCAGCCCTAGGATAGTGTTAGGGTTAGGGTTAGGGTTAGCATCAGCCCTAGGATAGTGTTAGGGTTAGTGTTAGCATCAGCCCTAGGATAGTGTTAGGGTTAGGGTTATGGTTAGCATCAGCCCTAGGATAGTGTTAGGGTTAGGGTTAGCATCAACCCTAGGATAGTGTTAGGGTTAGGGTTAGGGTTAGCATCAGCCCTAGGATAGTGTTAGTGTTAGGGTTAACCTCAGCCCTAGGAGAGTGTTAGGGTTAGGGATAGGGTTAGCATCAGGCCTAGGATAGTGTTAGCGTTAGGGTTAGGGTTAACATCAGCCCTAGGATAGTGTTAGGGTTAGGGTTAGCATCAGGCCTAGGATAGTGTTAGGGTTAGGGTTAGCATCAGCCCTAGGAGAGTGTTAGGGTTATGGTTAGGGTTAGCATCAGCCCTAGGATAGTGTTAGGGTTAGGGTTAACATCAGCCCTAGGATAGTATTAGGGTTAGGGTTAGGGTTAGCATCAGCCCTAGGATAGTGTTAGGTTTAGGGTTAGCATCAGACCTAGGATAGTGTTAGGGTTAGGGTTAGCATCAGGCCTAGGATAGTGTTAGGGTTATGGTTAGCATCAGCCCTAGGAGAGTGTTAGGGTTAGGGTTAGGGTTAGCATCAGCCCTAGGATAGTGTTAGGGTTAGGGTTAACATCAGCCCTAGGAGAGTGTTAAGGTTAGGGTTAGGGTTAGCATCAGCCCTAGGATAGTGTTAGGTTTAGGGTTATCATCAGAACTAGGATAGTGTTAGGGTTAGGGTTAGGGTTAGCATCAGCCCTAGGATAGTGTTAGGGTTAGGGTTAGCATCAGCACTAGGATAGTGTTAGGGTTAGGGTTAACATAAACCCTAGGATAGTGTTAGGGTTAGGTTTAGGGTTATCATCAGGCCTAGGATAGTGTTAGGGTTAGGGTTAGCATCAGCTCTAGGATAGTGTTAGGGTTAGGGTTAGGGTTAGCATCAGCCCTAGGATAGTGTTAAGGTTAGGGATAGGGTTATCATCAGGCCTAGGATAGTGTGAGTGCTAGGGTTAGCATCAGACTTAGGATAGTGTTAGGTTTAGGGTTAGGGTTAGCATCAGCCCTAGGATAGTGTTAGGGTTAGGGTTAGCATCAGCCCTAGGATAGTGTTAGGGTTAGGGTTAGGGTTAGCATCAGCCCTAGGATAGTGTTAGGGTTAGGGTTAGCATCAGCCCTAGGATAGTGTTAGGGTTAGGGTTAGGGTTAGCATCAGCCCTAGGATAGTGTTAGGATTAGGGTTAGCATCAACCCTAGGATAGTGTTAGGGTTAGGGTTAGGGTTAGCATCAGCCCTAGGATAGTGTTAGTGTTAGGGTTAGCCTCAGCCCTAGGAGAGTGTTAGGGTTAGGGTTAGCATCAGCCCTAGAATAGTGTTAGGGTTAGGGTTAGGGTTAGCACCAGGCCTAGGATAGTGTTAGTGTTAGGGTTAGCATCAGCCTTAGGATAGTGTTAGGGTTAGGGTTAGGGTTAGCATCAGCCGTAGGATAGTGTTTGGGTTAGGGTAGCCTCAGCCCCAAGATAGTGTTAGAGTTAGGGTTAGGGTTAGCATCAGCCCTAGGATAGTGTTAGGGTTAGGGTTAGCATCAGCACTAGGATAGTGTTAGGGTTAGGGTTAACATAAACCCTAGGATAGTGTTAGGGTTAGGTTTAGGGTTATCATCAGGCCTAGGATAGTGTTAGGGTTAGGGTTAGCATCAGCTCTAGGATAGTGTTAGGGTTAGGGTTAGGGTTAGCATCAGCCCTAGGATAGTGTTAAGGTTAGGGATAGGGTTATCATCAGGCCTAGGATATTGTGAGTGCTAGGGTTAGCATCAGACTTAGGATAGTGTTAGGGTTAGGGTTAGGGTTAGCATCAGCCCTAGGATAGTGTTAGGGTTAGGGTTAGCATCAGCCCCAGGATAGTGTTAGGGTTAGGGTTAGGGTTAGCATCAGCCCTAGGATAGTGTTAGGGTTAGGGTTAGCATCAGCCCTAGGATAGTGTTAGGGTTAGGGTTAGGGTTAGCATCAGCCCTAGGATAGTGTTAGGATTAGGGTTAGCATCAACCCTAGGATAGTGTTAGGGTTAGGGTTAGGGTTAGCATCAGCCCTAGGATAGTGTTAGGGTTAGGGATAGCCTCAGCCGTAGGAGAGTGTTAGGGTTAGAAATAGGGTTAGCATCAGGCCTAGGATAGTGTTAGGGTTAGGGTTAGGGTTAGCATCAGCCCTAGGATAGTGTTAGTGTTAGGGTTAGCATCAGCCCTAGGATAGTGTTAGGGTTAGGGTTAGCATCAGGCCTAGGATAGTGTTAGGGTTAGGGTTAGCGTCAGCCCTAGGATAGTGTTAGGGTTAGGGATAGGGTTAGCATCAGCCCTAGGATAGTGTTAGGGTTAGGGTTAGGGTTAGCATCAACCCTAGGATAGTATTAGGGTTAGGGTTAGCATCAGCCCTAGGATAGTGTTAGGGTTAGGGTTAGGGTTAGCACCAGGCCTAGGATAGTGTTAGTGTTAGGGTTAGCATCAGCCTTAGGATAGTGTTAGGGTTAGGGTTAGGGTTAGCACCAGGCCTAGCATAGTGTTAGTGTTAGGGTTAGCATCAGCCTTAGGATAGTGTTAGGGTTAGGGTTAGGGTTAGCATCAGCCGTAGGATAGTGTTTGGGTTAGGGTTAGCCTCAGCCCTAAGATAGTGTTAGAGTTAGGGTTAGGGTTAGCATCAGCCCTAGGATAGTGTTAGGGTTAGGGTTAGGGTTAGCATCAGCCCTAGGATAGTGTTAGTGTTAGGGTTAGCATCAGCCCTAGGATAGTGTTAGGGTTAGGGTTAGGGTTAGCATCCGCCCTAGGACAGTGTTAGGGTTAGGGTTAGGGTTAGCATCAGCCCTAGGATAGTGTTAGGGTTAGGGTTAACATAAACCCTAGGATAGTGTTAGGGTTAGGGTTAGGGTTAGCATCAGCCCTAGGATAGTGTTAAGGTTAGGGTTAGGGTTATCATCAGGCCTAGGATAGTGTGAGGGCTAGGGTTAGCATCAGACTTAGGATAGTGTTAGGGTTAGGGTTAGGGTTAGCATCAGCCCTAGGATAGTGTTAGGGTTAGGGTTAGCATCAGCCCTAGGATAGTGTTAGGGTTAGGGTTAGGGTTAGCATCAGCCCTAGGATAGTGTCAGGGTTAGGGTTAGCATCAACCCTAGGATAGTGTTTGGGTTAGGGTTAGGGTTAGCATCAGCCTTAGGATAGTGTTAGGGTTAGGGTTATGGTTAGCATCAGCCGTAGGATAGTGTTTGGGTTAGGGTTAGCCTCAGCCCTAAGATAGTGTTAGAGTTAGGGTTAGGGTTAGCATCAGCCCTAGGATAGTGTTAGGGTTAGGGTTAGGGTTAGCATCAGCCCTAGGATAGTGTTAGTGTTAGGGTTAGCATCAGCCCTAGGATAGTGTTAGGGTTAGGGTTAACATAAACCCTAGGATAGTGTTAGGGTTAGGTTTAGGGTTATCATCAGGCCTAGGATAGTGTTAGGGTTAGGGTTAGCATCAGCTCTAGGATAGTGTTAGGGTGAGGGTTAGGGTTAGCATCAGCCCTAGGATAGTGTTAGGGTTATGGTTAGGTTTAGCATCAGCCCTAGGATAGTGTTAGGGTAAGGGTTAGGGTTAGCATCAGGCCTAGGATTGTGTTAGGGTTACGGTTAGAATCAGCCCTAGGATAGTGTTAGGGTTAGGGTTAGGGTTAGCATCAGCCCTAGGATAGTGTTAGGTTTAGGGTTATGGATATCATCAGGGCTAGGATATTGTTAGTGTTAGGGTTAGCATCAGCCCTAGGATAGTGTTAGTGTTAGGGTTAGGGTTAGGATCAGCCCTAGGATAGTGTTAGGGTTAGGGTTAGGGTTAGCATCAGCCCTAGGATAGTGTTAGGGTTAGGGTTAGGGTTAGCATCAGCCCTAGGATATTTTTGGGGTTAGGGTTAGCATCAGCCCTAGAATAGTGTTAGGGTTAGGGTTAGGGTTAGCACCAGGCCTAGGATAGTGTTAGTGTTAGGGTTAGCATCAGCCTTAGGATAGTGTTAGGGTTAGGGATAGGGTTAGCATCAGCCCTAGGATAGTGTTAGGGTTAGGGTTAGCCTCAGACCTAGGATAGTGTTAGAGTTAGGGTTAGTGTTAGCATCAGCCCTAGGATATTGTTAGGGTTAGGGTTTGGGTTAGCATCAGCCCTAGGATAGTGTTAGTGTTAGGGTTAGCATCAGCCCTAGGATAGTGTTAGCGTTATGGTTAGGGTTAGCATCAGCCCTAGGATAGTGTTAGGGTTAGGGTTAGCCTCAGCCCTAGGAGAGTGTTAGGGTTAGGGATAGGGTTAGCATCAGGCCTAGGATAGTGTTAGGGTTAGGGTTAGGGTTAGCATCAGGCCTAGGATAGTGTTAGGGTTACGGTTAGAATCAGCCCTAGGATAGTGTTAGGGTTAGGGTTAGGGTTAGCATCAGCCCTAGGATAGTGTTAGGTTTAGGGTTAGGGATATCATCAGGCCTAGGATATTGTTAGGGTTAGGGTTAGCATCAGCCCTAGGATAGTGTTAGAGTTAGGGTTAGGGTTAGCATCAGCCCTAGGATAGTTTCAGTGTTAGGGTTAGGGTTAGCATCAGCCCTAGGATAGTGTTAGGGTTAGGCTTAGGGTTAGCATCAACCCTAGGATATTATTAGGGTTAGGGTTAGCATCAGCCCTAGGATAGTGTTAGGGTTAGGGTTAGGGTTAGCACCAGGCCTAGGATAGTGTTAGTGTTAGGGTTAACATCAGCCTTAGGATAGTGTTAGGGTTAGGGTTAGGGTTAGCATCAGCCGTAGGATAGTGTTAGGGTTAGGGTTAGCCTCAGCCCTAGGATAGTGTTAGAGTTAGGGTTAGGGTTAGCATCAGCCCTAGGATAGTGTTAGGGTTAGGGTAAGGGTTAGCATCAGCCCTAGGATAGCATTAGGGTTAGGGTTAGGGTTAGGGTTAGCGTTAGCATCAGCTCTAGGATAGTGTTAGGGTTAGGGTTAGGGTTAGCATCAGTCCTAGGATAGTGTTAGGGTTAGGGTTAGGGTTAGCATCAGCCCTAGGATAGTGTTAGGGTTAGGGTTAGCATCAGCCCTAGGATAGTGTTAGGGTTAGGGTTAGGGTTAGCATCAGCCCTAGGATAGTGTTAGGGTTACGGTTAGCATCAGCCCTAGGATAGTGTTAGGGTTAGGGTTAGGGTTAGCATCAGCCCTAGGATAGTGTTAGGGTTAGTGTTAGCATCAGCCCTAGGATAGTGTTAGGGTTAGGGTTATGGTTAGCATCAGCCCTAGGATAGTGTTAGGGTTAGGGTTAGCATCAACCCTAGGATAGTGTTAGGGTTAGGGTTAGGGTTAGCATCAGCCCTAGGATAGTGTTAGTGTTAGGGTTAACCTCAGCCCTAGGAGAGTGTTAGGGTTAGGGATAGGGTTAGCATCAGGCCTAGGATAGTGTTAGCGTTAGGGTTAGGGTTAACATCAGCCCTAGGATAGTGTTAGGGTTAGGGTTAGCATCAGGCCTAGGATAGTGTTAGGGTTAGGGTTAGCATCAGCCCTAGGAGAGTGTTAGGGTTATGGTTAGGGTTAGCATCAGCCCTAGGATAGTGTTAGGGTTAGGGTTAACATCAGCCCTAGGATAGTATTAGGGTTAGGGTTAGGGTTAGCATCAGCCCTAGGATAGTTTTAGGTTTAGGGTTAGCATCAGACCTAGGATAGTGTTAGGGTTAGGGTTAGCATCAGGCCTAGGATAGTGTTAGGGTTATGGTTAGCATCAGCCCTAGGAGAGTGTTAGGGTTAGGGTTAGGGTTAGCATCAGCCCTAGGATAGTGTTAGGGTTAGGGTTAGGGTTAGCATCAGCCCTAGGATAGTGTTAGTGTTAGGGTTAGCATCAGCCCTAGGATAGTGTTAGGGTTAGGGTTAGGGTTAGCATCCGCCCTAGGACAGTGTTAGGGTTAGGGTTAGGGTTAGCATCAGCCCTAGGATAGTGTTAGGGTTAGGGTTAACATAAACCCTAGGATAGTGTTAGGGTTAGGGTTAGGGTTAGCATCAGCCCTAGGATAGTGTTAAGGTTAGGGTTAGGGTTATCATCAGGCCTAGGATAGTGTGAGGGCTAGGGTTAGCATCAGACTTAGGATAGTGTTAGGGTTAGGGTTAGGGTTAGCATCAGCCCTAGGATAGTGTTAGGGTTAGGGTTAGCATCAGCCCTAGGATAGTGTTAGGGTTAGGGTTAGGGTTAGCATCAGCCCTAGGATAGTGTCAGGGTTAGGGTTAGCATCAACCCTAGGATAGTGTTTGGGTTAGGGTTAGGGTTAGCATCAGCCTTAGGATAGTGTTAGGGTTAGGGTTATGGTTAGCATCAGCCGTAGGATAGTGTTTGGGTTAGGGTTAGCCTCAGCCCTAAGATAGTGTTAGAGTTAGGGTTAGGGTTAGCATCAGCCCTAGGATAGTGTTAGGGTTAGGGTTAGGGTTAGCATCAGCCCTAGGATAGTGTTAGTGTTAGGGTTAGCATCAGCCCTAGGATAGTGTTAGGGTTAGGGTTAACATAAACCCTAGGATAGTGTTAGGGTTAGGTTTAGGGTTATCATCAGGCCTAGGATAGTGTTAGGGTTAGGGTTAGCATCAGCTCTAGGATAGTGTTAGGGTGAGGGTTAGGGTTAGCATCAGCCCTAGGATAGTGTTAGGGTTATGGTTAGGTTTAGCATCAGCCCTAGGATAGTGTTAGGGTAAGGGTTAGGGTTAGCATCAGGCCTAGGATTGTGTTAGGGTTACGGTTAGAATCAGCCCTAGGATAGTGTTAGGGTTAGGGTTAGGGTTAGCATCAGCCCTAGGATAGTGTTAGGTTTAGGGTTATGGATATCATCAGGGCTAGGATATTGTTAGTGTTAGGGTTAGCATCAGCCCTAGGATAGTGTTAGTGTTAGGGTTAGGGTTAGGATCAGCCCTAGGATAGTGTTAGGGTTAGGGTTAGGGTTAGCATCAGCCCTAGGATAGTGTTAGGGTTAGGGTTAGGGTTAGCATCAGCCCTAGGATATTTTTGGGGTTAGGGTTAGCATCAGCCCTAGAATAGTGTTAGGGTTAGGGTTAGGGTTAGCACCAGGCCTAGGATAGTGTTAGTGTTAGGGTTAGCATCAGCCTTAGGATAGTGTTAGGGTTAGGGATAGGGTTAGCATCAGCCCTAGGATAGTGTTAGGGTTAGGGTTAGCCTCAGACCTAGGATAGTGTTAGAGTTAGGGTTAGTGTTAGCATCAGCCCTAGGATAGTGTTAGGGTTAGGGTTTGGGTTAGCATCAGCCCTAGGATAGTGTTAGTGTTAGGGTTAGCATCAGCCCTAGGATAGTGTTAGCGTTATGGTTAGGGTTAGCATCAGCCCTAGGATAGTGTTAGGGTTAGGGTTAGCCTCAGCCCTAGGAGAGTGTTAGGGTTAGGGATAGGGTTAGCATCAGGCCTAGGATAGTGTTAGGGTTAGGGTTAGGGTTAGCATCAGGCCTAGGATAGTGTTAGGGTTACGGTTAGAATCAGCCCTAGGATAGTGTTAGGGTTAGGGTTAGGGTTAGCATCAGCCCTAGGATAGTGTTAGGTTTAGGGTTAGGGATATCATCAGGCCTAGGATATTGTTAGGGTTAGGGTTAGCATCAGCCCTAGGATAGTGTTAGAGTTAGGGTTAGGGTTAGCATCAGCCCTAGGATAGTTTCAGTGTTAGGGTTAGGGTTAGCATCAGCCCTAGGATAGTGTTAGGGTTAGGCTTAGGGTTAGCATCAACCCTAGGATATTATTAGGGTTAGGGTTAGCATCAGCCCTAGGATAGTGTTAGGGTTAGGGTTAGGGTTAGCACCAGGCCTAGGATAGTGTTAGTGTTAGGGTTAACATCAGCCTTAGGATAGTGTTAGGGTTAGGGTTAGGGTTAGCATCAGCCGTAGGATAGTGTTAGGGTTAGGGTTAGCCTCAGCCCTAGGATAGTGTTAGAGTTAGGGTTAGGGTTAGCATCAGCCCTAGGATAGTGTTAGGGTTAGGGTAAGGGTTAGCATCAGCCCTAGGATAGCATTAGGGTTAGGGTTAGGGTTAGGGTTAGCGTTAGCATCAGCTCTAGGATAGTGTTAGGGTTAGGGTTAGGGTTAGCATCAGTCCTAGGATAGTGTTAGGGTTAGGGTTAGGGTTAGCATCAGCCCTAGGATAGTGTTAGGGTTAGGGTTAGCATCAGCCCTAGGATAGTGTTAGGGTTAGGGTTAGGGTTAGCATCAGCCCTAGGATAGTGTTAGGGTTACGGTTAGCATCAGCCCTAGGATAGTGTTAGGGTTAGGGTTAGGGTTAGCATCAGCCCTAGGATAGTGTTAGGGTTAGTGTTAGCATCAGCCCTAGGATAGTGTTAGGGTTAGGGTTATGGTTAGCATCAGCCCTAGGATAGTGTTAGGGTTAGGGTTAGCATCAACCCTAGGATAGTGTTAGGGTTAGGGTTAGGGTTAGCATCAGCCCTAGGATAGTGTTAGTGTTAGGGTTAACCTCAGCCCTAGGAGAGTGTTAGGGTTAGGGATAGGGTTAGCATCAGGCCTAGGATAGTGTTAGCGTTAGGGTTAGGGTTAACATCAGCCCTAGGATAGTGTTAGGGTTAGGGTTAGCATCAGGCCTAGGATAGTGTTAGGGTTAGGGTTAGCATCAGCCCTAGGAGAGTGTTAGGGTTATGGTTAGGGTTAGCATCAGCCCTAGGATAGTGTTAGGGTTAGGGTTAACATCAGCCCTAGGATAGTATTAGGGTTAGGGTTAGGGTTAGCATCAGCCCTAGGATAGTTTTAGGTTTAGGGTTAGCATCAGACCTAGGATAGTGTTAGGGTTAGGGTTAGCATCAGGCCTAGGATAGTGTTAGGGTTATGGTTAGCATCAGCCCTAGGAGAGTGTTAGGGTTAGGGTTAGGGTTAGCATCAGCCCTAGGATATTGTTAGGGTTAGGGTTAACATCAGCCCTAGGAGAGTGTTAAGGTTAGGGTTAGGGTTAGCATCAGCCCTAGGATAGTGTTAGGTTTAGGGTTATCATCAGAACTAGGATAGTGTTAGGGTTAGGGTTAGGGTTAGCATCAGCCCTAGGATAGTGTTAGGGTTAGGGTTAGCATCAGCACTAGGATAGTGTTAGGGTTGGGGTTAACATAAACCCTAGGATAGTGTTAGGGTTAGGTTTAGGGTTATCATCAGGCCTAGGATAGTGTTAGGGTTAGGGTTAGCATCAGCTCTAGGATAGTGTTAGGGTTAGGGTTAGGGTTAGCATCAGCCCTAGGATAGTGTTAAGGTTAGGGATAGGGTTATCATCAGGCCTAGGATAGTGTGAGTGCTAGGGTTAGCATCAGACTTAGGATAGTGTTAGGTTTAGGGTTAGGGTTAGCATCAGCCCTAGGATAGTGTTAGGGTTAGGGTTAGCATCAGCCCTAGGATAGTGTTAGGGTTAGGGTTAGGGTTAGCATCAGCCCTAGGATAGTGTTAGGGTTAGGGTTAGCATCAGCCCTAGGATAGTGTTAGGGTTAGGGTTAGGGTTAGCATCAGCCCTAGGATAGTGTTAGGATTAGGGTTAGCATCAACCCTAGGATAGTGTTAGGGTTAGGGTTAGGGTTAGCATCAGCCCTAGGATAGTGTTAGTGTTAGGGTTAGCCTCAGCCCTAGGAGAGTGTTAGGGTTAGGGTTAGCATCAGCCCTAGAATAGTGTTAGGGTTAGGGTTAGGGTTAGCACCAGGCCTAGGATAGTGTTAGTGTTAGGGTTAGCATCAGCCTTAGGATAGTGTTAGGGTTAGGGTTAGGGTTAGCATCAGCCGTAGGATAGTGTTTGGGTTAGGGTAGCCTCAGCCCCAAGATAGTGTTAGAGTTAGGGTTAGGGTTAGCATCAGCCCTAGGATAGTGTTAGGGTTAGGGTTAGCATCAGCACTAGGATAGTGTTAGGGTTAGGGTTAACATAAACCCTAGGATAGTGTTAGGGTTAGGTTTAGGGTTATCATCAGGCCTAGGATAGTGTTAGGGTTAGGGTTAGCATCAGCTCTAGGATAGTGTTAGGGTTAGGGTTAGGGTTAGCATCAGCCCTAGGATAGTGTTAAGGTTAGGGATAGGGTTATCATCAGGCCTAGGATATTGTGAGTGCTAGGGTTAGCATCAGACTTAGGATAGTGTTAGGGTTAGGGTTAGGGTTAGCATCAGCCCTAGGATAGTGTTAGGGTTAGGGTTAGCATCAGCCCCAGGATAGTGTTAGGGTTAGGGTTAGGGTTAGCATCAGCCCTAGGATAGTGTTAGGGTTAGGGTTAGCATCAGCCCTAGGATAGTGTTAGGGTTAGGGTTAGGGTTAGCATCAGCCCTAGGATAGTGTTAGGATTAGGGTTAGCATCAACCCTAGGATAGTGTTAGGGTTAGGGTTAGGGTTAGCATCAGCCCTAGGATAGTGTTAGGGTTAGGGATAGCCTCAGCCGTAGGAGAGTGTTAGGGTTAGAAATAGGGTTAGCATCAGGCCTAGGATAGTGTTAGGGTTAGGGTTAGGGTTAGCATCAGCCCTAGGATAGTGTTAGTGTTAGGGTTAGCATCAGCCCTAGGATAGTGTTAGGGTTAGGGTTAGCATCAGGCCTAGGATAGTGTTAGGGTTAGGGTTAGCGTCAGCCCTAGGATAGTGTTAGGGTTAGGGATAGGGTTAGCATCAGCCCTAGGATAGTGTTAGGGTTAGGGTTAGGGTTAGCATCAACCCTAGGATAGTATTAGGGTTAGGGTTAGCATCAGCCCTAGGATAGTGTTAGGGTTAGGGTTAGGGTTAGCACCAGGCCTAGGATAGTGTTAGTGTTAGGGTTAGCATCAGCCTTAGGATAGTGTTAGGGTTAGGGTTAGGGTTAGCACCAGGCCTAGCATAGTGTTAGTGTTAGGGTTAGCATCAGCCTTAGGATAGTGTTAGGGTTAGGGTTAGGGTTAGCATCAGCCGTAGGATAGTGTTTGGGTTAGGGTTAGCCTCAGCCCTAAGATAGTGTTAGAGTTAGGGTTAGGGTTAGCATCAGCCCTAGGATAGTGTTAGGGTTAGGGTTAGGGTTAGCATCAGCCCTAGGATAGTGTTAGTGTTAGGGTTAGCATCAGCCCTAGGATAGTGTTAGGGTTAGGGTTAGGGTTAGCATCCGCCCTAGGATAGTGTTAGGGTTAGGGTTAGGGTTAGCATCAGCCCTAGGATAGTGTTAGGGTTAGGGTTAACATAAACCCTAGGATAGTGTTAGGGTTAGGGTTAGGGTTAGCATCAGCCCTAGGATAGTGTTAAGGTTAGGGTTAGGGTTATCATCAGGCCTAGGATAGTGTGAGGGCTAGGGTTAGCATCAGACTTAGGATAGTGTTAGGGTTAGGGTTAGGGTTAGCATCAGCCCTAGGATAGTGTTAGGGTTAGGGTTAGCATCAGCCCTAGGATAGTGTTAGGGTTAGGGTTAGGGTTAGCATCAGCCCTAGGATAGTGTCAGGGTTAGGGTTAGCATCAACCCTAGGATAGTGTTTGGGTTAGGGTTAGGGTTAGCATCAGCCTTAGGATAGTGTTAGGGTTAGGGTTATGGTTAGCATCAGCCGTAGGATAGTGTTTGGGTTAGGGTTAGCCTCAGCCCTAAGATAGTGTTAGAGTTAGGGTTAGGGTTAGCATCAGCCCTAGGATAGTGTTAGGGTTAGGGTTAGGGTTAGCATCAGCCCTAGGATAGTGTTAGTGTTAGGGTTAGCATCAGCCCTAGGATAGTGTTAGGGTTAGGGTTAACATAAACCCTAGGATAGTGTTAGGGTTAGGTTTAGGGTTATCATCAGGCCTAGGATAGTGTTAGGGTTAGGGTTAGCATCAGCTCTAGGATAGTGTTAGGGTGAGGGTTAGGGTTAGCATCAGCCCTAGGATAGTGTTAAGGTTAGGCTTAGGGTTATCATCAGGCCTAGGATAGTGTGAGGGCTAGGGTTAGCATCAGACTTAGGATAGTGTTAGGGTTAGGGTTAGGGTTAGCATCAGCCCTAGGGTAGTGTTAGGGTTAGGGTTAGCATCAGCCCTAGGATAGTGTTAGGGTTAGGGTTAGGGTTAGCATCAGCCCTAGGATAGTGTTAGGGTTAGGGTTAGCATCAGCCCTAGGATAGTGTTAGGGTTAGGTTTAGGGTTACCATCAGCCCTAGGATAGTGTTAGGATTAGGGTTAGCATCAACCCTAGGATAGTGTTAGGGTTAGGGTTATGGTTAGCATCAGCCCTAGGATAGTGTTAGGGTTAGGGTTAGCATCAGCCCTAGGATAGTGTTAGGGTTAGGGTTAGCATCAGGCCTAGGATAGTGTTAGGGTTAGGGTTAGCATCAGCCCTAGGATAGTGTTAGGGTTAGGGATAGGGTTAGCATCAGCCCTAGGATAGTGTTAGGGTTAGGGTTAGGGTTACCATCAACCCTAGGATAGTATTAGGGTTAGGGTTAGCATCAGCCCTAGGATAGTGTTAGGGTTAGGTTTAGGGTTAGCACCAGGCCTAGGATAGTGTTAGTGTTGGGGTTAGCATCAGCCTTAGGATAGTGTTAGGGTTATGGTTAGGGTTAGCATCAGCCGTAGGATAGTGTTTGGGTTAGGGTTAGCCTCAGCCCAAAGATAGTGTTAGAGTTAGGGTTAGGGTTAGCATCAGCCCTAGGATAGTGTTAGGGTTAGGGTTAGGGTTAGCATCAGCCCTAGGATAGTGTTAGTGTTAGGGTTAGCATCAGCCCTAGGATAGTGTTAGGGTTAGGGTTAGGGTTAGCATCAGCCCTAGGATAGTGTTAGGGTTAGGGTTAACATAAACCCTAGGATAGTGTTAGGGTTAGGGTTAGGGTTAGCATCAGCCCTAGGATAGTGTTAAGGTTAGGGTTAGGGTTATCATCAGGCCTAGGATAGTGTGAGGGCTAGGGTTAGCATCAGACTTAGGATAGTGTTAGTGTTAGGGTTAGCATCAGCCCTAGGATAGTGTTAGGGTTAGGGTTAGGGTTAGCATCCGCCCTAGGATAGTGTTAGGGTTAGGGTTAGGGTTAGCATCAGCCCTAGGATAGTGTTAGGGTTAGGGTTAGGGTTAGCATCAGCCCTAGGATAGTGTTAAGGTTAGGGTTAGGGTTATCATCAGGCCTAGGATAATGTAGGGCTAGGGTTAGCATCAGACTTAGGATAGTGTTAGGGTTAGGGTTAGGGTTAGCATCAGCCCTTGGAAAGTGTTAGGGTTAGGGTTAGCATCAGCCCTAGGATAGTGTTAGGGTTAGGGTTAACATAAACCCTAGGATAGTGTTAGGGTTAGGGTTAGGGTTATCATCAGGCCTAGGATAGTGTTAGTGTTAGGGTTAGGGTTAGCATCAGTTAAAGGATTGTGTTAGGGTTAGCATTATGGTTAGCATCAGCCCTAGGATAGTGTTAGGGTTAGGGTTAGGGTTAGCATCAGCCCTAGGATAGTGTTAGGCTTATGGTTAGCATCAGCACTAGGAGAGTGTTAGGGTTAGGGTTAGGGTTATCATCAGGCCTAGGATAGTGTTAGGGTTAGGGATAGCATCAGCCCTAGGATAGTGTTAGGGTTAGGGTTAGGGTTAGCATCAGCCCTAGGATAGTGTTAGGGTTATGGTTAGGTTTAGCATCAGCCCTAGGATAGTGTTAGGGTAAGGGTTAGGGTTAGCATCAGGCCTAGGATTGTGTTAGGGTTACGGTTAGAATCAGCCCTAGGATAGTTTTAGGGTTAGGGTTAGGGTTAGCATCAGCCCTAGGATAGTGTTAGGTTTAGGGTTATGGATATCATCAGGGCTAGGATATTGTTAGTGTTAGGGTTAGCATCAGCCCTAGGATAGTGTTAGTGTTAGGGTTAGGGTTAGCATCAGCCCTAGGATAGTGTTAGGGTTAGGGTTAGGGTTAGCATCAGCCCTAGGATAGTGTTAGGGTTAGGGTTAGGGTTAGCATCAGCCCTAGGATATTTTTGGGGTTAGGGTTAGCATCAGCCCTAGAATAGTGTTAGGGTTAGGGTTAGGGTTAGCACCAGGCCTAGGATAGTGTTAGTGTTAGGGTTAGCATCAGCCTTAGGATAGTGTTAGGGTTAGGGATAGGGTTAGCATCAGCCCTAGGATAGTGTTAGGGTTAGGGTTAGCCTCAGCCCTAGGATAGTGTTAGAGTTAGGGTTAGTGTTAGCATCAGCCCTAGGATAGTGTTAGGGTTAGGGTTAGGGTTAGCATCAGCCCTAGGATAGTGTTAGGGTTAGGGTTAGGGTTATCATCAGGCCTAGGATAGTGTTAGTGTTAGGGTTAGGGTTAGCATCAGTTAAAGGATTGTGTTAGGGTTAGCATTATGGTTAGCATCAGCCCTAGGATAGTGTTAGGGTTAGGGTTAGGGTTAGCATCAGCCCTAGGATAGTGTTAGGCTTATGGTTAGCATCAGCACTAGGAGAGTGTTAGGGTTAGGGTTAGGGTTATCATCAGGCCTAGGATAGTGTTAGGGTTAGGGATAGCATCAGCCCTAGGATAGTGTTAGGGTTAGGGTTAGGGTTAGCATCAGCCCTAGGATAGTGTTAGGGTTATGGTTAGGTTTAGCATCAGCCCTAGGATAGTGTTAGGGTAAGGGTTAGGGTTAGCATCAGGCCTAGGATTGTGTTAGGGTTACGGTTAGAATCAGCCCTAGGATAGTTTTAGGGTTAGGGTTAGGGTTAGCATCAGCCCTAGGATAGTGTTAGGTTTAGGGTTATGGATATCATCAGGGCTAGGATATTGTTAGTGTTAGGGTTAGCATCAGCCCTAGGATAGTGTTAGTGTTAGGGTTAGGGTTAGCATCAGCCCTAGGATAGTGTTAGGGTTAGGGTTAGGGTTAGCATCAGCCCTAGGATAGTGTTAGGGTTAGGGTTAGGGTTAGCATCAGCCCTAGGATATTTTTGGGGTTAGGGTTAGCATCAGCCCTAGAATAGTGTTAGGGTTAGGGTTAGGGTTAGCACCAGGCCTAGGATAGTGTTAGTGTTAGGGTTAGCATCAGCCTTAGGATAGTGTTAGGGTTAGGGATAGGGTTAGCATCAGCCCTAGGATAGTGTTAGGGTTAGGGTTAGCCTCAGCCCTAGGATAGTGTTAGAGTTAGGGTTAGTGTTAGCATCAGCCCTAGGATAGTGTTAGGGTTAGGGTTTGGGTTAGCATCAGCCCTAGGATAGTGTTAGGGTTAGGGTTAGCCTCAGCCCTAGGAGAGTGGTAGGGTTAGGGATAGGGTTAGCATCAGGCCTAGGATAGTGTTAGGGTTAGGGTTAGGGTTAGCATCAGGCCTAGGATAGTGTTAGGGTTACGGTTAGAATCAGCCCAAGGATAGTGTTAGGGTTAGGGTTAGGGTTAGCATCAGCCCTAGGATAGTGTTAGGTTTAGGGTTAGGGATATCATCAGGCCTAGGATATTGTTAGGGTTAGGGTTAGCATCAGCCCTAGGATAGTGTTAGTGTTAGGGTTAGGGTTAGCATCAGCCCTAGGATAGTGTTAGGGTTAGGCTTAGGGTTAGCATCAACCCTAGGATATTATTAGGGTTAGGGTTAGCATCAGCCCTAGGATAGCGTTAGGGTTAGGGTTAGGGTTAGCACCAGGCCTAGGATAGTGTTAGTGTTAGGGTTAACATCAGCCTTAGGATAGTGTTAGGGTTAGGGTTAGGGTTAGCATCAGCCGTAGGATAGTGTTAGGGTTAGGGTTAGCCTCAGCCCTAGGATAGTGTTAGAGTTAGGGTTAGGGTTAGCATCAGCCCTAGGATAGTGTTAGGGTTAGGGTAAGGGTTAGCATCAGCCCTAGGATAGCATTAGGGTTAGGGTTAGGGTTAGGGTTAGCGTTAGCATCAGCTCTAGGATAGTGTTAGGGTTAGGGTTAGGGTTAGCATCAGCCCTAGGATAGTGTTAAGGTTAGGGTTAGGGTTATCATCAGGCCTAGGATAGTGTGAGGGCTAGGGTTAGCATCAGACTTAGGATAGTGTTAGGGTTAGGGTTAGGGTTAGCATCAGCCCTAGGATAGTGTTAGGGTTAGGGTTAGCATCAGCCCTAGGATAGTGTTAGGGTTAGGGTTAACATAAACCCTAAGATAGTGTTACGGTTACGGTAAGGGTTATCATCAGGCCTAGGATAGTGTTAGGGTTAGGGTTAGCATCAGCCCTAGGATAGTGTTAGGGTTAGGGTTAGGGTTAGCATCAGCCCTAGGATAGTGTCAGGGTTAGGGTTAGCATCAACCCTAGGATAGTGTTTGGGTTAGGGTTAGGGTTAGCATCAGCCTTAGGATAGTGTTAGGGTTAGGGTTATGGTTAGCATCAGCCGTAGGATAGTGTTTGGGTTAGGGTTAGCCTCAGCCCTAAGATAGTGTTAGAGTTAGGGTTAGGGTTAGCATCAGCCCTAGGATAGTGTTAGGGTTAGGGTTAGGGTTAGCATCAGCCCTAGGATAGTGTTAGTGTTAGGGTTAGCATCAGCCCTAGGATAGTGTTAGGGTTAGGGTTAACATAAACCCTAGGATAGTGTTAGGGTTAGGTTTAGTGTTATCATCAGGCCTAGGATAGTGTTAGGGTTAGGGTTAGCATCAGCTCTAGGATAGTGTTAGGGTGAGGGTTAGGGTTAGCATCAGCCCTAGGATAGTGTTAAGGTTAGGCTTAGGGTTATCATCAGGCCTAGGATAGTGTGAGGGCTAGGGTTAGCATCAGACTTAGGATAGTGTTAGGGTTAGGGTTAGGGTTAGCATCAGCCCTAGGGTAGTGTTAGGGTTAGGGTTAGCATCAGCCCTAGGATCGTGTTAGGGTTAGGGTTAGGGTTAGCATCAGCCCTAGGATAGTGTTAGGGTTAGGGTTAGCATCAGCCCTAGGATAGTGTTAGGGTTAGGGTTAGGGTTAGCATCAGCCCTAGGATAGTGTTAGGATTAGGGTTAGCATCAACCCTAGGATAGTGTTAGGGTTAGGGTTATGGTTATCATCAGCCCTAGGATAGTGTTAGGGTTAGGGTTAGCATCAGCCCTAAGTAGTGTTAGGGTTAGGGTTAGCATCAGGCCTAGGATAGTGTTAGGGTTAGGGTTAGCATCAGCCCTAGGATAGTGTTAGGGTTAGGGATAGGGTTAGCATCAGCCCTAGGATAGTGTTAGGGTTAGGGTTAGGGTTACCATCAACCCTAGGATAGTATTAGGGTTAGGGTTAGCATCAGCCCTAGGATAGTGTTAGGGTTAGGTTTAGGGTTAGCACCAGGCCTAGGATAGTGTTAGTGTTGGGGTTAGCATCAGCCTTAGGATAGTGTTAGGGTTATGGTTAGGGTTAGCATCAGCCGTAGGATAGTGTTTGGGTTAGGGTTAGCCTCAGCCCAAAGATAGTGTTAGAGTTAGGGTTAGGGTTAGCATCAGCCCTAGGATAGTGTTAGGGTTAGGGTTAGGGTTAGCATCAGCCCTAGGATAGTGTTAGTGTTAGGGTTAGCATCAGCCCTAGGATAGTGTTAGGGTTAGGGTTAGGGTTAGCATCCACCCTAGGATAGTGTTAGGGTTAGGGTTAGGGTTAGCATCAGCCCTAGGATAGTGTTAGGGTTAGGGTTAACATAAACCCTAGGATAGTGTTAGGGTTAGGGTTAGGGTTAGCATCAGCCCTAGGATAGTGTTAAGGTTAGGGTTAGGGTTATCCTCAGGCCTAGGATAGTGTGAGGGCTAGGGTTAGCATCAGACTTAGGATAGTGTTAGTGTTAGGGTTAGCATCAGCCCTAGGATAGTGTTAGGGTTAGGGTTAGGGTTAGCATCCGCCCTAGGATAGTGTTAGGGTTAGGGTTAGGGTTAGCATCAGCCCTAGGATAGTGTTAGGGTTAGGGTTAGGGTTAGCATCAGCCCTAGGATAGTGTTAAGGTTAGGGTTAGGGTTATCATCAGGCCTAGGATAATGTAGGGCTAGGGTTAGCATCAGACTTAGGATCGTGTTAGGGTTAGGGTTAGGGTTAGCATCAGCCCTTGGATAGTGTTAGGGTTAGGGTTAGCATCAGCCCTAGGATAGTGTTAGGGTTAGGGTTAACATAAACCCTAGGATAGTGTTAGTGTTAGGGTTAGGGTTATCATCAGGCCTAGGATAGTGTTAGTGTTAGGGTTAGGGTTAGCATCAGTTAAAGGATTGTGTTAGGGTTAGCATTATGGTTAGCATCAGCCCTAGGATAGTGTTAGGGTTAGGGTTAGGGTTAGCATCAGCCCTAGGATAGTGTTAGGCTTATGGTTAGAATCAGCACTAGGAGAGTGTTAGGGTTAGGGTTAGGGTTATCATCAGGCCTAGGATAGTGTTAGGGTTAGGGATAGCATCAGCCCTAGGATAGTGTTAGGGTTAGGGTTAGGGTTAGCATCAGCCCTAGGATAGTGTTAGGGTTATGGTTAGGTTTAGCATCAGCCCTAGGATAGTGTTAGGGTAAGGGTTAGGGTTAGCATCAGGCCTAGGATTGTGTTAGGGTTACGGTTAGAATCAGCCCTAGGATAGTTTTAGGGTTAGGGTTAGGGTTAGCATCAGCCCTAGGATAGTGTTAGGTTTAGGGTTATGGATATCATCAGGGCTAGGATATTGTTA
The DNA here is from genome assembly GCF_020740605.2 of Lemur catta. Lineage (NCBI taxonomy): Eukaryota > Metazoa > Chordata > Mammalia > Primates > Lemuridae > Lemur > Lemur catta. The sequence continues at coordinate 112,037,179 of NC_059131.1, read as the reverse complement.
GTGTTAGGGTTAGCATCAGCCCTAGGATAGTGTTAGTGTTAGGGTTAGGGTTAGCATCAGCCCTAGGATAGTGTTAGGGTTAGGGTTAGGGTTAGCATCAGCCCTAGGATAGTGTTAGGGTTAGGGTTAGGGTTAGCATCAGCCCTAGGATATTTTTGGGGTTAGGGTTAGCATCAGCCCTAGAATAGTGTTAGGGTTAGGGTTAGGGTTAGCACCAGGCCTAGGATAGTGTTAGTGTTAGGGTTAGCATCAGCCTTAGGATAGTGTTAGGGTTAGGGATAGGGTTAGCATCAGCCCTAGGATAGTGTTAGGGTTAGGGTTAGCCTCAGCCCTAGGATAGTGTTAGAGTTAGGGTTAGTGTTAGCATCAGCCCTAGGATAGTGTTAGGGTTAGGGTTTGGGTTAGCATCAGCCCTAGGATAGTGTTAGTGTTAGGGTTAGCATCAGCCCTAGGATAGTGTTAGCGTTAGGGTTAGGGTTAGCATCAGCCCTAGGATAGTGTTAGGGTTAGGGTTAGCCTCAGCCCTAGGAGAGTGGTAGGGTTAGGGATAGGGTTAGCATCAGGCCTAGGATAGTGTTAGGGTTAGGGTTAGGGTTAGCATCAGGCCTAGGATAGTCTTAGGGTTACGGTTAGAATCAGCCCTAGGATAGTGTTAGGGTTAGGGTTAGGGTTAGCATCAGCCCTAGGATAGTGTTAGGTTTAGGGTTAGGGATATCATCAGGCCTAGGATATTGTTAGGGTTAGGGTTAGCATCAGCCCTAGGATAGTGTTAGTGTTAGGGTTAGGGTTAGCATCAGCCCTAGGATAGTGTTAGGGTTAGGCTTAGGGTTAGCATCAACCCTAGGATATTATTAGGGTTAGGGTTAGCATCAGCCCTAGGATAGCGTTAGGGTTAGGGTTAGGGTTAGCACCAGGCCTAGGATAGTGTTAGTGTTAGGGTTAACATCAGCCTTAGGATAGTGTTAGGGTTAGGGTTAGGGTTAGCATCAGCCGTAGGATAGTGTTAGGGTTAGGGTTAGCCTCAGCCCTAGGATAGTGTTAGAGTTAGGGTTAGGGTTAGCATCAGCCCTAGGATAGTGTTAGGGTTAGGGTAAGGGTTAGCATCAGCCCTAGGATAGCATTAGGGTTAGGGTTAGGGTTAGGGTTAGCGTTAGCATCAGCTCTAGGATAGTGTTAGGGTTAGGGTTAGGGTTAGCATCAGCCCTAGGATAGTGTTAGGGTTAGGGTTAGGGTTAGCATCAGCCCTAGGATAGTGTTAGGGTTAGGGTTAGCATCAGCCCTAGGATAGTGTTAGGGTTAGGGTTAGGGTTAGCATCAGCCCTAGGATAGTGTTAGGGTTACGGTTATCATCAGCCCTAGGATAGTGTTAGGGTTAGGGTTAGGGTTAGCATCAGCCCTAGGATAGTGTTAGGGTTAGGGTTAGCATCAGCCCTAGGATAGTGTTAGGGTTAGGGTTATGGTTAGCATCAGCCCTAGGATAGTGTTAGGGTTAGGGTTAGCATCAACCCTAGGATAGTGTTAGGGTTAGGGTTAGGGTTAGCATCAGCCCTAGGATAGTGTTAGTGTTAGGGTTAACCTCAGCCCTAGGAGAGTGTTAGGGTTAGGGATAGGGTTAGCATCAGGCCTAGGATAGTGTTAGGGTTAGGGTTAGGGTTAGCATCAGCCCTAGGATAGTGTTAGGGTTAGGGTTAGCATCAGGCCTAGGATAGTGTTAGGGTTAGGGTGAGCATCAGCCCTAGGAGAGTGTTAGGGTTATGGTTAGGGTTAGCATCAGCCCTAGGATAGTGTTAGGGTTAGGGTTAACATCAGCCCTAGGATAGTGTTAGGGTTAGGGTTAGGGTTAGCATCAGCCCTAGGATAGTGTTAGGTTTAGGGTTAGCATCAGACCTAGATAGTGTTAGGGTTAGGGTTAGCATCAGGCCTAGGATAGTGTTAGGGTTAGGGTTAGCATCAGCCCTAGGAGAGTGTTAGGGTTAGGGTTAGGGTTAGCATCAGCCCTAGGATAGTGTTAGGGTTAGGGTTAACATCAGCCCTAGGAGAGCGTTAAGGTTAGGGTTAGGGTTAGCATCAGCCCTAGGATAGTGTTAGGTTTAGGGTTAGCATCAGACCTAGGATAGTGTTAGGGTTAGGGTTAGGGTTAGCATCAGCCCTAGGATAGTGTAAGTGTTAGGGTTAGGGTTAGCTTCAGGCCTAGGAGAGTGTTAGGGTTAGGGTTAGCATCACCCTAGGATAGTGTTAGGGTTAGGGTTAGGGTTAGCATCAGCCCTAGGATAGTGTTAGGGTTAGGGTTATGGTTAGCATCAGCCCTAGGATAGTATTAGGGTTAGGGTTACCATCAGCCCTAGGATAGTGTTAGGGTTAGGGTTAGGGTTAGCACCAGGCCCAGGATAGTGTTAGTGTTAGGGTTAGCATCAGCCTTAGGATAGTGTTAGGGTTAGGGTTAGGGTTAGCATCAGCCGTAGGATAGTGTTTGGGTTAGGGTTAGCCTCAGCCCTAAGATAGTGTTAGAGTTAGGGTTAGGGTTAGCATCAGCCCTAGGATAGTGTTAGGGTTAGGGTTAGGGTTAGCATCAGCCCTAGGATAGTGTTAGTGTTAGGGTTAGCATCAGCCCTAGGATAGTGTTAGGGTTAGGGTTAACATAAACCCTAGGATAGTGTTAGGGTTAGGTTTAGTGTTATCATCAGGCCTAGGATAGTGTTAGGGTTAGGGTTAGCATCAGCTCTAGGATAGTGTTAGGGTGAGGGTTAGGGTTAGCATCAGCCCTAGGATAGTGTTAAGGTTAGGCTTAGGGTTATCATCAGGCCTAGGATAGTGTGAGGGCTAGGGTTAGCATCAGACTTAGGATAGTGTTAGGGTTAGGGTTAGGGTTAGCATCAGCCCTAGGGTAGTGTTAGGGTTAGGGTTAGCATCAGCCCTAGGATCGTGTTAGGGTTAGGGTTAGGGTTAGCATCAGCCCTAGGATAGTGTTAGGGTTAGGGTTAGCATCAGCCCTAGGATAGTGTTAGGGTTAGGGTTAGGGTTAGCATCAGCCCTAGGATAGTGTTAGGATTAGGGTTAGCATCAACCCTAGGATAGTGTTAGGGTTAGGGTTATGGTTAGCATCAGCCCTAGGATAGTGTTAGGGTTAGGGTTAGCATCAGCCCTAAGTAGTGTTAGGGTTAGGGTTAGCATCAGGCCTAGGATAGTGTTAGGGTTAGGGTTAGCATCAGCCCTAGGATAGTGTTAGGGTTAGGGATAGGGTTAGCATCAGCCCTAGGATAGTGTTAGGGTTAGGGTTAGGGTTACCATCAACCCTAGGATAGTATTAGGGTTAGGGTTAGCATCAGCCCTAGGATAGTGTTAGGGTTAGGTTTAGGGTTAGCACCAGGCCTAGGATAGTGTTAGTGTTGGGGTTAGCATCAGCCTTAGGATAGTGTTAGGGTTATGGTTAGGGTTAGCATCAGCCGTAGGATAGTGTTTGGGTTAGGGTTAGCCTCAGCCCAAAGATAGTGTTAGAGTTAGGGTTAGGGTTAGCATCAGCCCTAGGATAGTGTTAGGGTTAGGGTTAGGGTTAGCATCAGCCCTAGGATAGTGTTAGTGTTAGGGTTAGCATCAGCCCTAGGATAGTGTTAGGGTTAGGGTTAGGGTTAGCATCCACCCTAGGATAGTGTTAGGGTTAGGGTTAGGGTTAGCATCAGCCCTAGGATAGTGTTAGGGTTAGGGTTAACATAAACCCTAGGATAGTGTTAGGGTTAGGGTTAGGGTTAGCATCAGCCCTAGGATAGTGTTAAGGTTAGGGTTAGGGTTATCCTCAGGCCTAGGATAGTGTGAGGGCTAGGGTTAGCATCAGACTTAGGATAGTGTTAGTGTTAGGGTTAGCATCAGCCCTAGGATAGTGTTAGGGTTAGGGTTAGGGTTAGCATCCGCCCTAGGATAGTGTTAGGGTTAGGGTTAGGGTTAGCATCAGCCCTAGGATAGTGTTAGGGTTAGGGTTAGGGTTAGCATCAGCCCTAGGATAGTGTTAAGGTTAGGGTTAGGGTTATCATCAGGCCTAGGATAATGTAGGGCTAGGGTTAGCATCAGACTTAGGATCGTGTTAGGGTTAGGGTTAGGGTTAGCATCAGCCCTTGGATAGTGTTAGGGTTAGGGTTAGCATCAGCCCTAGGATAGTGTTAGGGTTAGGGTTAACATAAACCCTAGGATAGTGTTAGTGTTAGGGTTAGGGTTATCATCAGGCCTAGGATAGTGTTAGTGTTAGGGTTAGGGTTAGCATCAGTTAAAGGATTGTGTTAGGGTTAGCATTATGGTTAGCATCAGCCCTAGGATAGTGTTAGGGTTAGGGTTAGGGTTAGCATCAGCCCTAGGATAGTGTTAGGCTTATGGTTAGAATCAGCACTAGGAGAGTGTTAGGGTTAGGGTTAGGGTTATCATCAGGCCTAGGATAGTGTTAGGGTTAGGGATAGCATCAGCCCTAGGATAGTGTTAGGGTTAGGGTTAGGGTTAGCATCAGCCCTAGGATAGTGTTAGGGTTATGGTTAGGTTTAGCATCAGCCCTAGGATAGTGTTAGGGTAAGGGTTAGGGTTAGCATCAGGCCTAGGATTGTGTTAGGGTTACGGTTAGAATCAGCCCTAGGATAGTTTTAGGGTTAGGGTTAGGGTTAGCATCAGCCCTAGGATAGTGTTAGGTTTAGGGTTATGGATATCATCAGGGCTAGGATATTGTTAGTGTTAGGGTTAGCATCAGCCCTAGGATAGTGTTAGTGTTAGGGTTAGGGTTAGCATCAGCCCTAGGATAGTGTTAGGGTTAGGGTTAGGGTTAGCATCAGCCCTAGGATAGTGTTAGGGTTAGGGTTAGGGTTAGCATCAGCCCTAGGATATTTTTGGGGTTAGGGTTAGCATCAGCCCTAGAATAGTGTTAGGGTTAGGGTTAGGGTTAGCACCAGGCCTAGGATAGTGTTAGTGTTAGGGTTAGCATCAGCCTTAGGATAGTGTTAGGGTTAGGGATAGGGTTAGCATCAGCCCTAGGATAGTGTTAGGGTTAGGGTTAGCCTCAGCCCTAGGATAGTGTTAGAGTTAGGGTTAGTGTTAGCATCAGCCCTAGGATAGTGTTAGGGTTAGGGTTTGGGTTAGCATCAGCCCTAGGATAGTGTTAGTGTTAGGGTTAGCATCAGCCCTAGGATAGTGTTAGCGTTAGGGTTAGGGTTAGCATCAGCCCTAGGATAGTGTTAGGGTTAGGGTTAGCCTCAGCCCTAGGAGAGTGGTAGGGTTAGGGATAGGGTTAGCATCAGGCCTAGGATAGTGTTAGGGTTAGGGTTAGGGTTAGCATCAGGCCTAGGATAGTCTTAGGGTTACGGTTAGAATCAGCCCTAGGATAGTGTTAGGGTTAGGGTTAGGGTTAGCATCAGCCCTAGGATAGTGTTAGGTTTAGGGTTAGGGATATCATCAGGCCTAGGATATTGTTAGGGTTAGGGTTAGCATCAGCCCTAGGATAGTGTTAGTGTTAGGGTTAGGGTTAGCATCAGCCCTAGGATAGTGTTAGGGTTAGGCTTAGGGTTAGCATCAACCCTAGGATATTATTAGGGTTAGGGTTAGCATCAGCCCTAGGATAGCGTTAGGGTTAGGGTTAGGGTTAGCACCAGGCCTAGGATAGTGTTAGTGTTAGGGTTAACATCAGCCTTAGGATAGTGTTAGGGTTAGGGTTAGGGTTAGCATCAGCCGTAGGATAGTGTTAGGGTTAGGGTTAGCCTCAGCCCTAGGATAGTGTTAGAGTTAGGGTTAGGGTTAGCATCAGCCCTAGGATAGTGTTAGGGTTAGGGTAAGGGTTAGCATCAGCCCTAGGATAGCATTAGGGTTAGGGTTAGGGTTAGGGTTAGCGTTAGCATCAGCTCTAGGATAGTGTTAGGGTTAGGGTTAGGGTTAGCATCAGCCCTAGGATAGTGTTAGGGTTAGGGTTAGGGTTAGCATCAGCCCTAGGATAGTGTTAGGGTTAGGGTTAGCATCAGCCCTAGGATAGTGTTAGGGTTAGGGTTAGGGTTAGCATCAGCCCTAGGATAGTGTTAGGGTTACGGTTATCATCAGCCCTAGGATAGTGTTAGGGTTAGGGTTAGGGTTAGCATCAGCCCTAGGATAGTGTTAGGGTTAGGGTTAGCATCAGCCCTAGGATAGTGTTAGGGTTAGGGTTATGGTTAGCATCAGCCCTAGGATAGTGTTAGGGTTAGGGTTAGCATCAACCCTAGGATAGTGTTAGGGTTAGGGTTAGGGTTAGCATCAGCCCTAGGATAGTGTTAGTGTTAGGGTTAACCTCAGCCCTAGGAGAGTGTTAGGGTTAGGGATAGGGTTAGCATCAGGCCTAGGATAGTGTTAGGGTTAGGGTTAGGGTTAGCATCAGCCCTAGGATAGTGTTAGGGTTAGGGTTAGCATCAGGCCTAGGATAGTGTTAGGGTTAGGGTGAGCATCAGCCCTAGGAGAGTGTTAGGGTTATGGTTAGGGTTAGCATCAGCCCTAGGATAGTGTTAGGGTTAGGGTTAACATCAGCCCTAGGATAGTGTTAGGGTTAGGGTTAGGGTTAGCATCAGCCCTAGGATAGTGTTAGGTTTAGGGTTAGCATCAGACCTAGATAGTGTTAGGGTTAGGGTTAGCATCAGGCCTAGGATAGTGTTAGGGTTAGGGTTAGCATCAGCCCTAGGAGAGTGTTAGGGTTAGGGTTAGGGTTAGCATCAGCCCTAGGATAGTGTTAGGGTTAGGGTTAACATCAGCCCTAGGAGAGCGTTAAGGTTAGGGTTAGGGTTAGCATCAGCCCTAGGATAGTGTTAGGTTTAGGGTTAGCATCAGACCTAGGATAGTGTTAGGGTTAGGGTTAGGGTTAGCATCAGCCCTAGGATAGTGTAAGTGTTAGGGTTAGGGTTAGCTTCAGGCCTAGGAGAGTGTTAGGGTTAGGGTTAGCATCACCCTAGGATAGTGTTAGGGTTAGGGTTAGGGTTAGCATCAGCCCTAGGATAGTGTTAGGGTTAGGGTTATGGTTAGCATCAGCCCTAGGATAGTATTAGGGTTAGGGTTACCATCAGCCCTAGGATAGTGTTAGGGTTAGGGTTAGGGTTAGCACCAGGCCCAGGATAGTGTTAGTGTTAGGGTTAGCATCAGCCTTAGGATAGTGTTAGGGTTAGGGTTAGGGTTAGCATCAGCCGTAGGATAGTGTTTGGGTTAGGGTTAGCCTCAGCCCTAAGATAGTGTTAGATTTAGGGTTAGGGTTAGCATCAGCCCTAGGATAGTGTTAGGGTTAGGGTTAGTGTTAGCATCAGCCCTAGGATAGTGTTAGTGTTAGGGTTAGCATCAGCCCTAGGATAGTGTTAGGGTTAGGGTTAACCTAAACCCTAGGATAGTGTTAGGGTTAGGGTTAGGGTTATCATCAGGCCTAGGATATTGTTAGGGTTAGGGTTAGCATCAGCTCTAGGATAGTGTTGGGGTTAGGGTTAGGGTTAGCATCAGCCCTAGGATAGTGTTAGTGTTAGGGTTAGGGTTAGCGTCAGCCCAAGGATAGTGTTAGGGTTAGGGTTAGCATCAGCCCTAGGATAGTGTTAGGGTTAGGGTTAGGGTTAGCATCAGCCCTAGGATAGTGTTAGGGTTAGGGTTAGCATCAGCCCTAGGATAGTGTTAGGGTTAGGGTTAGGGTTAGGGTTAGCATCAGCCCTACGATATTGTTAGGTTTAGGGTTAGCATCAGCCCTAGGATAGTGTTAGGGTTAGGGTTAGGGTTAGCATCAGCCCTAGGATAGTGTTAGGGTGAGGGTTAGGGTTAGCATCAGCCCTAGGATAGTGTTATGGTTAGGGTTAGCATCAACCCTAGGATAGTGTTAGGGTTAGGGTTAGGGTTAGCATCAGCCCTAGGATAGTGTTCGGGTTAGGGTTAGCATCAGGCCTAGGATAGTGTTATGGTTAGGGTTAGCATCAGCCCTAGGAGAGTGTTAGGGTTAGGGTTAGGGTTAGCATCAGCCGTAGGATAGTGTTTGGGTTAGGGTTAGCCTCAGCCCTAAGATAGTGTTAGATTTAGGGTTAGGGTTAGCATCAACCCTAGGATAGTGTTAGGGTTAGGGTTAGTGTTAGCATCAGCCCTAGGATAGTGTTAGTGTTAGGGTTAGCATCAGCCCTAGGATAGTGTTAGGGTTAGGGTTAACCTAAACCCTAGGATAGTGTTAGGGTTAGGGTTAGGGTTATCATCAGGCCTAGGATATTGTTAGGGTTAGGGTTAGCATCAGCTCTAGGATAGTGTTGGGGTTAGGGTTAGGGTTAGCATCAGCCCTAGGATAGTGTTAGTGTTAGGGTTAGGGTTAGCGTCAGCCATAGGATAGTGTTAGGGTTAGGGTTAGCATCAGCCCTAGGATAGTGTTAGGGTTAGGGTTAGGGTTAGCATCAGCCCTAGGATAGTGTTAGGGTTAGGGTTAGCATCAGCCCTAGGATAGTGTTAGGGTTAGGGTTAGGGTTAGGGTTAGCATCAGCCCTAGGATATTGTTAGGTTTAGGGTTAGCATCAGCCCTAGGATAGTGTTAGGGTTAGGGTTAGGGTTAGCATCAGCCCTAGGATAGTGTTAGGGTTAGGGTTAGGGTTAGCATCAGCCCTAGGATAGTGTTAGGGTTAGGGTTAGCATCAACCCTAGGATAGTGTTAGGGTTAGGGTTAGGGTTAGCATCAGCCCTAGGATAGTGTTCGGGTTAGGGTTAGCATCAGGCCTAGGATAGTGTTATGGTTAGGGTTAGCATCAGCCCTAGGAGAGTGTTAGGGTTAGGGATAGGGTTAGCATCAGCCCTAGGATATTGTTAGGGTTAGGGTTAATATCAGCCCTAGGATAGTGTTAGGGTTAGGGTTATGGTTAGCATCAGCTCTAGGATAGTGTTAGGTTTAGGGTTAGCATCAGACCTAGGATAGTGTTAGGGTTAGGGTTATGGTAAGCAGCAGCCCTAGGATACTGTAAGTGTTAGGGTTAGGGTTAGCATCAGGCCTAGGATAGTGTTAGGGTTAGGGTTAGAATCAGCCCTAGGATAGTGTTAGGGTTAGGGTTAGGGTTAGCATCAGCCCTAGGATAGTAATAGGGTTAGGGTTAGCATCAGCCCTAGGATAGTGTTAGGGTTAGGGTTAGGGTTAGCACCAGGCCTAGGATAGTGTTAGGGTTAAGGTTAGGGTTAACACCATGCCTAGGATAGTGTTAGTGTTAGTGTTAGCATCAGCCCTAGGATAGTATTAGGGTTAGGGTTAGTTTTAGCATCAGCTCTAGGATAGTGTTAGGGTTACGGTTAGGGTTAGCATCAGCCCTAGGATAGTGTCAGGGTTAGGGTTAGGGTTAGCATCAGGCCTAGGACAGTGTTAGGGTTAGGGTTAGCATCAGCCCTAGGATAGTGTTAGGGTTAGGGTTAGGGTTAGCATCAGCCCTAGGATAGTGTTAGGGTTAGGGTTAGCATCAACCCTAGGATAGTGTTTGGGTTACGGTCAGGGTTAGCATCAGCCCTAGGATAGTGTTAGGGTTAGGGTTAGCCTCAGCCCTAGGATAGTGTTAGGGTTATGGTTAGGTTTAGCATCAGCCCTAGGATAGTGTTAGGGTAAGTGTTAGGGTTAGGATCAGGCCTAGGATAGTGTTAGGGTTAGGGTTAGGGTTAGCATCAGCACTAGGATAGTGTTAGGTTTAGGGTTAGGGATATCATCAGGCCTAGGATATTGTTAGGGTTAGGGTTAGCATCAGCTATAGGATAGTGTTAGGGTTAGGGTTAGGGTTAGCATCAGCCCTAGGATAGTGTTAGGGTTAGTGTTAGGGTTAGCATCAGCCCTAGGATAGTGTTAGGGTTAGGGTTAGGGTTAGCATCAGCCCTAGGATATTATTAGGTTTAGGGTTAGCATCAGCCCTAGGATAGTGTTAGGGTTAAGGTTAGGGTTAACACCAGGCATAGGATAGTGTTAGTGTTAGGGTTAGCATCAGCCTTAGGATAGCGTTAGGGTTAGGGTTAGGGTTAGCATCAGCCGTAGTATAGTGTTAGGGTTAGGGTTAGCCTCAGCCCTAGGATAGTGTTAGAGTTAGGGTTAGGGTTAGCATCAGCCCTAGGATAGTGTTAGGGTTAGGGTTAGGGTTAGCATCAGCCCTAGGATAGTGTTAGTGTTATGGTTAGCATCACCCTAGGATAGTGTTAGGGTTAGCGTTAGGGTTAGCATGAGCCCTAGGATAGTATTAGGGTTAGGGTTAGGGTTAGGGTTAGCGTTAGCATCAGCTCTAGGATAGTGTTAGGGTTAGGGCTAGGGTTAGCATCAACCCTAGGTTAGTGTTAGGGTTAGGGTTAGGGTTAGCATCAGCCCTAGGATAGTGTTAGGGTTAGGGTTAGCATCAGCCCTAGGGTAGTGTTAGGGTTAGGGTTAAGGTTAACATCAGCCCTAGAATAGTGTTAGGGTTAGGGTTAGCATCAGCCCTAGGATAGTGTTAGGGTTAGGGTTAGGGTTAGCATCAGCCCTAGGATAGTGTTAGGGTTAGGGTTAGCATCAGCCATAGGATAGTGTTAGGGTTAGGGTTAGGGTAAGCATCAGCCCTAGGATAGTGTTAGGGTTAGGGTTAGCATCAGCCCTAGGATAGTGTTAGGGTTAGGGTTAGGGTTAGCATCAGCCCTAGGATAGTGTTAGTGTTAGGGTTAGCATCAACCCTAGCATAGTGTTAGGGTTAGGGTTAGGGTTAGCATCAGACCTAGGATAGTGTTAGGGTTAGGGTTAGCCTCATCCCTAAGAGAGTGTTAGGTTTAGGGATAGGGTTAGCATCAGGCCTAGGATAGTGTTAGGGTTAGGGTTAGTGTTATCATCAGGCCTAGGTTAGTGTTAGGGTTAGGGTTAGCATCAGGCCTAGGATAGTGTTAGGGTTAGGGTTAACATCAGCCCTAGGATAGTGTTAGGGTTAGGGTTAGGGTTAGCATCAGCTCTAGGATAGTGTTAGGTTTAGGGTTAGCATCAGACCTAGGATAGTGTTAGGGTTAGGGTTAGGGTAAGCATCAGCCCTAGGATAGTGTAAGTGTTAGGGTTAGGGTTAGCATGAGGCCTAGGATAGTGTTAGGGTTAGGCTTAGCATCAGCCCTAGGATAGTGTTAGGGTTCGGGTTAGGGATAGCATCAGCCCTAGGACAGTATTAGGGTTAGGGTTAGCATCAGCCCTAGGATAGTGTTAGGGTTAGGGTTAGCCTCAGCCCTAAGATAGTTTTAGAGTTCGGGTTAGGGTTAGCATCAGCACTAGGATAGTGTTAGGGTTACGGTTAGGGTTAGCATCAGCCCTAGGATAGTGTTAGTGTTAGGGTTAGCATCAGCCCTAGTATAGTGTTAGGGTTAGGGTTATCATCCGCCCTAGGATAGTTTTATGGTTAGGGTTAGGGTTAGCATCAGCCCTAGGATAGTGTTAGGGTTAGGGTTAACATAAACCCTAGGATAGTGTTAGGGTTAGGGTTAGGGTTATCATCAGGCCTAGGATAGTGTTAGGGTTAGGGTTAGGGTTAGCATCAGCCCTAGCATAGTGTTAGGGTTAGGGTTAGCATCAGCCCTAGGATAGTGTTAGGATTAGGGTTAGGGTTAGCATCAGCCCTAGGATAGTGTTAGGGTTAGGGTTAGCATCAGGCCTAGGATAGTGTTTGGGTTAGGGTTAGGGTTAGCATTAGCCCTAGGATAGTGTTAGGGTTAGGGTTAGCCTCAGCCCGAGGAGAGTGTTAGGGTTAGGGATCGGGTTAGCATCAGGCCTAGGATAGTGTTAGGGTTAGAGTTAGGGTTAGCATCAGCCCTAGGATAGTGTTAGGGTTAGGGTTAGCCTCAGGCCTAGGATAGTGTTAGGGTTAGGGTTAGCATCAGCCCTAGGATAGTGTTAGGGTTAGGGTTAGGGTTAGCATCAGCCCTAGGATAGTGTTAGGGTTATGGTTAGGTTTAGCATCAGTCCTAGGATAGTGTTAGGGTAAGTGTTAGGGTTAGCATCAGGCCTAGGATAGTGTTAGGGTTACGGTTAGAATCAGCCCTAGGATAGTGTTAGGGTTAGGGTTAGGGTTAGCATCAGCCCTAGGATAGTGTTAGGTTTAGGGTTAGGGATATCATCAGGCCTAGGATATTGTTAGGGTTAGGGTTATCATCAGCCCTACGATAGTGTTAGAGTTAGGGTTAGGGTTAGCATGAGCCCTAGGATAGTGTTAGGGTTAGGGTTAGGGTTAGCATCAGCCCTAGGATAGTGTTAGGGTTAGGGTTAGGGTTAGCATCAGCCCTAGGATATTATTAGGGTTAGGGTTACCATCAGCCCTAGGATAGTGTTAGGGTTAAGGTTAGGGTTAACACCAGGCCCAGGATAGTGTTAGTGTTAGGGTTAGCATCAGCCTTAGGATAGCGTTAGGGTTAGGGTTAGGGTTAGCTTCAGCCGTAGGATAGTGTTAGGGTTAGGGTTAGCCTCAGCCCTAGGATAGTGTTAGAGTTAGGGTTAGGGTTAGCATCAGCCCTAGGATAGTGTTAGGGTTAGTGTTAGGGTTAGCATCAGCCCTAGGATAGTGTTAGTGTTATGGTTAGCATCAGCCCTAAGATAGTGTTAGGGATAGCGTTAGGGTTAACATGAGCCCTAGGATAGTATTAGGGTTAGGGTTAGGGTTAGGGTTAGCGTTAGCATCAGCTCTAGGATAGTGTTAGGGTTAGGGCTAGGGTTAGCATCAACCCTAGGATAGTGTTAGGGTTAGGGTTAGGGTTAGTATCAGCCCTAGGATAGTGTTAGGGTTAGGGATAGCATCAGCCCTAGGATAGTGTTAGGGTTAGGGTTAGGGTTAGCATCAGCCCTAGGATAGTGTTAGGGTTAGGGTTAGCATCAGCCGTAGGATAGTGTTAGGGTTAGGGTTAGGGTTAGCATCAGCCCTAGGATAGTGTTAGGGTTAGGGTTAGCATCAGCCATAGGATAGTGTTAGGGTTAGGGTTAGGGTTAGCATCAGCCCTAGGATAGTGTTAGGGTTAGGGTTAGCATCAGCCCTAGGATAGTGTTAGGGTTAGGGTTAGCGTTAGCATCAGCCCTAGGATAGTGTTAGGGTTAGGGTTAGCATCAACCCTAGGATAGTGTTAGGGTTAGAGTTAGGGTTAGCATCAGCCCTAGGATAGTGTTAGGGTTAGGGTTAGCCTCAGCCCTAGGAGAGTGTTAGGGTTAGGGATAGGGTTAGCATCAGGCCTAGGATAGTGTTAGGGTTAGGGTTAGGGTTATCATCAGGCCTAGGTCAGTGTTAGGGTTAGGGTTAGCATCAGGCCTAGGATAGTGTTAGGGTTAGGGTTAACATCAGCCCTAGGATAGTCTTAGGGTTAGGGTTAGGGTTAGCATCAGCTCTAGGATAGTGATAGGTTTAGGGTTAGCATCAGACCTAGGATAGTGTTAGGGTTAGGGTTAGGGTAAGCATCAGCCCTAGGATAGTGTAAGTGTTAGGGTTAGGGTTAGCATGAGGCCTAGGATAGTGTTAGGGTTAGGGTTAGCATGAGCCCTAGGATAGTGTTAGGGTTCGGGTTAGGGTTAGCATCAGCCCTAGGATAGTATTAGGGTTAGGGTTAGCATCAGCCCTAGGATAGTGTTAGGGTTAGGGTTAGGGGTAGCACCAGGCCTAGGATAGTGTTACTGTTAGGGTTAGCATCAGCCTTAGGATAGTGTTAGGGTTAGGGTTAGGGTTAGCATCAGCCGTAGGATAGTGTTAGGGTTAGGGTTTGCCTCAGCCCTAAGATAGTGTTAGAGTTAGGGTTAGGGTTAGCATCAGCACTAGGATAGTGTTAGGGTTAGGGTTAGCATCAGCCCTAGGATAGTGTTAGGGTTAGGGTTAGGGTTAGCATCCGCCCTAGGATAGTGTTATGGTTAGGGTTAGGGTTAGCATCAGCCCTAGGATAATGTTAGAGTTAGGGTTAACATAAACCCTAGGATAGTGTTAGGGTTAGGGTTAGGGTTACCATCAGGCCTAGGATAGTGTTAGGGTTAGGGTTAGGGTTAGCATCAGTTCAAGGATAGTGTTAGGGTTAGCGTTAGGGTTAGCATCAGCCCTAGGATAGTGTTAGGGTTAGGGTTAGCATCAGCCCTAGGATAGTGTTAGGATTAGGGTTAGGGTTAGCATCAGCCCTAGGATAGTGTTAGGGTTAGGGTTAGCATCAGGCCTAGGATAGTGTTTGGGTTAGGGTTAGGGTTAGCATTCGCCCTAGGATAGGGTTAGGGTTAGTGTTAGCCTCAGCCCTAGGAGAGTGTTAGGGTTAGGGATCGGGTTAGCATCAGGCCTAGGATAGTGTTAGGGTTAGGGTTAGGGTTAGCATCAGCCCTAGGATAGTGTTAGGGTTAGGGTTAGCCTCAGGCCTAGGATAGTGTTAGGGTTAGGGTTAGCATCAGCCCTAGGATAGTGTTAGGGTTAGGGTTAGGGTACGCATCAGCCCTAGGATAGTGTTAGGGTTATGGTTAGGTTTAGCATCAGTCCTAGGATAGTGTTAGGGTAAATGTTAGGGTTAGCATCAGGCCTAGGATAGTGTTAGGGTTACGGTTAGAATCAGCCCAAGGATAGTGTTAGGGTTAGGGTTAGGGTTAGCATCAGCCCTAGGATAGTGTTAGGTTTAGGGTTAGGGATATCATCAGGCCTAGGATATTGTTAGGGTTAGGGTTAGCATCAGCCCTAGGATAGTGTTAGAGTTAGGGTTAGGGTTAGCATCAGCCCTAGGATAGTGTTAGGGTTAGGGTTAGGGTTAGCATCAGCCCTAGAATAGGGTTAGGGTTAGGCTTAGGGTTAGCATCAACCCTAGGATATTATTAGGGTTACGGTTAGCATCAGCCCTAGGATAGTGTTAGGGTTAGGGTTAGGGTTAGCACCAGGCCTAGGATAGTGTTAGTGTTAGGGTTAGCATCAGCCTTAGGATAGTGTTAGGGTTAGGGTTAGGGTTAGCATCAGCCGTACGATAGTGTTAGGGTTAGGGTTAGCCTCAGCCCTAGGATACTGTTAGAGTTAGGGTTAGGGTTAGCATCAGCCCTAGGATAGTGTTAGGGTTAGGGTAAGGGTTAGCATCAGCCCTAGGATAGCATTAGGGTTAGGGTTAGGGTTAGGGTTAGCGTTAGCATCACCTCTAGGATAGTGTTAGGGTTAGGGTTAGGGTTAGCATCAGCCCTAGGATAGTGTTAGGCTTAGGGTTAGGGTTGCATCAGCCCTAGGATAGTGTTAGGGTTAGGGTTAGCATCAGCCCTAGGATAGTGTTAGGGTTAGGGTTATGGTTAGCATCAGCCCTAGGATAGTGTTAGGGTTAGGGTTAGCATCAGCCCTAGGATAGTGTTAGGTTTAGGGTTAGGGTTAGCATCAGCCCTAGGATAGTGTTAGGGTTAGGGTTAGCATCAGCCCTAGGATAGTGTTAGGGTTAGGGTTATGGTTAGCATCAGCCCTAGGATAGTGTTAGGGTTAGGGTTAGCATCAACCCTAGGATAGTGTTAGGGTTAGGGTTAGGGTTAGCATCAGCCCTAGGATAGTGTTAGTGTTAGGGTTAACCTCAGCCCTAGGAGAGTGTTAGGGTTAGGGATAGGGTTAGCATCAGGCCTAGGATAGTGTTAGTGTTAGGGTTAGGGTTAGCATCAGCCCTAGGATAGTGTTAGGGTTAGGGTTAGCATCAGGCCTAGGATAGTGTTAGGGTTAGGGTGAGCATCAGCCCTAGGAGAGTGTTAGGGTTAGGGTTAGGGTTAGCATCAGCCCTAGGATAGTGTTAGGGTTAGGGTTAACATCAGCCCTAGGATAGTGTTAGGGTTAGGGTTAGGGTTAGCATCAGCCCTAGGATAGTGTTAGGTTTAGGGTTAGCATCAGACCTAGGATAGTGTTAGGGTTAGGGTTAGCATCAGGCCTAGGATAGTGTTAGGGTTAGGGTTAGCATCAGCCCTAGGAGAGTGTTAGGGTTAGGGTTAGGGTTAGCATCAGCCCTAGGATAGTGTTAGGGTTATGGTTAACATCAGCCTTAGGAGAGTGTTAAGGTTAGGGTTAGGGTTAGCATCAGCCCTAGGATAGTGTTAGGTTTAGGGTTAGCATCAGACCTAGGATAGTGTTAGGGTTAGGGTTAGGGTTAGCATCAGCCCTAGGATAGTGTAATTGTTAGGGTTAGGGTTAGCATCAGGCCTAGGAGAGTGTTAGGGTTAGGGTTAGCATCAGCCCTAGGATAGTGTTAGGGTTAGGGTTAGGGTTAGCATCAGCCCTAGGATAGTGTTAGGGTTAGGGTTATGGTTAGCATCAGCCCTAGGATAGTATTAGGGTTAGGGTTACCATCAGCCCTAGGATAGTGTTAGGGTTAGGGTTAGGGTTAGCACCAGGCCCAGGATAGTGTTAGTGTTAGGGTTAGCATCAGCCTTAGGATAGTGTTAGGGTTAGGGTTAGGGTTAGCATCAGCCGTAGGATAGTGTTTGGGTTAGGGTTAGCCTCAGCCCTAAGATAGTGTTAGAGTTAGGGTTAGGGTTAGCATCAGCCCTAGGATAGTGTTAGGGTTAGGGTTAGTGTTAGCATCAGCCCTAGGATAGTGTTAGTGTTAGGGTTAGCATCAGCCCTAGGATAGTGTTAGGGTTAGGGTTAGGGTTAGCATCCGCCCTAGGATAGTGTTAGTGTTAGGGTTAGCATCAGCCCTAGGATAGTGTTAGGGTTAGGGTTAGCGTTAGCATCAGCTCTAGGATAGTGTTAGGGTTAGGGTTAGGGTTAGCATCAGTCCTAGGATAGTGTTAGGGTTAGGGTTAGGGTTAGCATCAGCCCTAGGATAGTGTTAGGGTTAGGGTTAGCATCAGCCCTAGGATAGTGTTAGGGTTAGGGTTAGGGTTAGCATCAGCCCTAGGATAGTGTTAGGGTTACGGTTAGCATCAGCCCTAGGATAGTGTTAGGGTTAGGGTTAGGGTTAGCATCAGCCCTAGGATAGTGTTAGGGTTAGTGTTAGCATCAGCCCTAGGATAGTGTTAGGGTTAGGGTTATGGTTAGCATCAGCCCTAGGATAGTGTTAGGGTTAGGGTTAGCATCAAACCTAGGATAGTGTTAGGGTTAGGGTTAGGGTTAGCATCAGCCCTAGGATAGTGTTAGTGTTAGGGTTAACCTCAGCCCTAGGAGAGTGTTAGGGTTAGGGATAGGGTTAGCATCAGGCCTAGGATAGTGTTAGCGTTAGGGTTAGGGTTAACATCAGCCCTAGGATAGTGTTAGGGTTAGGGTTAGCATCAGGCCTAGGATAGTGTTAGGGTTAGGGTTAGCATCAGCCCTAGGAGAGTGTTAGGGTTATGGTTAGGGTTAGCATCAGCCCTAGGATAGTGTTAGGGTTAGGGTTAACATCAGCCCTAGGATAGTATTAGGGTTAGGGTTAGGGTTAGCATCAGCAATAGGATAGTGTTAGGTTTAGGGTTAGCATCAGACCTAGGATAGTGTTAGGGTTAGGGTTAGCATCAGGCCTAGGATAGTGTTAGGGTTATGGTTAGCATCAGCCCTAGGAGAGTGTTAGGGTTAGGGTTAGGGTTAGCATCAGCCCTAGGATAGTGTTAGGGTTAGGGTTAACATCAGCCCTAGGAGAGTGTTAAGGTTAGGGTTAGGGTTAGCATCAGCCCTAGGATAGTGTTAGGTTTAGGGTTATCATCAGAACTAGGATAGTGTTAGGGTTAGGGTTAGGGTTAGCATCAGCCCTAGGATAGTGTTAGGGTTAGGGTTAGCATCAGCACTAGGATAGTGTTAGGGTTAGGGTTAACATAAACCCTAGGATAGTGTTAGGGTTAGGTTTAGGGTTATCATCAGGCCAAGGATAGTGTTAGGGTTAGGGTTAGCATCAGCTCTAGGATAGTGTTAGGGTTAGGGTTAGGGTTAGCATCAGCCCTAGGATAGTGTTAAGGTTAGGGATAGGGTTATCATCAGGCCTAGGATAGTGTGAGTGCTAGGGTTAGCATCAGACTTAGGATAGTGTTAGGGTTAGGGTTAGGGTTAGCATCAGCCCTAGGATAGTGTTAGGGTTAGGGTTAGCATCAGCCCTAGGATAGTGTTAGGGTTAGGGTTAGGGTTAGCATCAGCCCTAGGATAGTGTTAGGGTTAGGGTTAGCATCAGCCCTAGGATAGTGTTAGGGTTAGGGTTAGGGTTAGCATCAGCCCTAGGATAGTGTTAGGATTAGGGTTAGCATCAACCCTAGGATAGTGTTAGGGTTAGGGTTAGGGTTAGCATCAGCCCTAGGATAGTGTTAGTGTTAGGGTTAGCCTCAGCCCTAGGAGAGTGTTAGGGTTAGGGTTAGCATCAGCCCTAGAATAGTGTTAGGGTTAGGGTTAGGGTTAGCACCAGGCCTAGGATAGTGTTAGTGTTAGGGTTAGCATCAGCCTTAGGATAGTGTTAGGGTTAGGGTTAGGGTTAGCATCAGCCGTAGGATAGTGTTTGGGTTAGGGTAGCCTCAGCCCCAAGATAGTGTTAGAGTTAGGGTTAGGGTTAGCATCAGCCCTAGGATAGTGTTAGGGTTAGGGTTAGCATCAGCACTAGGATAGTGTTAGGGTTAGGGTTAACATAAACCCTAGGATAGTGTTAGGGTTAGGTTTAGGGTTATCATCAGGCCTAGGATAGTGTTAGGGTTAGGGTTAGCATCAGCTCTAGGATAGTGTTAGGGTTAGGGTTAGGGTTAGCATCAGCCCTAGGATAGTGTTAAGGTTAGGGATAGGGTTATCATCAGGCCTAGGATATTGTGAGTGCTAGGGTTAGCATCAGACTTAGGATAGTGTTAGGGTTAGGGTTAGGGTTAGCATCAGCCCTAGGATAGTGTTAGGGTTAGGGTTAGCATCAGCCCCAGGATAGTGTTAGGGTTAGGGTTAGGGTTAGCATCAGCCCTAGGATAGTGTTAGGGTTAGGGTTAGCATCAGCCCTAGGATAGTGTTAGGGTTAGGGTTAGGGTTAGCATCAGCCCTAGGATAGTGTTAGGATTAGGGTTAGCATCAACCCTAGGATAGTGTTAGGGTTAGGGTTAGGGTTAGCATCAGCCCTAGGATAGTGTTAGGGTTAGGGATAGCCTCAGCCCTAGGAGAGTGTTAGGGTTAGAAATAGGGTTAGCATCAGGCCTAGGATAGTGTTAGGGTTAGGGTTAGGGTTAGCATCAGCCCTAGGATAGTGTTAGTGTTAGGGTTAGCATCAGCCCTAGGATAGTGTTAGGGTTAGGGTTAGCATCAGGCCTAGGATAGTGTTAGGGTTAGGGTTAGCGTCAGCCCTAGGATAGTGTTAGGGTTAGGGATAGGGTTAGCATCAGCCCTAGGATAGTGTTAGGGTTAGGGTTAGGGTTAGCATCAACCCTAGGATAGTATTAGGGTTAGGGTTAGCATCAGCCCTAGGATAGTGTTAGGGTTAGGGTTAACATAAACCCTAAGATAGTGTTACGGTTACGGTAAGGGTTATCATCAGGCCTAGGATAGTGTTAGGGTTAGGGTTAGCATCAGCCCTAGGATAGTGTTAGGGTTAGGGTTAGGGTTAGCATCAGCCCTAGGATAGTGTCAGGGTTAGGGTTAGCATCAACCCTAGGATAGTGTTTGGGTTAGGGTTAGGGTTAGCATCAGCCTTAGGATAGTGTTAGGGTTAGGGTTATGGTTAGCATCAGCCGTAGGATAGTGTTTGGGTTAGGGTTAGCCTCAGCCCTAAGATAGTGTTAGAGTTAGGGTTAGGGTTAGCATCAGCCCTAGGATAGTGTTAGGGTTAGGGTTAGGGTTAGCATCAGCCCTAGGATAGTGTTAGTGTTAGGGTTAGCATCAGCCCTAGGATAGTGTTAGGGTTAGGGTTAACATAAACCCTAGGATAGTGTTAGGGTTAGGTTTAGGGTTATCATCAGGCCTAGGATAGTGTTAGGGTTAGGGTTAGCATCAGCTCTAGGATAGTGTTAGGGTGAGGGTTAGGGTTAGCATCAGCCCTAGGATAGTGTTAAGGTTAGGCTTAGGGTTATCATCAGGCCTAGGATAGTGTGAGGGCTTGGGTTAGCATCAGACTTAGGATAGTGTTAGGGTTAGGGTTAGGGTTAGCATCAGCCCTAGGGTAGTGTTAGGGTTAGGGTTAGCATCAGCCCTAGGATAGTGTTAGGGTTAGGGTTAGGGTTATCATCAGGCCTAGGATATTGTGAGTGCTAGGGTTAGCATCAGACTTAGGATAGTGTTAGGGTTAGGGTTAGGGTTAGCATCAGCCCTAGGATAGTGTTAGGGTTAGGGTTAGCATCAGGCCTAGGATAGTGTTAGGGTTATGGTTAGCATCAGCCCTAGGAGAGTGTTAGGGTTAGGGTTAGGGTTAGCATCAGCCCTAGGATAGTGTTAGGGTTAGGGTTAACATCAGCCCTAGGAGAGTGTTAAGGTTAGGGTTAGGGTTAGCATCAGCCCTAGGATAGTGTTAGGTTTAGGGTTATCATCAGAACTAGGATAGTGTTAGGGTTAGGGTTAGGGTTAGCATCAGCCCTAGGATAGTGTTAGGGTTAGGGTTAGCATCAGCACTAGGATAGTGTTAGGGTTAGGGTTAACATAAACCCTAGGATAGTGTTAGGGTTAGGTTTAGGGTTATCATCAGGCCTAGGATAGTGTTAGGGTTAGGGTTAGCATCAGCTCTAGGATAGTGTTAGGGTTAGGGTTAGGGTTAGCATCAGCCCTAGGATAGTGTTAAGGTTAGGGATAGGGTTATCATCAGGCCTAGGATAGTGTGAGTGCTAGGGTTAGCATCAGACTTAGGATAGTGTTAGGGTTAGGGTTAGGGTTAGCATCAGCCCTAGGATAGTGTTAGGGTTAGGGTTAGCATCAGCCCTAGGATAGTGTTAGGGTTAGGGTTAGGGTTAGCATCAGCCCTAGGATAGTGTTAGGGTTAGGGTTAGCATCAGCCCTAGGATAGTGTTAGGGTTAGGGTTAGGGTTAGCATCAGCCCTAGGATAGTGTTAGGATTAGGGTTAGCATCAACCCTAGGATAGTGTTAGGGTTAGGGTTAGGGTTAGCATCAGCCCTAGGATAGTGTTAGTGTTAGGGTTAGCCTCAGCCCTAGGAGAGTGTTAGGGTTAGGGTTAGCATCAGCCCTAGAATAGTGTTAGGGTTAGGGTTAGGGTTAGCACCAGGCCTAGGATAGTGTTAGTGTTAGGGTTAGCATCAGCCTTAGGATAGTGTTAGGGTTAGGGTTAGGGTTAGCATCAGCCGTAGGATAGTGTTTGGGTTAGGGTAGCCTCAGCCCCAAGATAGTGTTAGAGTTAGGGTTAGGGTTAGCATCAGCCCTAGGATAGTGTTAGGGTTAGGGTTAGCATCAGCACTAGGATAGTGTTAGGGTTAGGGTTAACATAAACCCTAGGATAGTGTTAGGGTTAGGTGTAGGGTTATCATCAGGCCTAGGATAGTGTTAGGGTTACGGTTAGCATCAGCTCTAGGATAGTGTTAGGGTTAGGGTTAGGGTTAGCATCAGCCCTAGGATAGTGTTAAGGTTAGGGATAGGGTTATCATCAGGCCTAGGATATTGTGAGTGCTAGGGTTAGCATCAGACTTAGGATAGTGTTAGGGTTAGGGTTAGGGTTAGCATCAGCCCTAGGATAGTGTTAGGGTTAGGGTTAGCATCAGCCCCAGGATAGTGTTAGGGTTAGGGTTAGCATCAGCCTTAGGATAGCGTTAGGGTTAGGGTTAGGGTTAGCTTCAGCCGTAGGATAGTGTTAGGGTTAGGGTTAGCCTCAGCCCTAGGATAGTGTTAGAGTTAGGGTTAGGGTTAGCATCAGCCCTAGGATAGTGTTAGGGTTAGTGTTAGGGTTAGCATCAGGCCTAGGTTAGTGTTAGTGTTATGGTTAGCATCAGCCCTAAGATAGTGTTAGGGATAGCGTTAGGGTTAACATGAGCCCTAGGATAGTATTAGGGTTAGGGTTAGGGTTAGGGTTAGCGTTAGCATCAGCTCTAGGATAGTGTTAGGGTTAGGGCTAGGGTTAGCATCAACCCTAGGATAGTGTTAGGGTTAGGGTTAGGGTTAGTATCAGCCCTAGGATAGTGTTAGGGTTAGGGATAGCATCAGCCCTAGGATAGTGTTAGGGTTAGGGTTAGGGTTAGCATCAGCCCTAGGATAGTGTTAGGGTTAGGGTTAGCATCAGCCGTAGGATAGTGTTAGGGTTAGGGTTAGGGTTAGCATCAGCCCTAGGATAGTGTTAGGGTTAGGGTTAGCATCAGCCATAGGATAGTGTTAGGGTTAGGGTTAGGGTTAGCATCAGCCCTAGGATAGTGTTAGGGTTAGGGTTAGCATCAGCCCTAGGATAGTGTTAGGGTTAGGGTTAGCGTTAGCATCAGCCCTAGGATAGTGTTAGGGTTAGGGTTAGCATCAACCCTAGGATAGTGTTAGGGTTAGGGTTAGGGTTAGCATCAGCCCTAGGATAGTGTTAGGGTTAGGGTTAGCCTCAGCCCTAGGAGAGTGTTAGGGTTAGGGATAGGGTTAGCATCAGGCCTAGGATAGTGTTAGGGTTAGGGTTAGGGTTATCATCAGGCCTAGGTCAGTGTTAGGGTTAGGGTTAGCATCAGGCCTAGGATAGTGTTAGGGTTAGGGTTAACATCAGCCCTAGGATAGTCTTAGGGTTAGGGTTAGGGTTAGCATCAGCTCTAGGATAGTGATAGGTTTAGGGTTAGCATCAGACCTAGGATAGTGTTAGGGTTAGGGTTAGGGTAAGCATCAGCCCTAGGATAGTGTAAGTGTTAGGGTTAGGGTTAGCATGAGGCCTAGGATAGTGTTAGGGTTAGGGTTAGCATGAGCCCTAGGATAGTGTTAGGGTTCGGGTTAGGGTTAGCATCAGCCCTAGGATAGTATTAGGGTTAGGGTTAGCATCAGCCCTAGGATAGTGTTAGGGTTAGGGTTAGGGGTAGCACCAGGCCTAGGATAGTGTTACTGTTAGGGTTAGCATCAGCCTTAGGATAGTGTTAGGGTTAGGGTTAGGGTTAGCATCAGCCGTAGGATAGTGTTAGGGTTAGGGTTTGCCTCAGCCCTAAGATAGTGTTAGAGTTAGGGTTAGGGTTAGCATCAGCACTAGGATAGTGTTAGGGTTAGGGTTAGCATCAGCCCTAGGATAGTGTTAGGGTTAGGGTTAGGGTTAGCATCCGCCCTAGGATAGTGTTATGGTTAGGGTTAGGGTTAGCATCAGCCCTAGGATAATGTTAGAGTTAGGGTTAACATAAACCCTAGGATAGTGTTAGGGTTAGGGTTAGGGTTACCATCAGGCCTAGGATAGTGTTAGGGTTAGGGTTAGGGTTAGCATCAGTTCAAGGATAGTGTTAGGGTTAGCGTTAGGGTTAGCATCAGCCCTAGGATAGTGTTAGGGTTAGGGTTAGCATCAGCCCTAGGATAGTGTTAGGATTAGGGTTAGGGTTAGCATCAGCCCTAGGATAGTGTTAGGGTTAGGGTTAGCATCAGGCCTAGGATAGTGTTTGGGTTAGGGTTAGGGTTAGCATTCGCCCTAGGATAGGGTTAGGGTTAGTGTTAGCCTCAGCCCTAGGAGAGTGTTAGGGTTAGGGATCGGGTTAGCATCAGGCCTAGGATAGTGTTAGGGTTAGGGTTAGGGTTAGCATCAGCCCTAGGATAGTGTTAGGGTTAGGGTTAGCCTCAGGCCTAGGATAGTGTTAGGGTTAGGGTTAGCATCAGCCCTAGGATAGTGTTAGGGTTAGGGTTAGGGTACGCATCAGCCCTAGGATAGTGTTAGGGTTATGGTTAGGTTTAGCATCAGTCCTAGGATAGTGTTAGGGTAAATGTTAGGGTTAGCATCAGGCCTAGGATAGTGTTAGGGTTACGGTTAGAATCAGCCCAAGGATAGTGTTAGGGTTAGGGTTAGGGTTAGCATCAGCCCTAGGATAGTGTTAGGTTTAGGGTTAGGGATATCATCAGGCCTAGGATATTGTTAGGGTTAGGGTTAGCATCAGCCCTAGGATAGTGTTAGAGTTAGGGTTAGGGTTAGCATCAGCCCTAGGATAGTGTTAGGGTTAGGGTTAGGGTTAGCATCAGCCCTAGAATAGGGTTAGGGTTAGGCTTAGGGTTAGCATCAACCCTAGGATATTATTAGGGTTACGGTTAGCATCAGCCCTAGGATAGTGTTAGGGTTAGGGTTAGGGTTAGCACCAGGCCTAGGATAGTGTTAGTGTTAGGGTTAGCATCAGCCTTAGGATAGTGTTAGGGTTAGGGTTAGGGTTAGCATCAGCCGTACGATAGTGTTAGGGTTAGGGTTAGCCTCAGCCCTAGGATACTGTTAGAGTTAGGGTTAGGGTTAGCATCAGCCCTAGGATAGTGTTAGGGTTAGGGTAAGGGTTAGCATCAGCCCTAGGATAGCATTAGGGTTAGGGTTAGGGTTAGGGTTAGCGTTAGCATCACCTCTAGGATAGTGTTAGGGTTAGGGTTAGGGTTAGCATCAGCCCTAGGATAGTGTTAGGCTTAGGGTTAGGGTTGCATCAGCCCTAGGATAGTGTTAGGGTTAGGGTTAGCATCAGCCCTAGGATAGTGTTAGGGTTAGGGTTATGGTTAGCATCAGCCCTAGGATAGTGTTAGGGTTAGGGTTAGCATCAGCCCTAGGATAGTGTTAGGTTTAGGGTTAGGGTTAGCATCAGCCCTAGGATAGTGTTAGGGTTAGGGTTAGCATCAGCCCTAGGATAGTGTTAGGGTTAGGGTTATGGTTAGCATCAGCCCTAGGATAGTGTTAGGGTTAGGGTTAGCATCAACCCTAGGATAGTGTTAGGGTTAGGGTTAGGGTTAGCATCAGCCCTAGGATAGTGTTAGTGTTAGGGTTAACCTCAGCAATAGGAGAGTGTTAGGGTTAGGGATAGGGTTAGCATCAGGCCTAGGATAGTGTTAGGGTTAGGGTTAGGGTTAGCATCAGCCCTAGGATAGTGTTAGGGTTAGGGTTAGCATCAGGCCTAGGATAGTGTTAGGGTTAGGGTGAGCATCAGCCCTAGGAGAGTGTTAGGGTTAGGGTTAGGGTTAGCATCAGCCCTAGGATAGTGTTAGGGTTAGGGTTAACATCAGCCCTAGGATAGTGTTAGGGTTAATGTTAGGGTTAGCATCAGCCCTAGGATAGTGTTAGGTTTAGGGTTAGCATCAGACCTAGGATAGTGTTAGGGTTAGGGTTAGCATCAGGCCTAGGATAGTGTTAGGGTTAGGGTTAGCATCAGCCCTAGGAGAGTGTTAGGGTTAGGGTTAGGGTTAGCATCAGCCCTAGGATAGTGTTAGGGTTATGGTTAACATCAGCCTTAGGAGAGTGTTAAGGTTAGGGTTAGGGTTAGCATCAGCCCTAGGATAGTGTTAGGTTTAGGGTTAGCATCAGACCTAGGATAGTGTTAGGGTTAGGGTTAGGGTTAGCATCAGCCCTAGGATAGTGTAATTGTTAGGGTTAGGGTTAGCATCAGGCCTAGGAGAGTGTTAGGGTTAGGGTTAGCATCAGCCCTAGGATAGTGTTAGGGTTAGGGTTAGGGTTAGCATCAGCCCTAGGATAGTGTTAGGGTTAGGGTTATGGTTAGCATCAGCCCTAGGATAGTATTAGGGTTAGGGTTACCATCAGCCCTAGGATAGTGTTAGGGTTAGGGTTAGGGTTAGCACCAGGCCCAGGATAGTGTTAGTGTTAGGGTTAGCATCAGCCTTAGGATAGTGTTAGGGTTAGGGTTAGGGTTAGCATCAGCCGTAGGATAGTGTTTGGGTTAGGGTTAGCCTCAGCCCTAAGATAGTGTTAGAGTTAGGGTTAGGGTTAGCATCAGCCCTAGGATAGTGTTAGGGTTAGGGTTAGTGTTAGCATCAGCCCTAGGATAGTGTTAGTGTTAGGGTTAGCATCAGCCCTAGGATAGTGTTAGGGTTAGGGTTAGGGTTAGCATCCGCCCTAGGATAGTGTTAGTGTTAGGGTTAGCATCAGCCCTAGGATAGTGTTAGGGTTAGGGTTAGCGTTAGCATCAGCTCTAGGATAGTGTTAGGGTTAGGGTTAGGGTTAGCATCAGTCCTAGGATAGTGTTAGGGTTAGGGTTAGGGTTAGCATCAGCCCTAGGATAGTGTTAGGGTTAGGGTTAGCATCAGCCCTAGGATAGTGTTAGGGTTAGGGTTAGGGTTAGCATCAGCCCTAGGATAGTGTTAGGGTTACGGTTAGCATCAGCCCTAGGATAGTGTTAGGGTTAGGGTTAGGGTTAGCATCAGCCCTAGGATAGTGTTAGGGTTAGTGTTAGCATCAGCCCTAGGATAGTGTTAGGGTTAGGGTTATGGTTAGCATCAGCCCTAGGATAGTGTTAGGGTTAGGGTTAGCATCAAACCTAGGATAGTGTTAGGGTTAGGGTTAGGGTTAGCATCAGCCCTAGGATAGTGTTAGTGTTAGGGTTAACCTCAGCCCTAGGAGAGTGTTAGGGTTAGGGATAGGGTTAGCATCAGGCCTAGGATAGTGTTAGCGTTAGGGTTAGGGTTAACATCAGCCCTAGGATAGTGTTAGGGTTAGGGTTAGCATCAGGCCTAGGATAGTGTTAGGGTTAGGGTTAGCATCAGCCCTAGGAGAGTGTTAGGGTTATGGTTAGGGTTAGCATCAGCCCTAGGATAGTGTTAGGGTTAGGGTTAACATCAGCCCTAGGATAGTATTAGGGTTAGGGTTAGGGTTAGCATCAGCCCTAGGATAGTGTTAGGTTTAGGGTTAGCATCAGACCTAGGATAGTGTTAGGGTTAGGGTTAGCATCAGGCCTAGGATAGTGTTAGGGTTATGGTTAGCATCAGCCCTAGGAGAGTGTTAGGGTTAGGGTTAGGGTTAGCATCAGCCCTAGGATAGTGTTAGGGTTAGGGTTAACATCAGCCCTAGGAGAGTGTTAAGGTTAGGGTTAGGGTTAGCATCAGCCCTAGGATAGTGTTAGGTTTAGGGTTATCATCAGAACTAGGATAGTGTTAGGGTTAGGGTTAGGGTTAGCATCAGCCCTAGGATAGTGTTAGGGTTAGGGTTAGCATCAGCACTAGGATAGTGTTAGGGTTAGGGTTAACATAAACCCTAGGATAGTGTTAGGGTTAGGTTTAGGGTTATCATCAGGCCTAGGATAGTGTTAGGGTTAGGGTTAGCATCAGCTCTAGGATAGTGTTAGGGTTAGGGTTAGGGTTAGCATCAGCCCTAGGATAGTGTTAAGGTTAGGGATAGGGTTATCATCAGGCCTAGGATAGTGTGAGTGCTAGGGTTAGCATCAGACTTAGGATAGTGTTAGGGTTAGGGTTAGGGTTAGCATCAGCCCTAGGATAGTGTTAGGGTTAGGGTTAGCATCAGCCCTAGGATAGTGTTAGGGTTAGGGTTAGGGTTAGCATCAGCCCTAGGATAGTGTTAGGGTTAGGGTTAGCATCAGCCCTAGGATAGTGTTAGGGTTAGGGTTAGGGTTAGCATCAGCCCTAGGATAGTGTTAGGATTAGGGTTAGCATCAACCCTAGGATAGTGTTAGGGTTAGGGTTAGGGTTAGCATCAGCCCTAGGATAGTGTTAGTGTTAGGGTTAGCCTCAGCCCTAGGAGAGTGTTAGGGTTAGGGTTAGCATCAGCCCTAGAATAGTGTTAGGGTTAGGGTTAGGGTTAGCACCAGGCCTAGGATAGTGTTAGTGTTAGGGTTAGCATCAGCCTTAGGATAGTGTTAGGGTTAGGGTTAGGGTTAGCATCAGCCGTAGGATAGTGTTTGGGTTAGGGTAGCCTCAGCCCCAAGATAGTGTTAGAGTTAGGGTTAGGGTTAGCATCAGCCCTAGGATAGTGTTAGGGTTAGGGTTAGCATCAGCACTAGGATAGTGTTAGGGTTAGGGTTAACATAAACCCTAGGATAGTGTTAGGGTTAGGTTTAGGGTTATCATCAGGCCTAGGATAGTGTTAGGGTTAGGGTTAGCATCAGCTCTAGGATAGTGTTAGGGTTAGGGTTAGGGTTAGCATCAGCCCTAGGATAGTGTTAAGGTTAGGGATAGGGTTATCATCAGGCCTAGGATATTGTGAGTGCTAGGGTTAGCATCAGACTTAGGATAGTGTTAGGGTTAGGGTTAGGGTTAGCATCAGCCCTAGGATAGTGTTAGGGTTAGGGTTAGCATCAGCCCCAGGATAGTGTTAGGGTTAGGGTTAGGGTTAGCATCAGCCCTAGGATAGTGTTAGGGTTAGGGTTAGCATCAGCCCTAGGATAGTGTTAGGGTTAGGGTTAGGGTTAGCATCAGCCCTAGGATAGTGTTAGGATTAGGGTTAGCATCAACCCTAGGATAGTGTTAGGGTTAGGGTTAGGGTTAGCATCAGCCCTAGGATAGTGTTAGGGTTAGGGATAGCCTCAGCCCTAGGAGAGTGTTAGGGTTAGAAATAGGGTTAGCATCAGGCCTAGGATAGTGTTAGGGTTAGGGTTAGGGTTAGCATCAGCCCTAGGATAGTGTTAGTGTTAGGGTTAGCATCAGCCCTAGGATAGTGTTAGGGTTAGGGTTAGCATCAGGCCTAGGATAGTGTTAGGGTTAGGGTTAGCGTCAGCCCTAGGATAGTGTTAGGGTTAGGGATAGGGTTAGCATCAGCCCTAGGATAGTGTTAGGGTTAGGGTTAGGGTTAGCATCAACCCTAGGATAGTATTAGGGTTAGGGTTAGCATCAGCCCTAGGATAGTGTTAGGGTTAGGGTTAACATAAACCCTAAGATAGTGTTACGGTTACGGTAAGGGTTATCATCAGGCCTAGGATAGTGTTAGGGTTAGGGTTAGCATCAGCCCTAGGATAGTGTTAGGGTTAGGGTTAGGGTTAGCATCAGCCCTAGGATAGTGTCAGGGTTAGGGTTAGCATCAACCCTAGGATAGTGTTTGGGTTAGGGTTAGGGTTAGCATCAGCCTTAGGATAGTGTTAGGGTTAGGGTTATGGTTAGCATCAGCCGTAGGATAGTGTTTGGGTTAGGGTTAGCCTCAGCCCTAAGATAGTGTTAGAGGTAGGGTTAGGGTTAGCATCAGCCCTAGGATAGTGTTAGGGTTAGGGTTAGGGTTAGCATCAGCCCTAGGATAGTGTTAGTGTTAGGGTTAGCATCAGCCCTAGGATAGTGTTAGGGTTAGGGTTAACATAAACCCTAGGATAGTGTTAGGGTTAGGTTTAGGGTTATCATCAGGCCTAGGATAGTGTTAGGGTTAGGGTTAGCATCAGCTCTAGGATAGTGTTAGGGTGAGGGTTAGGGTTAGCATCAGCCCTAGGATAGTGTTAAGGTTAGGCTTAGGGTTATCATCAGGCCTAGGATAGTGTGAGGGCTTGGGTTAGCATCAGACTTAGGATAGTGTTAGGGTTAGGGTTAGGGTTAGCATCAGCCCTAGGGTAGTGTTAGGGTTAGGGTTAGCATCAGCCCTAGGATAGTGTTAGGGTTAGGGTTAGGGTTATCATCAGGCCTAGGATATTGTGAGTGCTAGGGTTAGCATCAGACTTAGGATAGTGTTAGGGTTAGGGTTAGGGTTAGCATCAGCCCTAGGATAGTGTTAGGGTTAGGGTTAGCATCAGGCCTAGGATAGTGTTAGGGTTATGGTTAGCATCAGCCCTAGGAGAGTGTTAGGGTTAGGGTTAGGGTTAGCATCAGCCCTAGGATAGTGTTAGGGTTAGGGTTAACATCAGCCCTAGGAGAGTGTTAAGGTTAGGGTTAGGGTTAGCATCAGCCCTAGGATAGTGTTAGGTTTAGGGTTATCATCAGAACTAGGATAGTGTTAGGGTTAGGGTTAGGGTTAGCATCAGCCCTAGGATAGTGTTAGGGTTAGGGTTAGCATCAGCACTAGGATAGTGTTAGGGTTAGGGTTAACATAAACCCTAGGATAGTGTTAGGGTTAGGTTTAGGGTTATCATCAGGCCTAGGATAGTGTTAGGGTTAGGGTTAGCATCAGCTCTAGGATAGTGTTAGGGTTAGGGTTAGGGTTAGCATCAGCCCTAGGATAGTGTTAAGGTTAGGGATAGGGTTATCATCAGGCCTAGGATAGTGTGAGTGCTAGGGTTAGCATCAGACTTAGGATAGTGTTAGGGTTAGGGTTAGGGTTAGCATCAGCCCTAGGATAGTGTTAGGGTTAGGGTTAGCATCAGCCCTAGGATAGTGTTAGGGTTAGGGTTAGGGTTAGCATCAGCCCTAGGATAGTGTTAGGGTTAGGGTTAGCATCAGCCCTAGGATAGTGTTAGGGTTAGGGTTAGGGTTAGCATCAGCCCTAGGATAGTGTTAGGATTAGGGTTAGCATCAACCCTAGGATAGTGTTAGGGTTAGGGTTAGGGTTAGCATCAGCCCTAGGATAGTGTTAGTGTTAGGGTTAGCCTCAGCCCTAGGAGAGTGTTAGGGTTAGGGTTAGCATCAGCCCTAGAATAGTGTTAGGGTTAGGGTTAGGGTTAGCACCAGGCCTAGGATAGTGTTAGTGTTAGGGTTAGCATCAGCCTTAGGATAGTGTTAGGGTTAGGGTTAGGGTTAGCATCAGCCGTAGGATAGTGTTTGGGTTAGGGTAGCCTCAGCCCCAAGATAGTGTTAGAGTTAGGGTTAGGGTTAGCATCAGCCCTAGGATAGTGTTAGGGTTAGGGTTAGCATCAGCACTAGGATAGTGTTAGGGTTAGGGTTAACATAAACCCTAGGATAGTGTTAGGGTTAGGTTTAGGGTTATCATCAGGCCTAGGATAGTGTTAGGGTTAGGGTTAGCATCAGCTCTAGGATAGTGTTAGGGTTAGGGTTAGGGTTAGCATCAGCCCTAGGATAGTGTTAAGGTTAGGGATAGGGTTATCATCAGGCCTAGGATATTGTGAGTGCTAGGGTTAGCATCAGACTTAGGATAGTGTTAGGGTTAGGGTTAGGGTTAGCATCAGCCCTAGGATAGTGTTAGGGTTAGGGTTAGCATCAGCCCCAGGATAGTGTTAGGGTTAGGGTTAGGGTTAGCATCAGCCCTAGGATAGTGTTAGGGTTAGGGTTAGCATCAGCCCTAGGATAGTGTTAGGGTTAGGGTTAGGGTTAGCATCAGCCCTAGGATAGTGTTAGGATTAGGGTTAGCATCAACCCTAGGATAGTGTTAGGGTTAGGGTTAGGGTTAGCATCAGCCCTAGGATAGTGTTAGGGTTAGGGATAGCCTCAGCCCTAGGAGAGTGTTAGGGTTAGAAATAGGGTTAGCATCAGGCCTAGGATAGTGTTAGGGTTAGGGTTAGGGTTAGCATCAGCCCTAGGATAGTGTTAGTGTTAGGGTTAGCATCAGCCCTAGGATAGTGTTATGGTTAGGGTTAGCATCAGGCCTAGGATAGTGTTAGGGTTAGGGTTAGCGTCAGCCCTAGGATAGTGTTAGGGTTAGGGATAGGGTTAGCATCAGCCCTAGGATAGTGTTAGGGTTAGGGTTAGGGTTAGCATCAACCCTAGGATAGTATTAGGGTTAGGGTTAGCATCAGCCCTAGGATAGTGTTAGGGTTAGGGTTAACATAAACCCTAAGATAGTGTTACGGTTACGGTAAGGGTTATCATCAGGCCTAGGATAGTGTTAGGGTTAGGGTTAGCATCAGCCCTAGGATAGTGTTAGGGTTAGGGTTAGGGTTAGCATCAGCCCTAGGATAGTGTCAGGGTTAGGGTTAGCATCAACCCTAGGATAGTGTTTGGGTTAGGGTTAGGGTTAGCATCAGCCTTAGGATAGTGTTAGGGTTAGGGTTATGGTTAGCATCAGCCGTAGGATAGTGTTTGGGTTAGGGTTAGCCTCAGCCCTAAGATAGTGTTAGAGTTAGGGTTAGGGTTAGCATCAGCCCTAGGATAGTGTTAGGGTTAGGGTTAGGGTTAGCATCAGCCCTAGGATAGTGTTAGTGTTAGGGTTAGCATCAGCCCTAGGATAGTGTTAGGGTTAGGGTTAACATAAACCCTAGGATAGTGTTAGGGTTAGGTTTAGGGTTATCATCAGGCCTAGGATAGTGTTAGGGTTAGGGTTAGCATCAGCTCTAGGATAGTGTTAGGGTGAGGGTTAGGGTTAGCATCAGCCCTAGGATAGTGTTAAGGTTAGGCTTAGGGTTATCATCAGGCCTAGGATAGTGTGAGGGCTAGGGTTAGCATCAGACTTAGGATAGTGTTAGGGTTAGGGTTAGGGTTAGCATCAGCCCTAGGGTAGTGTTAGGGTTAGGGTTAGCATCAGCCCTAGGATAGTGTTAGGGTTAGGGTTAGGGTTAGCATCAGCCCTAGGATAGTGTTAGGGTTAGGGTTAGCATCAGCCCTAGGATAGTGTTAGGGTTAGGGTTAGGGTTACCATCAGCCCTAGGATAGTGTTAGGATTAGGGTTAGCATCAACCCTAGGATAGTGTTAGGGTTAGGGTTATGGTTAGCATCAGCCCTAGGATAGTGTTAGGGTTAGGGTTAGCATCAGCCCTAGGATAGTGTTAGGGTTAGGGTTAGCATCAGGCCTAGGATAGTGTTAGGGTTAGGGTTAGCATCAGCCCTAGGATAGTGTTAGGGTTAGGGATAGGGTTAGCATCAGCCCTAGGATAGTGTTAGGGTTAGGGTTAGGGTTACCATCAACCCTAGGATAGTATTAGGGTTAGGGTTAGCATCAGCCCTAGGATAGTGTTAGGGTTAGGTTTAGGGTTAGCACCAGGCCTAGGATAGTGTTAGTGTTGGGGTTAGCATCAGCCTTAGGATAGTGTTAGGGTTATGGTTAGGGTTAGCATCAGCCGTAGGATAGTGTTTGGGTTAGGGTTAGCCTCAGCCCAAAGATAGTGTTAGAGTTAGGGTTAGGGTTAGCATCAGCCCTAGGATAGTGTTAGGGTTAGGGTTAGGGTTAGCATCAGCCCTAGGATAGTGTTAGTGTTAGGGTTAGCATCAGCCCTAGGATAGTGTTAGGGTTAGGGTTAGGGTTAGCATCCACCCTAGGATAGTGTTAGGGTTAGGGTTAGGGTTAGCATCAGCCCTAGGATAGTGTTAGGGTTAGGGTTAACATAAACCCTAGGATAGTGTTAGGGTTAGGGTTAGGGTTAGCATCAGCCCTAGGATAGTGTTAAGTTTAGGGTTAGGGTTATCATCAGGCCTAGGATAGTGTGAGGGCTAGGGTTAGCATCAGACTTAGGATAGTGTTAGGGTTAGGGTTAGCATCAGCCCTAGGATAGTGTTAGGGTTAGGGTTAGGGTTAGCATCCGCCCTAGGATAGTGTTAGGGTTAGGGTTAGGGTTAGCATCTGCCCTAGGATAGTGTTAGGGTTAGGGTTAGGGTTAGCATCAGCCCTAGGATAGTGTTAAGGTTAGGGTTAGGGTTATCATCAGGCCTAGGATAATGTAGGGCTAGGGTTAGCATCAGACTTAGGATAGTGTTAGGGTTAGGGTTAGGGTTAGCATCAGCCCTTGGATAGTGTTAGGGTTATGGTTAGCATCAGCCCTAGGATAGTGTTAGGGTTAGGGTTAACATAAACCCTAGGATAGTGTTAGGGTTAGGGTTAGGGTTATCATCAGGCCTAGGATAGTGTTAGTGTTAGGGTTATGGTTAGCATCAGTTAAAGGATTGTGTTAGGGTTAGCATTATGGTTAGCATCAGCCCTAGGATAGTGTTAGGGTTAGGGTTAGGGTTAGCTTCAGCCCTAGGATAGTGTTAGGCTTATGGTTAGCATCAGCACTAGGAGAGTGTTAGGGTTAGGGTTAGGGTTATCATCAGGCCTAGGATAGTGTTAGGGTTAGGGATAGCATCAGCCCTAGGATAGTGTTAGGGTTAGGGTTAGGGTTAGCATCAGCCCTAGGATAGTGTTAGGGTTATGGTTAGGTTTAGCATCAGCCCTAGGATAGTGTTAGGGTAAGGGTTAGGGTTAGCATCAGGCCTAGGATTGTGTTAGGGTTACGGTTAGAATCAGCCCTAGGATAGTTTTAGGGTTAGGGTTAGGGTTAGCATCAGCCCTAGGATAGTGTTAGGTTTAGGGTTATGGATATCATCAGGGCTAGGATATTGTTAGTGTTAGGGTTAGCATCAGCCCTAGGATAGTGTTAGTGTTAGGGTTAGGGTTAGCATCAGCCCTAGGATAGTGTTAGGGTTAGGGTTAGGGTTAGCATCAGCCCTAGGATAGTGTTAGGGTTAGGGTTAGGGTTAGCATCAGCCCTAGGATATTTTTGGGGTTAGGGTTAGCATCAGCCCTAGAATAGTGTTAGGGTTAGGGTTAGGGTTAGCACCAGGCCTAGGATAGTGTTAGTGTTAGGGTTAGCATCAGCCTTAGGATAGTGTTAGGGTTAGGGATAGGGTTAGCATCAGCCCTAGGATAGTGTTAGGGTTAGGGTTAGCCTCAGCCCTAGGATAGTGTTAGAGTTAGGGTTAGTGTTAGCATCAGCCCTAGGATAGTGTTAGGGTTAGGGTTTGGGTTAGCATCAGCCCTAGGATAGTGTTAGTGTTAGGGTTAGCATCAGCCCTAGGATAGTGTTAGCGTTAGGGTTAGGGTTAGCATCAGCCCTAGGATAGTGTTAGGGTTAGGGTTAGCCTCAGCCCTAGGAGAGTGGTAGGGTTAGGGATAGGGTTAGCATCAGGCCTAGGATAGTGTTAGGGTTAGGGTTAGGGTTAGCATCAGGCCTAGGATAGTGTTAGGGTTACGGTTAGAATCAGCCCAAGGATAGTGTTAGGGTTAGGGTTAGGGTTAGCATCAGCCCTAGGATAGTGTTAGGTTTAGGGTTAGGGATATCATCAGGCCTAGGATATTGTTAGGGTTAGGGTTAGCATCAGCCCTAGGATAGTGTTAGTGTTAGGGTTAGGGTTAGCATCAGCCCTAGGATAGTGTTAGGGTTAGGCTTAGGGTTAGCATCAACCCTAGGATATTATTAGGGTTAGGGTTAGCATCAGCCCTAGGATAGCGTTAGGGTTAGGGTTAGGGTTAGCACCAGGCCTAGGATAGTGTTAGTGTTAGGGTTAACATCAGCCTTAGGATAGTGTTAGGGTTAGGGTTAGGGTTAGCATCAGCCGTAGGATAGTGTTAGGGTTAGGGTTAGCCTCAGCCCTAGTATAGTGTTAGAGTTAGGGTTAGGGTTAGCATCAGCCCTAGGATAGTGTTAGGGTTAGGGTAAGGGTTAGCATCAGCCCTAGGATAGCATTAGGGTTAGGGTTAGGGTTAGGGTTAGCGTTAGCATCAGCTCTAGGATAGTGTTAGGGTTAGGGTTAGGGTTAGCATCAGCCCTAGGATAGTGTTAAGGTTAGGGTTAGGGTTATCATCAGGCCTAGGATAGTGTGAGGGCTAGGGTTAGCATCAGACTTAG
Source organism: Lemur catta (assembly GCF_020740605.2). NCBI lineage: Eukaryota > Metazoa > Chordata > Mammalia > Primates > Lemuridae > Lemur > Lemur catta. Next base: position 112,002,098 of record NC_059131.1, on the reverse strand, counting down.
GATAGTGTTAGGGTTAGGGTTAGGGTTAGCATCAGCCCTAGGATAGTGTTAGGGTTAGGGTTAGCATCAGCCCTAGGATAGTGTTAGGGTTAGGGTTAACATAAACCCTAAGATAGTGTTACGGTTACGGTAAGGGTTATCATCAGGCCTAGGATAGTGTTAGGGTTAGGGTTAGCATCAGCCCTAGGATAGTGTTAGGGTTAGGGTTAGGGTTAGCATCAGCCCTAGGATAGTGTCAGGGTTAGGGTTAGCATCAACCCTAGGATAGTGTTTGGGTTAGGGTTAGGGTTAGCATCAGCCTTAGGATAGTGTTAGGGTTAGGGTTATGGTTAGCATCAGCCGTAGGATAGTGTTTGGGTTAGGGTTAGCCTCAGCCCTAAGATAGTGTTAGAGTTAGGGTTAGGGTTAGCATCAGCCCTAGGATAGTGTTAGGGTTAGGGTTAGGGTTAGCATCAGCCCTAGGATAGTGTTAGTGTTAGGGTTAGCATCAGCCCTAGGATAGTGTTAGGGTTAGGGTTAACATAAACCCTAGGATAGTGTTAGGGTTAGGTTTAGGGTTATCATCAGGCCTAGGATAGTGTTAGGGTTAGGGTTAGCATCAGCTCTAGGATAGTGTTAGGGTGAGGGTTAGGGTTAGCATCAGCCCTAGGATAGTGTTAAGGTTAGGCTTAGGGTTATCATCAGGCCTAGGATAGTGTGAGGGCTAGGGTTAGCATCAGACTTAGGATAGTGTTAGGGTTAGGGTTAGGGTTAGCATCAGCCCTAGGGTAGTGTTAGGGTTAGGGTTAGCATCAGCCCTAGGATAGTGTTAGGGTTAGGGTTAGGGTTAGCATCAGCCCTAGGATAGTGTTAGGGTTAGGGTTAGCATCAGCCCTAGGATAGCGTTAGGGTTAGGGTTAGGGTTAGCATCAGCCCTAGGATAGTGTTAGGATTAGGGTTAGCATCAACCCTAGGATAGTGTTAGGGTTAGGGTTATGGTTAGCATCAGCCCTAGGATAGTGTTAGGGTTAGGGTTAGCATCAGCCCTAGGATAGTGTTAGGGTTAGGGTTAGCATCAGGCCTAGGATAGTGTTAGGGTTAGGGTTAGCATCAGCCCTAGGATAGTGTTAGGGTTAGGGTTAGGGTTAGCATCCACCCTAGGATAGTGTTAGGGTTAGGGTTAGGGTTAGCATCAGCCCTAGGATAGTGTTAGGGTTAGGGTTAACATAAACCCTAGGATAGTGTTAGGGTTAGGGTTAGGGTTAGCTTCAGCCCTAGGATAGTGTTAAGGTTAGGGTTAGGGTTATCCTCAGGCCTAGGATAGTGTGAGGGCTAGGGTTAGCATCAGACTTAGGATAGTGTTAGTGTTAGGGTTAGCATCAGCCCTAGGATAGTGTTAGGGTTAGGGTTAGGGTTAGCATCCGCCCTAGGATAGTGTTAGGGTTAGGGTTAGGGTTAGCATCAGCCCTAGGATAGTGTTAAGGTTAGGGTTAGGGTTAGCATCAGCCCTAGGATAGTGTTAAGGTTAGGGTTAGGGTTATCATCAGGCCTAGGATAATGTAGGGCTAGGCTTAGCATCAGACTTAGGATAGTGTTAGGGTTAGGGTTAGGGTTAGCATCAGCCCTTGGATAGTGTTAGGGTTAGGGTTAGCATAAACCCTAGGATAGTGTTAGGGTTAGGGTTAGGGTTATCATCAGGCCTAGGATAGTGTTAGTGTTAGGGTTAGGGTTAACATCAGTTAAAGGATTGTGTTAGGGTTAGCATTATGGTTAGCATCAGCCCTAGGATAGTGTTAGGGTTAGGGTTAGGGTTAGCATCAGCCCTAGGATAGTGTTAGGCTTATGGTTAGCATCAGCACTAGGAGAGTGTTAGGGTTAGGGTTAGGGTTATCATCAGGCCTAGGATAGTGTTAGGGTTAGGGATAGCATCAGCCCTAGGATAGTGTTAGGGTTAGGGTTAGGGTTAGCATCAGCCCTAGGATAGTGTTAGGGTTATGGTTAGGTTTAGGATCAGCCCTAGGATAGTGTTAGGGTAAGGGTTAGGGTTAGCATCAGGCCTAGGATTGTGTTAGGGTTACGGTTAGAATCAGCCCTAGGATAGTTTTAGGGTTAGGGTTAGGGTTAGCATCAGCCCTAGGATAGTGTTAGGTTTAGGGTTATGGATATCATCAGGGCTAGGATATTGTTAGTGTTAGGGTTAGCATCAGCCCTAGGATAGTGTTAGTGTTAGGGTTAGGGTTAGCATCAGCCCTAGGATAGTGTTAGGGTTAGGGTTAGGGTTAGCATCAGCCCTAGGATAGTGTTAGGGTTAGGGTTAGGGTTAGCATCAGCCCTAGGATATTTTTGGGGTTAGGGTTAGCATCAGCCCTAGAATAGTGTTAGGGTTAGGGTTAGGGTTAGCACCAGGCCTAGGATAGTGTTAGTGTTAGGGTTAGCATCAGCCTTAGGATAGTGTTAGGGTTAGGGATAGGGTTAGCATCAGCCCTAAGATAGTGTTAGGGTTAGGGTTAGCCTCAGCCCTAGGATAGTGTTAGAGTTAGGGTTAGTGTTAGCATCAGCCCTAGGATAGTGTTAGGGTTAGGGTTTGGGTTAGCATCAGCCCTAGGATAGTGTTAGTGTTAGGGTTAGCATCAGCCCTAGGATAGTGTTAGCGTTAGGGTTAGGGTTAGCATCAGCCCTAGGATAGTGTTAGTGTTAGGGTTAGCCTCAGCCCTAGGAGAGTGGTAGGGTTAGGGATAGGGTTAGCATCAGGCCTAGGATAGTGTTAGGGTTAGGGTTAGGGTTAGCATCAGGCCTAGGATAGTCTTAGGGTTACGGTTAGAATCAGCCCTAGGATAGTGTTAGGGTTAGGGTTAGGGTTAGCATCAGCCCTAGGATAGTGTTAGGTTTAGGGTTAGGGATATCATCAGGCCTAGGATATTGTTAGGGTTAGGGTTAGCATCAGCCCTAGGATAGTGTTAGTGTTAGGGTTAGGGTTAGCATCAGCCCTAGGATAGTGTTAGGGTTAGGCTTAGGGTTAGCATCAACCCTAGGATATTATTAGGGTTAGGGTTAGCATCAGCCCTAGGATAGCGTTAGGGTTAGGGTTAGTGTTAGCACCAGGCCTAGGATAGTGTTAGTGTTAGGGTTAACATCAGCCTTAGGATAGTGTTAGGGTTAGGGTTAGGGTTAGCATCAGCCGTAGGATAGTGTTAGGGTTAGGGTTAGCCTCAGCCCTAGGATAGTGTTAGAGTTAGGGTTAGGGTTAGCATCAGCCCTAGGATAGTGTTAGGGTTAGGGTAAGGGTTAGCATCAGCCCTAGGATAGCATTAGGGTTAGGGTTAGGGTTAGGGTTAGCGTTAGCATCAGCTCTAGGATAGTGTTAGGGTTAGGGTTAGGGTTAGCATCAGCCCTAGGATAGTGTTAGGGTTAGGGTTAGGGTTAGCATCAGCCCTAGGATAGTGTTAGGGTTAGGGTTAGCATCAGCCCTAGGATAGTGTTAGGGTTAGGGTTAGGGTTAGCATCAGCCCTAGGATAGTGTTAGGGTTACGGTTATCATCAGCCCTAGGATAGTGTTAGGGTTAGGGTTAGGGTTAGCATCAGCCCTAGGATAGTGTTAGGGTTAGGGTTAGCATCAGCCCTAGGATAGTGTTAGGGTTAGGGTTATGGTTAGCATCAGCCCTAGGATAGTGTTAGGGTTAGGGTTAGCATCAACCCTAGGATAGTGTTAGGGTTAGGGTTAGGGTTAGCATCAGCCCTAGGATAGTGTTAGTGTTAGGGTTAACCTCAGCCCTAGGAGAGTGTTAGGGTTAGGGATAGGGTTAGCATCAGGCCTAGGATAGTGTTAGGGTTAGGGTTAGGGTTAGCATCAGCCCTAGGATAGTGTTAGGGTTAGGGTTAGCATCAGGCCTAGGATAGTGTTAGGGTTAGGGTGAGCATCAGCCCTAGGAGAGTGTTAGGGTTATGGTTAGGGTTAGCATCAGCCCTAGGATAGTGTTAGGGTTAGGGTTAACATCAGCCCTAGGATAGTGTTAGGGTTAGGGTTAGGGTTAGCATCAGCCCTAGGATAGTGTTAGGTTTAGGGTTAGCATCAGACCTAGATAGTGTTAGGGTTAGGGTTAGCATCAGGCCTAGGATAGTGTTAGGGTTAGGGTTAGCATCAGCCCTAGGAGAGTGTTAGGGTTAGGGTTAGGGTTAGCATCAGCCCTAGGATAGTGTTAGGGTTAGGGTTAACATCAGCCCTAGGAGAGCGTTAAGGTTAGGGTTAGGGTTAGCATCAGCCCTAGGATAGTGTTAGGTTTAGGGTTAGCATCAGACATAGGATAGTGTTAGGGTTAGGGTTAGGGTTAGCATCAGCCCTAGGATACTGTAAGTGTTAGGGTTAGGGTTAGCTTCAGGCCTAGGAGAGTGTTAGGGTTAGGGTTAGCATCACCCTAGGATAGTGTTAGGGTTAGGGTTAGGGTTAGCATCAGCCCTAGGATAGTGTTAGGGTTAGGGTTATGGTTAGCATCAGCCCTAGGATAGTATTAGGGTTAGGGTTACCATCAGCCCTAGGATAGTGTTAGGGTTAGGGTTAGGGTTAGCACCAGGCCCAGGATAGTGTTAGTGTTAGGGTTAGCATCAGCCTTAGGATAGTGTTAGGGTTAGGGTTAGGGTTAGCATCAGCCGTAGGATAGTGTTTGGGTTAGGGTTAGCCTCAGCCCTAAGATAGTGTTAGCTTTAGGGTTAGGGTTAGCATCAGCCCTAGGATAGTGTTAGGGTTAGGGTTAGTGTTAGCATCAGCCCTAGGATAGTGTTAGTGTTAGGGTTAGCATCAGCCCTAGGATAGTGTTAGGGTTAGGGTTAACCTAAACCCTAGGATAGTGTTAGGGTTAGGGTTAGGGTTATCATCAGGCCTAGGATATTGTTAGGGTTAGGGTTAGCATCAGCTCTAGGATAGTGTTGGGGTTAGGGTTAGGGTTAGCATCAGCCCTAGGATAGTGTTAGTGTTAGGGTTAGGGTTAGCGTCAGCCCAAGGATAGTGTTAGGGTTAGGGTTAGCATCAGCCCTAGGATAGTGTTAGGGTTAGGGTTAGGGTTAGCATCAGCCCTAGGATAGTGTTAGGGTTAGGGTTAGCATCAGCCCTAGGATAGTGTTAGGGTTAGGGTTAGGGTTAGGGTTAGCATCAGCCCTAGGATATTGTTAGGTTTAGGGTTAGCATCAGCCCTAGGATAGTGTTAGGGTTAGGGTTAGGGTTAGCATCAGCCCTAGGATAGTGTTAGGGTTAGGGTTAGGGTTAGCATCAGCCCTAGGATAGTGTTAGGGTTAGGGTTAGCATCAACCCTAGGATAGTGTTAGGGTTAGGGTTAGGGTTAGCATCAGCCCTAGGATAGTGTTCGGGTTAGGGTTAGCATCAGGCCTAGGATAGTGTTATGGTTAGGGTTAGCATCAGCCCTAGGAGAGTGTTAGGGTTAGGGTTAGGGTTAGCATCAGCCGTAGGATAGTGTTTGGGTTAGGGTTAGCCTCAGCCCTAAGATAGTGTTAGATTTAGGGTTAGGGTTAGCATCAGCCCTAGGATAGTGTTAGGGTTAGGGTTAATGTTAGCATCAGCCCTAGGATAGTGTTAGTGTTAGGGTTAGCATCAGCCCTAGGATAGTGTTAGGGTTAGGGTTAACCTAAACCCTAGGATAGTGTTAGGGTTAGGGTTAGGGTTATCATCAGGCCTAGGATATTGTTAGGGTTAGGGTTAGCATCAGCTCTAGGATAGTGTTGGGGTTAGGGTTAGGGTTAGCATCAGCCCTAGGATAGTGTTAGTGTTAGGGTTAGGGTTAGCGTCAGCCCTAGGATAGTGTTAGGGTTAGGGTTAGGGTTAGCATCAGCCCTAGGATAGTGTTAGGGTTAGGGTTAGCATCAGCCCTAGGATAGTGTTAGGGTTAGGGTTAGGGTTAGGGTTAGCATCAGCCCTAGGATAGTGTTAGGGTTAGGGTTAGGGTTAGCATCAGCCCTAGGATAGTGTTAGGGTTAGGGTTAGCATCAGCCCTAGGATAGTGTTAGGGTTAGGGTTAGGGTTAGGGTTAGCATCAGCCCTAGGATATTGTTAGGTTTAGGGTTAGCATCAGCCCTAGGATAGTGTTAGGGTTAGGGTTAGGGTTAGCATCAGCCCTAGGATAGTGTTAGGGTTAGGGTTAGGGTTAGCATCAGCCCTAGGATAGTGTTAGGGTTAGGGTTAGCATCAACCCTAGGATAGTGTTAGGGTTAGGGTTAGGGTTAGCATCAGCCCTAGGATAGTGTTCGGGTTAGGGTTAGCATCAGGCCTAGGATAGTGTTATGGTTAGGGTTAGCATCAGCCCTAGGAGAGTGTTAGGGTTAGGGATAGGGTTAGCATCAGCCCTAGGATATTGTTAGGGTTAGGGTTAATATCAGCCCTAGGATAGTGTTAGGGTTAGGGTTATGGTTAGCATCAGCTCTAGGATAGTGTTAGGTTTAGGGTTAGCATCAGACCTAGGATAGTGTTAGGGTTAGGGTTATGGTAAGCAGCAGCCCTAGGATACTGTAAGTGTTAGGGTTAGGGTTAGCATCAGGCCTAGGATAGTGTTAGGGTTAGGGTTAGAATCAGCCCTAGGATAGTGTTAGGGTTAGGGTTAGGGTTAGCATCAGCCCTAGGATAGTAATAGAGTTAGGGTTAGCATCAGCCCTAGGATAGTGTTAGGGTTAGGGTTAGGGTTAGCACCAGGCCTAGGATAGTGTTAGGGTTAAGGTTAGGGTTAACACCATGCCTAGGATAGTGTTAGTGTTAGTGTTAGCATCAGCCCTAGGATAGTATTAGGGTTAGGGTTAGTTTTAGCATCAGCTCTAGGATAGTGTTAGGGTTACGGTTAGGGTTAGCATCAGCCCTAGGATAGTGTCAGGGTTAGGGTTAGGGTTAGCATCAGGCCTAGGACAGTGTTAGGGTTAAGGTTAGCATCAGCCCTAGGATAGTGTTAGGGTTAGGGTTAGGGTTAGCATCAGCCCTAGGATAGTGTTAGGGTTAGGGTTAGCATCAACCCTAGGATAGTGTTTGGGTTACGGTCAGGGTTAGCATCAGCCCTAGGATAGTGTTAGGGTTAGGGTTAGCCTCAGCCCTAGGATAGTGTTAGGGTTATGGTTAGGTTTAGCATCAGCCCTAGGATAGTGTTAGGGTAAGTGTTAGGGTTAGGATCAGGCCTAGGATAGTGTTAGGGTTAGGGTTAGGGTTAGCATCAGCACTAGGATAGTGTTAGGTTTAGGGTTAGGGATATCATCAGGCCTAGGATATTGTTAGGGTTAGGGTTAGCATCAGCTATAGGATAGTGTTAGGGTTAGGGTTAGGGTTAGCATCAGCCCTAGGATAGTGTTAGGGTTAGTGTTAGGGTTAGCATCAGCCCTAGGATAGTGTTAGGGTTAGGGTTAGGGTTAGCATCAGCCCTAGGATATTATTAGGTTTAGGGTTAGCATCAGCCCTAGGATAGTGTTAGGGTTAAGGTTAGGGTTAACACCAGGCATAGGATAGTGTTAGTGTTAGGGTTAGCATCAGCCTTAGGATAGCGTTAGGGTTAGGGTTAGGGTTAGCATCAGCCGTAGTATAGTGTTAGGGTTAGGGTTAGCCTCAGCCCTAGGATAGTGTTAGAGTTAGGGTTAGGGTTAGCATCAGCCCTAGGATAGTGTTAGGGTTAGGGTTAGGGTTAGCATCAGCCCTAGGATAGTGTTAGTGTTATGGTTAGCATCACCCTAGGATAGTGTTAGGGTTAGCGTTAGGGTTAGCATGAGCCCTAGGATAGTATTAGGGTTAGGGTTAGGGTTAGGGTTAGCGTTAGCATCAGCTCTAGGATAGTGTTAGGGTTAGGGCTAGGGTTAGCATCAACCCTAGGTTAGTGTTAGGGTTAGGGTTAGGGTTAGCATCAGCCCTAGGATAGTGTTAGGGTTAGGGTTAGCATCAGCCCTAGGATAGTGTTAGGGTTAGGGTTAAGGTTAACATCAGCCCTAGAATAGTGTTAGGGTTAGGGTTAGCATCAGCCCTAGGATAGTGTTAGGGTTAGGGTTAGGGTTAGCATCAGCCCTAGGATAGTGTTAGGGTTAGGGTTAGCATCAGCCATAGGATAGTGTTAGGGTTAGGGTTAGGGTAAGCATCAGCCCTAGGATAGTGTTAGGGTTAGGGTTAGCATCAGCCCTAGGATAGTGTTAGGGTTAGGGTTAGGGTTAGCATCAGCCCTAGGATAGTGTTAGTGTTAGGGTTAGCATCAACCCTAGCATAGTGTTAGGGTTAGGGTTAGGGTTAGCATCAGCCCTAGGATAGTGTTAGGGTTAGGGTTAGCCTCATCCCTAGGAGAGTGTTAGGTTTAGGGATAGGGTTAGCATCAGGCCTAGGATAGTGTTAGGGTTAGGGTTAGTGTTATCATCAGGCCTAGGTTAGTGTTAGGGTTAGGGTTAGCATCAGGCCTAGGATAGTGTTAGGGTTAGGGTTAACATCAGCCCTAGGATAGTGTTAGGGTTAGGGTTAGGGTTAGCATCAGCTCTAGGATAGTGTTAGGTTTAGGGTTAGCATCAGACCTAGGATAGTGTTAGGGTTAGGGTTAGGGTAAGCATCAGCCCTAGGATAGTGTAAGTGTTAGGGTTAGGGTTAGCATGAGGCCTAGGATAGTGTTAGGGTTAGGCTTAGCATCAGCCCTAGGATAGTGTTAGGGTTCGGGTTAGGGATAGCATCAGCCCTAGGACAGTATTAGGGTTAGGGTTAGCATCAGCCCTAGGATAGTGTTAGGGTTAGGGTTAGCCTCAGCCCTAAGATAGTTTTAGAGTTCGGGTTAGGGTTAGCATCAGCACTAGGATAGTGTTAGGGTTACGGTTAGGGTTAGCATCAGCCCTAGGATAGTGTTAGTGTTAGGGTTAGCATCAGCCCTAGTATAGTGTTAGGGTTAGGGTTATCATCCGCCCTAGGATAGTTTTATGGTTAGGGTTAGGGTTAGCATCAGCCCTAGGATAGTGTTAGGGTTAGGGTTAACATAAACCCTAGGATAGTGTTAGGGTTAGGGTTAGGGTTATCATCAGGCCTAGGATAGTGTTAGGGTTAGGGTTAGGGTTAGCATCAGCCCTAGCATAGTGTTAGGGTTAGGGTTAGCATCAGCCCTAGGATAGTGTTAGGATTAGGGTTAGGGTTAGCATCAGCCCTAGGATAGTGTTAGGGTTAGGGTTAGCATCAGGCCTAGGATAGTGTTTGGGTTAGGGTTAGGGTTAGCATTAGCCCTAGGATAGTGTTAGGGTTAGGGTTAGCCTCAGCCCTAGGAGAGTGTTAGGGTTAGGGATCGGGTTAGCATCAGGCCTAGGATAGTGTTAGGGTTAGAGTTAGGGTTAGCATCAGCCCTAGGATAGTGTTAGGGTTAGGGTTAGCCTCAGGCCTAGGATAGTGTTAGGGTTAGGGTTAGCATCAGCCCTAGGATAGTGTTAGGGTTAGGGTTAGGGTTAGCATCAGCCCTAGGATAGTGTTAGGGTTATGGTTAGGTTTAGCATCAGTCCTAGGATAGTGTTAGGGTAAGTGTTAGGGTTAGCATCAGGCCTAGGATAGTGTTAGGGTTACGGTTAGAATCAGCCCTAGGATAGTGTTAGGGTTAGGGTTAGGGTTAGCATCAGCCCTAGGATAGTGTTAGGTTTAGGGTTAGGGATATCATCAGGCCTAGGATATTGTTAGGGTTAGGGTTATCATCAGCCCTACGATAGTGTTAGAGTTAGGGTTAGGGTTAGCATGAGCCCTAGGATAGTGTTAGGGTTAGGGTTAGGGTTAGCATCAGCCCTAGGATAGTGTTAGGGTTAGGGTTAGGGTTAGCATCAGCCCTAGGATATTATTAGGGTTAGGGTTAGCATCAGCCCTAGGATAGTGTTAGGGTTAAGGTTAGGGTTAACACCAGGCCCAGGATAGTGTTAGTGTTAGGGTTAGCATCAGCCTTAGGATAGCGTTAGGGTTAGGGTTAGGGTTAGCTTCAGCCGTAGGATAGTGTTAGGGTTAGGGTTAGCCTCAGCCCTAGGATAGTGTTAGAGTTAGGGTTAGGGTTAGCATCAGCCCTAGGATAGTGTTAGGGTTAGTGTTAGGGTTAGCATCAGCCCTAGGATAGTGTTAGTGTTATGGTTAGCATCAGCCCTAGGATAGTGTTAGGGATAGCGTTAGGGTTAACATGAGCCCTAGGATAGTATTAGGGTTAGGGTTAGGGTTAGGGTTAGCGTTAGCATCAGCTCTAGGATAGTGTTAGGGTTAGGGCTAGGGTTAGCATCAACCCTAGGATAGTGTTAGGGTTAGGGTTAGGGTTAGTATCAGCCCTAGGATAGTGTTAGGGTTAGGGATAGCATCAGCCCTAGGATAGTGTTAGGGTTAGGGTTAGGGTTAGCATCAGCCCTAGGATAGTGTTAGGGTTAGGGTTAGCATCAGCCGTAGGATAGTGTTAGGGTTAGGGTTAGGGTTAGCATCAGCCCTAGGATAGTGTTAGGGTTAGGGTTAGCATCAGCCCTAGGATAGTGTTAGGGTTAGGGTTAGCGTTAGCATCAGCCCTAGGATAGTGTTAGGGTTAGGGTTAGCATCAACCCTAGGATAGTGTTAGGGTTAGGGTTAGGGTTAGCATCAGCCCTAGGATAGTGTTAGGGTTAGGGTTAGCCTCAGCCCTAGGAGAGTGTTAGGGTTAGGGATAGGGTTAGCATCAGGCCTAGGATAGTGTTAGGGTTAGGGTTAGGGTTATCATCAGGCCTAGGTCAGTGTTAGGGTTAGGGTTAGCATCAGGCCTAGGATAGTGTTAGGGTTAGGGTTAACATCAGCCCTAGGATAGTCTTAGGGTTAGGGTTAGGGTTAGCATCAGTTCTAGGATAGTGATAGGTTTAGGGTTAGCATCAGACCTAGGATAGTGTTAGGGTTAGGGTTAGGGTAAGCATCAGCCCTAGGATAGTGTAAGTGTTAGGGTTAGGGTTAGCATGAGGCCTAGGATAGTGTTAGGGTTAGGGTTAGCATGAGCCCTAGAATAGTGTTAGGGTTCGGGTTAGGGTTAGCATCAGCCCTAGGATAGTATTAGGGTTAGGGTTAGCATCAGCCCTAGGATAGTGTTAGGGTTAGGGTTAGGGGTAGCACCAGGCCTAGGATAGTGTTACTGTTAGGGTTAGCATCAGCCTTAGGATAGTGTTAGGGTTAGGGTTAGGGTTAGCATCAGCCGTAGGATAGTGTTAGGGTTAGGGTTTGCCTCAGCCCTAAGATAGTGTTAGAGTTAGGGTTAGGGTTAGCATCAGCACTAGGATAGTGTTAGGGTTAGGGTTAGCATCAGCCCTAGGATAGTGTTAGGGTTAGGGTTAGGGTTAGCATCCGCCCTAGGATAGTGTTATGGTTGGGGTTAGGGTTAGCATCAGCCCTAGAATAATGTTAGAGTTAGGGTTAACATAAACCCTAGGATAGTGTTAGGGTTAGGGTTAGGGTTACCATCAGGCCTAGGATAGTGTTAGGGTTAGGGTTAGGGTTAGCATCAGTTCAAGGATAGTGTTAGGGTTAGCGTTAGGGTTAGCATCAGCCCTAGGATAGTGTTAGGTTTAGGGTTAGCATCAGCCCTAGGATAGTGTTAGGATTAGGGTTAGGGTTAGCATCAGCCCTAGGATAGTGTTAGGGTTAGGGTTAGCATCAGGCCTAGGATAGTGTTTGGGTTAGGGTTAGGGTTAGCATTCGCCCTAGGATAGGGTTAGGGTTAGTGTTAGCCTCAGCCCTAGGAGAGTGTTAGGGTTAGGGATCGGGTTAGCATCAGGCCTAGGATAGTGTTAGGGTTAGGGTTAGGGTTAGCATCAGCCCTAGGATAGTGTTAGGGTTAGGGTTAGCCTCAGGCCTAGGATAGTGTTAGGGTTAGGGTTAGCATCAGCCCTAGGATAGTGTTAGGGTTAGGGTTAGGGTACGCATCAGCCCTAGGATAGTGTTAGGGTTATGGTTAGGTTTAGCATCAGTCCTAGGATAGTGTTAGGGTAAGTGTTAGGGTTAGCATCAGGCCTAGGATAGTGTTAGGGTTACGGTTAGAATCAGCCCAAGGATAGTGTTAGGGTTAGGGTTAGGGTTAGCATCAGCCCTAGGATAGTGTTAGGTTTAGGGTTAGGGATATCATCAGGCCTAGGATATTGTTAGGGTTAGGGTTAGCATCAGCCCTAGGATAGTGTTAGAGTTAGGGTTAGGGTTACCATCAGCCCTAGGATAGTGTTAGGGTTAGGGTTAGGGTTAGCATCAGCCCTAGAATAGGGTTAGGGTTAGGCTTAGGGTTACCATCAACCCTAGGATATTATTAGGGTTACGGTTAGCATCAGCCCTAGGATAGTGTTAGGGTTAGGGTTAGGGTTAGCACCAGGCCTAGGATAGTGTTAGTGTTAGGGTTAGCATCAGCCTTAGGATAGTGTTAGGGTTAGGGTTAGGGTTAGCATCAGCCGTACGATAGTGTTAGGGTTAGGGTTAGCCTCAGCCCTAGGATACTGTTAGAGTTAGGGTTAGGGTTAGCATCAGCCCTAGGATAGTGTTAGGGTTAGGGTAAGGGTTAGCATCAGCCCTAGGATAGCATTAGGGTTAGGGTTAGGGTTAGGGTTAGCGTTAGCATCACCTCTAGGATAGTGTTAGGGTTAGGGTTAGGGTTAGCATCAGCCCTAGGATAGTGTTAGGCTTAGGGTTAGGGTTGCATCAGCCCTAGGATAGTGTTAGGGTTAGGGTTAGCATCAGCCCTAGGATAGTGTTAGGGTTAGGGTTATGGTTAGCATCAGCCCTAGGATAGTGTTAGGGTTAGGGTTAGCATCAGCCCTAGGATAGTGTTAGGTTTAGGGTTAGGGTTAGCATCAGCCCTAGGATAGTGTTAGGGTTAGGGTTAGCATCAGCCCTAGGATAGTGTTAGGGTTAGGGTTATGGTTAGCATCAGCCCTAGGATAGTGTTAGGGTTAGGGTTAGCATCAACCCTAGGATAGTGTTAGTGTTAGGGTTAGGGTTAGCATCAGCCCTAGGATAGTGTTAGTGTTAGGGTTAACCTCAGCCCTAGGAGAGTGTTAGGGTTAGGGATAGGGTTAGCATCAGGCCTAGGATAGTGTTAGGGTTAGGGTTAGGGTTAGCATCAGCCCTAGGATAGTGTTAGGGTTAGGGTTAGCATCAGGCCTAGGATAGTGTTAGGGTTAGGGTGAGCATCAGCCCTAGGAGAGTGTTAGGGTTAGGGTTAGGGTTAGCATCAGCCCTAGGATAGTGTTAGGGTTAGGGTTAACATCAGCCCTAGGATAGTGTTAGGGTTAGGGTTAGGGTTAGCATCAGCCCTAGGATAGTGTTAGGTTTAGGGTTAGCATCAGACCTAGGATAGTGTTAGGGTTAGGGTTAGCATCAGGCCTAGGATAGTGTTAGGGTTAGGGTTAGCATCAGCCCTAGGAGAGTGTTAGGGTTAGGGTTAGGGTTAGCATCAGCCCTAGGATAGTGTTAGGGTTAGGGTTAACATCAGCCTTAGGAGAGTGTTAAGGTTAGGGTTAGGGTTAGCATCAGCCCTAGGATAGTGTTAGGTTTAGGGTTAGCATCAGCCCTAGGATAGTGTTAGGGTTAGGGTTAGGGTTAGCATCAGCCCTAGGATAGTGTAATTGTTAGGGTTATGGTTAGCATCAGCCCTAGGATAGTATTAGGGTTAGGGTTACCATCAGCCCTAGGATAGTGTTAGGGTTAGGGTTAGGGTTAGCACCAGGCCCAGGATAGTGTTAGTGTTAGGGTTAGCATCAGCCTTAGGATAGTGTTAGGGTTAGGGTTAGGGTTAGCATCAGCCGTAGGATAGTGTTTGGGTTAGGGTTAGCCTCAGCCCTAAGATAGTGTTAGAGTTAGGGTTAGGGTTAGCATCAGCCCTAGGATAGTGTTAGGGTTAGGGTTAGTGTTAGCATCAGCCCTAGGATAGTGTTAGTGTTAGGGTTAGCATCAGCCCTAGGATAGTGTTAGGGTTAGGTTTAGGGTTAGCATCAGCCCTAGGATAGTGTTAGGGTTAGGGTTAGCATCAGCCGTAGGATAGTGTTAGGGTTAGGGTTAGGGTTAGCATCAGCCCTAGGATAGTGTTAAGGTTAGGGTTAGCATCAGCCATAGGATAGTGTTAGGGTTAGGGTTAGGGTTAGCATCAGCCCTAGGATAGTGTTAGGGTTAGTGTTAGCATCAGCCCTAGGATAGTGTTAGGGTTAGGGTTAGGGTTAGCATCAGCCCTAGGATAGTGTTAGGGTTAGGGTTAGCATCAGCCCTAGGATAGTGTTAGGGTTAGGGTTAGCGTTAGCATCAGCCCTAGGATAGTGTTAGGGTTAGGGTTAGCATCAACCCTAGGATAGTGTTAGGGTTAGGGTTAGGGTTAGCATCAGCCCTAGGATAGTGTTAGGGTTAGGGTTAGCCTCTGCCCTAGGAGAGTGTTAGGGTTAGGGATAGGGTTAGCATCAGGCCTAGGATAGTGTTAGGGTTAGGGTTAGGGTTATCATCAGGCCTAGGTCAGTGTTAGGGTTAGGGTTAGCATCAGGCCTAGGATAGTGTTAGGGTTAGGGTTAACATCAGCCCTAGGATAGTCTTAGGGTTAGGGTTAGGGTTAGCATCAGCTCTAGGATAGTGTTAGGTTTAGGGTTAGCATCAGACCTAGGATAGTGTTAGGGTTAGGGTTAGGGTAAGCATCAGCCCTAGGATAGTGTAAGTGTTAGGGTTAGGGTTAGCATGAGGCCTAGGATAGTGTTAGGGTTAGGGTTAGCATGAGCCCTAGGATAGTGTTAGGGTTCGGGTTAGGGTTAGCATCAGCCCTAGGATAGTATTAGGGTTAGGGTTAGCATCAGCCCTAGGATAGTGTTAGGGTTAGGGTTAGGGGTAGCACCAGGCCTAGGATAGTGTTACTGTTAGGGTTAGCATCAGCCTTAGGATAGTGTTAGGGGTAGGGTTAGGGTTAGCATCAGCCGTAGGATAGTGTTAGGGTTAGGGTTTGCCTCAGCCCTAAGATAGTGTTAGAGTTAGGGTTAGGGTTAGCATCAGCACTAGGATAGTGTTAGGGTTAGGGTTAGCATTAGCCCTAGGATAGTGTTAGGGTTAGGGTTAGGGTTAGCATCCGCCCTAGGATAGTGTTATGGTTAGGGTTAGGGTTAGCATCAGCCCTAGGATAGTGTTAGAGTTAGGGTTAACATAAACCCTAGGATAGTGTTAGGGTTAGGGTTAGGGTTACCATCAGGCCTAGGATAGTGTTAGGGTTAGGGTTAGGGTTAGCATCAGTTCAAGGATAGTGTTAGGGTTAGCGTTAGGGTTAGCATCAGCCCTAGGATAGTGTTAGGGTTAGGGTTAGCATCAGCCCTAGGATAGTGTTAGGATTAGGGTTACGGTTAGCATCAGCCCTAGGATAGTGTTAGGGTTAGGGTTAGCATCAGGCCTAGGATAGTGTTTGGGTTAGGGTTAGGGTTAGCATTCGCCCTAGGATAGGGTTAGGGTTAGTGTTAGCCTCAGCCCTAGGAGAGTGTTAGGGTTAGGGATCGGGTTAGCATCAGGCCTAGGATAGTGTTAGGGTTAGGGTTAGGGTTAGCATCAGCCCTAGGATAGTGTTAGGGTTAGGGTTAGCCTCAGGCCTAGGATAGTGTTAGGGTTAGGGTTAGCATCAGCCCTAGGATAGTGTTAGGGTTAGGGTTAGGGTACGCATCAGCCCTAGGATAGTGTTAGGGTTATGGTTAGGTTTAGCATCAGTCCTAGGATAGTGTTAGGGTAAGTGTTAGGGTTAGCATCAGGCCTAGGATAGTGTTAGGGTTACGGTTAGAATCAGCCCAAGGATAGTGTTAGGGTTAGGGTTAGGGTTAGCATCAGCCCTAGGATAGTGTTAGGTTTAGGGTTAGGGATATCATCAGGCCTAGGATATTGTTAGGGTTAGGGTTAGCATCAGCCCTAGGATAGTGTTAGAGTTAGGGTTAGGGTTAGCATCAGCCCTAGGATAGTGTTAGGGTTAGGGTTAGGGTTAGCATCAGCCCTAGAATAGGGTTAGGGTTAGGCTTAGGGTTAGCATCAACCCTAGGATATTATTAGGGTTACGGTTAGCATCAGCCCTAGGATAGTGTTAGGGTTAGGGTTAGGGTTAGCACCAGGCCTAGGATAGTGTTAGTGTTAGGGTTAGCATCAGCCTTAGGATAGTGTTAGGGTTAGGGTTAGGGTTAGCATCAGCCGTACGATAGTGTTAGGGTTAGGGTTAGCCTCAGCCCTAGGATACTGTTAGAGTTAGGGTTAGGGTTAGCATCAGCCCCAGGATAGTGTTAGGGTTAGGGTAAGGGTTAGCATCAGCCCTAGGATAGCATTAGGGTTAGGGTTAGGGTTAGGGTTAGCGTTAGCATCACCTCTAGGATAGTGTTAGGGTTAGGGTTAGGGTTAGCATCAGCCCTAGGATAGTGTTAGGCTTAGGGTTAGGGTTGCATCAGCCCTAGGATAGTGTTAGGGTTAGGGTTAGCATCAGCCCTAGGATAGTGTTAGGGTTAGGGTTATGGTTAGCATCAGCCCTAGGATAGTGTTAGGGTTAGGGTTAGCATCAGCCCTAGGATAGTGTTAGGTTTAGGGTTAGGGTTAGCATCAGCCCTAGGATAGTGTTAGGGTTAGTGTTAGCATCGGCCCTAGGATAGTGTTAGGGTTAGGGTTATGGTTAGCATCAGCCCTAGGATAGTGTTAGGGTTAGGGTTAGCATCAACCCTAGGATAGTGTTAGGGTTAGGGTTAGGGTTAGCATCAGCTCTAGGATAGTGTTAGTGTTAGGGTTAACCTCAGCCCTAGGAGAGTGTTAGGGTTAGGGATAGGGTTAGCATCAGGCCTAGGATAGTGTTAGGGTTAGGGTTATGGTTAGCATCAGCCCTAGGATAGTGTTAGGGTTAGGGTTAGCATCAGGCCTAGGATAGTGTTAGGGTTAGGGTGAGCATCAGCCCTAGGAGAGTGTTAGGGTTAGGGTTAGGGTTAGCATCAGCCCTAGGATAGTGTTAGGGTTAGGGTTAACATCAGCCCTAGGATAGTGTTAGGGTTAGGGTTAGGGTTAGCATCAGCCCTAGGATAGTGTTAGGTTTAGGGTTAGCATCAGACCTAGGATAGTGTTAGGGTTAGGGTTAGCATCAGGCCTAGGAGAGTGTTAGGGTTAGGGTTAGCATCAGCCCTAGGAGAGTGTTAGGGTTAGGGTTAGGGTTAGCATCAGCCCTAGGATAGTGTTAGGGTTAGGGTTAACATCAGCCTTAGGAGAGTGTTAAGGTTAGGGTTAGGGTTAGCATCAGCCCTAGGATAGTGTTAGGTTTAGGGTTAGCATCAGACCTAGGATAGTGTTAGGGTTAGGGTTAGGGTTAGCATCAGCCCTAGGATAGTGTAAGTGTTAGGGTTAGGGTTAGCATCAGGCCTAGGAGAGTGTTAGGGTTAGGGTTAGCATCAGCCCTAGGATAGTGTTAGGGTTAGGGTTAGGGTTAGCATCAGCCCTAGGATAGTGTTAGGGTTAGGGTTATGGTTAGCATCAGCCCTAGGATAGTATTAGGGTTAGGGTTACCATCAGCCCTAGGATAGTGTTAGGGTTAGGGTTAGGGTTAGCACCAGGCCCAGGATAGTGTTAGTGTTAGGGTTAGCATCAGCCTTAGGATAGTGTTAGGGTTAGGGTTAGGGTTAGCATCAGCCCTAGGAAAGTATTAGGGTTAGGGTTAGCATCAGCCCTAGGATAGTGTTAGGGTTAGGGTTAGGGGTAGCACCAGGCCTAGGATAGTGTTAGTGTTAGGGTTAGCATCAGCCTTAGGATAGTGTTAGGTTTAGGGTTAGGGTTAGCATCAGCCGTAGGATAGTGTTAGGGTTAGGGTTTGCCTCAGCCCTAAGATAGTGTTAGAGTTAGGGTTAGGGTTAGCATCAGCACTAGGATAGTGTTAGGTTTAGGGGTAGCATCAGCCCTAGGATAGTGTTAGGGTTAGGGTTAGGGTTAGCATCCGCCCAAGGATAGTGTTATGGTTAGGGTTAGGGTTAGCATCAGCCCTAGGATAGTGTTAGAGTTAGGGTTAACATAAACCCTAGGATAGTGTTAGGGTTAGGGTTAGGGTTATCATGAGGCCTAGGATAGTGTTAGGGTTAGGGTTAGGGTTAGCATCAGTTCAAGGATAGTGTTAGGGTTAGCGTTAGGGTTAGCATCAGCCCTAGGATAGTGTTAGGGTTAGGGTTAGCATCAGCCCTAGGATAGTGTTAGGATTAGGGTTAGGGTTAGCATCAGCCCTAGGATAGTGTTAGGGTTAGATTAGCATCAGGCCTAGGATAGTGTTTGGGTTAGGGTTAGGGTTAGCGTTCGCCCTAGGATAGTGTTAGGGTTAGGGTTAGCCTCAGCCCTAGGAGAGTGTTAGGGTTAGGGATCGGGTTAGCATCAGGCCTAGGATAGTGTTAGGGTTAGGGTTAGGGTTAGCATCAGCCCTAGGATAGTGTTAGGGTTAGTGTTAGCCTCAGGTCTAGGATAGTGTTAGGGTTAGGGTTAGCATCAGCCCTAGGATAGTGTTAGGGTTAGGGTTAGGGTAAGCATCAGCCCTAGGATAGTGTTAGGGTTATGGTTAGGTTTAGCATCAGTCCTAGGATAGTGTTAGGGTTAGGGTTAGCATCAGCCCTAGGATAGTGTTAGGATTAGGGTTAGGGTTAGCATCAGGCCTAGGATAGTGTTAGGGTTACGATTAGAATCAGCCCTAGGATAGTGTTAGGGTTAGGGTTAGGGTTAGCATCAGCCCTAGGATAGTGTTAGGTTTAGGGTTAGGGATATCATCAGGCCTAGGATATTGTTAGGGTTAGGGTTAGCATCAGCCCTAGGATAGTGTTAGAGTTAGGTTTGGGTTAGCATCAGCCCTAGGATAGTGTTAGGGTTAGGGTTAGGGTTAGCATCAGCCCTAGGATAGTGTTAGGGTTAGGCTTAGGGTTAGCATCAACCCTAGGATATTATTAGGTTTAGGGTTAGCATCAGCCCTAGGATAGTGTTAGGGTTAGGGTTAGGGGTAGCACCAGGCCTAGGATAGTGTTAGTGTTAGGGTTAGCATCAGCCTTAGGATAGTGTTAGGGTTAGGGTTAGGGTTAGCATCAGCCGTAGGATAGTGTTAGGGTTAGGGTTTGCCTCAGCCCTAAGATAGTGTTAGAGTTAGGGTTAGGGTTAGCATCAGCACTAGGATAGTGTTAGGGTTAGGGTTAGCATCAGCCCTAGGAGAGTGTTAGGGTTAGGGTTAGGGTTAGCATCCGCCCTAGGATAGTGTTAGGGTTAGGCTTAGGGTTAGCATCAACCCTAGGATATTATTAGGGTTAGGGTTAGCATCAGCCCTAGGATAGTGTTAGGGTTAGGGGTAGGGGTAGCACCAGGCCTAGGATAGTGTTAGTGTTAGGGTTAGCATCAGCCCTAGGATAGTGTTAGGGTTAGGCTTAGGGTTAGCATCAACCCTAGGATATTATTAGGGTTAGGGTTAGCATCAGCCCTAGGATAGTGTTAGGGTTAGGGTTAGGGGTAGCACCAGGCCTAGGATAGTGTTAGTGTTGGGGTTAGCATCAGCCTTAGGATAGTGTTAGGGTTAGGGTTAGGGATAGCATCAGCCGTAGGATAGTGTTAGGGTTAGGGTTTGCCTCAGCCCTAAGATAGTGTTAGAGTTAGGGTTAGGGTTCGCATCAGCACTAGGATAGTGTTAGGGTTAGGGTTAGCATCAGCCCTAGGATAGTGTTAGGGTTAGGGTTAGGGTTAGCATCCGCCCTAGGATAGTGTTATGGTTAGGGTTAGGGTTAGCATCAGCCCTAGGATAGTGTTAGAGTTAGGGTTAACATAAACCCTAGGATAGTGTTAGGGTTAGGGTTAGGGTTATCATCAGGCCTAGGATAGTGTTAGGGTTAGGGTTAGGGTTAGCATCAGTTCAAGGATAATGTTAGGGTTAGCGTTAGGGTTAGCATCAGCCCTAGGATAGTGTTAGGGTTAGGGTTAGCATCAGCCCTAGGATAGTGTTAGGATTAGGGTTAGGGTTAGCATCAGCCCTAGGATAGTGTTAGGGTTAGGGTTAGCATCAGGCCTAGGATAGTGTTTGGGTTAGGGTTAGGGTTAGCATTCGCCCTAGGATAGTGTTAGGGTTAGGGTTAGCCTCAGCCCTAGGAGAGTGTTAGGGTTAGGGATCGGGTTAGCATCACGCCTAGGATAGTGTTAGGGTTAGGGTTAGGGTTAGCATCAGCCCTAGGATAGTGTTAGGGTTAGGGTTAGCCTCAGGCCTAGGATAGTGTTAGGGTTAGGGTTAGCATCAGCCCTAGGATAGTGTTAGGGTTAGGGTTAGGGTAAGCATCAGCCCTAGGATAGTGTTAGGGTTATGGTTAGGTTTAGCATCAGTCCTAGGATAGTGTTAGGGTAAGTGTTAGGTTTAGCATCAGGCCTAGGATAGTGTTAGGGTTACGGTTAGAATCAGCCCTAGGATAGTGTTAGGGTTAGGGTTAGGGTTAGCATCAGCCCTAGGATAGTGTTAGGTTTAGGGTTAGGGATATCATCAGGCCTAGGATATTGTTAGGGTTAGGGTTAGCATCAGCCCTAGGATAGTGTTAGAGTTAGGGTTAGGGTTAGCATCAGCCCTAGGATAGTGTTAGGGTTAGGGTTAGGGTTAGCATCAGCCCTAGGATAGTGTTATGGTTAGGCTTAGGGTTAGCATCAACCCTAGGATATTATTAGGGTTAGGGTTAGCATCAGCCCTAGGATAGTGTTAGGGTTAGGGTTAGGGTTAGCACCAGGCCTAGGATAGTGTTAATGTTAGGGTTAGCATCAGCCTTAGGATAGTGTTAGGGTTAGGGTTAGGGTTAGCATCAGCCGTATGATAGTGTTACGGTTAGGGTTAGCCTCAGCCCTAGGATAGTGTTAGAGTTAGGGTTAGGGTTAGCATCAGCCCTAGGATAGTGTTAGGGTTAGGGTAAGGGTTAGCATCAGCCCTAGGATAGCATTAGGGTTAGGGTTAGGGTTAGGGATAGCGTTAGCATCAACCCTAGGATAGTGTTAGGGTTAGGGTTAGGGTTAGCATCAGCCCTAGGATAGTGTTAGTGTTAGGGTTAACCTCAGCCCTAGGAGAGTGTTAGGGTTAGGGATAGGGTTAGCATCAGCCCTAGGATAGTGTTAGGGTTAGGGTTAGGGTTAGCATCAGCCCTAGGATAGTGTTAGGGTTAGGGTTAGCATCAGGCCTAGGATAGTGTTAGGGTTAGGGTGAGCATCAGCCCTAGGAGAGTGTTAGGGTTAGGGTTAGGGTTAGCATCAGCCCTAGGATAGTGTTAGGGTTAGGGTTAACATCAGCCCTAGGATAGTGTTAGGGTTAGGGTTAGGGTTAGCATCAGCCCTAGGATAGTGTTAGGTTTAGGGTTAGCATCAGACCTAGGATAGTGTTAGGGTTAGGGTTAGCATCAGGCCTAGGATAGTGTTAGGGTTAGGGTTAGCATCAGCCCTAGGAGAGTGTTAGGGTTAGGGTTAGGGTTAGCATCAGCCCTAGGATAGTGTTAGGGTTAGGGTTAACATCAGCCTTAGGAGAGTGTTAAGGTTAGGGTTAGGGTTAGCATCAGCCCTAGGATAGTGTTAGGTTTAGGGTTAGCATCAGACCTAGGATAGTGTTAGGGTTAGGGTTAGGGTTAGCATCAGCCCTAGGATAGTGTAAGTGTTAGGGTTAGGGTTAGCATCAGGCCTAGGAGAGTGTTAGGGTTAGGGTTAGCATCAGCCCTAGGATAGTGTTAGGGTTAGGGTTAGGGTTAGCATCAGCCCTAGGATAGTGTTAGGGTTAGGGTTATGGTTAGCATCAGCCCTAGGATAGTATTAGGGTTAGGGTTACCATCAGCCCTAGGATAGTGTTAGGGTTAGGGTTAGGGTTAGCACCAGGCCCAGGATAGTGTTAGTGTTAGGGTTAGCATCAGCCTTAGGATAGTGTTAGGGTTAGGGTTAGGGTTAGCATCAGCCGTAGGATAGTGTTTGGGTTAGGGTTAGCCTCAGCCCTAAGATAGTGTTAGAGTTAGGGTTAGGGTTAGCATCAGCCCTAGGATAGTGTTAGGGTTAGGGTTAGTGTTAGCATCAGCCCTAGGATAGTGTTAGTGTTAGGGTTAGCATCAGCCCTAGGATAGTGTTAGGGTTAGGGTTAGGGTTAGCATCAGCCCTAGGATAGTGTTAGGGTTAGGGTTAGCATCAGCCGTAGGATAGTGTTAGGGTTAGGGTTAGGGTTAGCATCAGCCCTAGGATAGTGTTAAGGTTAGGGTTAGCATCAGCCATAGGATAGTGTTAGGGTTAGGGTTAGGGTTAGCATCAGCCCTAGGATAGTGTTAGGGTTAGTGTTAGCATCAGCCCTAGGATAGTGTTAGGGTTAGGGTTAGGGTTAGCATCAGCCCTAGGATAGTGTTAGGGTTAGGGTTAGCATCAACCCTAGGATAGTGTTAGGGTTAGGGTTAGGGTTAGCATGAGCCCTAGGATAGTGTTAGGGTTAGGGTTAGCCTCAGCCCTAGGAGAGTGTTAGGGTTAGGGATAGGGTTAGCATCAGGCTTAGGATAGTGTTAGGGTTAGGGTTAGGGTTATCATCAGGCCTAGGTCAGTGTTAGGGTTAGGGTTAGCATCAGGCCTAGGATAGTGTTAGGGTTAGGGTTAACATCAGCCCTAGGATAGTGTTAGGGTTAGGGTTAGGGTTAGCATCAGCTCTAGGATAGTGTTAGGTTTAGGGTTAGCATCAGACCTAGGATAGTGTTAGGGTTAGGCTTAGGGTAAGCATCAGCCCTAGGATAGTGTAAGTGTTAGGGTTAGGGTTAGCATGAGGCCTAGGATAGTGTTACGGTTAGGGTTAGCATCAGCCCTAGGATAGTGTTAGGGTTCGGGTTAGGGTTAGCATCAGCCCTAGGAAAGTATTAGGGTTAGGGTTAGCATCAGCACTAGGATAGTGTTAGGGTTAGGGTTAGGGGTAGCACCAGGCTTGGATAGTGTTAGTGTTAGGGTTAGCATCAGCCTTAGGATAGTGTTAGGGTTAGGGTTAGGGTTAGCATCAGCCGTAGGATAGTGTTAGGGTTAGGGTTTGCCTCAGCCCTAAGATAGTGTTAGAGTTAGGGTTAGGGTTAGCATCAGCACTAGGATAGTGTTAGGGTTAGGGTTAGCATCAGCCCTAGGATAGTGTTAGGGTTAGGGTTAGGGTTAGCATCCGCCCAAGGATAGTGTTATGGTTAGGGTTAGGGTTAGCATCAGCCCTAGGATAGTGTTAGAGTTAGGGTTAACATAAAACCTAGGATAGTGTTAGGGTTAGGGTTAGGGTTATCATCAGGCCTAGGATAGTGTTAGGGTTAGGGTTTGGGTTAGCATCAGTTCAAGGATAGTGTTAGGGTTAGCGTTAGGGTTAGCATCAGCCCTAGGATAGTGTTAGGGTTAGGGTTAGCATCAGCCCTAGGATAGTGTTAGGATTAGGGTTAGGGTTAGCATCAGCCCTAGGATAGTGTTAGGGTTAGATTAGCATCAGGCCTAGGATAGTGTTTGGGTTAGGGTTAGGGTTAGCATTCGCCCTAGGATAGTGTTAGGGTTAGGGTTAGCCTCAGCCCTAGGAGAGTGTTAGGGTTAGGGATCGGGTTAGCATCAGGCCTAGGATAGCGTTAGGGTTAGGGTTAGGGTTAGCATCAGCCCTAGGATAGTGTTAGGGTTAGTGTTAGCCTCAGGTCTAGGATAGTGTTAGGGTTAGGGTTAGCATCAGCCCTAGGATAGTGTTAGGGTTAGGGTTAGGGTAAGCATCAGCCCTAGGATAGTGTTAGGGTTATGGTTAGGTTTAGCATCAGTCCTAGGATAGTGTTAGGGTAAGTGTTAGGGTTAGCATCAGGCCTAGGATAGTGTTAGGGTTACGATTAGAATCAGCCCTAGGATAGTGTTAGGGTTAGGGTTAGGGTTAGCATCAGCCCTAGGATAGTGTTAGGTTTAGGGTTAGGGATATCATCAGGCCTAGGATATTGTTAGGGTTAGGGTTAGCATCAGCCCTAGGATAGTGTTAGAGTTAGGTTTGGGTTAGCATCAGCCCTAGGATAGTGTTAGGGTTAGGGTTAGGGTTAGCATCAGCCCTAGGATAGTGTTAGGGTTAGGCTTAGGGTTAGCATCAACCCTAGGATATTATTAGGGTTAGGGTTAGCATCAGCCCTAGGATAGTGTTAGGGTTAGGGTTAGGGGTAGCACCAGGCCTAGGATAGTGTTAGTGTTAGGGTTAGCATCAGCCTTAGGATAGTGTTAGGGTTAGGGTTAGGGTTAGCATCAGCCGTAGGATAGTGTTAGGGTTAGGGTTTGCCTCAGCCCTAAGATAGTGTTAGAGTTAGGGTTAGGGTTAGCATCAGCACTAGGATAGTGTTAGGGTTAGGGTTAGCATCAGCCCTAGGAGAGTGTTAGGGTTAGGGTTAGGGTTAGCATCCGCCCTAGGATAGTGTTAGGGTTAGGCTTAGGGTTAGCATCAACCCTAGGATATTATTAGGGTTAGGGTTAGCATCAGCCCTAGGATAGTGTTAGGGTTAGGGGTAGGGGTAGCACCAGGCCTAGGATAGTGTTAGTGTTAGGGTTAGCATCAGCCCTAGGATAGTGTTAGGGTTAGGCTTAGGGTTAGCATCAACCCTAGTATATTATTAGGGTTAGGGTTAGCATCAGCCCTAGGATAGTGTTAGGGTTAGGGTTAGGGGTAGCACCAGGCCTAGGATAGTGTTAGTGTTGGGGTTAGCATCAGCCTTAGGATAGTGTTAGGGTTAGGGTTAGGGATAGCATCAGCCGTAGGATAGTGTTAGGGTTAGGGTTTGCCTCAGCCCTAAGATCGTGTTAGAGTTAGGGTTAGGGTTCGCATCAGCACTAGGATAGTGTTAGGGTTAGGGTTAGCATCAGCCCTAGGATAGTGTTAGGGTTAGGGTTAGGGTTAGCATCCGCCCTAGGATAGTGTTATGGTTAGGGTTAGGGTTAGCATCAGCCCTAGGATAGTGTTAGAGTTAGGGTTAACATAAACCCTAGGATAGTGTTAGGGTTAGGGTTAGGGTTATCATCAGGCCTAGGATAGTGTTAGGGTTAGGGTTAGGGTTAGCATCAGTTCAAGGATAATGTTAGGGTTAGCGTTAGGGTTAGCATCAGCCCTAGGATAGTGTTAGGGTTAGGGTTAGCATCAGCCCTAGGATAGTGTTAGGATTAGGGTTAGGGTTAGCATCAGCCCTAGGATAGTGTTAGGGTTAGGGTTAGCATCAGGCCTAGGATAGTGTTTGGGTTAGGGTAAGGGTTAGCATTCGCCCTAGGATAGTGTTAGGGTTAGGGTTAGCCTCAGCCCTAGGAGAGTGTTAGGGTTAGGGATCGGGTTAGCATCACGCCTAGGATAGTGTTAGGTTTAGGGTTAGGGTTAGCATCAGCCCTAGGATAGTGTTAGGGTTAGGGTTAGCCTCAGGCCTAGGATAGTGTTAGGGTTAGGGTTAGCATCAGCCCTAGGATAGTGTTAGGGTTAGGGTTAGGGTAAGCATCAGCCCTAGGATAGTGTTAGGGTTATGGTTAGGTTTAGCATCAGTCCTAGGATAGTGTTAGGGTAAGTGTTATGTTTAGCATCAGGCCTAGGATAGTGTTAGGGTTACGGTTAGAATCAGCCCTAGGATAGTGTTAGGGTTAGGGTTAGGGTTAGCATCAGCCCTAGGATAGTGTTAGGGTTAGGGTTAGGGATATCATCAGGCCTAGGATATTGTTAGGGTTAGGGTTAGCATCAGCCTTAGGATAGTGTTAGAGTTAGGGTTAGGGTTAGCATCAGCCCTAGGATAGTGTTAGGGTTAGGGTTAGGGTTAGCATCAGCCCTAGGATAGTGTTATGGTTAGGCTTAGGGTTAGCATCAACCCTAGGATATTATTAGGGTTAGGGTTAGCATCAGCCCTAGGATAGTGTTAGGGTTAGGGTTAGGGTTAGCACCAGGCCTAGGATAGTGTTAATGTTAGGGTTAGCATCAGCCTTAGGATAGTGTTAGGGTTAGGGTTAGGGTTAGCATCAGCCGTATGATAGTGTTACGGTTAGGGTTAGCCTCAGCCCTAGGATAGTGTTAGAGTTAGGGTTAGGGTTAGCATCAGCCCTAGGATAGTGTTAGGGTTAGGGTAAGGGTTAGCATCAGCCCTAGGATAGCATTAGGGTTAGGGTTAGGGTTAGGGATAGCGTTAGCATCAACCCTAGGATAGTGTTAGGGTTAGGGTTAGGGTTAGCATCAGCCCTAGGATAGTGTTAGTGTTAGGGTTAACCTCAGCCCTAGGAGAGTGTTAGGGTTAGGGATAGGGTTAGCATCAGGCCTAGGATAGTGTTAGGGTTAGGGTTAGGGTTAGCATCAGCCCTAGGATAGTGTTAGGGTTAGGGTTAGCATCAGGCCTAGGATAGTGTTAGGGTTAGGGTGAGCATCTGCCCTAGGAGAGTGTTAGGGTTAGGGTTAGGGTTAGCATCAGCCCTAGGATAGTGTTAGGGTTAGGGTTAACATCAGCCCTAGGATAGTGTTAGGGTTAGGGTTAGGGTTAGCATCAGCCCAGGGATAGTGTTAGGTTTAGGGTTAGCATCAGACCTAGGATAGTGTTAGGGTTAGGGTTAGCATCAGGCCTAGGATAGTGTTAGGGTTAGGGTTAGCATCAGCCCTAGGAGAGTGTTAGGGTTAGGGTTAGGGTTAGCATCAGCCCTAGGATAGTGTTAGGGTTAGGGTTAACATCAGCCCTAGGAGAGTGTTAAGGTTAGGGTTAGGGTTAGCATCAGCCCTAGGATAGTGTTAGGTTTAGGGTTAGTATCAGACCTAGGATAGTGTTAGGGTTAGGGTTAGGGTTAGCATCAGCCCTAGGATAGTGTAAGTGTTAGGGTTAGGGTTAGCATCAGGCCTAGGAGAGTGTTAGGGTTAGGGTTAGCATCAGCCCTAGGATAGTGTTAGGGTTAGGGTTAGGGTTAGCATCAGCCCTAGGATAGTGTTAGGGTTAGGGTTATGGTTAGCATCAGCCCTAGGATAGTATTAGGGTTAGGGTTACCATCAGCCCTAGGATAGTGTTAGGGTTAGGGTTAGGGTTAGCACCAGGCCCAGGATAGTGTTAGTGTTAGGGTTAGCATCAGCCTTAGGAGAGTGTTAGGGTTAGGGTTAGGGTTAGCATCAGCCGTAGGATAGTGTTTGGGTTAGGGTAAGCCTCAGCCCTAAGATAGTTTTAGAGTTAGGGTTAGGGTTAGCATCAGCCCTAGGATAGTGTTAGGGTTAGGGTTAGTCTTAGCATCAGCCCTAGGATAGTGTTAGTGTTAGGGTTAGCATCAGCCCTAGGATAGTGTTAGGGTTAGGGTTAACCTAAACCCTAGGATAGTGTTAGGGTTAGGGTTAGGGTTATCATCAGGCCTAGGATATTGTTAGGGTTAGGGTTAGCATCAGCCCTAGGATAGTGTTAGGGTTAGGGTTAGGGTTAGCATCAGCCCTAGGATAGTGTTAGGGTTAGGGTTAGCATCAGCCCTAGGATAGTGTTAGGGTTAGGGTTAGGGTTAGCATCAGCCCTAGGATAGTGTTAGGGTTAGGGTTAGGGTTAGGGTTAGCATCAGACCTAGGATAGTGTTAGGTTTAGGGTTAGCATCAGCCCTAGGATAGTGTTAGGGTTAGGGTTAGGATTAGCATCAGCCCTAGGATAGTGTTAGGGTTAGGGTTAGCATCAACCCTAGGATAGTGTTAGGGTTAGGGTTAGGGTTAGCATCAGCCCTAGGATAGTGTTCGGGTTAGGGTTACCATCAGGCCTAGGATAGTGTTATGGTTAGGGTTAGCATCAGCCCTAGGAGAGTGTTAGGGTTAGGGTTAGGGTTAGCATCAGCCCTAGGATATTGTTAGGGTTAGGGTTAACATCAGCCCTGGGATAGTGTTAGGGTTAGGGTTATGGTTAGCATCAGCTCTAGGATAGTGTTAGGTTTAGGGTTAGCATCAGACCTAGGATAGTGTTAGGGTTAGGGTTAGGGTAAGCAGCAGCCCTAGGATACTGTAAGTGTTAGGGTTAGGGTTAGCCTCAGGCCTAGGATAGTGTTAGGGTTAGGGTTAGCATCAGCCCTAGGATAGTGTTAGGGTTAGGGTTAGGGTTAGCATCAGCCCTAGGATAGTGTTAGGGTTATGGTTAGGTTTAGCATCAGTCCTAGGATAGTGTTAGGGTAAGTGTTAGGGTTAGCATCAGGCCTAGGATCGTGTTAGGGTTACGGTTAGCATCAGCCCTATAATAGTGTTAGGTTTAGGGTTAGGGATATCATCAGGCCTAGGATATTGTTAGGGTTAGGGTTAGCATCAGCCCTAGGATAGTGTTAGAGTTAGGGTTAGGGTTAGCATCAGCCCTAGGATAGTGTTAGGTTTAGGGTTAGGGTTAGCATCAGCCCTAGGATAGTGTTAGGGTTAGGCTTAGGGTTAGCATCAACCCTAGGATATTATTAGGGTTAGGGTTAGCATCAGCCCTAGGATAGTGTTAGGGTTAGGGTTAGGGTTAGCACCAGGCCTAGGATAGTGTTAGTGTTAGGGTTAGCATCAGCCTTAGGATAGTGTTAGGGTTAGGGTTAGGGTTAGCATCAGCCGTAGGATAGTGTTAGGGTTAGGGTTAGCCTCAGCCCTAGGATAGTGTTAGAGTTAGGGTTAGGGTTAGCATCAGCCCTAGGATAGTGTTAGGGTTAGGGTAAGGGTTAGCATCAGCCCTAGGATAGTGTTAGGGTTAGGGTTAGGGTTAGCATCAGCCCTAGGATAGTGTTAGGGTTAGGGTTAGCATCAGCCCTAGGATAGTGTTAGGGTTAGGGTTAGGGTTAGCATCAGCCCTAGGATAGTGTTAGGGTTAGGGTTAGCATCAGCCCTAGGATAGTGTTAGGGTTAGGGTTAGGGTTAGCATCAGCCCTAGGATAGTGTTAGGGTTAGGGTTAGCATCAGCTCTAGGATAGTGTTAGGGTTAGGGTTAGGGTTAGCATCAGCCCTAGGATAGTGTTAGGGTTAGGGTTAGCATCAGCCCTAGGATAGTGTTAGGGTTAGGGTTATGGTTAGAATCAGCCCTAGGATAGTGTTAGGGTTAGGGTTAGCATCAACCCTAGGATAGTGTTAGGGTTAGGGTTAGGGTTAGCATCAGCCCTAGGATAGTGTTAGGGTTAGGGTTAACCTCAGCCCTAGGAGAGTGTTAGGGTTAGGGATAGGGTTAGCATCAGCCCTAGGATAGTGTTAGGTTTAGGGTTAGCATCAGACCTAGGATAGTGTTAGGGTTAGGGTTAGGGTTAGCATCAGCCCTAGGATAGTGTAAGTCTTAGGGTTAGGGTTAGCATCAGGCCTGGGAGAGTGTTAGGGTTAGGGTTAGCATCAGCCCTAGGATAGTGTTAGGGTTAGGGTTAGGGTTAGCATCAGCCCTAGGATAGTGTTAGGGTTAGGGTTATGGTTAGCATCAGCCCTACGATAGTATTAGGGTTAGGGTTACCATCAGCCCTAGGATAGTGTTAGGGTTAGGGTTAGGGTTAGCACCAGGCCCAGGATAGTGTTAGTGTTGGGGTTAGCATCAGCCTTAGGATAGTGTTAGGGTTAGGGTTAGGGTTAGCATCAGCCGTAGGATAGTGTTTGGGTTAGGGTTAGCCTCAGCCCTAAAATAGTGTTAGAGTTAGTTTTAGGGTTAGCATCAGCCCTAGGATAGTGTTAGGGTTAGGGTAGTGTTAGCATCAGCCCTAGGATAGTGTTAGTGTTAGGGTTAGCATCAGCCCTAGGATAGTGTTAGGGTTAGGGTTAACCTAAACCCTAGGATAGTGTTAGGGTTAGGGTTAGGGTTATCATCAGGCCTAGGATATTGTTAGGGTTAGGGTTAGCATCAGCTCTAGGATAATGTTAGGGTTAGGGTTAGGGTTAGCATCAGCCCTAGGATAGTGTTCGGTTTAGGGTTAGCATCAGGCCTAGGATAGTGTTATCGTTAGGGTTAGCATCAGCCCTAGGAGAGTGTTAGGGTTAGGGTTAGGGTTAGCATCAGCCCTAGGATATTGTTAGGGTTAGGGTTTACATCAGCCCTAGGATAGTGTTAGGGTTAGGGTTATGGTTAGCATCAGCTCTAGGATAGTGTTAGGTTTAGGGTTAGCATCAGACCTAGGATAGTGTTAGGGTTAGGGTTAGGGTAAGCAGCAGCCCTAGGATACTGTAAGTGTTAGGGTTAGGGTTAGCATCAGGCCTAGGATAGTGTTAGGGTTAGGGTTAGAATCAGCCCTAGGATAGTGTTAGGGTTAGGGTTAGGGTTAGCATCAGCCCTAGGATAGTAATAGGGTTAGGGTTAGCATCAGCCCTAGGATAGTGTTAGGGTTAGGGTTAGCTTTAGCACCAGGCCTAGGATAGTGTTAGGGTTAAGGTTAGGGTTAACACCAGGCCTAGGATAGTGTTAGTGTTAGTGTTGGCATCAGCCCTAGGATAGTATTAGGGTTAGGGTTAGGGTTAGGGTTAGTTTTAGCATCAGCTCTAGGATAGTGTTAGGGTTAGGGTTAGGGTTAGCATCAGCCCTACGATAGTGTTAGGGTTAGGGTTAGGGTTAGCATCAGGCCTAGGACAGTGTTAGGGTTAGGGTTAGCATCAGCCCTAGGATAGTGTTAGGGTTAGGGTTAGGGTTAGCATCAGCCCTAGGATAGTGTTAGGGTTAGGGTTAGCATCAACCCTAGGATAGTGTTTCGGTTACGGTCAGGGTTAGCGTCAGCCCTAGGATAGTGTTAGGGTTAGGGTT
This sequence comes from Lemur catta, assembly GCF_020740605.2. Taxonomy (NCBI): domain Eukaryota; kingdom Metazoa; phylum Chordata; class Mammalia; order Primates; family Lemuridae; genus Lemur; species Lemur catta. The sequence goes on along the minus strand of NC_059131.1, from coordinate 111,971,495 downwards.
AGCCTCAGCCCTAGGATAGTGTTAGGGTTATGGTTAGGTTTAGCATCAGCCCTAGGATAGTGTTAGGGTAAGTGTTAGGGTTAGGATCAGGCCTAGGATAGTGTTAGGGTTAGGGTTATGGTTAGCATCAGCCCTAGGATAGTGTTAGGGTTAGGGTTAGCATCAACCCTAGGATAGTGTTAGGGTTAGGGTTAGGGTTAGCATCAGCCCTAGGATAGTGTTAGTGTTAGGGTTAACCTCAGCCCTAGGAGAGTGTTAGGGTTAGGGATAGGGTTAGCATCAGCCCTAGGATAGTGTTAGGTTTAGGGTTAGCATCAGACCTAGGATAGTGTTAGGGTTAGGGTTAGGGTTAGCATCAGCCCTAGGATAGTGTAAGTGTTAGGGTTAGGGTTAGCATCAGGCCTAGGAGAGTGTTAGGGTTAGGGTTAGCATCAGCCCTAGGATAGTGTTAGGGTTAGGGTTAGGGTTAGCATCAGCCCTAGGATAGTGTTAGGGTTAGGGTTATGGTTAGCATCAGCCCTACGATAGTATTAGGGTTAGGGTTACCATCAGCCCTAGGATAGTGTTAGGGTTAGGGTTAGGGTTAGCACCAGGCCCAGGATAGTGTTAGTGTTAGGGTTAGCATCAGCCTTAGGATAGTGTTAGGGTTAGGGTTAGGGTTAGCATCAGCCGTAGGATAGTGTTTGGGTTAGGGTTAGCCTCAGCCCTAAAATAGTGTTAGGGTTAGTTTTAGGGTTAGCATCAGCCCTAGGATAGTGTTAGGGTTAGGGTAGTGTTAGCATCAGCCCTAGGATAGTGTTAGTGTTAGGGTTAGCATCAGCCCTAGGTTAGTGTTAGGGTTAGGGTTAACCTAAACCCTAGGATAGTGTTAGGGTTAGGGTTAGGGTTATCATCAGGCCTAGGATATTGTTAGGGTTAGGGTTAGCATCAGCTCTAGGATAATGTTAGGGTTAGGGTTAGGGTTAGCATCAGCCCTAGGATAGTGTTAGGGTTAGGGTTAGGGTTAGCATCAGCCCTAGGATAGTGTTAGGTTTAGGGTTAGCATCAGCCCTAGGATAGTGTTAGAGTTAGGGTTAGGGTTAGCATCAGCCCTAGGATAGTGTTAGGGTTAGGGTTAGGGTTAGGGTTAGCATCAGACCTAGGATAGTGTTAGGTTTAGGGTTAGCATCAGCCCTAGGATAGTGTTAGGGTTAGGGTTAGGATTAGCATCAGCCCTAGGATAGTGTTAGGGTTAGGGTTAGCATCAACCCTAGGATAGTGTTAGGGTTAGGGTTATGGTTAGCATCAGCCCTAGGATAGTGTTCGGGTTAGGGTTACCATCAGGCCTAGGATAGTGTTATGGTTAGGGTTAGCATCAGCCCTAGGAGAGTGTTAGGGTTAGGGTTAGGGTTAGCATCAGCCCTAGGATATTGTTAGGGTTAGGGTTAACATCAGCCCTGGGATAGTGTTAGGGTTAGGGTTATGGTTAGCATCAGCTCTAGGATAGTGTTAGGTTTAGGGTTAGCATCAGACCTAGGATAGTGTTAGGGTTAGGGTTAGGGTAAGCAGCAGCCCTAGGATACTGTAAGTGTTAGGGTTAGGGTTAGCCTCAGGCCTAGGATAGTGTTAGGGTTAGGGTTAGCATCAGCCCTAGGATAGTGTTAGGGTTAGGGTTAGGGTTAGCATCAGCCCTAGGATAGTGTTAGGGTTATGGTTAGGTTTAGCATCAGTCCTAGGATAGTGTTAGGGTAAGTGTTAGGGTTAGCATCAGGCCTAGGATCGTGTTAGGGTTACGGTTAGCATCAGCCCTAGGATAGTGTTAGGTTTAGGGTTAGGGATATCATCAGGCCTAGTATATTGTTAGGGTAAGGGTTAGCATCAGCCCTAGGATAGTGTTAGAGTTAGGGTTAGGGTTAGCATCAGCCCTAGGATAGTGTTAGGGTTAGGGTTAGGGTTAGCATCAGCCCTAGGATAGTGTTAGGGTTAGGCTTAGGGTTAGCATCAACCCTAGGATATTATTAGGGTTAGGGTTAGCATCAGCCCTAGGATAGTGTTAGGGTTAGGGTTAGGGTTAGCATCAGCCCTAGGATAGTGTTAGGGTTAGGGTTAGCATCAGCCCTAGGATAGTGTTAGGGTTAGGGTTATGGTTAGAATCAGCCCTAGGATAGTGTTAGGGTTAGGGTTAGCATCAACCCTAGGATAGTGTTAGGGTTAGGGTTAGGGTTAGCATCAGCCCTAGGATAGTGTTAGGGTTAGGGTTAACCTCAGCCCTAGGAGAGTGTTAGGGTTAGGGATAGGGTTAGCATCAGCCCTAGGATAGTGTTAGGTTTAGGGTTAGCATCAGACCTAGGATAGTGTTAGGGTTAGGGTTAGGGTTAGCATCAGCCCTAGGATAGTGTAAGTCTTAGGGTTAGGGTTAGCATCAGGCCTGGGAGAGTGTTAGGGTTAGGGTTAGCATCAGCCCTAGGATAGTGTTAGGGTTAGGGTTAGGGTTAGCATCAGCCCTAGGATAGTGTTAGGGTTAGGGTTATGGTTAGCATCAGCCCTACGATAGTATTAGGGTTAGGGTTACCATCAGCCCTAGGATAGTGTTAGGGTTAGGGTTAGGGTTAGCACCAGGCCCAGGATAGTGTTAGTGTTGGGGTTAGCATCAGCCTTAGGATAGTGTTAGGGTTAGGGTTAGGGTTAGCATCAGCCGTAGGATAGTGTTTGGGTTAGGGTTAGCCTCAGCCCTAAAATAGTGTTAGAGTTAGTTTTAGGGTTAGCATCAGCCCTAGGATAGTGTTAGGGTTAGGGTAGTGTTAGCATCAGCCCTAGGATAGTGTTAGTGTTAGGGTTAGCATCAGCCCTAGGATAGTGTTAGGGTTAGGGTTAACCTAAACCCTAGGATAGTGTTAGGGTTAGGGTTAGGGTTATCATCAGGCCTAGGATATTGTTAGGGTTAGGGTTAGCATCAGCTCTAGGATAATGTTAGGGTTAGGGTTAGGGTTAGCATCAGCCCTAGGATAGTGTTCGGTTTAGGGTTAGCATCAGGCCTAGGATAGTGTTATCGTTAGGGTTAGCATCAGCCCTAGGAGAGTGTTAGGGTTAGGGTTAGGGTTAGCATCAGCCCTAGGATATTGTTAGGGTTAGGGTTTACATCAGCCCTAGGATAGTGTTAGGGTTAGGGTTATGGTTAGCATCAGCTCTAGGATAGTGTTAGGTTTAGGGTTAGCATCAGACCTAGGATAGTGTTAGGGTTAGGGTTAGGGTAAGCAGCAGCCCTAGGATACTGTAAGTGTTAGGGTTAGGGTTAGCATCAGGCCTAGGATAGTGTTAGGGTTAGGGTTAGAATCAGCCCTAGGATAGTGTTAGGGTTGGGGTTAGGGTTAGCATCAGCCCTAGGATAGTAATAGGGTTAGGGTTAGCATCAGCCCTAGGATAGTGTTAGGGTTAGGGTTAGCTTTAGCACCAGGCCTAGGATAGTGTTAGGGTTAAGGTTAGGGTTAACACCAGGCCTAGGATAGTGTTAGTGTTAGTGTTGGCATCAGCCCTAGGATAGTATTAGGGTTAGGGTTAGGGTTAGGGTTAGTTTTAGCATCAGCTCTAGGATAGTGTTAGGGTTAGGGTTAGGGTTAGCATCAGCCCTACGATAGTGTTAGGGTTAGGGTTAGGGTTAGCATCAGGCCTAGGACAGTGTTAGGGTTAGGGTTAGCATCAGCCCTAGGATAGTGTTAGGGTTAGGGTTAGGGTTAGCATCAGCCCTAGGATAGTGTTAGGGTTAGGGTTAGCATCAACCCTAGGATAGTGTTTCGGTTACGGTCAGGGTTAGCGTCAGCCCTAGGATAGTGTTAGGGTTAGGGTTAGCCTCAGCCCTAGGATAGTGTTAGGGTTATGGTTAGGTTTAGCATCAGCCCTAGGATAGTGTTAGGGTAAGTGTTAGGGTTAGGATCAGGCCTAGGATAGTGTTAGGGTTAGGGTTATGGTTAGCATCAGCCCTAGGATAGTGTTAGGGTTAGGGTTAGCATCAACCCTAGGATAGTGTTAGGGTTAGGGTTAGGGTTAGCATCAGCCCTAGGATAGTGTTAGTGTTAGGGTTAACCTCAGCCCTAGGAGAGTGTTAGGGTTAGGGATAGGGTTAGCATCAGCCCTAGGATAGTGTTAGGTTTAGGGTTAGCATCAGACCTAGGATAGTGTTAGGGTTAGGGTTAGGGTTAGCATCAGCCCTAGGATAGTGTAAGTGTTAGGGTTAGGGTTAGCATCAGGCCTAGGAGAGTGTTAGGGTTAGGGTTAGCATCAGCCCTAGGATAGTGTTAGGGTTAGGGTTAGGGTTAGCATCAGCCCTAGGATAGTGTTAGGGTTAGGGTTATGGTTAGCATCAGCCCTACGATAGTATTAGGGTTAGGGTTACCATCAGCCCTAGGATAGTGTTAGGGTTAGGGTTAGGGTTAGCACCAGGCCCAGGATAGTGTTAGTGTTAGGGTTAGCATCAGCCTTAGGATAGTGTTAGGGTTAGGGTTAGGGTTAGCATCAGCCGTAGGATAGTGTTTGGGTTAGGGTTAGCCTCAGCCCTAAAATAGTGTTAGGGTTAGTTTTAGGGTTAGCATCAGCCCTAGGATAGTGTTAGGGTTAGGGTAGTGTTAGCATCAGCCCTAGGATAGTGTTAGTGTTAGGGTTAGCATCAGCCCTAGGATAGTGTTAGGGTTAGGGTTAACCTAAACCCTAGGATAGTGTTAGGGTTAGGGTTAGGGTTATCATCAGGCCTAGGATATTGTTAGGGTTAGGGTTAGCATCAGCTCTAGGATAATGTTAGGGTTAGGGTTAGGGTTAGCATCAGCCCTAGGATAGTGTTAGGGTTAGGGTTAGGGTTAGCATCAGCCCTAGGATAGTGTTAGGTTTAGGGTTAGCATCAGCCCTAGGATAGTGTTAGAGTTAGGGTTAGGGTTAGCATCAGCCCTAGGATAGTGTTAGGGTTAGGGTTAGGGTTAGGGTTAGCATCAGACCTAGGATAGTGTTAGGTTTAGGGTTAGCATCAGCCCTAGGATAGTGTTAGGGTTAGGGTTAGGATTAGCATCAGCCCTAGGATAGTGTTAGGGTTAGGGTTAGCATCAACCCTAGGATAGTGTTAGGGTTAGGGTTATGGTTAGCATCAGCCCTAGGATAGTGTTCGGGTTAGGGTTACCATCAGGCCTAGGATAGTGTTATGGTTAGGGTTAGCATCAGCCCTAGGAGAGTGTTAGGGTTAGGGTTAGGGTTAGCATCAGCCCTAGGATATTGTTAGGGTTAGGGTTAACATCAGCCCTGGGATAGTGTTAGGGTTAGGGTTATGGTTAGCATCAGCTCTAGGATAGTGTTAGGTTTAGGGTTAGCATCAGACCTAGGATAGTGTTAGGGTTAGGGTTAGGGTAAGCAGCAGCCCTAGGATACTGTAAGTGTTAGGGTTAGGGTTAGCCTCAGGCCTAGGATAGTGTTAGGGTTAGGGTTAGCATCAGCCCTAGGATAGTGTTAGGGTTAGGGTTAGGGTTAGCATCAGCCCTAGGATAGTGTTAGGGTTATGGTTAGGTTTAGCATCAGTCCTAGGATAGTGTTAGGGTAAGTGTTAGGGTTAGCATCAGGCCTAGGATCGTGTTAGGGTTACGGTTAGCATCAGCCCTAGGATAGTGTTAGGTTTAGGGTTAGGGATATCATCAGGCCTAGTATATTGTTAGGGTAAGGGTTAGCATCAGCCCTAGGATAGTGTTAGAGTTAGGGTTAGGGTTAGCATCAGCCCTAGGATAGTGTTAGGGTTAGGGTTAGGGTTAGCATCAGCCCTAGGATAGTGTTAGGGTTAGGCTTAGGGTTAGCATCAACCCTAGGATATTATTAGGGTTAGGGTTAGCATCAGCCCTAGGATAGTGTTAGGGTTAGGGTTAGGGTTAGCACCAGGCCTAGGATAGTGTTAGTGTTAGGGTTAGCATCAGCCTTAGGATAGTGTTAGGGTTAGGGTTAGGGTTAGCATCAGCCGTAGGATAGTGTTAGGGTTAGGGTTAGCCTCAGCCCTAGGATAGTGTTAGAGTTAGGGTTAGGGTTAGCATCAGCCCTAGGATAGTGTTAGGGTTAGGGTAAGGGTTAGCATCAGCCCTAGGATAGTGTTAGGGTTAGGGTTAGGGTTAGCATCAGCCCTAGGATAGTGTTAGGGTTAGGGTTAGCATCAGCCCTAGGATAGTGTTAGGGTTAGGGTTAGGGTTAGCATCAGCCCTAGGATAGTGTTAGGGTTAGGGTTAGCATCAGCCCTAGGATAGTGTTAGGGTTAGGGTTAGGGTTAGCATCAGCCCTAGGATAGTGTTAGGGTTAGGGTTAGCATCAGCTCTAGGATAGTGTTAGGGTTAGGGTTAGGGTTAGCATCAGCCCTAGGATAGTGTTAGGGTTAGGGTTAGCATCAGCCCTAGGATAGTGTTAGGGTTAGGGTTATGGTTAGCATCAGCCCTAGGATAGTGTTAGGGTTAGGGTTAGCATCAACCCTAGGATAGTGTTAGGGTTAGGGTTAGGGTTAGCATCAGCCCTAGGATAGTGTTAGGGTTAGGGTTAACCTCAGCCCTAGGAGAGTGTTAGGGTTAGGGATAGGGTTAGCATCAGCCCTAGGATAGTGTTAGGTTTAGGGTTAGCATCAGACCTAGGATAGTGTTAGGGTTAGGGTTAGGGTTAGCATCAGCCCTAGGATAGTGTAAGTGTTAGGTTTAGGGTTAGCATCAGGCCTAGGAGAGTGTTAGGGTTAGGGTTAGCATCAGCCCTAGGATAGTGTTAGGGTTAGGGTTAGGGTTAGCATCAGCCCTAGGATAGTGTTAGGGTTAGGGTTATGGTTAGCATCAGCCCTACGATAGTATTAGGGTTAGGGTTACCATCAGCCCTAGGATAGTGTTAGGGTTAGGGTTAGGGTTAGCACCAGGCCCAGGATAGTGTTAGTGTTAGGGTTAGCATCAGCCTTAGGATAGTGTTAGGGTTAGGGTTAGGGTTAGCATCAGCCGTAGGATAGTGTTTGGGTTAGGGTTAGCCTCAGCCCTAAAATAGTGTTAGAGTTAGTTTTAGGGTTAGCATCAGCCCTAGGATAGTGTTAGGGTTAGGGTAGTGTTAGCATCAGCCCTAGGATAGTGTTAGTGTTAGGGTTAGCATCAGCCCTAGGATAGTGTTAGGGTTAGGGTTAACCTAAACCCTAGGATAGTGTTAGGGTTAGGGTTAGGGTTATCATCAGGCCTAGGATATTGTTAGGGTTAGGGTTAGCATCAGCTCTAGGATAATGTTAGGGTTAGGGTTAGGGTTAGCATCAGCCCTAGGATAGTGTTCGGTTTAGGGTTAGCATCAGGCCTAGGATAGTGTTATCGTTAGGGTTAGCATCAGCCCTAGGAGAGTGTTAGGGTTAGGGTTAGGGTTAGCATCAGCCCTAGGATATTGTTAGGGTTAGGGTTAACATCAGCCCTAGGATAGTGTTAGGGTTAGGGTTATGGTTAGCATCAGCTCTAGGATAGTGTTAGGTTTAGGGTTAGCATCAGACCTAGGATAGTGTTAGGGTTAGGGTTAGGGTAAGCAGCAGCCCTAGGATACTGTAAGTGTTAGGGTTAGGGTTAGCATCAGGCCTAGGATAGTGTTAGGGTTAGGGTTAGAATCAGCCCTAGGATAGTGTTAGGGTTAGGGTTAGGGTTATGGTTAGCATCAGCCCTAGGATAGTAATAGGGTTAGGGTTAGCATCAGCCCTAGGATAGTGTTAGGGTTAGGGTTAGGGTTAGCACCAGGCCTAGGATAGTGTTAGGGTTAAGGTTAGGGTTAACACCAGGCCTAGGATAGTGTTAGTGTTAGTGTTGGCATCAGCCCTAGGATAGTATTAGGGTTAGGGTTAGGGTTAGGGTTAGTTTTAGCATCAGCTCTAGGATAGTGTTAGGGTTAGGGTTAGGGTTAGCATCAGCCCTACGATAGTGTTAGGGTTAGGGTTAGGGTTAGCATCAGGCCTAGGACAGTGTTAGGGTTAGGGTTAGCATCAGCCCTAGGATAGTGTTAGGGTTAGGGTTAGGGTTAGCATCAGCCCTAGGATAGTGTTAGGGTTAGGGTTAGCATCAACCCTAGGATAGTGTTTCGGTTACGGTCAGGGTTAGCATCAGCCCTAGGATAGTGTTAGGGTTAGGGTTAGCCTCAGCCCTAGGATAGTGTTAGGGTTATGGTTAGGTTTAGCATCAGCCCTAGGATAGTGTTAGGGTAAGTGTTAGGGTTAGGATCAGGCCTAGGATAGTGTTAGGGTTAGGGTTATGGTTAGCATCAGCCCTAGGATAGTGTTAGGGTTAGGGTTAGCATCAACCCTAGGATAGTGTTAGGGTTAGGGTTAGGGTTAGCATCAGCCCTAGGATAGTGTTAGTGTTAGGGTTAACCTCAGCCCTAGGAGAGTGTTAGGGTTAGGGATAGGGTTAGCATCAGCCCTAGGATAGTGTTAGGTTTAGGGTTAGCATCAGACCTAGGATAGTGTTAGGGTTAGGGTTAGGGTTAGCATCAGCCCTAGGATAGTGTAAGTGTTAGGGTTAGGGTTAGCATCAGGCCTAGGAGAGTGTTAGGGTTAGGGTTAGCATCAGCCCTAGGATAGTGTTAGGGTTAGGGTTAGGGTTAGCATCAGCCCTAGGATAGTGTTAGGGTTAGGGTTATGGTTAGCATCAGCCCTACGATAGTATTAGGGTTAGGGTTACCATCAGCCCTAGGATAGTGTTAGGGTTAGGGTTAGGGTTAGCACCAGGCCCAGGATAGTGTTAGTGTTAGGGTTAGCATCAGCCTTAGGATAGTGTTAGGGTTAGGGTTAGGGTTAGCATCAGCCGTAGGATAGTGTTTGGGTTAGGGTTAGCCTCAGCCCTAAAATAGTGTTAGAGTTAGTTTTAGGGTTAGCATCAGCCCTAGGATAGTGTTAGGGTTAGGGTAGTGTTAGCATCAGCCCTAGGATAGTGTTAGTGTTAGGGTTAGCATCAGCCCTAGGATAGTGTTAGGGTTAGGGTTAACCTAAACCCTAGGATAGTGTTAGGGTTAGGGTTAGGGTTATCATCAGGCCTAGGATATTGTTAGGGTTAGGGTTAGCATCAGCTCTAGGATAATGTTAGGGTTAGGGTTAGGGTAAGCATCAGCCCTAGGATAGTGTTAGGGTTAGGGTTAGGGTTAGCATCAGCCCTAGGATAGTGTTAGGTTTAGGGTTAGCATCAGCCCTAGGATAGTGTTAGGGTTAGGGTTAGGGTTAGCATCAGCCCTAGGATAGTGTTAAGGTTATGGTTAGCATCAGCCCTAGGATAGTGTTAGGGTTAGGGTTAGGGTTAGGGTTAGCATCAGCCCTAGGATAGTGTTAGGTTTAGGGTTAGCATCAGCCCTAGGATAGTGTTAGGGTTAGGGTTAGGATTAGCATCAGCCCTAGGATAGTGTTAGGGTTAGGGTTAGCATCAACCCTAGGATAGTGTTAGGGTTAGGGTTAGGGTTAGCATCAGCCCTAGGATAGTGTTAGGTTTAGGGTTAGCATCAGGCCTAGGATAGTGTTATCGTTAGGGTTAGCATCAGCCCTAGGAGAGTGTTAGGGTTAGGGTTAGGGTTAGCATCAGCCCTAAGATATTGTTAGGGTTAGGGTTAACATCAGCCCTAGGATAGTGTTAGGGTTAGGGTTATGGTTAGCATCAGCTCTAGGATAGTGTTAGGTTTAGGGTTAGCATCAGACCTAGGATAGTGTTAGGGATAGGGTTAGGGTAAGCAGCAGCCCTAGGATACTGTAAGTGTTAGGGTTAGGTTTAGCATCAGGCCTAGGATAGTGTTAGGGTTAGGGTTAGAATCAGCCCTAGGATAGTGTTAGGGTTAGGGTTAGGGTTAGCATCAGCCCTAGGATAGTAATAGGGTTAGGGTTAGCATCAGCCCTAGGATAGTGTTCGGGTTAGGGTTAGGGTTAGCACCAGGCCTAGGATAGTGTTAGGGTTAAGGTTAGGGTTAACACCAGGCCTAGGATAGTGTTAGTGTTAGTGTTGGCATCAGCCCTAGGATAGTATTAGGGTTAGGGTTAGGGTTAGGGTTAGTTTTAGCATCAGCTCTAGGATAGTGTTAGGGTTAGGGTTAGGGTTAGCATCAGCCCTACGATAGTGTTAGGGTTAGGGTTAGGGTTAGCATCAGGCCTAGGACAGTGTTAGGGTTAGGGTTAGCATCAGCCCTAGGATAGTGTTAGGGTTAGGGTTAGGGTTAGCATCAGCCCTAGGATAGTGTTAGGGTTAGGGTTAGCATCAACCCTAGGATAGTGTTTCGGTTACGGTCAGGGTTAGCATCAGCCCTAGGATAGTGTTAGGGTTAGGGTTATCCTCAGCCCTAGGATAGTGTTAGGGTTATGGTTAGGTTTAGCATCAGCCCTAGGATAGTGTTAGGGTAAGTGTTAGGGTTAGGATCAGGCCTAGGATAGTGTTAGGGTTAGGGTTAGGGTTAGCATCAGCCCTAGGATAGTGTTAGGTTTAGGGTTAGGGATATCATCAGGCCTAGGATATTGTTAGGCTTAGGGTTATCATCAGACCTAGGATAGTGTTAGAGTTAGGGTTAGGGTTAGCATCAGCCCTAGGATAGTGTTAGGGTTAGGGTTAGGGTTAGCATCAGCCCTAGGATAGTGTTAGGGTTAGGGTTAGGGTTAGCATCAGCCCTAGGATATTATTAGGTTTAGGGTTAGCATCAGCCCTAGGATAGTGTTAGGGTTAAGGTTAGGGTTAACACCAGGCATAGGATAGTGTTAGTGTTAGGGTTAGCATCAGCCTTAGGATAGCGTTAGGGTTAGGGTTAGGGTTAGCATCAGCCGTAGGATAGTGTTAGGGTTAGGGTTAGCCTCAGCCCTAGGATAGTGTTAGAGTTAGGGTTAGGGTTAGCATCAGCCCTAGGATAGTGTTAGGGTTAGGGTTAGGTTTAGCATCAGCCCTAGGATAGTGTTAGTGTTATGGTTAGCATCAGCCCTAGGATAGTGTTAGGGTTAGCGTTAGGGTTAGCATGAGCCCTAGGATAGTATTAGGGTTAGGGTTAGGGTTAGGGTTAGCGTTAGCATCAGCTCTAGGATAGTGTTAGGGTCAGGGCTAGGGTTAGCATCAACCCTAGGACAGTGTTAGGGTTAGGGTTAGGGTTAGCATCAGCCCTAGGATAGTGTTAGGGTTAGGGTTAGCATCAGACCTAGGATAGTGTTAGGGTTAGGGTTAGGGTTAGCATCAGCCCTAGGATAGTGTTAGGGTTAGGGTTAGGGTTAGCATCAGCCCTAGGAGAGTGTTAGGGTTAGGGTTATGGTTAGCATCAGCCCTAGGATAGTGTTAGGGTTAGGGTTAGGGTTAGCACCAGGCCCAGGATAGTGTTAGTGTTAGGGTTAGTATCAGCCTTAGGATAGTGTTAGGGTTATGGTTAGGGTTAGCATCAGCCGTAGGATAGTGTTTGGGTTAGGGTAAGCCTCAGCCCTAAGATAGTGTTAGAGTTAGGGTTAGGGTTAGCATCAGCCCTAGGATAGTGTTAGGGTTAGGGTTAGTGTTAGCATCAGCCCTAGGATAGTGTTAGTGTTAGGGTTAGCATCAGCCCTAGGATAGTGTTAGGGTTAGGGTTAACCTAAACCCTAGGATAGTGTTAGGGTTAGGGTTAGGGTTATCATCAGGCCTAGGATATTGTTAGGGTTAGGGTTAGCATCAGCTCTAGGATAGTGTTAGGGTTAGAGTTAGGGTTAGCATCAGCCCTAGGATAGTGTTAGGGTTAGGGTTAGGGTTAGCATCAGCCCTAGGATAGTGTTAGGGTTAGGGTTAGCATCAGCCCTAGAATAGTGTAAGGGTTAGGGTTAGGGTTAGCATCAGCCCTAGGATAGTGTTAGGGTTAGGGTTAGGGTTAGGGTTACCATCAGACCTAGGATAGTGTTAGGTTTAGGGTTAGCATCAGCCCTAGGATAGTGTTAGGGTTAGGGTTAGGATTAGCATCAGCCCTAGGATAGTGTTAGGGTTAGGGTTAGCATCAACCCTAGGATAGTGTTAGGGTTAGGGTTAGGGTTAGCATCAGCCCTAGGATAGTGTTCGGGTTAGGGTTACCATCAGGCCTAGGATAGTGTTATGGTTAGGGTTAGCATCAGCCCTAGGAGAGTGTTAGGGTTAGGGTTAGGGTTAGCATCAGCCCTAGGATATTGTTAGGGTTAGGGTTAACATCAGCCCTAGGATAGTGTTAGGGTTAGGGTTATGGTTAGCATCAACTCTAGGATAGTGTTAGGTTTAGGGTTAGCATCAGCCCTAGGATAGTGTTAGTGTTAGGGTTAGGGTAAGCAGCAGCCCTAGGTTACTGTAAGTGTTAGGGTTAGGGTTAGCCTCAGGCCTAGGATAGTGTTAGGGTTAGGGTTAGCATCAGCCCTAGGATAGTGTTAGGGTTAGGGTTAGGGTTAGCATCAGCCCTAGGATAGTGTTAGGGTTATGGTTAGGTTTAGCATCAGTCCTAGGATAGTGTTAGGGTAAGTGTTAGGGTTAGCATCAGGCCTAGGATAGTGTTAGGGTTACGGTTAGAATCAGCCCTAGGATAGTGTTAGGGGTAGGGTTAGGGTTAGCATCAGCCCTAGGATAGTGTTAGGTTTAGGGTTACGGATATCATCAGGCCTAGGATATTGTTAGGGTTAGGGTTAGCATCAGCCCTAGGATAGTGTTAGTGTTAGGGTTAGGGTTAGCATCAGCCCTAGGATAGTGTTCGGGTTAGGGTTACCATCAGGCCTAGGATAGTGTTATGGTTAGGGTTAGCATCAGCCCTAGGAGAGTGTTAGGGTTAGGGTTAGGGTTAGCATCAGCCCTAGGATATTGTTAGGGTTAGGGTTAACATCAGCCCTAGGATAGTGTTAGGGTTAGGGTTATGGTTAGCATCAACTCTAGGATAGTGTTAGGTTTAGGGTTAGCATCAGCCCTAGGATAGTGTTAGGGTTAGGGTTAGGGTAAGCAGCAGCCCTAGAATACTGTAAGTGTTAGGGTTAGGGTTAGCCTCAGGCCTAGGATAGTGTTAGGGTTAGGGTTAGCATCAGCCCTAGGATAGTGTTAGGGTTAGGGTTAGGGTTAGCATCAGCCCTAGGATAGTGTTAGGGTTATGGTTAGGTTTAGCATCAGTCCTAGGATAGTGTTAGGGTAAGTGTTAGGGTTAGCATCAGGCCTAGGATAGTGTTAGGGTTACGGTTAGAATCAGCCCTAGGATAGAGTTAGGGGTAGGGTTAGGGTTAGCATCAGCCCTAGGATAGTGTTAGGTTTAGGGTTAGGGATATCATCAGGCCTAGGATATTGTTAGGGTTAGGGTTAGCATCAGCGCTAGGATAGTGTTACGGTTAGGGTTAGGGTTAGCATCAGCCCTAGGATATTATTAGGTTTAGGGTTAGCATCAGCCCTAGGATAGTGTTAGGGTTAAGGTTAGGGTTAACACCAGGCATAGGATAGTGTTAGTGTTAGGGTTAGCATCAGCCTTAGGATAGCGTTAGGGTTAGGGTTAGGGTTAGCATCAGCCGTAGGATAGTGTTAGGGTTAGGGTTAGCCTCAGCCCTAGGATAGTGTTAGAGTTAGGGTTAGGGTTAGCATCAGCCCTAGGATAGTGTTAGAGTTAGGGTTAGGTTTAGCATCAGCCCTAGGATAGTGTTAGTGTTATGGTTAGCATCAGCCCTAGGATAGTGTTAGGGTTAGCGTTAGGGTTAGCATGAGCCCTAGGATAGTATTAGGGTTAGGGTTAGGGTTAGGGTTAGCGTTAGCATCAGCTCTAGGATAGTGTTAGGGTTAGGGCTAGGGTTAGCATCAACCCTAGGATAGTGTTAGGGTTAGGGTTAGGGTTAGCATCAGCCCTAGAATAGTGTTAGGGTTAGGGTTAACATCAGCCCTAGGAGAGTGTTAAGGTTAGGGTTAGGGTTAGCATCAGCCCTAGGATAGTGTTAGGTTTAGGGTTAGCATCAGACCTAGGATAGTGTTAGGGTTAGGGTTAGGGTTAGCATCAGCCATAGGATAGTGTAAGTGTTAGGGTTAGGGTTAGCATCAGGCCTAGGAGAGTGTTAGGGTTAGGGTTAGCATCAGCCCTAGGATAGTGTTAGGGTTCGGGTTAGGGTTAGCATCAGCCCTAGGAGAGTGTTAGGGTTAGGGTTATGGTTAGCATCAGCCCTAGGATAGTATTAGGGTTAGGGTTACCATCAGCCCTAGGATAGTGTTAGGGTTAGGGTTAGGGTTAGCACCAGGCCCAGGATAGTGTTAGTGTTAGGGTTAGCATCAGCCTTAGGATAGTGTTAGGGTTAGGGTTAGGGTTAGCATCAGCCGTAGGATAGTGTTTGGGTTAGGGTAAGCCTCAGCCCTAAGATAGTGTTAGAGTTAGGGTTAGGGTTAGCATCAGCCCTAGGATAGTGTTAGGGTTAGGGTTAGTGTTAGTATCAGCCCTAGGATAGTGTTAGTGTTAGGGTTAGCATCAGCCCTAGGATAGTGTTAGGGTTAGGGTTAACCTAAACCCTAGGATAGTGTTAGGGTTAGGGTTAGGGTTATCATCAGGCCTAGGATATTGTTAGGGTTAGGGTTAGCATCAGCTCTAGGATAGTGTTAGGGTTAGAGTTAGGGTTAGCATCAGCCCTAGGATAGTGTTAGGGTTAGGGTTAGGGTTAGCATCATCCCTAGGATAGTGTTAGGGTTAGGGTTAGCATCAGCCCTAGAATAGTGTAAGGGTTAGGGTTAGGGTTAGCATCAGCCCTAGGATAGTGTTAGGGTTAGGGTTAGGGTTAGGGTTAGCATCAGACCTAGGATAGTGTTAGGTTTAGGGTTAGCATCAGCCCTAGGATAGTGTTAGTGTTAGGGTTAAGATTAGCATCAGCCCTAGGATAGTGTTAGGGTTAGGGTTAGCATCAACCCTAGGATAGTGTTAGGGTTAGGGTTAGGGTTAGCATCAGCCCTAGGATAGTGTTCGGGTTAGGGTTACCATCAGGCCTAGGATAGTGTTATGGTTAGGGTTAGCATCAGCCCTAGGAGAGTGTTAGGGTTAGGGTTAGGGTTAGCATCAGCCCTAGGATATTGTTAGGGTTAGGGTTAACATCAGCCCTAGGATAGTGTTAGGGTTAGGGTTATGGTTAGCATCAACTCTAGGATAGTGTTAGGTTTAGGGTTAGCATCAGCCCTAGGATAGTGTTAGGGTTAGGGTTAGGGTAAGCAGGAGCCCTAGGATACTGTAAGTGTTAGGGTTAGGGTTAGGGTTAGCCTCAGGCCTAGGATAGTGTTAGGGTTAGGGTTAGCATCAGCCCTAGGATAGTGTTAGGGTTAGGGTTAGGGTTAGCATCAGCCCTAGGATAGTGTTAGGGTTATGGTTAGGTTTAGCATCAGTCCTAGGATAGTGTTAGGGTAAGTGTTAGGGTTAGCATCAGGCCTAGGATAATGTTAGGGTTACGGTTAGAATCAGCCCTAGGATAGTGTTAGGGGTAGGGTTAGGGTTAGCATCAGCCCTAGGATAGTGTTAGGTTTAGGGTTAGGGATATCATCAGGCCTAGGATATTGTTAGGGTTAGGGTTAGCATCAGCCCTAGGATAGTGTTAGAGTTAGGGTTAGGGTTAGCATCAGCCCTAGGATAGTGTTAGGGTTAGGGTTAGGGTTAGCATCAGCCCTAGGATAGTGTTAGGGTTAGGCTTAGAGTTAGCATCAACCCTAGGATATTATTAGGGTTAGGGTTAGCATCAGCCCTAGGATAGTGTTAGGGTTAGGGTTAGGGTTAGCACCAGGCCTAGGATAGTGTTAGTGTTAGGGTTAGCATCAGCCTTAGGATAGTGTTAGGGTTAGGGTTAGGGTTAGCATCAGCCGTAGGATAGTGTTAGGGTTAGGGTTAGCCTCAGTCCTAGGATAGTGTTAGCATCAGCTCTAGGATAGTGTTAGGGTTATGGTTAGGGTTAGCATCAGCCATAGGATAGTGTTAGGGTTAGGGTTAGGGTTAGCATCAGCCCTAGGATAGTGTTAGGGTTAGGGTGAGCATCAGCCCTAGGATAGTGTTAGGGTTAGGGTTAGGGTTAGCATCAGCCCTAGGATAGTGTTAGGGTTAGGGTTAGCATCAGCCCTAGGATAGTGTTAGGGTTAGGGTTAGCATCAGCCCTAGGAGAGTGTTAGGGTTAGGGTTAGGGTTAGCATCAGCCCTAGGATAGTGTTAGGGTTAGGGTTAACATCAGCCCTAGGATACTGTTAGGGTTAGGGTTAGGGTTAGCATCAGCCCTAGGATACTATTAGGTTTAGGGTTAGCATCAGACCTAGGATAGTGTTAGGGTTAGGGTTAGCATCAGGCCTAGGATAGTGTTAGGGTTAGGGTTAGCATCAGCCCTAGGAGAGTGTTAGGGTTAGGGTTAGGGTTAGCATCAGCCCTAGGATAGTGTTAGGGTTAGGGTTAACATCAGCCCTAGGAGATTGTTAAGGTTAGGGTTAGGGTTAGCATCAGCCCTAGGATAGTGTTAGGTTTAGGGTTAGCATCAGACCTAGGATAGTGTTAGGGTTAGGGTTAGGGTTAGCATCAGCCCTAGGATAGTGTAAGTGTTAGGGTTAGGGTTAGCATCAGGCCTAGGAGAGTGTTAGGGTTAGGGTTAGGGTTAGGGTTAGGGTTAGGGTTAGGGTTAGGGTTAGGGTTATCATCAGGCCTAGGATATTGTTAGGGTTAGGTTTAGCATCAGCTCTAGGATAGTGTTAGGGTTAGGGTTAGGGTTAGCATCAGCCCTAGGATAGTGTTAGGGTTAGGGTTAGGGTTAGCATCAGCCCTAGGATATTGTTAGGGTTAGGGTTAGCATCAGCCCTAGGATAGTGTTAGGGTTAGGGTTAGGGTTAGCATCAGCCCTAGGATAGTGTTAGGGTTAGGGTTAGCATCAGCCCTAGGATAGTGTTAGGGTTAGGGTTAGGGTTATGGTTAGCATCAGCCCTAGGATAGTGTTAGGTTTAGGGTTAGCATCAGCCCTAGGATAGTGTTAGGGTTAGGGTTAGGATTAGCATCAGCCCTAGGATAGTGTTAGGGTTAGGGTTAGCATCAACCCTAGGATAGTGTTAGGGTTAGGGTTAGGGTTAGCATCAGCCCTAGGATAGTGTTCGCGTTAGGGTTAGCATCAGGCCTAGGATAGTGTTATGGTTAGGGTTAGCATCAGCCCTAGGAGAGTGTTAGGGTTAGGGTTAGGGTTAGCATCAGGCCTAGGATATTGTTAGGGTTAGGGTTAACATCAGCCCTAGGATAGTGTTAGGGTTAGGGTTATGGTTAGCATCAGCTCTAGGATAGTGTTAGGTTTAGGGTTAGCATCAGACCTAGGATAGTGTTAGGGTTAGGGTTAGGGTAAGCAGCAGCCCTAGGATACTGTAAGTGTTAGGGTTAGGGTTAGCATCAGGCCTAGGATAGTGTTAGGGTTAGGGTTAGAATCAGCCCTAGGATAGTGTTAGGGTTAGGGTTAGGGTTAGCATCAGCCCTAGGATAGTAATAGGGTTAGGGTTAGCATCAGCCCAAGTATAGTGTTAGGGTTAGGGTTAGGGTTAGCACCAGGCCTAGGATAGTGTTAGGGTTAAGGTTAGGGTTAACACCAGGCCTAGGATAGTGTTAGTGTTAGTGTTGGCATCAGCCCTAGGATAGTATTAGGGTTAGGGTTAGTTTTAGCATCAGCTCTAGGATAGTGTTAGGGTTAGGGTTAGGGTTAGCATCAGCCCTACGATAGTGTTAGGGTTAGGGTTAGGGTTAGCATCAGGCCTAGGACAGTGTTAGGGTTAGGGTTAGCATCAGCCCTAGGATAGTGTTAGGGTTAGGGTTAGGGTTAGCATCAGCCCTAGGATAGTGTTAGGGTTAGGGTTAGCATCAACCCTAGGATAGTGTTTGGGTTACGGTCAGGGTTAGCATCAGCCCTAGGATAGTGTTAGGGTTAGGGTTAGCCTCAGCCCTAGGATAGTGTTAGGGTTATGGTTAGGTTTAGCATCAGCCCTAGGATAGTGTTAGGGTAAGTGTTAGGGTTAGGATCAGGCCTAGGATAGTGTTAGGGTTAGGGTTAGGGTTAGCATCAGCCCTAGGATAGTGTTAGGTTTAGGGTTAGGGATATCATCAGGCCTAGGATATTGTTAGGCTTAGGGTTATCATCAGACCTAGGATAGTGTTAGAGTTAGGGTTAGGGTTAGCATCAGCCCTAGGATAGTGTTAGGGTTAGGGTTAGGGTTAGCATCAGCCCTAGGATAGTGTTAGGGTTAGGGTTAGGGTTAGCATCAGCCCTAGGATTTATTAGGTTTAGGGTTAGCATCAGCCCTAGGATAGTGTTAGGGTTAAGGTTAGGGTTAACACCAGGCATAGGATTGTGTTAGTGTTAGGGTTAGCATCAGCCTTAGGATAGCGTTAGGGTTAGGGTTAGGGTTAGCATCAGCCGTAGGATAGTGTTAGGGTTAGGGTTAGCCTCAGCCCTAGGATAGTGTTAGAGTTAGGGTTAGGGTTAGCATCAGCCCTAGGATAGTGTTAGGGTTAGGGTTAGGGTTAGCATCAGCCCTAGGATAGTGTTAGTGTTATGGTTAGCATCAGCCCTAGGATAGTGTTAGGGTTAGCGTTAGGGTTAGCATGAGCCCTAGGATAGTATTAGGGTTAGGGTTAGGGTTAGGGTTAGCGTTAGCATCAGCTCTAGGATAGTGTTAGGGTTAGGGATAGGGTTAGCATCAACCCTAGGATAGTGTTAGGGTTAGGGTTAGCATCAGCCATAGGATAGTGTTAGGGTTAGGGTTAGGGTTAGCATCAGCCCTAGGATAGTGTTAGGGTTAGGGTTAGCATCAGCCCTAGGATAGTGTTAGCGTTAGGGTTAGGGTTAGCATCAGCCCTAGGATAGTGTTAGGGTTAGGGTTAGCATCAACCCTAGGATAGTGTTAGGGTTAGGGTTGGGGTTAGCATCAGCCCTAGGATAGTGTTAGTGTTAGGGTTAACCTCAGCCATAGGAGAGTGTTAGGGTTAGGGATAGGGTTAGCATCAGGCCTAGGATAGTGTTAGGGTTAGGGTTAGGGTTAGCATCAGCCCTAGGATAGTGTTAGGGTTAGGGTTAGCATCAGGCCTAGGATAGTGTTAGGGTTAGGGTGAGCATCAGCACTAGGAGAGTGTTAGGGTTAGGGTTAGGGTTAGCATCAGCCCTAGGATAGTGTTAGGGTTAGGGTTAACATCAGCCCTAGGATAGTGTTAGGGTTAGGGTTAGGGTTAGCATCAGCCCAGGGATAGTGTTAGGTTTAGGGTTAGCATCAGACCTAGGATAGTGTTAGGGTTAGGGTTAGCATCAGGCCTAGGATAGTGTTAGGGTTATGGTTAGCATCAGCCCTAGGAGAGTGTTAGGGTTAGGGTTAGGGTTAGCATCAGCCCTAGGATAGTGTTAGGGTTAGGGTTAACATCAGCCCTAGGAGAGTGTTAAGGTTAGGGTTAGGGTTAGCATCAGCCCTAGGATAGTGTTAGGTTTAGGGTTAGCATCAGACCTAGGATAGTGTTAGGGTTAGGGTTAGGGTTAGCATGAGCCCTAGGATAGTGTAAGTGTTAGGGTTAGGGTTAGCATCAGGCCTAGGAGAGTGTTAGGGTTAGGGTTAGCATCAGCCCTAGGATAGTGTTAGGGTTAGGGTTAGGGTTAGCATCAGCCCTAGGATAGTGTTAGGGTTAGGGTTATGGTTAGCATCAGCCCTAGGATAGTATTAGGGTTAGGGTTACCATCAGCCCTAGGATAGTGTTAGGGTTAGGGTTAGGGTTAGCACCAGGCCCAGGATAGTGTTAGTGTTAGGGTTAGCATCAGCCTTAGGATAGTGTTAGGGTTAGGGTTAGGGTTAGCATCAGCCGTAGTATAGTGTTTGGGTTAGGGTAAGCCTCAGCCCTAAGATAGTGTTAGAGTTAGGGTTAGGGTTAGCATCAGCCCTAGGATAGTGTTAGGGTTAGGGTTAGTGTTAGCATCAGCCCTAGGATAGTGTTAGTGTTAGGGTTAGCATCAGCCCTAGGATAGTGTTAGGGTTAGGGTTAACCTAAACCCTAGGATAGTGTTAGGGTTAGGGTCAGGGTTATCATCAGGCCTAGGATATTGTTAGGGTTAGGGTTAGCATCAGCTCTAGGATAGTGTTAGGGTTAGGGTTAGGGTTAGCATCAGCCCTAGGATAGTGTTAGGGTTAGGGTTATTGTTAGCATCAGCCCTAGGATAGTGTTAGGGTTAGGGTTAGCATCAGCCCTAGGATAGTGTTAGGGTTAGGGTTAGGGTTATCATCAGCCCTGGGATAGTGTTAGGGTTAGGGTTAGGGTTAGGGTTAGCATCAGACCTAGGATAGTGTTAGGTTTAGGGTTAGCATCAGCCCTAGGATAGTGTTAGGGTTAGGATTAGGATTAGCATCGGCCCTAGGATAGTGTTAGGGTCAGGGTTAGCATCAGCCCTAGGATAGTGTTAGGGTTAGGGTTAGGGTTAACATCAGCCCTAGGATAGTGTTCGGGTTAGGGTTACCATCAGGCCTAGGATAGTGTTATGGTTAGGGTTAGCATCAGCCCTAGGAGAGTGTTAGGGTTAGGGTTAGGGTTAGCATCAGCCCTAGGATATTGTTAGGGTTAGGGTTAACATCAGCCCTAGGATAGTGTTAGGGTTAGGGTTATGGTTAGCATCAGCTCTAGGATAGTGTTAGGTTTAGGGTTAGCATCAGACCTAGGGTAGTGTTAGGGTTAGGGTTAGGGTAAGCAGCAGCCCTAGGATACTGTAAGTGTTAGGGTTAGGGTTAGCCTCAGGCCTAGGATAGTGTTAGGGTTAGGGTTAGCATCAGCCCTAGGATAGTGTTAGGGTTAGGGTTAGGGTTAGCATCAGCCCTAGGATAGTGTTAGGGTTATGGTTAGGTTTAGCATCAGTCCTAGGATAGTGTTAGGGTAAGTGTTAGGGTTAGCATCAGGCCTAGGATAGTGTTAGGGTTACGGTTAGAATCAGCCCTAGGATAGTGTTAGGGTTAGGGTTAGGGTTAGCATCAGCCCTAGGATAGTGTTAGGTTTAGGGTTAGAGATATCATCAGGCCTAGGATATTGTTAGGGTTAGGGTTAGCATCAGCCCTAGGATAGTGTTAGGTTTAGGGTTAGAGATATCATCAGGCCTAGGATATTGTTAGTGTTAGGGTTAGCATCAGCCTTAGGATAGTGTTAGGGTTAGGGTTAGGGTTAGCATCAGCCGTAGGATAGTGTTAGGGTTAGGGTTAGCCTCAGCCCTAGGATAGTGTTAGAGTTAGGGTTAGGGTTAGCCTCAGCCCTAGGATAGTGTTAGAGTTAGGGTTAGGGTTAGCATGAGCCCTAGGATAGTGTTAGGGTTAGGGTAAGGGTTAGCATCAGACCCAGGATAGCATTAGGATTAGGGTTAGGGTTAGGGTTAGCTTTAGCATCAGCTCTAGGATAGTGTTAGGGTTAGGGTTAGGGTTAGCATCAGCCCTAGGATAGTGTTAGGGTTAGGGTTAGGGTTAGCATCAGCCCTAGGATAGTGTTAGGGTTAGGGTTAGCATCAGCCCTAGGATAGTGTTAGAGTTAGGGTTAGGGTTAGCATCAGCCCTAGGATAGTGTTAGGGTTAGGGTTAGCATCAGCCCTAGGATAGTGTTAGGGTTAGGGTTATGGTTAGCATCAGCCCTAGGATAGTGTTAGGGTTAGGGTTAGCATCAGCCCTAGGATAGTGTTAGGGTTAGAGTTATGGTTAGCATCAGCCCTAGGATAGTGTTAGGGTTAGGGTTAGCATCAACCCTAGGATAGTGTTAGGGTTAGGGTTAGGGTTAGCATCAGCCCTAGGATAGTGTTAGTGTTAGGGTTAACCTCAGCCCTAGGAGAGTGTTAGGGTTAGGGATAGGGTTAGCATCAGGCCTAGGATAGTGTTAGGGTTAGGGTTAGGGTTAGCATCAGCCCTAGGATAGTGTTAGGGTTAGGGTTAGCATCAGGCCTAGCATAGTGTTAGGGTTAGGGTTAGCATCAGCCCTAGGAGAGTGTTAGGGTTAGGGTTAGGGTTAGCATCAGCCCTAGGATAGTGTTAGGGTTAGGGTTAACATCAGCCCTAGGATAGTGTTAGGGTTAGGGTTAGGGTTAGGATCAGCCCTAGGATAGTGTTAGGTTTAGGGTTAGCATCAGACCTAGGATATTGTTAGGGTTAGGGTTAGCATCAGGCCTAGGATAGTGTTAGGGTTAGGGTTAACATCAGCCCTAGGAGAGTGTTAGGGTTAGGGTTAGGGTTAGCATCAGCCCTAGGATAGTGTTAGGGTTAGGGTTAACATCAGCCCTAGGAGAGTGTTAAGGTTAGGGTTAGGGTTAGCATCAGCCCTAGGATAGTGTTAGGTTTAGGGTTAGCATCAGACCTAGGATAGTGTTAGGGTTAGGGTTAGGGTTAGCATCAGCCCTAGGATAGTGTTAGGGTTAGGGTTAGGGTTAGCATCAGCCCTAGGATAGTGTTAGGGTTAGGGTTATGGTTAGCATCAGCCCTACGATAGTATTAGGGTTAGGGTTACCATCAGCCCTAGGATAGTGTTAGGGTTAGGGTTAGGGTTAGCACCAGGCCCAGGATAGTGTTAGTGTTAGGGTTAGCATCAGCCTTAGGATAGTGTTAGGGTTAGGGTTAGGGTTAGCATCAGCCGTAGGATAGTGTTTGGGTTAGGGTTAGCCTCAGCCCTAAGATAGTGTTAGAGTTAGGGTTAGGGTTAGCATCAGCCCTAGGATAGTGTTAGGGTTAGGGTTAGTGTTACCATCAGCCCTAGGATAGTGTTAGTGTTAGGGTTAGCATCAGCCCTAGGATAGTGTTAGGGTTAGGGTTAACCTAAACCCTAGGATAGTGTTAGGGTTAGGGTTAGGGTTATCATCAGGCCTAGAATATTGTTAGGGTTAGGGTTAGCATCAGCTCTAGGATAGTGTTAGGGTTAGGGTTAGGGTTAGCATCAGCCCTAGGATAGTGTTAGGGTTAGGGTTAGGGTTAGCATCAGCCCTAGGATAGTGTTAGTGTTAGGGTTAGCATCAGCCCTAGGATAGTGTTAGGGTTAGGGTTACGGTTAGCATCAGCCCTAGGATAGTGTTAGGGATAGGGTTAGCATCAGCCCTAGGATAGTGTTAGGGTTAGGGTTAGGGTTAGGGTTAGCATCAGCCCTAGGATAGTGTTAGGTTTAGGGTTAGCATCAGCCCTAGGATAGTGTTAGGGTTAGGGTTAGGATTAGCATCAGCCCTAGGATAGTGTTAGGGTTAGGGTTAGCATCAACCCTAGGATAGTGTTAGGGTTAGGGTTAGGGTTAGCATCAGCCCTAGGATAGTGTTCGGGTTAGGGTTAGCATCAGGCCTAGGATAGTGTTATGGTTAGGGTTAGCATCAGCCCTAGGAGAGTGTTAGGGTTAGGGTTAGGGTTAGCATCAGCCCTAGGATATTGTTAGGGTTAGGGTTAACATCAGCCCTAGGATAGTGTTAGGGTTAGGGTTATGGTTAGCATCAGCTCTAGGATAGTGTTAGGTTTAGGGTTAGCATCAGACATAGGATAGTGTTAGGGATAGGGTTAGGGTAAGCAGCAGCCCTAGGATACTGTAAGTGTTAGGGTTAGGGTTAGCATCAGGCCTAGGATAGTGTTAGGGTTAGGGTTAGAATCAGCCCTAGGATAGTGTTAGGGTTAGGGTTAGGGTTAGCATCAGCCCTAGGATAGTAATTAGGGTTAGGGTTAGCATCAGCCCTAGGATAGTATTAGGGTTAGGGTTAGGGTTAGGGTTAGTTTTAGCATCAGCTCTAGGATCGTGTTAGGGTTAGGGTTAGGGTTAGCATCAGCCCTACGATAGTGTTAGGGTTAGGGTTAGGGTTAGCATCAGGCCTAGGACAGTGTTAGGGTTAGGGTTAGCATCAGCCCTAGGATAGTGTTAGGGTTAGGGTTAGGGTTAGCATCAGCCCTAGGATAGTGTTAGGGTTAGGGTTAGCATCAACCCTAGGATAGTGTTTGGGTTACGGTCAGGGTTAGCATCAGCCCTAGGATAGTGTTAGGGTTAGGGTTAGCCTCAGCCCTAGGATAGTGTTAGGGTTATGGTTAGGTTTAGCATCAGCCCTAGGATAGTGTTAGGGTAAGTGTTAGGGTTAGGATCAGGCCTAGGATAGTGTTAGGGTTAGGGTTAGGGTTAGCATCAGCCCTAGGATAGTGTTAGGTTTAGGGTTAGGGATATCATCAGGCCTAGGATATTGTTAGGCTTAGGGTTATCATCAGACCTAGGATAGTGTTAGAGTTAGGGTTAGGGTTAGCATCAGCCCTAGGATAGTGTTAGGGTTAGGGTTAGGGTTAGCATCAGCCCTAGGATAGTGTTAGGGTTAGGGTTAGGGTTAGGGTTAGCATCAGCCCTAGGATATTATTAGGTTTAGGGTTAGCATCAGCCCTAGGATAGTGTTAGGGTTAAGGTTAGGGTTAACACCAGGCATAGGATAGTGTTAGTGTTAGGGTTAGCATCAGCCTTAGGATAGCGTTAGGGTTAGGGTTAGGGTTAGCATCAGCCGTAGGATAGTGTTAGAGTTAGGGTTAGCCTCAGCCCTAGGATAGTGTTAGAGTTAGGGTTAGGGTTAGCATCAGCCCTAGGATAGTGTTAGGGTTAGGGTTAGGGTTAGCATCAGCCCTAGGATAGTGTTAGTGTTATGGTTAGCATCAGCCCTAGGATAGTGTTAGGGTTAGCGTTAGGGTTAGCATGAGCCCTAGGATAGTATTAGGGTTAGGGTTAGGGTTAGGGTTAGCGTTAGCATCAGCTCTAGGATAGTGTTAGGGTTAGGGATAGGGTTAGCATCAACCCTAGGATAGTGTTAGGGTTAGGGTTAGGGTTAGCATCAGCCCTAGGATAGTGTTAGGGTTAGGGTTAGCATCAGCCCTAGGATAGTGTTAGGGTTAGGGTTAGGGTTAGCATCAGCCCTAGGATAGTGTTAGGGTTAGGGTTAGCATCAGCCCTAGGATAGTGTTAGGGTTAGGGTTAGGGTTAGCATCAGCCCTAGGATAGTGTTAGAGTTAGGGTTAACATAAACCCTAGGATAGTGTTAGGGTTAGGGTTAGGGTTATCATCAGGCCTAGGATAGTGTTAGGGTTAGTGTTAGGGTTAGCATCAGTTCAAGGATAGTGTTAGGGTTAGCGTTAGGGTTAGCATCAGCCCTAGGATAGTGTTAGGGTTAGGGTTAGCATCAGCCCTAGGATAGTGTTAGGATTAGGGTTAGGGTTAGCATCAGCCCTAGGATAGTGTTAGGGTTAGGGTTAGCATCAGGCCTAGGATAGTGTTTGGGTTAGGGTTAGGGTTAGCATTCGCCCTAGGATAGTGTTAGGGTTAGGGTTAGCCTCAGCCCTAGGAGAGTGTTAGGGTTAGGGATCGGGTTAGCATCAGGCCTAGGATAGTGTTAGGGTTAGGGTTAGCATCAGCCCTAGGATAGTGTTAGTGTTAGGGTTAACCTCAGCCCTAGGAGAGTGTTAGGGTTAGGGATAGGGTTAGCATCAGGCCTAGGATAGTGTTAGGGTTAGGGTTAGGGTTAGCATCAGCCCTAGGATAGTGTTAGGGTTAGGGTTAGCATCAGGCCTAGCATAGTGTTAGGGTTAGGGTTAGCATAAGCCCTAGGAGAGTGTTAGGGTTAGGGTTAGGGTTAGCATCAGCCCTAGGATAGTGTTAGGGTTAGGGTTAACATCAGCCCTAGGATAGTGTTAGGGTTAGGGTTAGGGTTAGGATCAGCCCTAGGATAGTGTTAGGTTTAGGGTTAGCATCAGACCTAGGATATTGTTAGGGTTAGGGTTAGCATCAGGCCTAGGATAGTGTTAGGGTTAGGGTTAACATCAGCCCTAGGAGAGTGTTAGGGTTAGGGTTAGGGTTAGCATCAGCCCTAGGATAGTGTTAGGGTTAGGGTTAACATCAGCCCTAGGAGAGTGTTAAGGTTAGGGTTAGGGTTAGCATCAGCCCTAGGATAGTGTTAGGTTTAGGGTTAGCATCAGACCTAGGATAGTGTTAGGGTTAGGGTTAGGGTTAGCATCAGCCCTAGGATAGTGTTAGGGTTAGGGTTAGGGTTAGCATCAGCCCTAGGATAGTGTTAGGGTTAGGGTTATGGTTAGCATCAGCCCTACGATAGTATTAGGGTTAGGGTTACCATCAGCCCTAGGATAGTGTTAGGGTTAGGGTTAGGGTTAGCACCAGGCCCAGGATAGTGTTAGGGTTAGGGTTAGCATCAGCCTTAGGATAGTGTTAGGGTTAGGGTTAGGGTTAGCATCAGCCGTAGGATAGTGTTTGGGTTAGGGTTAGCCTCAGCCCTAAGATAGTGTTAGAGTTAGGGTTAGGGTTAGCATCAGCCCTAGGATAGTGTTAGGGTTAGGGTTAGTGTTAGCATCAGCCCTAGGATAGTGTTAGTGTTAGGGTTAGCATCAGCCCTAGGATAGTGTTAGGGTTAGGGTTAACCTAAACCCTAGGATAGTGTTAGGGTTAGGGTTAGGGTTATCATCAGGCCTAGAATATTGTTAGGGTTAGGGTTAGCATCAGCTCTAGGATAGTGTTAGGGTTAGGGTTAGGGTTAGCATCAGCCCTAGGATAGTGTTAGGGTTAGGGTTAGGGTTAGCATCAGCCCTAAGATAGTGTTAGTGTTAGGGTTAGCATCAGCCCTAGGATAGTGTTAGGGTTAGGGTTACGGTTAGCATCAGCCCTAGGATAGTGTTAGGGATAGGGTTAGCATCAGCCCTAGGATAGTGTTAGGGTTAGGGTTAGGGTTAGGGTTAGCATCAGCCCTAGGATAGTGTTAGGTTTAGGGTTAGCATCAGCCCTAGGATAGTGTTAGGGTTAGGGTTAGGATTAGCATCAGCCCTAGGATAGTGTTAGGGTTAGGGTTAGCATCAACCCTAGGATAGTGTTAGGGTTAGGGTTAGGGTTAGCATCAGCCCTAGGATAGTGTTCGGGTTAGGGTTAGCATCAGGCCTAGGATAGTGTTATGGTTAGGGTTAGCATCAGCCCTAGGAGAGTGTTAGGGTTAGGGTTAGGGTTAGCATCAGCCCTAGGATATTGTTAGGGTTAGGGTTAACATCAGCCCTAGGATAGTGTTAGGGTTAGGGTTATGGTTAGCATCAGCTCTAGGATAGTGTTAGGTTTAGGGTTAGCATCAGACATAGGATAGTGTTAGGGATAGGGTTAGGGTAAGCAGCAGCCCTAGGATACTGTAAGTGTTAGGGTTAGGGTTAGCATCAGGCCTAGGATAGTGTTAGGGTTAGGGTTAGAATCAGCCCTAGGATAGTGTTAGGGTTAGGGTTAGGGTTAGCATCAGCCCTAGGATAGTAATTAGGGTTAGGGTTAGCATCAGCCCTAGGATAGTATTAGGGTTAGGGTTAGGGTTAGGGTTAGTTTTAGCATCAGCTCTAGGATCGTGTTAGGGTTAGGGTTAGGGTTAGCATCAGCCCTACGATAGTGTTAGGGTTAGGGTTAGGGTTAGCATCAGGCCTAGGACAGTGTTAGGGTTAGGGTTAGCATCAGCCCTAGGATAGTGTTAGGGTTAGGGTTAGGGTTAGCATCAGCCCTAGGATAGTGTTAGGGTTAGGGTTAGCATCAACCCTAGGATAGTGTTTGGGTTACGGTCAGGGTTAGCATCAGCCCTAGGATAGTGTTAGGGTTAGGGTTAGCCTCAGCCCTAGGATAGTGTTAGGGTTATGGTTAGGTTTAGCATCAGCCCTAGGATAGTGTTAGGGTAAGTGTTAGGGTTAGGATCAGGCCTAGGATAGTGTTAGGGTTAGGGTTAGGGTTAGCATCAGCCCTAGGATAGTGTTAGGTTTAGGGTTAGGGATATCATCAGGCCTAGGATATTGTTAGGCTTAGGGTTATCATCAGACCTAGGATAGTGTTAGAGTTAGGGTTAGGGTTAGCATCAGCCCTAGGATAGTGTTAGGGTTAGGGTTAGGGTTAGCATCAGCCCTAGGATAGTGTTAGGGTTAGGGTTAGGGTTAGGGTTAGCATCAGCCCTAGGATATTATTAGGTTTAGGGTTAGCATCAGCCCTAGGATAGTGTTAGGGTTAAGGTTAGGGTTAACACCAGGCATAGGATAGTGTTAGTGTTAGGGTTAGCATCAGCCTTAGGATAGCGTTAGGGTTAGGGTTAGGGTTAGCATCAGCCGTAGGATAGTGTTAGAGTTAGGGTTAGCCTCAGCCCTAGGATAGTGTTAGAGTTAGGGTTAGGGTTAGCATCAGCCCTAGGATAGTGTTAGGGTTAGGGTTAGGGTTAGCATCAGCCCTAGGATAGTGTTAGTGTTATGGTTAGCATCAGCCCTAGGATAGTGTTAGGGTTAGCGTTAGGGTTAGCATGAGCCCTAGGATAGTATTAGGGTTAGGGTTAGGGTTAGGGTTAGCGTTAGCATCAGCTCTAGGATAGTGTTAGGGTTAGGGATAGGGTTAGCATCAACCCTAGGATAGTGTTAGGGTTAGGGTTAGGGTTAGCATCAGCCCTAGGATAGTGTTAGGGTTAGGGTTAGCATCAGCCCTAGGATAGTGTTAGGGTTAGGGTTAGGGTTAGCATCAGCCCTAGGATAGTGTTAGGGTTAGGGTTAGCATCAGCCCTAGGATAGTGTTAGGGTTAGGGTTAGGGTTAGCATCAGCCCTAGGATAGTGTTAGAGTTAGGGTTAACATAAACCCTAGGATAGTGTTAGGGTTAGGGTTAGGGTTATCATCAGGCCTAGGATAGTGTTAGGGTTAGTGTTAGGGTTAGCATCAGTTCAAGGATAGTGTTAGGGTTAGCGTTAGGGTTAGCATCAGCCCTAGGATAGTGTTAGGGTTAGGGTTAGCATCAGCCCTAGGATAGTGTTAGGATTAGGGTTAGGGTTAGCATCAGCCCTAGGATAGTGTTAAGGTTAGGGTTAGCATCAGGCCTAGGATAGTGTTTGGGTTAGGGTTAGGGTTAGCATTCGCCCTAGGATAGTGTTAGGGTTAGGGTTAGCCTCAGCCCTAGGAGAGTGTTAGGGTTAGGGATCGGGTTAGCATCAGGCCTAGGATAGTGTTAGGGTTAGGGTTAGGGTTAGCATCAGCCCTAGGATAGTGTTAGGGTTAGGGTTAGCCTCAGGCCTAGGATAGTGTTAGGGTTACGGTTAGCATCAGCCCTAGGATAGTGTTAGGGTTAGGGTTAGGGTAAGCATCAGCCCTAGGATAGTGTTAGGGTTATGGTTAGGTTTAGCATCAGTCCTAGGATAGTGTTAGGGTAAGTGTTAGGGTTAGCATCAGGCCTAGGATAGTGTTAGGGTTACGGTTAGAATCAGCCCTAGGATAGTGTTAGGGTTAGGGTTAGGGTTAGCATCAGCCCTAGGATAGTGTTAGGTTTAGGGTTAGGGATATCATCAGGCCTAGGATATTGTTAGGGTTAGGGTTAGCATCAGCCCTAGGATAGTGTAAGAGTTAGGGTTAGGGTTAGCATCAGCCCTAGGATAGTGTTAGGGTTAGGGTTAGGGTTAGCATCAGCCCTAGGATAGTGTTAGGGTTAGGCTTAGTGTTAGCATCAACCCTAGGATATTATTAGGGTTAGGGTTAGCATCAGCCCTAGGATAGTGTTAGGGTTAGGGTTAGGGTTAGCACCAGGCCTAGGATAGTGTTAGTGTTAGGGTTAGCATCAGCCTTAGGATAGTGTTAGGGTTAGGGTTAGGGTTAGCATCAGCCGTACGATAGTGTTAGGGTTAGGGTTAGCCTCAGCCCTAGGATAGTGTTAGAGTTAGGGTTAGGGTTAGCATCAGCCCTAGGATAGTGTTAGGGTTAGGGTAAGGGTTAGCATCAGCCCTAGGATAGCATTAGGGTTAGGGTTAGGGTTAGGGTTAGCGTTAGCATCAGCTCTAGGATAGTGTTAGGGTTAGGGTTAGGGTTAGCATCAGCCCTAGGATAGTGTTAGGCTTAGGGTTAGGGTTGCATCAGCCCTAGGATAGTGTTAGGGTTAGGGTTAGCATCAGCCCAAGGATAGTGTTAGGGTTAGGGTTATGGTTAGCATCAGCCCTAGGATAGTGTTAGGGTTAGGGTTAGCATCAGCCCTAGGATAGTGTTAGGGTTAGGGTTAGGGTTAGCATCAGCCCTAGGATAGTGTTAGGGTTAGGGTTAGCATCAGCCCTAGGATAGTGTTAGGGTTAGGGTTATGGTTAGCATCAGCCCTAGGATAGTGTTAGGGTTAGGGTTAGCATCAACCCTAGGAGAGTGTTAGGGTTAGGGTTAGGGTTAGCATCAGCCCTAGGACAGTGTTAGGGTTAGGGTTAGCATCAGGCCTAGGATAGTGTTAGGGTTAGGGTGAGCATCAGCCCTAGGAGAGTGTTAGGGTTAGGGTTAGGGTTAGCATCAGCCCTAGGATAGTGTAAGGGTTAGGGTTAACATCAGCCCTAGGATAGTGTTAGGGTTAGAGTTAGGGTTAGCATCAGCCCTAGGATAGTGTTAGGTTTAGGGTTAGCATCAGACCTAGGATAGTGTTAGGGTTAGGGTTAGCATCAGGCCTAGGATAGTGTTAGGGTTAGGGTTAGCATCAGCCCTAGGAGAGTGTTAGGGTTAGGGTTAGGGTTAGCATCAGCCCTAGGATAGTGTTAGGGTTAGGGTTAACATCAGCCCTAGGAGAGTGTTAAGGTTAGGGTTAGGGTTAGCATCAGCCCTAGGATAGTGTTAGGTTTAGGGTTAGCATCAGCCCTAGGATAGTGTTAGGGTTAGGGTTAGGGTTAGCATCAGCCCTAGGATAGTGTAAGTGTTAGGGTTAGGGTTAGCATCAGGCCTAGGAGAGTGTTAGGGTTAGGGTTAGCATCAGCCCTAGGATAGTGTTAGGGTTAGGGTTAGGGTTAGCATCAGCCCTAGGATAGTGTTAGGGTTAGGGTTATGGTTAGCATCAGCCCTAGGATAGTATTAGGGTTAGGGTTACCGTCAGCCCTAGGATAGTGTTAGGGTTAGGGTTAGGGTTAGCACCAGGCCCAGGATAGTGTTAGTGTTAGGGTTAGCATCAGCCTTAGGATAGTGTTAGGGTTAGGGTTAGGGTTAGCATCAGCCGTAGGATAGTGTTTGGGTTAGGGTTAGCCTCAGCCCTAAGATAGTGTTAGAGTTAGGGTTAGGGTTAGCATCAGCCCTAGGATAGTGTTAGGGTTAGGGTTAGTGTTAGCATCAGCCCTAGGATAGTGTTAGTGTTAGGGTTAGCATCAGCCCTAGGATAGTGTTAGGGTTAGGCTTTGGGTTAGCATCAACCCTAGGATATTATTAGGGTTAGGGTTAGCATCAGCCCTAGGATAGTGTTAGGGTTAGGCTTAGGGTTAGCATCAACCCTAGGATATTATTAGGGTTAGGGTTAGCATCAGCCCTAGGATAGTGTTAGGGTTAGGGTTAGGGGTAGCACCAGGCCTAGGATAGTGTTAGTGTTAGGGTTAGCATCAGCCTTAGGATAGTGTTAGGGTTAGGGTTAGGGTTAGCATCAGCCGTAGGATAGTGTTAGGGTTAGGGTTTGCCTCAGCTCTAAGATAGTGTTAGAGTTAGGGTTAGGGTTAGCATCAGCACTAGGATAGTGTTAGGGTTAGGGTTAGCATCAGCCCTAGGATAGTGTTAGGGTTAGGGTTAGGGTTAGCATCCGCCCTAGGATAGTGTTAGGGTTAGGCTTAGGGTTAGCATCAACCCTAGGATATTATTAGGGTTAGGGTTAGCATCAGCCCTAGGATAGTGTTAGGGTTAGGGTTAGGGGTAGCACCAGGCCTAGGATAGTGTTAGTGTTAGGGTTAGCATCAGCCCTAGGATAGTGTTAGGGTTAGGCTTTGGGTTAGCATCAACCCTACGATATTATTAGGGTTAGGGTTAGCATCAGCCCTAGGATAGTGTTAGGGTTAGGGTTAGGGGTAGCACCAGGCCTAGGATAGTGTTAGTGTTAGGGTTAGCATCAGCCTTAGGATAGTGTTAGGGTTAGGGTTAGGGTTAGCATCAGCCGTAGGATAGTGTTAGGGTTAGGGTTTGCCTCAGCCCTAAGATAGTGTTAGAGTTAGGGTTAGGGTTAGCATCAGCACTAGGATAGTGTTAGGGTTAGGGTTAGCATCAGCCCTAGGATAGTGTTAGGGTTAGGGTTAGGGTTAGCATCAGCCCTAGGATAGTGTTAGGGTTAGGGTTAGCATCAACCCTAGGATAGTGTTAGGGTTAGGGTTAGGGTTAGCATGAGCCCTAGGATAGTGTTAGGGTTAGGGTTAGCCTCAGCCCTAGGAGAGTGTTAGGGTTAGGGATAGGGTTAGCATCAGGCCTAGGATAGTGTTAGCGTTAGGGTTAGGGTTATCATCAGGCCTAGGTCAGTGTTAGGGTTAGGGTTAGGGTTAGCATCAGCTCTAGGATAGTGTTAGGTTTAGGGTTAGCATCAGACCTAGGATAGTGTTAGGGTTAGGGTTAGGGTAAGCATCAGCCCTAGGATAGTGTAAGTGTTAGGGTTAGGGTTAGCATGAGGCCTAGGATAGAGTTAGGGTTAGGGTTAGCATCAGCCCTAGGATAGTGTTAGGGTTCGGGTTAGGGTTAGCATCAGCCCTAGGATAGTATTAGGGTTAGGGTTAGCATCAGCCCTAGGATAGTGTTAGGGTTAGGGTTAGGGGTAGCACCAGGCCTAGGATAGTGTTAGTGTTAGGGTTAGCATCAGCCTTAGGATAGTGTTAGGGTTAGGGTTAGGGTTAGCATCAGCCGTAGGATAGTGTTAGGGTTAGGGTTTGCCTCAGCCCTAAGATAGTGTTAGAGTTAGGGTTAGGGTTAGCATCAGCACTAGGATAGTGTTAGGGTTAGGGTTAGCATCAGCCCTAGGATAGTGTTAGGGTTAGGGTTAGGGTTAGCATCCGCCCTAGGATAGTGTTATGGTTAGGGTTAGGGTTAGCATCAGCCCTAGGATAGTGTTAGAGTTAGGGTTAACATAAACCCTAGGATAGTGTTAGGGTTAGGGTTAGGGTTATCATCAGGCCTAGGATAGTGTTAGGGTTAGGGTTAGGGTTAGCATCAGTTCAAGGATAGTGTTAGGGTTAGCGTTAGGGTTAGCATCAGCCCTAGGATAGTGTTAGGGTTAGGGTTAGCATCAGCCCTAGGATAGTGTTAGGATTAGGGTTAGGGTTAGCATCAGCCCTAGGATAGTGTTAGGGTTAGGGTTAGCATCAGCCCTAGGATAGTGTTAGGATTAGGGTTAGGGTTAGCATCAACCCTAGGATATTATTAGGGTTAGGGTTAGCATAAGCCCTAGGATAGTGTTAGGGTTAGGGTTAGGGGTAGCACCAGGCCTAGGATAGTGTTAGTGTTAGGGTTAGCATCAGCCTTGGGATAGTGTTAGGGTTAGGGTTAGGGTTAGCATCAGCCCTAGGATAGTGTTAGGGTTAGGCTTAGGGTTAGCATCAACCCTAGGATATTATTAGGGTTAGGGTTAGCATCAGCCCTAGGATAGTGTTAGGGTTAGGGTTAGGGGTAGCACCAGGCCTAGGATAGTGTTAGTGTTAGGGTTAGCATCAGCCTTAGGATAGTGTTAGGGTTAGGGTTAGGGTTAGCATCAGCCGTAGGATAGTGTTAGGGTTAGGGTTTGCCTCAGCTCTAAGATAGTGTTAGAGTTAGGGTTAGGGTTAGCATCAGCACTAGGATAGTGTTAGGGTTAGGGTTAGCATCAGCCCTAGGATAGTGTTAGGGTTAGGGTTAGGGTTAGCATCCGCCCTAGGATAGTGTTAGGGTTAGGCTTAGGGTTAGCATCAACCCTAGGATATTATTAGGGTTAGGGTTAGCATCAGCCCTAGGATAGTGTTAGGGTTAGGGTTAGGGGTAGCACCAGGCCTAGGATAGTGTTAGTGTTAGGGTTAGCATCAGCCCTAGGATAGTGTTAGGGTTAGGCTTTGGGTTAGCATCAACCCTAGGATATTATTAGGGTTAGGGTTAGCATCAGCCCTAGGATAGTGTTAGGGTTAGGGTTAGGGGTAGCACCAGGCCTAGGATAGTGTTAGTGTTAGGGTTAGCATCAGCCTTAGGATAGTGTTAGGGTTAGGGTTAGGGTTAGCATCAGCCGTAGGATAGTGTTAGGGTTAGGGTTTGCCTCAGCCCTAAGATAGTGTTAGAGTTAGGGTTAGGGTTAGCATCAGCACTAGGATAGTGTTAGGGTTAGGGTTAGCATCAGCCCTAGGATAGTGTTAGGGTTAGGGTTAGGGTTAGCATCCGCCCTAGGATAGTGTTATGGTTAGGGTTAGGGTTAGCATCAGCCCTAGGATAGTGTTAGAGTTAGGGTTAACATAAACCCTAGGATAGTGTTAGGGTTAGGGTTAGGGTTATCATCAGGCCTAGGATAGTGTTAGGGTTAGGGTTAGGGTTAGCATCAGTTCAAGGATAGTGTTAGGGTTAGCGTTACGGTTAGCATCAGCCCTAGGATAGTGTTAGGGTTAGGGTTAGCATCAGCCCTAGGATAGTGTTAGGATTAGGGTTAGGGTTAGAATCAGCCCTAGGATAGTGTTAGGGTTATGGTTAGGGTTAGCATCAGACCTAGGAGAGTGTTAGGGTTAGGGTTAGCATCAGCCCTAGGATAGTGTTAGGGTTAGGGTTAGGGTTAGCATCAGCCCTAGGATAGTGTTAGGGTTAGGGTTAGGGTTAGCATCAGGCCTAGGATAGTGTTAGGGTTAGGGTTAACATCAGCCCTAGGATAGTGTTAGTGTTAGGGTTAGGGTTAGCATCAGCTTTAGGATAGTGTTAGGGTTAGGGTTAGCATCAGCCCGAGGATAGTGTTAGGATTAGGGTTAGGGTTAGCATCAGCCCTAGGATAGTGTTAGGGTTAGGGTTAGCATCAGGCCTAGGATAGTGTTTGGGTTAGGGTTAGGGTTAGCATTCGCCCTAGGATAGTGTTAGGGTTAGGGTTAGCCTCAGCCCTAGGAGAGTGTTAGGGTTAGGGATCGGGTTAGCATCAGGCCTAGGATAGTGTTAGGGTTAGGGTTAGGGTTAGCATCAGCCCTAGGATAGTGTTAGGGTTAGGGTTATCCTCAGGCCTAGGATAGTGTTAGGGTTAGGGTTAGCATCAGCCCTAGGATAGTGTTAGGGTTAGGGTTAGGGTAAGCATCAGCCCTAGGATAGTGTTAGGGTTATGGTTAGGTTTAGCATCAGTCCTAGGATAGTGTTAGGATAAGTGTTAGGGTTAGCATCAGGCCTAGGATAGTGTTAGGGTTACGGTTAGAATCAGCCCTAGGATAGTGTTAGGGTTAGGGTTAGGGTTAGCATCAGCCCTAGGATAGTGTTAGGTTTAGGGTTAGGGATATCATCAGGCCTAGGATATTGTTAGGGTTAGGTTTAGCATCAGCCCTAGGATAGTGTTAGAGTTAGGGTTAGGGTTAGCATCAGCCCTAGGATAGTGTTAGGGTTAGGGTTAGGGTTAGCATCAGCCCTAGGATAGTGTTAGGTTTAGGGTTAGGGGTAGCACCAGGCCTAGGATAGTGTTAGTGTTAGGGTTAGCATCAGCCTTAGGATAGTGTTAGGGTTAGGGTTAGGGTTAGCATCAGCCGTAGGATAGTGTTAGGGTTAGGGTTTGCCTCAGCCCTAAGATAGTGTTAGAGTTAGGGCTAGGGTTAGCATCAGCACTAGGATAGTGTTAGGGTTAGGGTTAGCATCAGCCCTAGGATAGTGTTAGGGTTAGGGTTAGGGTTAGCATCCGCCCTAGGATAGTGTTAGGGTTAGGCTTAGGGTTAGCATCATCCCTAGGATATTATTAGGGTTAGGGTTAGCATCAGCCCTAGGATAGTGTTAGGGTTAGGGTTAGGGGTAGCACCAGGCCTAGGATAGTGTTAGTGTTAGGGTTAGCATCAGCCCTAGGATAGTGTTAGGGTTAGGCTTAGGGTTAGCATCAGCCGTAGGATAGTATTAGGGTTAGGGTTAGCATCAGCCCTAGGATAGTGTTAGGGTTAGGGTTAGGGGTAGCACCAGGCCTAGGATAGTGTTAGTGTTAGGGTTAGCATCAGCCTTAGGATAGTGTTAGGGTTAGGGTTAGGGTTAGCATCAGCCGTAGGATAGTGTTAGGGTTAGGGTTTCCCTCAGCCCTAAGATAGTGTTAGAGTTAGGGTTAGGGTTAGCATCAGCACTAGGATAGTGTTAGGGTTAGGGTTAGCATCAGCCCTAGGATAGTGTTAGGGTTAGGGTTAGGGTTAGCATCCGCCCTAGGATAGTGTTATGGTTAGGGTTAGGGTTAGCATCAGCCCTAGGATAGTGTTAGAGTTAGGGTTAACATAAACACTAGCATAGTGTTAGGGTTAGGGTTAGGGTTATCATCAGGCCTAGGATTGTGTTAGGGTTAGGGTTAGGGTTAGCATCAGTTCAAGGATAGTGTTAGGGTTAGCGTTAGGGTTAGCATCAGCCCTAGGATAGTGTTAGGGTTAGGGTTAGCATCAGCCCTAGGATAGTGTTAGGATTAGGGTTAGGGTTAGCATCAGCCTTAGGATAGTGTTAGGGTTAGGGTTAGCATCAGGCCTAGGATAGTGTTTGGGTTAGGGTTAGGGTTAGCATTCGCCCTAGGATAGTGTTAGGGTTAGGGTTAGCCTCAGACCTAGGAGAGTGTTAGGGTTAGGGATCGGGTTAGCATCAGGCCTAGGATAGTGTTAGGGTTAGGGTTAGGGTTAGCATCAGCCCTAGGATAGTGTTAGGGTTAGGGTTAGCCTCAGGCCTAGGATAGTGTTAGGGTTAGGGTTAGCATCAGCCCTAGGATAGTGTTAGGGTTAGGGTTAGGGTAAGCATCAGCCCTAGGATAGTGTTAGGGTTATGGTTAGGTTTAGCATCAGTCCTAGGATAGTGTTAGGGTAAGTGTTAGGGTTAGCATCAGGCCTAGGATAGTGTTAGGGTTACGGTTAGAATCAGCCCTATGATAGTGGTAGGGTTAGGGTTAGGGTTAGCATCAGCCCTAGGATAGTGTTAGGTTTAGGGTTAGGGATATCATCAGGCTTAGGATATTGTTAGGGTTAGGGTTAGCATCAGCCCTAGGATAGTGTTAGAGTTAGGGTTAGGGTTAGCATCAGCCCTAGGATAGTGTTAGGGTTAGGGTTAGGGTTAGCATCAGCCCTAGGATAGTGTTAGGGTTAGGCTTAGGGTTAGCATCAACCCTAGGATATTATTAGGGTTAGGGTTAGCATCAGCCCTAGGATAGTGTTAGGGTTAGTGGTAGGGGTAGCACCAGGCCTAGGATAGTGTTAGTGTTAGGGTTAGCATCAGCCTTAGGATAGTGTTAGGGTTAGGGTTAGGGTTAGCATCAGCCGTAGGATAGTGTTAGGTTTAGGGTTTGCCTCAGCTCTAAGATAGTGTTAGAGTTAGGGTTAGGGTTAGCATCAGCACTAGGATAGTGTTAGGGTTAGGGTTAGCATCAGCCCTGGGATAGTGTTAGGTTTAGGGTTAGGGTTAGCATCCGCCCTAGGATAGTGTTAGGGTTAGGCTTAGGGTTAGCATCAACCCTAGGATATTATTAGGGTTAGGGTTAGCATCAGCCCTAGGATAGTGTTAGGGTTAGGGTTAGGGGTAGCACCAGGCCTAGGATAGTGTTAGTGTTAGGGTTAGCATCAGCCCTAGGATAGTGTTAGGGTTAGGCTTAGGGTTAGCATCAACCCTAGGATATTATTAGGGTTAGGGTTAGCATCAGCCCTAGGATAGTGTTAGGGTTAGGGTTAGGGGTAGCACCAGGCCTAGGATAGTGTTAGTGTTAGGGTTAGCATCAGCCTTAGGATAGTGTTAGGGTTAGGGTTAGGGTTAGCATCAGCCGTAGGATAGTGTTAGGGTTAGGGTTTGCCTCAGCCCTAAGATAGTGTTAGAGTTAGGGTTAGGGTTAGCATCAGCACTAGGATAGTGTTAGGGTTAGGGTTAGCATCAGCCCTAGGATAGTGTTAGGGTTACGGTTAGGGTTAGCATCCGCCCTAGGATAGTGTTAGGGTTAGGCTTAGGGTTAGCATCAACCCTAGGATATTATTAGGGTTAGGGTTAGCATCAGCCCTAGGATAGTGTTAGGGTTAGGGTTAGGGGTAGCACGAGGCCTAGGATAGTGTTAGTGTTAGGGTTAGCATCAGCCCAAGGATAGTGTTAGGGTTAGGCTTAGGGTTAGCATCAACCCTAGGATATTATTAGGGTTAGGGTATAGCATCAGCCCTAGGATAGTGTTAGGATTAGGGTTAGGGTTAGCATCAGCCCTAGGATAGTGTTAGAGTTAGGGTTAACATAAACCCTAGGATAGTGTTAGGGTTATGGTTAGGGTTAGCATCAGTTCAAGGATAGTGTTAGGGTTAGCGTTAGGGTTAGCATCAGCCCTAGGATAGTGTTAGGGTTAGGGTTAGCATCAGCCCTAGGATAGTGTTAGGATTAGGGTTAGGGTTAGCATCAGCCCTAGGATAGTGTTAGGGATAGGGTTAGGGTTAGCATCAGACCTAGGAGAGTGTTAGGGTTAGGGTTAGCATCAGCCCTAGGATAGTGTTAGGGTTAGGGTTTGGGTTAGCATCAGCCCTAGGATAGTGTTAGGGTTAGGGTTAGCATCAACCCTAGGATAGTGTTAGGGTTAGGGTTAGGGTTAGCATCAGCCCTAGGATAGTGTTAGGGATAGGGTTAGCCTCAGCCCTAGGAGAGTTTTAGGGTTAGAGATAGGGTTAGCATCAGGCCTAGGATAGTTTTAGGGTTAGGGTTAGGGTTAGCATCAGCCCTAGGATAGTGTTAGGGTTAGGGTTAGGGTTAGCATCAGGCCTAGGATAGTGTTAGGGTTAGGGTTAACATCAGCCCTAGGATAGTGTTAGTGTTAGGGTTAGGGTTAGCATCAGCCCTAGGATAGTGTTAGGGATAGGGTTAGCATCAGCCCTAGGATAGTGTTAGGATTAGGGTTAGGGTTAGCATCAGCCCTAGGATAGTGTTAGGGTTAGGGTTAGCATCAGGCCTAGGATAGTGTTTGGGTTAGGGTTAGGGTTAGCATTCGCCCTAGGATAGTGTTAGGGTTAGGGTTAGCCTCAGCCCTAGGAGAGTGTTAGGGTAAGGGATCGGGTTAGCATCAGGCCTAGGATAGTGTTAGGGTTAGGGTTAGGGTTAGCATCAGCCCTAGGATAGTGTTAGGGTTAGGGTTAGCCTCAGGCCTAGGATAGTGTTAGGGTTAGGGTTAGCATCAGCCCTAGGATAGTGTTAGGGTTAGGGTTAGGGTAAGCATCAGCCCTAGGATAGTGTTAGGATTATGGTTAGGTTTAGCATCAGTCCTAGGATAGTGTTACGGTAAGTGTTAGGGTTAGCATCAGGCCTAGGATAGTGTTAGGGTTACGGTTAGAATCAGCCCTAGGATAGTGTTAGGGTTAGGGTTAGGGTTAGCATCAGCCCTAGGATAGTGTTAGGTTTAGGGTTAGGGATATCATCAGGCCTAGGATATTGGTAGGGTTAGGGTTAGCATCAGCCCTAGGATAGTGTTAGAGTTAGGGTTAGGGTTAGCATCAGCCCTAGGATAGTGTTAGGGTTAGGGTTAGGGTTAGCATCAGCCCTAGGATAGTGTTAGGGTTAGGCTTAGGGTTAGCATCACCCCTAGGATATTATTAGGGTTAGGGTTAGCATCAGCCCTAGGATAGTGTTAGGGTTAGGGTTAGGGGTAGCACCAGGCCTAGGATAGTGTTAGTGTTATGGTTAGCATCAGCCTTAGGATAGTGTTAGGGTTAGGGTTAGGGTTAGCATCAGCCGTAGGATAGTGTTAGGGTTAGGGTTTGCCTCAGCCCTAAGATAGTGTTAGAGTTAGGGTTAGGGTTAGCATCAGCACTAGGATACTGTTAGGGTTAGGGTTAGCATCAGCCCTAGGATAGTGTTAGGGTTAGGGTTAGGGTTAGCATCCGCCCTAGGATAGTGTTAGGGTTAGGCTTAGGGTTAGCATCAACCCTAGGATATTATTAGGGTTAGGGTTAGCATCAGCCCTAGGATAGTGTTAGGGTTAGGGTTAGGGGTAGCACCAGGCCTAGGATAGTGTTAGTGTTAGGGTTAGCATCAGCCTTGGGATAGTGTTAGGGTTAGGGTTAGGGTTAGCATCAGCCCTAGGATAGTGTTAGGGTTAGGCTTAGGGTTAGCATCAACCCTAGGATATTATTAGGGTTAGGGTTAGCATCAGCCCTAGGATAGTGTTAGGGTTAGGGTTAGGGGTAGCACCAGGCCTAGGATAGTGTTAGTGTTAGGGTTAGCATCAGCCTTAGGATAGTGTTAGGGTTAGGGTTAGGGTTAGCATCAGCCGTAGGATAGTGTTAGGGTTAGGGTTTGCCTCAGCTCTAAGATAGTGTTAGAGTTAGGGTTAGGGTTAGCATCAGCACTAGGATAGTGTTAGGGTTAGGGTTAGCATCAGCCCTAGGATAGTGTTAGGGTTAGGGTTAGGGTTAGCATCCGCCCTAGGATAGTGTTAGGGTTAGGCTTAGGGTTAGCATCAACCCTAGGATATTATTAGGGTTAGGGTTAGCATCAGCCCTAGGATAGTGTTAGGGTTAGGGTTAGGGGTAGCACCAGGCCTAGGATAGTGTTAGTGTTAGGGTTAGCATCAGCCCTAGGATAGTGTTAGGGTTAGGCTTTGGGTTAGCATCAACCCTAGGATATTATTAGGGTTAGGGTTAGCATCAGCCCTAGGATAGTGTTAGGGTTAGGGTTAGGGGTAGCACCAGGCCTAGGATAGTGTTAGTGTTAGGGTTAGCATCAGCCTTAGGATAGTGTTAGGGTTAGGGTTAGGGTTAGCATCAGCCGTAGGATAGTGTTAGGGTTAGGGTTTGCCTCAGCCCTAAGATAGTGTTAGAGTTAGGGTTAGGGTTAGCATCAGCACTAGGATAGTGTTAGGGTTAGGGTTAGCATCAGCCCTAGGATAGTGTTAGGGTTAGGGTTAGGGTTAGCATCCGCCCTAGGATAGTGTTATGGTTAGGGTTAGGGTTAGCATCAGCCCTAGGATAGTGTTAGAGTTAGGGTTAACATAAACCCTAGGATAGTGTTAGGGTTAGGGTTAGGGTTATCATCAGGCCTAGGATAGTGTTAGGGTTAGGGTTAGGGTTAGCATCAGTTCAAGGATAGTGTTAGGGTTAGCGTTACGGTTAGCATCAGCCCTAGGATAGTGTTAGGGTTAGGGTTAGCATCAGCCCTAGGATAGTGTTAGGATTAGGGTTAGGGTTAGAATCAGCCCTAGGATAGTGTTAGGGTTATGGTTAGGGTTAGCATCAGACCTAGGAGAGTGTTAGGGTTAGGGTTAGCATCAGCCCTAGGATAGTGTTAGGGTTAGGGTTAGGGTTAGCATCAGCCCTAGGATAGTGTTAGGGTTAGGGTTAGGGTTAGCATCAGGCCTAGGATAGTGTTAGGGTTAGGGTTAACATCAGCCCTAGGATAGTGTTAGTGTTAGGGTTAGGGTTAGCATCAGCTTTAGGATAGTGTTAGGGTTAGGGTTAGCATCAGCCCGAGGATAGTGTTAGGATTAGGGTTAGGGTTAGCATCAGCCCTAGGATAGTGTTAGGGTTAGGGTTGGCATCAGGCCTAGGATAGTGTTTGGGTTAGGGTTAGCGTTAGCATTCGCCCTAGGATAGTGTTAGGGTTAGGGTTAGCCTCAGCCCTAGGAGAGTGTTAGGGTTAGGGATCGGGTTAGCATCAGGCCTAGGATAGTGTTAGGGTTAGGGTTAGGGTTAGCATCAGCCCTAGGATAGTGTTAGGGTTAGGGTTATCCTCAGGCCTAGGATAGTGTTAGGGTTAGGGTTAGCATCAGCCCTAGGATAGTGTTAGGGTTAGGGTTAGGGTAAGCATCAGCCCTAGGATAGTGTTAGGGTTATGGTTAGGTTTAGCATCAGTCCTAGGATAGTGTTAGGATAAGTGTTAGGGTTAGCATCAGGCCTAGGATAGTGTTAGGGTTACGGTTAGAATCAGCCCTAGGATAGTGTTAGGGTTAGGGTTAGGGTTAGCATCAGCCCTAGGATAGTGTTAGGTTTAGGGTTAGGGATATCATCAGGCCTAGGATATTGTTAGGGTTAGGGTTAGCATCAGCCCTAGGATAGTGTTAGAGTTAGGGTTAGGGTTAGCATCAGCCCTAGGATAGTGTTAGGGTTAGGGTTAGGGTTAGCATCAGCCCTAGGATAGTGTTAGGTTTAGGGTTAGGGGTAGCACCAGGCCTAGGATAGTGTTAGTGTTAGGGTTAGCATCAGCCTTAGGATAGTGTTAGGGTTAGGGTTAGGGTTAGCATCAGCCGTAGGATAGTGTTAGGGTTAGGGTTTGCCTCAGCCCTAAGATAGTGTTAGAGTTAGGGCTAGGGTTAGCATCAGCACTAGGATAGTGTTAGGGTTAGGGTTAGCATCAGCCCTAGGATAGTGTTAGGGTTAGGGTTAGGGTTAGCATCCGCCCTAGGATAGTGTTAGGGTTAGGCTTAGGGTTAGCATCATCCCTAGGATATTATTAGGGTTAGGGTTAGCATCAGCCCTAGGATAGTGTTAGGGTTAGGGTTAGGGGTAGCACCAGGCCTAGGATAGTGTTAGTGTTAGGGTTAGCATCAGCCCTAGGATAGTGTTAGGGTTAGGCTTAGGGTTAGCATCAGCCGTAGGATAGTATTAGGGTTAGGGTTAGCATCAGCCCTAGGATAGTGTTAGGGTTAGGGTTAGGGGTAGCACCAGGCCTAGGATAGTGTTAGTGTTAGGGTTAGCATCAGCCTTAGGATAGTGTTAGGGTTAGGGTTAGGGTTAGCATCAGCCGTAGGATAGTGTTAGGGTTAGGGTTTCCCTCAGCCCTAAGATAGTGTTAGAGTTAGGGTTAGGGTTAGCATCAGCACTAGGATAGTGTTAGGGTTAGGGTTAGCATCAGCCCTGGGATAGTGTTAGGGTTAGGGTTAGGGTTAGCATCCGCCCTAGGATAGTGTTATGGTTAGGGTTAGGGTTAGCATCAGCCCTAGGATAGTGTTAGAGTTAGGGTTAACATAAACACTAGCATAGTGTTAGGGTTAGGGTTAGGGTTATCATCAGGCCTAGGATTGTGTTAGGGTTAGGGTTAGGGTTAGCATCAGTTCAAGGATAGTGTTAGGGTTAGCGTTAGGGTTAGCATCAGCCCTAGGATAGTGTTAGGGTTAGGGTTAGCATCAGCCCTAGGATAGTGTTAGGATTAGGGTTAGGGTTAGCATCAGCCTTAGGATAGTGTTAGGGTTAGGGTTAGCATCAGGCCTAGGATAGTGTTTGGGTTAGGGTTAGGGTTAGCATTCGCCCTAGGATAGTGTTAGGGTTAGGGTTAGCCTCAGACCTAGGAGAGTGTTAGGGTTAGGGATCGGGTTAGCATCAGGCCTAGGATAGTGTTAGGGTTAGGGTTAGGGTTAGCATCAGCCCTAGGATAGTGTTAGGGTTAGGGTTAGCCTCAGGCCTAGGATAGTGTTAGGGTTAGGGTTAGCATCAGCCCTAGGATAGTGTTAGGGTTAGGGTTAGGGTAAGCATCAGCCCTAGGATAGTGTTAGGGTTATGGTTAGGTTTAGCATCAGTCCTAGGATAGTGTTAGGGTAAGTGTTAGGGTTAGCATCAGGCCTAGGATAGTGTTAGGGTTACGGTTAGAATCAGCCCTATGATAGTGGTAGGGTTAGGGTTAGGGTTAGCATCAGCCCTAGGATAGTGTTAGGTTTAGGGTTAGGGATATCATCAGGCTTAGGATATTGTTAGGGTTAGGGTTAGCATCAGCCCTAGGATAGTGTTAGAGTTAGGGTTAGGGTTAGCATCAGCCCTAGGATAGTGTTAGGGTTAGGGTTAGGGTTAGCATCAGCCCTAGGATAGTGTTAGGGTTAGGCTTAGGGTTAGCATCAACCCTAGGATATTATTAGGGTTAGGGTTAGCATCAGCCCTAGGATAGTGTTAGGGTTAGTGGTAGGGGTAGCACCAGGCCTAGGATAGTGTTAGTGTTAGGGTTAGCATCAGCCTTAGGATAGTGTTAGGGTTAGGGTTAGGGTTAGCATCAGCCGTAGGATAGTGTTAGGGTTAGGGTTTGCCTCAGCTCTAAGATAGTGTTAGAGTTAGGGTTAGGGTTAGCATCAGCACTAGGATAGTGTTAGGGTTAGGGTTAGCATCAGCCCTGGGATAGTGTTAGGTTTAGGGTTAGGGTTAGCATCCGCCCTAGGATAGTGTTATGGTTAGGGTTAGGGTTAGCATCAGCCCTAGGATAGTGTTAGAGTTAGGGTTAACATAAACACTAGCATAGTGTTAGGGTTAGGGTTAGGGTTATCATCAGGCCTAGGATTGTGTTAGGGTTAGGGTTAGGGTTAGCATCAGTTCAAGGATAGTGTTAGGGTTAGCGTTAGGGTTAGCATCAGCCCTAGGATAGTGTTAGGGTTAGGGTTAGCATCAGCCCTAGGATAGTGTTAGGATTAGGGTTAGGGTTAGCATCAGCCTTAGGATAGTGTTAGGGTTAGGGTTAGCATC
The DNA here is from genome assembly GCF_020740605.2 of Lemur catta. NCBI lineage: Eukaryota > Metazoa > Chordata > Mammalia > Primates > Lemuridae > Lemur > Lemur catta. Next base: position 111,927,269 of record NC_059131.1, on the reverse strand, counting down.
AGGCCTAGGATAGTGTTTGGGTTAGGGTTAGGGTTAGCATTCGCCCTAGGATAGTGTTAGGGTTAGGGTTAGCCTCAGACCTAGGAGAGTGTTAGGGTTAGGGATCGGGTTAGCATCAGGCCTAGGATAGTGTTAGGGTTAGGGTTAGGGTTAGCATCAGCCCTAGGATAGTGTTAGGGTTAGGGTTAGCCTCAGGCCTAGGATAGTGTTAGGGTTAGGGTTAGCATCAGCCCTAGGATAGTGTTAGGGTTAGGGTTAGGGTAAGCATCAGCCCTAGGATAGTGTTAGGGTTATGGTTAGGTTTAGCATCAGTCCTAGGATAGTGTTAGGGTAAGTGTTAGGGTTAGCATCAGGCCTAGGATAGTGTTAGGGTTACGGTTAGAATCAGCCCTATGATAGTGGTAGGGTTAGGGTTAGGGTTAGCATCAGCCCTAGGATAGTGTTAGGTTTAGGGTTAGGGATATCATCAGGCTTAGGATATTGTTAGGGTTAGGGTTAGCATCAGCCCTAGGATAGTGTTAGAGTTAGGGTTAGGGTTAGCATCAGCCCTAGGATAGTGTTAGGGTTAGGGTTAGGGTTAGCATCAGCCCTAGGATAGTGTTAGGGTTAGGCTTAGGGTTAGCATCAACCCTAGGATATTATTAGGGTTAGGGTTAGCATCAGCCCTAGGATAGTGTTAGGGTTAGTGGTAGGGGTAGCACCAGGCCTAGGATAGTGTTAGTGTTAGGGTTAGCATCAGCCTTAGGATAGTGTTAGGGTTAGGGTTAGGGTTAGCATCAGCCGTAGGATAGTGTTAGGGTTAGGGTTTGCCTCAGCTCTAAGATAGTGTTAGAGTTAGGGTTAGGGTTAGCATCAGCACTAGGATAGTGTTAGGGTTAGGGTTAGCATCAGCCCTGGGATAGTGTTAGGTTTAGGGTTAGGGTTAGCATCCGCCCTAGGATAGTGTTAGGGTTAGGCTTAGGGTTAGCATCAACCCTAGGATATTATTAGGGTTAGGGTTAGCATCAGCCCTAGGATAGTGTTAGGGTTAGGGTTAGGGGTAGCACCAGGCCTAGGATAGTGTTAGTGTTAGGGTTAGCATCAGCCCTAGGATAGTGTTAGGGTTAGGCTTAGGGTTAGCATCAACCCTAGGATATTATTAGGGTTAGGGTTAGCATCAGCCCTAGGATAGTGTTAGGGTTAGGGTTAGGGGTAGCACCAGGCCTAGGATAGTGTTAGTGTTAGGGTTAGCATCAGCCTTAGGATAGTGTTAGGGTTAGGGTTAGGGTTAGCATCAGCCGTAGGATAGTGTTAGGGTTAGGGTTTGCCTCAGCCCTAAGATAGTGTTAGAGTTAGGGTTAGGGTTAGCATCAGCACTAGGATAGTGTTAGGGTTAGGGTTAGCATCAGCCCTAGGATAGTGTTAGGGTTACGGTTAGGGTTAGCATCCGCCCTAGGATAGTGTTAGGGTTAGGCTTAGGGTTAGCATCAACCCTAGGATATTATTAGGGTTAGGGTTAGCATCAGCCCTAGGATAGTGTTAGGGTTAGGGTTAGGGGTAGCACGAGGCCTAGGATAGTGTTAGTGTTAGGGTTAGCATCAGCCCAAGGATAGTGTTAGGGTTAGGCTTAGGGTTAGCATCAACCCTAGGATATTATTAGGGTTAGGGTATAGCATCAGCCCTAGGATAGTGTTAGGATTAGGGTTAGGGTTAGCATCAGCCCTAGGATAGTGTTAGAGTTAGGGTTAACATAAACCCTAGGATAGTGTTAGGGTTATGGTTAGGGTTAGCATCAGTTCAAGGATAGTGTTAGGGTTAGCGTTAGGGTTAGCATCAGCCCTAGGATAGTGTTAGGGTTAGGGTTAGCATCAGCCCTAGGATAGTGTTAGGATTAGGGTTAGGGTTAGCATCAGCCCTAGGATAGTGTTAGGGATAGGGTTAGGGTTAGCATCAGACCTAGGAGAGTGTTAGGGTTAGGGTTAGCATCAGCCCTAGGATAGTGTTAGGGTTAGGGTTTGGGTTAGCATCAGCCCTAGGATAGTGTTAGGGTTAGGGTTAGCATCAACCCTAGGATAGTGTTAGGGTTAGGGTTAGGGTTAGCATCAGCCCTAGGATAGTGTTAGGGATAGGGTTAGCCTCAGCCCTAGGAGAGTTTTAGGGTTAGAGATAGGGTTAGCATCAGGCCTAGGATAGTTTTAGGGTTAGGGTTAGGGTTAGCATCAGCCCTAGGATAGTGTTAGGGTTAGGGTTAGGGTTAGCATCAGGCCTAGGATAGTGTTAGGGTTAGGGTTAACATCAGCCCTAGGATAGTGTTAGTGTTAGGGTTAGGGTTAGCATCAGCCCTAGGATAGTGTTAGGGATAGGGTTAGCATCAGCCCTAGGATAGTGTTAGGATTAGGGTTAGGGTTAGCATCAGCCCTAGGATAGTGTTAGGGTTAGGGTTAGCATCAGGCCTAGGATAGTGTTTGGGTTAGGGTTAGGGTTAGCATTCGCCCTAGGATAGTGTTAGGGTTAGGGTTAGCCTCAGCCCTAGGAGAGTGTTAGGGTAAGGGATCGGGTTAGCATCAGGCCTAGGATAGTGTTAGGGTTAGGGTTAGGGTTAGCATCAGCCCTAGGATAGTGTTAGGGTTAGGGTTAGCCTCAGGCCTAGGATAGTGTTAGGGTTAGGGTTAGCATCAGCCCTAGGATAGTGTTAGGGTTAGGGTTAGGGTAAGCATCAGCCCTAGGATAGTGTTAGGATTATGGTTAGGTTTAGCATCAGTCCTAGGATAGTGTTAGGGTAAGTGTTAGGGTTAGCATCAGGCCTAGGATAGTGTTAGGGTTACGGTTAGAATCAGCCCTAGGATAGTGTTAGGGTTAGGGTTAGGGTTAGCATCAGCCCTAGGATAGTGTTAGGTTTAGGGTTAGGGATATCATCAGGCCTAGGATATTGGTAGGGTTAGGGTTAGCATCAGCCCTAGGATAGTGTTAGAGTTAGGGTTAGGGTTAGCATCAGCCCTAGGATAGTGTTAGGGTTAGGGTTAGGGTTAGCATCAGCCCTAGGATAGTGTTAGGGTTAGGCTTAGGGTTAGCATCAACCCTAGGATATTATTAGGGTTAGGGTTAGCATCAGCCCTAGGATAGTGTTAGGGTTAGGGTTAGGGGTAGCACCAGGCCTAGGATAGTGTTAGTGTTAGGGTTAGCATCAGCCCTAGGATAGTGTTACGGTTAGGCTTAGGGTTAGCATCAACCCTAGGATATTATTAGGGTTAGGGTTAGCATCAGCCCTAGGATAGTGTTAGGGTTAGGGTTAGGGGTAGCACCAGGCCTAGGATAGTGTTAGTGTTAGGGTTAGCATCAGCCTTAGGATAGTGTTAGGGTTAGGGTTAGGGTTAGCATCAGCCGTAGGATAGTGTTAGGGTTAGGGTTTGCCTCAGCCCTAAGATACTGTTAGAGTTAGGGTTAGGGTTAGCATCAGCACTAGGATAGTGTTAGGGTTAGGGTTAGCATCAGCCCTAGGATAGTCTTAGGGTTAGGGTTAGGGTTAGCATCCGCCCTAGGATAGTGTTATGGTTAGGGTTAGGGTTAGCATCAGCCCTAGGATAGTGTTAGAGTTAGGGTTAACATAAACACTAGGATAGTGTTAGGGTTAGGGTTAGGGTTATCATCAGGCCTAGGATAGTGTTAGGGTTAGGGTTAGGGTTAGCATCAGTTCAAGGATAGTGTTAGGGTTAGCGTTAGGGTTAGCATCAGCCCTAGGATAGTGTTAGGGTTAGGGTTAGCATCAGCCCTAGGATAGTGTTAGGATTAGGGTTAGGGTTAGCATCAGCCCTAGGATAGTGTTAGGGATAGGGTTAGGGTTAGCATCAGACCTAGGAGAGTGTTAGGGTTAGGGTTAGCATCAGCCCTAGGATAGTGTTAGGGTTAGGGTTTGGGTTAGCATCAGCCCTAGGATAGTGTTAGGGTTAGGGTTAGCATCAACCCTAGGATAGTGTTAGGGTTAGGGTTAGGGTTAGCATCAGCCCTAGGATAGTGTTAGGGATAGGGTTAGCCTCAGCCCTAGGAGAGTTTTAGGGTTAGAGATAGGGTTAGCATCAGGCCTAGGATAGTTTTAGGGTTAGGGTTAGGGTTAGCATCAGCCCTAGGATAGTGTTAGGGTTAGGGTTAGGGTTAGCATCAGGCCTAGGATAGTGTTAGGGTTAGGGTTAACATCAGCCCTAGGATAGTGTTAGTGTTAGGGTTAGGGTTAGCATCAGCCCTAGGATAGTGTTAGGGTTAGGGTTAGCATCAGCCCTAGGATAGTGTTAGGATTAGGGTTAGGGTTAGCATCAGCCCTAGGATAGTGTTAGGGTTAGGGTTAGCATCAGGCCTAGGATAGTGTTTGGGTTAGGGTTAGGGTTAGCATTCGCCCTAGGATTGTGTTAGGGTTAGGGTTAGCCTCAGCCCTAGGAGAGTGTTAGGGTAAGGGATCGGGTTAGCATCAGGCCTAGGATAGTGTTAGGGTTAGGGTTAGGGTTAGCATCAGCCCTAGGATAGTGTTAGGGTTAGGGTTAGCCTCAGGCCTAGGATAGTGTTAGGGTTAGGGTTAGCATCAGCCCTAGGATAGTGTTAGGGTTAGGGTTAGGGTAAGCATCAGCCCTAGGATAGTGTTAGGATTATGGTTAGGTTTAGCATCAGTCCTAGGATAGTTTTAGGGTAAGTGTTAGGGTTAGCATCAGGCCTAGGATAGTGTTAGGGTTACGGTTAGAATCAGCCCTAGGATAGTGTTAGGGTTAGGGTTAGGGTTAGCATCAGCCCTAGGATAGTGTTAGGTTTAGGGTTAGGGATATCATCAGGCCTAGGATATTGGTAGGGTTAGGGTTAGCATCAGCCCTAGGATAGTGTTAGAGTTAGGGTTAGGGTTAGCATCAGCCCTAGGATAGTGTTAGGGTTAGGGTTAGGGTTAGCATCAGCCCTAGGATAGTGTTAGGGTTAGGCTTAGGGTTAGCATCACCCCTAGGATATTATTAGGGTTAGGGTTAGCATCAGCCCTAGGATAGTGTTAGGGTTAGGGTTAGGGGTAGCACCAGGCCTAGGATAGTGTTAGTGTTAGGGTTAGCATCAGCCTTAGGATAGTGTTAGGGTTAGGGTTAGGGTTAGCATCAGCCGTAGGATAGTGTTAGGGTTAGGGTTTGCCTCAGCCCTAAGATAGTGTTAGAGTTAGGGTTAGGGTTAGCATCAGCACTAGGATACTGTTAGGGTTAGGGTTAGCATCAGCCCTAGGATAGTGTTAGGGTTAGGGTTAGGGTTAGCATCCGCCCTAGGATAGTGTTAGGGTTAGGCTTAGGGTTAGCATCAACCCTAGGATATTATTAGGGTTAGGGTTAGCATCAGCAATAGGATAGTGTTAGGGTTAGGGTTAGGGGTAGCACCAGGCCTAGGATAGTGTTAGTGTTAGGGTTAGCATCAGCCCTAGGATAGTGTTAGGGTTAGGCTTAGGGTTAGCATCAACCCTAGGATATTATTAGGGTTAGGGTTAGCATCAGCCCTAGGATAGTGTTAGGGTTAGGGTTAGGGGTAGCACCAGGCCTAGGATAGTGTTAGTGTTAGGGTTAGCATCAGCCTTAGGATAGTGTTAGGGTTAGGGTTAGGGTTAGCATCAGCCGTAGGATAGTGTTAGGGTTAGGGTTTGCCTCAGCCCTAAGATACTGTTAGAGTTAGGGTTAGGGTTAGCATCAGCACTAGGATAGTGTTAGGGTTAGGGTTAGCATCAGCCCTAGGATAGTCTTAGGGTTAGGGTTAGGGTTAGCATCCGCCCTAGGATAGTGTTATGGTTAGGGTTAGGGTTAGCATCAGCCCTAGGATAGTGTTAGAGTTAGGGTTAACATAAACACTAGGATAGTGTTAGGGTTAGGGTTAGGGTTATCATCAGGCCTAGGATAGTGTTAGGGTTAGGGTTAGGGTTAGCATCAGTTCAAGGATAGTGTTAGGGTTAGCGTTAGGGTTAGCATCAGCCCTAGGATAGTGTTAGGGTTAGGGTTAGCATCAGCCCTAGGATAGTGTTAGGATTAGGGTTAGGGTTAGCATCAGCCCTAGGATAGTGTTAGGGTTAGGGTTAGGGTTAGCATCAGACCTAGGAGAGTGTTAGGGTTAGGGTTAGCATCAGCCCTAGGATAGTGTTAGGGTTAGGGTTAGGGTTAGCATCAGCCCTAGGATAGTGTTAGGGTTAGGGTTTGCATCAACCCTAGGATAGTGTTAGGGTTAGGGTTAGGGTTAGCATCAGCCCTAGGATAGTGTTAGGGATAGGGTTAGCCTCAGCCCTAGGAGAGTTTTAGGGTTAGAGATAGGGTTAGCATCAGGCCTAGGATAGTGTTATGGTTAGTGTTAGGGTTAGCATCAGCCCTAGGATAGTGTTAGGGTTAGGGTTAGCATCAGGCCTAGGATAGTGTTAGGGTTAGGGTTAGCATCAGCCCTAGGAGAGTGTTAGGGTTAGGGTTAGGGTTAGCATCAGCCCTAGGATAGTGTTAGGGTTAGGGTTAACATCAGCCCTAGGATAGTGTTAGGGTTAGGGTTAGGGTTAGCATCAGACCTAGGATAGTGTTAGGGTTAGGGTTAGGGTTAGCATCAGCCCTAGGATAGTGTTAGGGTTAGGGTTAGGGTTAGCATCAGCCCTAGGATATTATTAGGGTTAGGGTTAGCATCAGCCCTAGGATAGTGTTAGGGTTAGGATTAGGGTTACAACCAGGCCTAGGATAGTGTTAGTGTTAGGGTTAGCATCAGCCTTAGGATAGTGTTAGGGTTAGTGTTGTGGTTAGCATCAGCCGTAGGATAGTGTTAGGGTTAGGGTTAACATCAGCCCTAGGATAGTGTTAGTGTTAGGGTTAGGGTTAGCATCAGCCCTAGGATAGTGTTAGGGTTAGGGTTAGCATCAGCCCTAGGATAGTGTTAGGATTAGGGTTAGGGTTAGCATCAGCCCTAGGATAGTGTTAGGGTTAGGGTTAGCATCAGGCCTAGGATAGTGTTTGGGTTAGGGTTAGGGTTAGCATTCGCCCTAGGATAGTGTTAGGGTTAGGGTTAGCCTCAGCCCTAGGAGAGTGTTAGGGTAAGGGATCGGGTTAGCATCAGGCCTAGGATAGTGTTAGGGTTAGGGTTAGGGTTAGCATCAGCCCTAGGATAGTGTTAGGGTTAGGGTTAGCCTCAGGCCTAGGATAGTGTTAGGGTTAGGGTTAGCATCAGCCCTAGGATAGTGTTAGGGATAGGGTTAGGGTAAGCATCAGCCCTAGGATAGTGTTAGGATTATGGTTAGGTTTAGCATCAGTCCTAGGATAGTGTTAGGGTAAGTGTTAGGGTTAGCATCAGGCCTAGGATAGTGTTAGGGTTACGGTTAGAATCAGCCCTAGGATAGTGTTAGGGTTAGGGTTAGGGTTAGCATCAGCCCTAGGATAGTGTTAGGTTTAGGGTTAGGGATATCATCAGGCCTAGGATATTGGTAGGGTTAGGGTTAGCATCAGCCCTAGGATAGTGTTAGAGTTAGGGTTAGGGTTAGCATCAGCCCTATGATAGTGTTAGGGTTAGGGTTAGGGGTAGCACCAGGCCTAGGATAGTGTTAGTGTTAGGGTTAGCATCAGCCTTAGGATAGTGTTAGGGTTAGGGTTAGGGTTAGCATCAGCCGTAGGATAGTGTTAGGGTTAGGGTTTGCCTCAGCCCTAAGATAGTGTTAGAGTTAGGGTTAGGGTTAGCATCAGCACTAGGATACTGTTAGGGTTAGGGTTAGCATCAGCCCTAGGATAGTGTTAGGGTTAGGGTTAGGGTTAGCATCCGCCCTAGGATAGTGTTAGGGTTAGGCTTAGGGTTAGCATCAACCCTAGGATATTATTAGGGTTAGGGTTAGCATCAGCCCTAGGATAGTGTTAGGGTTAGGGTTAGGGGTAGCACCAGGCCTAGGATAGTGTTAGTGTTAGGGTTAGCATCAGCCCTAGGGTAGTGTTAGGGTTAGGCTTAGGGTTAGCATCAACCCTAGGATATTATTAGGGTTAGGGTTAGCATCAGCCCTAGGATAGTGTTAGGGTTAGGGTTAGGGGTAGCACCAGGCCTAGGATAGTGTTAGTGTTAGGGTTAGCATCAGCCTTAGGATAGTGTTAGGGTTAGGGTTAGGGTTAGCATCAGCCGTAGGATAGTGTTAGTGTTAGGGTTTGCCTCAGCCCTAAGATACTGTTAGAGTTAGGGTTAGGGTTAGCATCAGCACTAGGATAGTGTTAGGGTTAGGGTTAGCATCAGCCCTAGGATAGTCTTAGGGTTAGGGTTAGGGTTAGCATCCGCCCTAAGATAGTGTTATGGTTAGGGTTAGGGTTAGCATCAGCCCTAGGATAGTGTTAGAGTTAGGGTTAACATAAACACTAGGATAGTGTTAGGGTTAGGGTTAGGGTTATCATCAGGCCTAGGATAGTGTTAGGGTTAGGGTTAGGGTTAGCATCAGTTCAAGGATAGTGTTAGGGTTAGCGTTAGGGTTAGCATCAGCCCTAGGATAGTGTTAGGGTTAGGGTTAGCATCAGCCCTAGGATAGTGTTAGGATTAGGGTTAGGGTTAGCATCAGCCCTAGGATAGTGTTAGGGTTAGGGTTAGGGTTAGCATCAGACCTAGGAGAGTGTTAGGGTTAGGGTTAGCATCAGCCCTAGGATAGTGTTAGGGTTAGGGTTAGGGTTAGCATCAGCCCTAGGATAGTGTTAGGGTTAGGGTTAGCATCAACCCTAGGATAGTGTTAGGGTTAGGGTTAGGGTTAGCATCAGCCCTAGGATAGTGTTAGGGATAGGGTTAGCCTCAGCCCTAGGAGAGTTTTAGGGTTAGAGATAGGGTTAGCATCAGGCCTAGGATAGTGTTAGGGTTAGTGTTAGGGTTAGCATCAGCCCTAGGATAGTGTTAGGGTTAGGGTTAGCATCAGGCCTAGGATAGTGTTAGGGTTAGGGTTAGCATCAGCCCGAGGAGAGTGTTAGGGTTAGGGTTAGGGTTAGCATCAGCCCTAGGATAGTGTTAGGGTTAGGGTTAACATCAGCCCTAGGATAGTGTTAGGGTTAGGGTTAGGGTTAGCATCAGCCCTAGGATAGTGTTAGGGTTAGGGCTAGGGTTAGCATCAGCCCTAGGATAGTGTTAGGGTTAGGGTTAGGGTTAGCATCAGCCCTAGGATATTATTAGGGTTAGGGTTAGCATCAGCCTTAGGATAGTGTTAGGGTTAGTGTTGTGGTTAGCATCAGCCGTAGGATAGTGTTAGGGTTAGGGTTAGGGTTAGCATCAGCCCTAGGATAGTGTTAGGGTTAGGGTAGGGTTAGCATCAGCCCTAGGATAGTGTTAGTTTTAGGGTTAGCATCAGCCCTAGGATAGTGTTAGGGGTAGGGTTACGGTTAGCATCAGCCCTAGGATAGTATTAGGGTTAGGGTTAGGGTTAGGGTTAGCGTTAGCATCAGCTCTAGGATAGTGTTAGGGTTAGGGTTAGGGTTAGCATCAGACCTAGGATAGTGTTAGGGTTAGGGTTAGGGTTAGCATCAGCCCTAAGATAGTGTTAGGGTTAGGGTTAGCATCAGCCCTAGGATAGTGTTAGGGTTAGGGTTAGGGTTAGCATCAGTCCTAGGATAGTGTTAGGGTTAGGGTTAGCATCAGCCCTAGGATAGTGTTAGGGTTAGGGTTAGGGTTAGAATCAGCCCTAGGATAGTGTTAGGGTTAGGGTTAGCATCCGCCCTAGGATAGTGTTAGGGTTAGGGTTAGGGTTAGCATCAGCCCTAGGATAGTGTTAGGGTTAGGGTTAGCATGACCCTAGGATAGTTTTAGGGTTAGGGTTAGGGTTAGCATCAGCCCTAGGATAGTGTTAGGGTTAGGGTTAGCATCAACCCTAGGATAGTGTTAGGGTTAGGGTTAGGGTTAGCATCAGTCCTAGGATAGTGTTAGGGTTAGGGTTGTCATCAGGCCTAGGACAGTGTTAGGGTTAGGGTTAGCAGCAGCCCTAGGAGAGTGTTAGGGTTAGGGTTAGGGTTAGCATCAGCCCTAGGATAGTGTTAGGGTTAGGGTTAACATCAGCCCTAGGATAGTGTTAGGGTTAGGGTTAGGGTTACCATCAGCCCTAGGATAGTGTTAGGTTTAGGGTTAGCATCAGACCTAGGATAGTGTTAGGGTTAGGGTTAGGGTTAGCATCAGCCCTAGGATAGTGTAAGTGTTAGGGTTAGGGTTAGCATCAGGCCTAGGATAATGTTAGTGTTCGGGTTATCATCAGCCCTAGGATAGTGTTAGGGTTAGGGTTAGGGTTAGCATCAGCCATAGGATAGTGTTAGGGTTAGGGTTAGGGTTAGCATCAGCCCTAGGATAGTATTAGGGTTAGGGTTAGCATCAGCCCTACGATAGTGTTAGGGTTAGGGTTAGGGTTAGCACCAGGCCCAGGATAGTGTTAGTGTTAGGGTTAGCATCAGCCTTAGGATAGTGTTAGGGTTAGGGTTAGCATCAGCCCTAGGATAGTGTTAGTGTTAGGGTTAGCATCAGCCCTAGGATAGTGTTAGGGTTAGGGTTAGGGTTAGCATCCGCCCTAGGATAGTGTTAGGGTTAGGGTTAGGGTTAGCATCAGCCTTAGGATAGTGTTAGGGTTAGGGTTAACATAAACTCTAGGATAGTGTTAGGGTTAGGATTAGGGTTATCATCAGGCCTAGGATAGTGTTAGGGTTAGGGTTAGGGTTAGCATCAGTTCAAGGATAGTGTTAGGCTTAGCGTTAGGGTTAGCATCAGCCCTAGGATAGTGTTAGGGTTAGGGTTAGGGTTAGCATCAGCCCTAGGATAGTGTTAGGCTTAGGGTTAGGGTTATCATCAGGCCTAGGATAGTGCTAGGGTTAGGGTTAGCATCAGCTCTAGGATAGTGTTAGGGTTAGGGTTAGGGTTAGCATCAGCCCTAGGAGAGTGTTAGGGTTAGGGATCGGGTTAGCATCAGGCCTAGGATAGTGTTAGGGTTAGGGTTAGGGTTAGCATCAGCCCTAGGATAGTGTTAGGGTTAGGGTTAGCCTCAGGCCTAGGATAGTGTTAGGGTTAGGGTTAGCATCAGCCCTAGGATAGTGTTAGGGTTAGGGTTAGGGTAAGCATCAGCCCTAGGATAGTGTTAGGGTTATGGTTAGGTTTAGCATCAGTCCTAGGATAGTGTTAGGGTAAGTGTTAGGGTTAGCATCAGGCCTAGGATAGTGTTAGGGTTACGGTTAGAATCAGCCCTAGGATAGTGTTAGGGTTAGGGTTAGGGTTAGCATCAGCCCTAGGATAGTGTTAGGTTTAGGGTTAGGGATATCATCAGGCCTAGGATATTGTTAGGGTTAGGGTTAGCATCAGCCCTAGGATAGTGTTAGAGTTAGGGTTAGGGTTAGCATCAGCCCTAGGATAGTGTTAGGGTTAGGGTTAGGGTTAGCATCAGCCCTAGGATAGTGTTAGGGTTAGGCTTAGGGTTAGCATCAACCCTAGGATATTATTAGGGTTAGGGTTAGCATCAGCCCTAGGATAGTGTTAGGGTTAGGGTTAGGGTTAGCACCAGGCCTAGGATAGTGTTAGTGTTAGGGTTAGCATCAGCCTTAGGATAGTGTTAGGGTTAGGGTTAGGGTTAGCATCAGCCGTACGATAGTGTTAGGGTTAGGGTTAGCATCAGCCCTAGGATAGTGTTAGAGTTAGGGTTAGGGTTAGCATCAGCCCTAGGATAGTGTTAGGCTTAGGGTTAGGGTTGCATCAGCCCTAGGATAGTGTTAGCGTTAGGGTTAGCATCAGCCCTAGGATAGTGTTAGGGTTAGGGTTAGGGTTAGCATCAGCCCTAGGATAGTGTTAGGGTTAGGGTTAGCATCAGCCCTAGGATAGTGTTATGGTTAGGGTTATGGTTAGCATCAGCCCTAGGATAGTGTTAGGGTTAGGGTTAGCATCAACCCTAGGATAGTGTTAGGGTTAGGGTTAGGGTTAGCATCAGCCCTAGGATAGTGTTAGTGTTAGGGTTAACCTCAGCCTTAGGAGAGTGTTAGGGTTAGGGATAGGGTTAGCATCAGGCCTAGGATAGTGTTAGGGTTAGGGTTAGGGTTAGCATCAGCCCTAGGATAGTGTTAGGGTTAGGGTTAGCATCAGGCCTAGGATAGTGTTAGGGTTAGGGTGAGCATCAGCCCTAGGAGAGTTTTACGGTTAGGGTTAGGGTTAGCATCAGCCCTAGGATAGTGTTAGGGTTAGGGTTAGCATCAGCCCTAGGATAGTGTTAGGGTTAGGGTTAGGGTTAGCATCAGCCCAGGGATAGTGTTAGGTTTAGGGTTAGCATCAGACCTAGGATAGTGTTAGGGTTAGGGTTAGCATCAGGCCTAGGATAGTGTTAGGGTTATGGTTAGCATCAGCCTTAGGAGAGTGTTAGGGTTAGGGTTAGGGTTAACATCAGCCCTAGGATAGTGTTAGGGTTAGGGTTAACATCAGCCCTAGGAGAGTGTTAAGGTTAGGGTTAGGGTTAGCATCAGCCCTAGGATAGTGTTAGGTTTAGGGTTAGCATCAGACCTAGGATAGTGTTAGGGTTAGGGTTAGGGTTAGCATCAGCCCTAGGATAGTGTAAGTGTTAGGGTTAGGGTTAGCATCAGGCCTAGGAGAGTGTTAGGGTTAGGGTTAGCATCAGCCCTAGGATAGTGTTAGGGTTAGGGTTAGGGTTAGCATCAGCCCTAGGATAGTGTTAGGGTTAGGGTTACCATGAGCCCTAGGATAGTGTTAGGGTTAGGGTTAGGGTTAGCACCAGGCCCAGGATAGTGTTAGTGTTAGGGTTAGCATCAGCCTTAGGATAGTGTTAGGGTTAGGGTTAGGGTTAGCATCAGCCGTAGGATAGTGTTTGGGTTAGGGTAAGCCTCAGCCCTAAGATAGTGTTAGAGTTAGGGTTAGGGTTAGCATCAGCCCTAGGATAGTGTTAGGGTTAGGGTTAGTGTTAGCATCAGCCCTAGGATAGTGTTAGTGTTAGGGTTAGCATCAGCCCTAGGATAGTGTTAGGGTTAAGGTTAACCTAAACCCTAGGATAGTGTTAGGGTTAGGGTTAGGGTTATCATCAGGCCTAGGATATTGTTAGGGTTAGGGTTAGCATCAGCTCTAGGATAGTGTTAGGGTTAGGGTTAGGGTTAGCATCAGCCCTAGGATAGTGTTAGGGTTAGGGTTAGGGTTAGCATCAGCCCTAGGATAGTGTTAGGGTTAGGGTTAGCAGCAGCCCTAGGATAGTGTTAGGGTTAGGGTTAGGGTTAGCATCAGCCCTAGGATAGTGTTAGGGTTAGGGTTAGGGTTAGGGTTAGCATCAGCCCTAGGATAGTGTTAGGTTTAGGGTTAGCATCAGCCCTAGGATAGTGTTAGGGTTAGCGTTAGGATTAGCATCATCCCTAGGATAGTGTTAGGGTTAGGGTTAGCATCAACCCTAGGATAGTGTTAGGGTTAGGCTTAGGGTTAGCATCAGCCCTAGGATAGTGTTCGGGTTAGGGTTACCATCAGGCCTAGGATAGTGTTATGGTTAGGGTTAGCATCAGCCCTAGGAGAGTGTTAGGGTTAGGGTTAGGGTTAGCATCAGCCCTAGGATATTGTTAGGGTTAGGGTTAACATCAGCCCTAGGATAGTGTTAGGGTTAGGGTTATGGTTAGCATCAGCTCAAGGATAGTGTTAGGTTTAGGGTTAGCATCAGACCTAGGATAGTGTTAGGGTTAGGGTTAGGGTAAGCAGCAGCCCTAGGATACTGTAAGTGTTAGGGTTAGGGTTAGCCTCACGCCTAGGATAGTGTTAGGGTTAGGGTTAGCATCAGCCCTAGGATAGTGTTAGGGTTAGGGTTAGGGTTAGCATCAGCCCTAGGATAGTGTTAGGGTTATGGTTAAGTTTAGCATCAGTCCTAGGATAGTGTTAGGATAAGTGTTAGGGTTAGCATCAGGCCTAGGATAGTGTTAGGGTTACGGTTAGAATCAGCCCTAGGATAGTCTTAGGGTTAGGGTTAGGGTTAGCATCCGCCCTAAGATAGTGTTATGGTTAGGGTTAGGGTTAGCATCAGCCCTAGGATAGTGTTAGAGTTAGGGTTAACATAAACACTAGGATAGTGTTAGGGTTAGGGTTAGGGTTATCATCAGGCCTAGGATAGTGTTAGGGTTAGGGTTAGGGTTAGCATCAGTTCAAGGATAGTGTTAGGGTTAGCGTTAGGGTTAGCATCAGCCCTAGGATAGTGTTAGGGTTAGGGTTAGCATCAGCCCTAGGATAGTGTTAGGATTAGGGTTAGGGTTAGCATCAGCCCTAGGATAGTGTTAGGGTTAGGGTTAGGGTTAGCATCAGACCTAGGAGAGTGTTAGGGTTAGGGTTAGCATCAGCCCTAGGATAGTGTTAGGGTTAGGGTTAGGGTTAGCATCAGCCCTAGGATAGTGTTAGGGTTAGGGTTAGCATCAACCCTAGGATAGTGTTAGGGTTAGGGTTAGGGTTAGCATCAGCCCTAGGATAGTGTTAGGGATAGGGTTAGCCTCAGCCCTAGGAGAGTTTTAGGGTTAGAGATAGGGTTAGCATCAGGCCTAGGATAGTGTTAGGGTTAGTGTTAGGGTTAGCATCAGCCCTAGGATAGTGTTAGGGTTAGGGTTAGCATCAGGCCTAGGATAGTGTTAGGGTTAGGGTTAGCATCAGCCCTAGGAGAGTGTTAGGGTTAGGGTTAGGGTTAGCATCAGCCCTAGGATAGTGTTAGGGTTAGGGTTAACATCAGCCCTAGGATAGTGTTAGGGTTAGGGTTAGGGTTAGCATCAGCCCTAGGATAGTGTTAGGGTTAGGGTTAGGGTTAGCATCAGCCCTAGGATAGTGTTAGGGTTAGGGTTAGGGTTAGCATCAGCCCTAGGATATTATTAGGGTTAGGGTTAGCATCAGCCCTAGGATAGTGTTAGGGTTAGGGTTAGGGTTACAACCAGGCCTAGGATAGTGTTAGTGTTAGGGTTAGCATCAGCCTTAGGATAGTGTTTGGGTTAGTGTTGTGGTTAGCATCAGCCGTAGGATAGTGTTAGGGTTAGGGTTAGGGTTAGCATCAGCCCTAGGATAGTGTTAGGGTTAGGGTAGGGTTAGCATCAGCCCTAGGATAGTGTTAGTTTTAGGGTTAGCATCAGCCCTAGGATAGTGTTAGGGGTAGGGTTACGGTTAGCATCAGCCCTAGGATAGTATTAGGGTTAGGGTTAGGGTTAGGGTTAGCGTTAGCATCAGCTCTAGGATAGTGTTAGGGTTAGGGTTAGGGTTAGCATCAGACCTAGGATAGTGTTAGGGTTAGGGTTAGGGTTAGCATCAGCCCTAAGATAGTGTTAGGGTTAGGGTTAGCATCAGCCCTAGGATACTGTTAGGGTTAGGGTTAGGGTTAGCATCAGTCCTAGGATAGTGTTAGGGTTAGGGTTAGCATCAGCCCTAGGATAGTGTTAGGGTTAGGGTTAGGGTTAGAATCAGCCCTAGGATAGTGTTAGGGTTAGGGTTAGCATCCGCCATAGGATAGTGTTAGGGTTAGGGTTAGGATTAGCATCAGCCCTAGGATAGTGTTAGGGTTAGGGTTAGCATGACCCTAGGATAGTTTTAGGGTTAGGGTTAGGGTTAGCATCAGCCCTAGGATAGTGTTAGGGTTAGGGTTAGCATCAACCCTAGGATAGTGTTAGGGTTAGGGTTAGGGTTAGCCTCAGCCCTAGGATAGTGTTAGGGTTAGGGTTGTCATCAGGCCTAGGACAGTGTTAGGGTTAGGGTTAGCAGCAGCCCTAGGAGAGTGTTAGGGTTAGGGTTAGGGTTAGCATCAGCCCTAGGATAGTGTTAGGGTTAGGGTTAACATCAGCCCTAGGATAGTGTTAGGGTTAGGGTTAGGGTTACCATCAGCCCTAGGATAGTGTTAGGTTTAGGGTTAGCATCAGACCTAGGATAGTGTTAGTGTTAGGGTTAGGGTTAGCATCAGCCCTAGGATAGTGTAAGTGTTAGGGTTAGGGTTAGCATCAGGCCTAGGATAATGTTAGTGTTCGGGTTATCATCAGCCCTAGGATAGTGTTAGGGTTAGGGTTAGGGTTAGCATCAGCCATAGGATAGTGTTAGGGTTAGGGTTAGGGTTAGCATCAGCCCTAGGATAGTTTTAGGGTTAGGGTTAGCATCAGCCCTAGGATAGTGTTAGGGTTAGGGTTAGGGTTAGCACCAGGCCCAGGATAGTGTTAGTGTTAGGGTTAGCATCAGCCTTAGGATAGTGTTAGGGTTAGGGTTAGGGTTAGCATCAGAAGTAGGATAGTGTTTGGGTTAGGGTTAGCCTCAGCCCTAAGATAGTGTTAGAGTTAGGGTTAGGGTTAGCATCAGCACTAGGATAGTGTTAGGGTTAGGGTTAGCATCAGCCCTAGGATAGTGTTAGTGTTAGGGTTAGCATCAGCCCTAGGATAGTGTTAGGGTTAGGGTTAGGGTTAGCATCCGCCCTAGGATAGTGTTAGGGTTAGGGTTAGGGTTAGCATCAGCCTTAGGATAGTGTTAGGGTTAGGGTTAACATAAACTCTAGGATAGTGTTAGGGTTAGGATTAGGGTTATCATCAGGCCTAGGATAGTGTTAGGGTTAGGGTTAGGGTTAGCATCAGTTCAAGGATAGGGTTAGGCTTAGCGTTAGGGTTAGCATCAGCCCTAGGATAGTGTTAGGGTTAGGGTTAGGGTTAGCATCAGCCCTAGGATAGTGTTAGGCTTAGGGTTAGGGTTATCATCAGGCCTAGGATAGTGCTAGGGTTAGGGTTAGCATCAGCTCTAGGATAGTGTTAGGGTTAGGGTTAGGGTTAGCATCAGCCCTAGGAGAGTGTTAGGGTTAGGGATCGGCTTAGCATCAGGCCTAGGATAGTGTTAGGGTTAGGGTTAGGGTTAGCATCAGCCCTAGGATAGTGTTAGGGTTAGGGTTAGCCTCAGGCCTAGGATAGTGTTAGGGTTAGGGTTAGCATCAGCCCTAGGATAGTGTTAGGGTTAGGGTTAGGGTAAGCATCAGCCCTAGGATAGTGTTAGGGTTATGGTTAGGTTTAGCATCAGTCCTAGGATAGTGTTAGGGTAAGTGTTAGGGTTAGCATCAGGCCTAGGATAGTGTTAGGGTTACGGTTAGAATCAGCCCTAGGATAGTGTTAGGGTTAGGGTTAGGGTTAGCATCAGCCCTAGGATAGTGTTAGGTTTAGGGTTAGGGATATCATCAGGCCTAGGATATTGTTAGGGTTAGGGTTAGCATCAGCCCTAGGATAGTGTTAGAGTTAGGGTTAGGGTTAGCATCAGCCCTAGGATAGTGTTAGGGTTAGGGTTAGGGTTAGCATCAGCCCTAGGATAGTGTTAGGGTTAGGCTTAGGGTTAGCATCAACCCTAGGATATTATTAGGGTTAGGGTTAGCATCAGCCCTAGGATAGTGTTAGGGTTAGGGTTAGGGTTAGCACCAGGCCTAGGATAGTGTTAGTGTTAGGGTTAGCATCAGCC
This sequence comes from Lemur catta, assembly GCF_020740605.2. NCBI lineage: Eukaryota > Metazoa > Chordata > Mammalia > Primates > Lemuridae > Lemur > Lemur catta. The sequence goes on along the minus strand of NC_059131.1, from coordinate 111,909,881 downwards.
TTAGGATAGTGTTAGGGTTAGGATTAGGGTTAGCATCAGCCGTACGATAGTGTTAGGGTTAGGGTTAGCATCAGCCCTAGGATAGTGTTAGAGTTAGGGTTAGGGTTAGCATCAGCCCTAGGATAGTGTTAGGCTTAGGGTTAGGGTTGCATCAGCCCTAGGATAGTGTTAGCGTTAGGGTTAGCATCAGCCCTAGGATAGCGTTAGGGTTAGGGTTAGGGTTAGCATCAGCCCTAGGATAGTGTTAGGGTTAGGGTTAGCATCAGCCCTAGGATAGTGTTAGGGTTAGGGTTAGGGTTAGCATCAGCCCTAGGATAGTGTTAGGGTTAGGGTTAGCATCAGCCCTAGGATAGTGTTAGGGTTAGGGTTATGGTTAGCATCAGCCCTAGGATAGTGTTAGGGTTAGGGTTAGCATCAACCCTAGGATAGTGTTAGGGTTAGGGTTAGGGTTAGCATCAGCCCTAGGATAGTGTTAGTGTTAGGGTTAACCTCAGCCTTAGGAGAGTGTTAGGGTTAGGGATAGGGTTAGCATCAGGCCTAGGATAGTGTTAGGGTTAGGGTTAGGGTTAGCATCAGCCCTAGGATAGTGTTAGGGTTAGGGTTAGCATCAGGCCTAGGATAGTGTTAGGGTTAGGGTGAGCATCAGCCCTAGGAGAGTTTTACGGTTAGGGTTAGGGTTAGCATCAGCCCTAGGATAGTGTTAGGGTTAGGGTTAGCATCAGCCCTAGGATAGTGTTAGGGTTAGGGTTAGGGTTAGCATCAGCCCAGGGATAGTGTTAGGTTTAGGGTTAGCATCAGACCTAGGATAGTGTTAGGGTTAGGGTTAGCATCAGGCCTAGGATAGTGTTAGGGTTAGGGTTAGCATCAGCCCTAGGAGAGTGTTAGGGTTAGGGTTAGGGTTAGCATCAGCCCTAGGATAGTGTTAGGGTTAGGGTTAACATCAGCCCTAGGAGAGTGTTAAGGTTAGGGTTAGGGTTAGCATCAGCCCTAGGATAGTGTTAGGTTTAGGGTTAGCATCAGACCCAGGATAGTGTTAGGGTTAGGGTTAGGGTTAGCATCAGCCCTAGGATAGTGTAAGTGTTAGGGTTAGGGTTAGCATCAGGCCTAGGAGAGTGTTAGGGTTAGGGTTAGCATCAGCCCTAGGATAGTGTTAGGGTTAGGGTTAGGGTTAGCATCAGCCCTAGGATAGTGTTAGGGTTAGGGTTACCATGAGCCCTAGGATAGTGTTAGGGTTAGGGTTAGGGTTAGCACCAGGCCCAGGATAGTGTTAGTGTTAGGGTTAGCATCAGCCTTAGGATAGTGTTAGGGTTAGGGTTAATGTTAGCATCAGCCGTAGGATAGTGTTTGGGTTAGGGTAAGCCTCAGCCCTAAGATAGTGTTAGAGTTAGGGTTAGGGTTAGCATCAGCCCTAGGATAGTGTTAGGGTTAGGGTTAGTGTTAGCATCAGCCCTAGGATAGTGTTAGTGTTAGGGTTAGCATCAGCCCTAGGATAGTGTTAGGGTTAAGGTTAACCTAAACCCTAGGATAGTGTTAGGGTTAGGGTTAGGGTTATCATCAGGCCTAGGATATTGTTAGGGTTAGGGTTAGCATCAGCTCTAGGATAGTGTTAGGGTTAGGGTTAGGGTTAGCATCAGCCCTAGGATAGTGTTAGGGTTAGGGTTAGGGTTAGCATCAGCCCTAGGATAGTGTTAGGGTTAGGGTTAGCAGCAGCCCTAGGATAGTGTTAGGGTTAGGGTTAGGGTTAGCATCAGCCCTAGGATAGTGTTAGGGTTAGGGTTAGGGTTAGGGTTAGCATCAGCCCTAGGATAGTGTTAGGTTTAGGGTTAGCATCAGCCCTAGGATAGTGTTAGGGTTAGGGTTAGGATTAGCATCAGCCCTAGGATAGTGTTAGGGTTAGGGTTAGCATCAACCCTAGGATAGTGTTAGGGTTAGGCTTAGGGTTAGCATCAGCCCTAGGATATTGTTAGGGTTAGGGTTAACATCAGCCCTAGGATAGTGTTAGGGTTAGGGTTATGGTTAGCATCAGCTCAAGGATAGTGTTAGGTTTAGGGTTAGCATCAGACCTAGGATAGTGTTAGGGTTAGGGTTAGGGTAAGCAGCAGCCCTAGGATACTGTAAGTGTTAGGGTTAGGGTTAGCCTCACGCCTAGGATAGTGTTAGGGTTAGGGTTAGCATCAGCCCTAGGATAGTGTTAGTGTTAGGGTTAGGGTTAGCATCAGCCCTAGGATAGTGTTAGGGTTATGGTTAAGTTTAGCATCAGTCCTAGGATAGTGTTAGGGTAAGTGTTAGGGTTAGCATCAGGCCTAGGATAGTGTTAGGGTTACGGTTAGCATCAGCCCTAGGATAGTGTTAGGGTTAGGGTTAGGGTTAGCATCAGCCCTAGGATAGTGTTAGGTTTAGGGTTAGGGATATCATCAGGCCTAGGATATTGTTAGGGTTAGGGTTAGCATCAGCCCTAGGATAGTGTTAGAGTTAGGGTTAGGGTTAGCATCAGCCCTAGGATAGTGTCAGGGTTAGGGTTAGGGTTAGCATCAGCCCTAGGATAGTGTTAGGGTTAGGCTTAGGGTTAGCATCAACCCTAGGATATTATTAGGGTTAGGGTTAGCATCAGCCCTAGGATAGTGTTAGGGTTAGGGTTAGGGTTAGCACCAGGCCTAGGATAGTGTTAGTGTTAGGGTTAGCATCAGCCTTAGGATAGTGTTAGGGTTAGGGTTAGGGTTAGCATCAGCCGTAGGATAGTGTTAGGGTTAGGGTTAGCCTCAGCCCTAGGATAGTGTTAGAGTTAGGGTTAGGGTTAGCATCAGCCCTAGGATAGTGTTAGGGTTAGGGTAAGGGTTAGCATCAGCCCTAGGATAGCATTAGGATTAGGGTTAGGGTTAGGGTTAGCGTTAGCATCAGCTCTAGGATAGTGTTAGGGTTAGGGTTAGGGTTAGCATCAGCCCTAGTATAGTGTTAGGGTTAGGGTTAGGGTTAGCATCAGCCCTAGGATAGTGTTAGGGTTAGGGTTAGCATCAGCCCTAGGATAGTGTTAGGGTTAGGGTTAGGGTTAGCATCAGCCCTAGGATAGTGTTAGGGTTAGGGTTAGCATCAGCCCTAGGATAGTGTTAGGGTTAGGGTTAGGGTTAGCATCAGCCCTAGGATAGTGTTAGGGTTAGGGTTAGCATCAGCCCTAGGATAGTGTTAGGGTTAGGGTTATGGTTAGCATCAGCCCTAGGATAGGGTTAGGGTTAGGGTTAGCATCAACCCTAGGATAGTGTTAGGGTTAGGGTTAGGGTTAGCATCAGCCCTAGGATAGTGTTAGTGTTAGGGTTAACCTCAGCCCTAGGAGAGTGTTAGGGTTAGGGATAGGGTTAGCATCAGGCCTAGGATAGTGTTAGGGTTAGGGTTAGGGTTAGCATCAGCCCTAGGATAGTGTTAGGGTTAGGGTTAGCATCAGGCCTAGGATAGTGTTAGGGTTAGGGTTAGCATCAGCCCTAGGAGAGTGTTAGGGTTAGGGTTAGGGTTAGCATCAGCCCTAGGATAGTGTTAGGGTTAGGATTAACATCAGCCCTAGGATAGTGATAGGGTTAGGGTTAGGGTTAGCATCAGCCCTAGGATAGTGTTAGGTTTAGGGTTAGCATCAGACCTAGGATAGTGTTAGGGTTAGGGTTAGCATCAGGCCTAGGATAGTGTTAGGGTTAGGGTTAGCATCAGCCCTAGGAGAGTGTTAGGGTTAGGGTTAGGGTTAGCATCAGCCCTAGGATAGTGTTAGGGTTAGGGTTAACATCAGCCCTAGGAGAGTGTTAAGGTTAGGGTTAGGGTTAGCATCAGCCCTAGGATAGTGTTAGGTTTAGGGTTATCATCAGACCTAGGATAGTGTTAGGGTTAGGGTTAGGGTTAGCATCAGCCCTAGGATAGTGTAAGTGTTAGGGTTAGGGTTAGCATCAGGCCTAGGAGAGTGTTAGGGTTAGGGTTAGCATCAGCCCTAGGATAGTGTTAGGGTTAGGGTTAGGGTTAGCATCAGCCCTAGGATAGTGTTAGGGTTAGGGTTATGGTTAGCATCAGCCCTACGATAGTATTAGGGTTAGGGTTACCATCAGCCGTAGGATAGTGTTAGTGTTAGGGTTAGGGTTAGCACCAGGCCCAGGATAGTGTTAGTGTTAGGGTTAGCATCAGCCTTAGGATAGTGTTAGGGTTAGGGTTAGGGTTAGCATCAGCCGTAGGATAGTGTTTGGGTTAGGGTTAGCCTCAGCCCTAAGATAGTGTTAGAGTTAGGGTTAGGGTTAGCATCAGCCCTAGGATAGTGTTAGGGTTAGGGTTAGTGTTAGCATCAGCCCTAGGATAGTGTTAGTGTTAGGGTTAGCATCAGCCCTAGGATAGTGTTAGGGTTAGGGTTAACCTAAACCCTAGGATAGTGTTAGGGTTAGGGTTAGGGTTATCATCAGGCCTAGGATATTGTTAGGGTTAGGGTTAGCATCAGCTCTAGGATAGTGTTAGGGTTAGGGTTAGGGTTAGCATCAGCCCTAGGATAGTATTAGGGTTAGGGTTAGGGTTAGCATCAGCCCTAGGATAGTGTTATGGTTAGGGTTAGCATCAGCCCTAGGATAGTGTTAGGGTTAGGGTTAGGGTTAGCATCAGCCCTAGGATAGTGTTAGGGTTAGGGTTAGCATCAGCCCTAGGATAGTGTTAGGGTTAGGGTTAGGGTTAGGGTTAGCATCAGCCCTAGGATAGTGTTAGGTTTAGGGTTAGCATCAGCCCTAGGATAGTGTTAGGGTTAGGGTTAGGATTAGCATCAGCCCTAGGATAGTGTTGGGGTTAGGGTTAGCATCAACCCTAGGATAGTGTTAGAGTTAGGGTTAGGGTTAGCATCAGCCCTAGGATAGTGTTCGGGTTAGGGTTAGCATCAGGCCTAGGACAGTGTTATGGTTAGGGTTAGCATCAGCCCTAGGAGAGTGTTAGGGTTAGGGTTAGGGTTAGCATCAGCCCTAGGATATTGTTAGGGTTAGGGTTAACATCAGCCCTAGGATAGTGTTAGGGTTAGGGTTATGGTTAGCATCAGCTCTAGGATAGTGTTAGGTTTAGGGTTAGCATCAGACCTAGGATAGTGTTAGGGTTAGGGTTAGGGTAAGCAGCAGCCCTAGGATACTGTAAGTGTTAGGGTTAGGGTTAGCATCAGGCCTAGGATAGTGTTAGGGTTAGGGTTAGAATCAGCCCTAGGATAGTGTTAGGGTTAGGGTTAGGGTTAGCATCAGCCCTAGGATAGTAATAGGGTTAGGGTTAGCATCAGCCCTAGGATAGTGTTAGGGTTAGGGTTAGGGTTGGCACCAGGCCTAGGATAGTGTTAGGGTTAAGGTTAGGGTTAACACCAGGCCTAGGATAGTGTTAGTGTTAGTGTTAGCATCAGCCCTATGATAGTATTAGGGTTAGGGTTAGGGTTAGGGTTAGTTTTAGCATCAGCTCTAGGATAGTGTTAGGGTTAGGGTTAGGGTTAGCATCAGCCCTACGATAGTGTTTGGATTAGGGTTAGGGTTAGCATCAGGCCTAGGACAGTGTTAGGGTTAGGGTTAGCATCAGCCCTAGGATAGTGTTAGGGTTAGGGTTAGGGTTAGCATCAGCCCTAGGATAGTGTTAGGGTTAGGGTTAGCATCAACCCTAGGATAGTGTTTGGGTTACGGTCAGGGTTAGCATCAGCCCTAGGATAGTGTTAGGGTTAGGGTTAGCCTCAGCCCTAGGATAGTGTTAGGGTTATGGTTAGGTTTAGCATCAGCCCTAGGATAGTGTTAGGGTAAGTGTTAGGGTTAGGATCAGGCCTAGGATAGTGTTAGGGTTAGGGTTAGGGTTAGCATCAGCCCTAGGATAGTGTTAGGTTTAGGGTTAGGGATATCATCAGGCCTAGGATATTGTTAGGCTTAGGGTTATCATCAGACCTAGGATAGTGTTAGAGTTAGGGTTAGGGTTAGCATCAGCCCTAGGATAGTGTTAGGGTTAGGGTTAGGGTTAGCATCAGCCCTAGGATAGTGTTAGGGTTAGGGTTAGGGTTAGCATCAGCCCTAGGATATTATTAGGTTTAGGGTTAGCATCAGCCCTAGGATAGTGTTAGGGTTAAGGTTAGGGTTAACACCAGGCATAGGATAGTGTTAGTGTTAGGGTTAGCATCAGCCTTAGGATAGCGTTAGGGTTAGGGTTAGGGTTAGCATCAGCCGTAGGATAGTGTTAGGGTTAGGGTTAGCCTCAGCCATAGGATAGTGTTAGAGTTAGGGTTAGGGTTAGCATCAGCCCTAGGATAGTGTTAGGGTTAGGGTTAGGGTTAGCATCAGCCCTAGGATAGTGTTAGTGTTATGGTTAGCATCAGCCCTAGGATAGTGTTAGGGTTAGCGTTAGGGTTAGCATGAGCCCTAGGATAGTATTAGGGTTAGGGTTAAGGTTAGGGTTAGCGTTAGCATCAGCTCTAGGATAGTGTTAGGGTTAGGGCTAGGGTTAGCATCAACCCTAGGATAGTGTTAGGGTTAGGGTTAGGGTTAGCATCAGCCTTAGGATAGTGTTAGGGTTAGGGTTAGCATCAGCCCTAGGATAGTGTTAGGGTTAGGGTTAGGGTTAGCATCAGCCCTAGGATAGTGTTAGGGTTAGGGTTAGCATCAGCCTTAGGATAGTGTTAGGGTTAGGTTTAGGGTTAGCATCAGCCCTAGGAAAGTGTTAGGGTTAGGGTTAGCATCAGCCATAGGATAGTGTTAGGGTTAGGGTTAGGGTTAGCATCAGCCCTAGGATAGTGTTAGGGTTAGGGTTAGCATCAGCCCTAGGATAGTGTTAGGGTTAGGGTTAGGGTTAGCATCAGCCCTAGGATAGTGTTAGGGTTAGGGTTAGCATCAACCCTAGGATAGTGTTAGGGTTAGGGTTAGGGTTAGCATCAGCCCTAGGATAGTGTTAGGGTTAGGGTTAGCCTCAGCCCTAGGAGAGTGTTAGGGTTAGGGATAGGGTTAGCATCAGGCCTAGGATAGTGTTAGGGTTAGGGTTAGGGTTATCACCAGGCCTAGGTTAGTGTTAGTGTTAGGGTTAGCATCAGCTCTAGGATAGTGTTAGGTTTAGGGTTAGCATCAGACCTAGGATAGTGTTAGGGTTAGGGTTAGGGTAAGCATCAGCCCTAGGATAGTGTAAGTGTTAGGGTTAGGGTTAGCATGAGGCCTAGGATAGTGTTAGGGTTAGGCTTAGCATGAGCCCTAGGATAGTGTTAGGGTTCGGGTTAGGGTTAGCATCAGCCCTAGGATAGTATTAGGGTTAGGGTTAGCATCAGCCCTAGGATAGTGTTAGGGTTAGGGTTAGGGTTAACACCAGGCCTAGGATAGTGTTAGTGTTAGGGTTAGCATCAGCCTTAGGATAGTGTTAGGGTTAGGGTTAGGGTTAGCATCAGTCCAAGGATAGTGTTAGGGTTAGGGTTAGCCTCAGGCCTAGGATAGTGTTAGGGTTAGGGTTAGCATCAGCCCTAGGATAGTGTTAGGGTTATGGTTAGGGTTAGCATCAGCCCTAGGATAGTGTTAGGGTTATGGTTAGGTATAGCATCAGTCCTAGGAAAGTGTTAGGGTAAGTGTTATTGTTAGCATCAAGCCTAGGATAGTGTTAGGGTTACGGTTAGAATCAGCCCTAGGATAGTGTTAGTGTTAGGGTTAGGGTTAGAATCAGCCCTAGGATAGTGTTAGGTTTAGGGTTAGCATCAGACCTAGGATAGTGTTAGGGTTAGGGTTAGGGTAAGCATCAGCCCTAGGATAGTGTAAGTGTTAGGGTTAGGGTTAGCATGAGGCCAAGGATAGTGTTAGGGTTAGGGTTAGGGGTAGCACCAGGCCTAGGATAGTGTTAGTGTTAGGGTTAGCATCAGCCTTAGGATAGTGTTAGGGTTAGGGTTAGGGTTAGCATCAGCCGTAGGATAGTGTTAGGGTTAGGGTTTGCCTCAGCCCTAAAATACTGTTAGAGTTAGGGTTAGGGTTAGCATCAGCACTAGGATAGTGTTAGGGTTAGGGTTAGCATCAGCCCTAGGATAGTGTTAGGATTAGGGTTAGGGTTAGCATCCGCCCTAGGATAGTGTTATGGTTAGGGTTAGGGTTAGCATCAGCCCTAGGATAGTGTTAGAGTTAGGGTTAACATAAACCCTAGGATAGTGTTAGGGTTAGGGTTAGGGTTATCATCAGGCCTAGGATAGTGTTAGGGTTAGGGTTAGGGTTAGCATCAGTTCAAGGATAGTGTTAGGGTTAGCGTTAGGGTTAGCATCAGCCCTAGGATAGTGTTAGGGTTAGGGTTAGCATCAGCCCTAGGATAGTGTTAGGATTAGGGTTAGGCTTAGCATCAGCCCTAGGATAGTGTTAGGGATAGGGTTAGGGTTAGCATCAGACCTAGGAGAGTGTTAGGGTTAGGGTTAGCATCAGCCCTAGGATAGTGTTAGGGTTAGGGTTTGGGTTAGCATCAGCCCTAGGATAGTGTTAGGGTTAGGGTTAGCATCAACCCTAGGATAGTGTTAGGGTTAGGGTTAGGGTTAGCATCAGCCCTAGGATAGTGTTAGGGATAGGGTTAGCCTCAGCCCTAGGAGAGTTTTAGGGTTAGAGATAGGGTTAGCATCAGGCCTAGGATAGTGTTAGGGTTAGGGTTAGGGTTAGCATCAGCCCTAGGATAGTGTTAGGGTTAGGGTTAGGGTTAGCATCAGGCCTAGGATAGTGTTAGGGTTAGGGTTAACATCAGCCCTAGGATAGTGTTAGTGTTAGGGTTAGGGTTAGCATCAGCCCTAGGATAGTGTTAGGGTTAGGGTTAGCATCAGCCCTAGGATAGTGTTAGGATTAGGGTTAGGGTTAGCATCAGCCCTAGGATAGTGTTAGGGTTAGGGTTAGCATCAGCCCTAGGATAGTGTTTGGGTTAGGGTTAGGGTTAGCATTCGCCCTAGGATAGTGTTAGGGTTAGGGTTAGCCTCAGCCCTAGGAGAGTGTTAGGGTAAAGGATCGGGTTAGCATCAGGCCTAGGATAGTGTTAGGGTTAGGGTTAGGGTTAGCATCAGCCCTAGGATAGTGTTAGGGTTAGGGTTAGCCTCAGGCCTAGGATAGTGTTAGGGTTAGGGTTAGCATCAGCCCTAGGATAGTGTTAGGGTTAGGGTTAGGGTAAGCATCAGCCCTAGGATAGTGTTAGGATTATGGTTAGGTTTAGCATCAGTCCTAGGATAGTGTTAGGGTAAGTGTTAGGGTTAGCATCAGGCCTAGGATAGTGTTAGGGTTACGGTTAGAATCAGCCCTAGGATAGTGTTAGGGTTACGGTTAGGGTTAGCATCAGCCCTAGGATAGTGTTAGGTTTAGGGTTAGGGATATCATCAGGCCTAGGATATTGGTAGGGTTAGGGTTAGCATCAGCCCTAGGATAGTGTTAGAGTTAGGGTTAGGGTTAGCATCAGCCCTAGGATAGTGTTAGGGTTAGGGTTAGGGTTAGCATCAGCCCTAGGATAGTGTTAGGGTTAGGCTTAGGGTTAGCATCACCCCTAGGATATTATTAGGGTTAGGGTTAGCATCAGCCCTAGGATAGTGTTAGGGTTAGGGTTAGGGGTAGCACCAGGCCTAGGATAGTGTTAGTGTTAGGGTTAGCATCAGCCTTAGGATAGTGTTAGGGTTAGGGTTAGGGTTAGCATCAGCCCTAGGATAGTGTTAGAGTTAGGGTTAACATAAACCCTAGGATAGTGTTAGGGTTAGGGTTAGGGTTATCATCAGGCCTAGGATAGTGTTAGGGTTAGGGTTAGGGTTAGCATCAGTTCAAGGATAGTGTTAGGGTTAGCGTTAGGGTTAGCATCAGCCCTAGGATAGTGTTAGGGTTAGGGTTAGCATCAGCCCTAGGATAGTGTTAGGATTAGGGTTAGGCTTAGCATCAGCCCTAGGATAGTGTTAGGGATAGGGTTAGGGTTAGCATCAGACCTAGGAGAGTGTTAGGGTTAGGGTTAGCATCAGCCCTAGGATAGTGTTAGGGTTAGGGTTTGGGTTAGCATCAGCCCTAGGATAGTGTTAGGGTTAGGGTTAGCATCAACCCTAGGATAGTGTTAGGGTTAGGGTTAGGGTTAGCATCAGCCCTAGGATAGTGTTAGGGATAGGGTTAGCCTCAGCCCTAGGAGAGTTTTAGGGTTAGAGATAGGGTTAGCATCAGGCCTAGGATAGTGTTAGGGTTAGGGTTAGGGTTAGCATCAGCCCTAGGATAGTGTTAGGGTTAGGGTTAGGGTTAGCATCAGGCCTAGGATAGTGTTAGGGTTAGGGTTAACATCAGCCCTAGGATAGTGTTAGTGTTAGGGTTAGGGTTAGCATCAGCCCTAGGATAGTGTTAGGGTTAGGGTTAGCATCAGCCCTAGGATAGTGTTAGGATTAGGGTTAGGGTTAGCATCAGCCCTAGGATAGTGTTAGGGTTAGGGTTAGCATCAGCCCTAGGATAGTGTTTGGGTTAGGGTTAGGGTTAGCATTCGCCCTAGGATAGTGTTAGGGTTAGGGTTAGCCTCAGCCCTAGGAGAGTGTTAGGGTAAAGGATCGGGTTAGCATCAGGCCTAGGATAGTGTTAGGGTTAGGGTTAGGGTTAGCATCAGCCCTAGGATAGTGTTAGGGTTAGGGTTAGCCTCAGGCCTAGGATAGTGTTAGGGTTAGGGTTAGCATCAGCCCTAGGATAGTGTTAGGGTTAGGGTTAGGGTAAGCATCAGCCCTAGGATAGTGTTAGGATTATGGTTAGGTTTAGCATCAGTCCTAGGATAGTGTTAGGGTAAGTGTTAAGGTTAGCATCAGGCCTAGGATAGTGTTAGGGTTACGGTTAGAATCAGCCCTAGGATAGTGTTAGGGTTACGGTTAGGGTTAGCATCAGCCCTAGGATAGTGTTAGGTTTAGGGTTAGGGATATCATCAGGCCTAGGATATTGGTAGGGTTAGGGTTAGCATCAGCCCTAGGATAGTGTTAGAGTTAGGGTTAGGGTTAGCATCAGCCCTAGGATAGTGTTAGGGTTAGGGTTAGGGTTAGCATCAGCCCTAGGATAGTGTTAGGGTTAGGCTTAGGGTTAGCATCACCCCTAGGATATTATTAGGGTTAGGGTTAGCATCAGCCCTAGGATAGTGTTAGGGTTAGGGTTAGGGGTAGCACCAGGCCTAGGATAGTGTTAGTGTTAGGGTTAGCATCAGCCTTAGGATAGTGTTAGGGTTAGGGTTAGGGTTAGCATCAGCCGTAGGATAGTGTTAGGGTTAGGGTTTGCCTCAGCCCTAAGATAGTGTTAGAGTTAGGGTTAGGGTTAGCATCAGCACTAGGATACTGTTAGGGTTAGGGTTAGCATCAGCCCTAGGATAGTGTTAGGGTTAGGGTTAGGGTTAGCATCCGCCCTAGGATAGTGTTAGGGTTAGGCTTAGGGTTAGCATCAACCCTAGGATATTATTAGGGTTAGGGTTAGCATCAGCCCTAGGATAGTGTTAGGGTTAGGGTTAGGGGTAGCACCAGGCCTAGGATAGTGTTAGTGTTAGGGTTAGCATCAGCCCTAGGATAGTGTTAGGGTTAGGCTTAGGGTTAGCATCAACCCTAGGATATTATTAGGGTTAGGGTTAGCATCAGCCCTAGGATAGTGTTAGGGTTAGGGTTAGGGGTAGCACCAGGCCTAGGATAGTGTTAGTGTTAGGGTTAGCATCAGCCTTAGGATAGTGTTAGGGTTAGGGTTAGGGTTAGCATCAGCCGTAGGATAGTGTTAGGGTTAGGGTTTGCCTCAGCCCTAAGATACTGTTAGAGTTAGGGTTAGGGTTAGCATCAGCACTAGGATAGTGTTAGGGTTAGGGTTAGCATCAGCCCTAGGATAGTCTTAGGGTTAGGGTTAGGGTTAGCATCCGCCCTAGGATAGTGTTATGGTTAGGGTTAGGGTTAGCATCAGCCCTAGGATAGTGTTAGAGTTAGGGTTAACATAAACACTTGGATAGTGTTAGGGTTAGGGTTAGGGTTATCATCAGGCCTAGGATAGTGTTAGGGTTATGGTTAGGTTTAGCATCAGTCCTAGGATAGTGTTAGGGTAAGTGTTAGGGTTAGCATCAGGCCTAGGATAGTGTTAGGGTTACGGTTAGAATCAGCCCTAGGATAGTGTTAGGGTTAGGGTTAGGGTTAGCATCAGCCCTAGGATAGTGTTAGGTTTATGGTTAGGGATATCATCAGGCCTAGGATATTGTTAGGGTTAGGGTTAGCATCAGCCCTAGGATAGTGTTAGAGTTAGGGTTAGGGTTAGCATCAGCCCTAGGATAGTGTTAGGGTTAGGGTTAGGGTTAGCATCAGCCCTAGGATAGTGTTAGGGTTAGGCTTAGGGTTAGCATCAACCCTAGGATATTATTAGGGTTAGGGTTAGCATCAGCCCTAGGATAGTGTTAGGGTTAGGGTTAGGGTTAGCACCAGGCCTAGGATAGTGTTAGTGTTAGGGTTAGCATCAGCCTTAGGATAGTGTTAGGGTTAGGATTAGGGTTAGCATCAGCCGTACGATAGTGTTAGGGTTAGGGTTAGCATCAGCCCTAGGATAGTGTTAGAGTTAGGGTTAGGGTTAGCATCAGCCCTAGGATAGTGTTAGGCTTAGGGTTAGGGTTGCATCAGCCCTAGGATAGTGTTAGCGTTAGGGTTAGCATCAGCCCTAGGATAGCGTTAGGGTTAGGTTTAGGGTTAGCATCAGCCCTAGGATAGTGTTAGGGTTAGGGTTAGGGTTAGCATCAGCCCTAGGATAGTGTTAGGGTTAGGGTTAGCATCAGCCCTAGGATAGTGTTAGGGTTAGGGTTATGGTTAGCATCAGCCCTAGGATAGTGTTAGGGTTAGGGTTAGCATCAACCCTAGGATAGTGTTAGGGTTAGGGTTAGGGTTAGCATCAGCCCTAGGATAGTGTTAGTGTTAGGGTTAACCTCAGCCTTAGGAGAGTGTTAGGGTTAGGGATAGGGTTAGCATCAGGCCTAGGATAGTGTTAGGGTTAGGGTTAGGGTTAGCATCAGCCCTAGGATAGTGTTAGGGTTAGGGTTAGCATCAGGCCTAGGATAGTGTTAGGGTTAGGGTGAGCATCAGCCCTAGGAGAGTTTTACGGTTAGGGTTAGGGTTAGCATCAGCCCTAGGATAGTGTTAGGGTTAGGGTTAGCATCAGCCCTAGGATAGTGTTAGGGTTAGGGTTAGGGTTAGCATCAGCCCAGGGATAGTGTTAGGTTTAGGGTTAGCATCAGACCTAGGATAGTGTTAGGGTTAGGGTTAGCATCAGGCCTAGGATAGTGTTAGGGTTAGGGTTAGCATCAGCCCTAGGAGAGTGTTAGGGTTAGGGTTAGGGTTAGCATCAGCCCTAGGATAGTGTTAGCGTTAGGGTTAACATCAGCCCTAGGAGAGTGTTAAGGTTAGGGTTAGGGTTAGCATCAGCCCTAGGATAGTGTTAGGTTTAGGGTTAGCATCAGACCCAGGATAGTGTTAGGGTTAGGGTTAGGGTTAGCATCAGCCCTAGGATAGTGTAAGTGTTAGGGTTAGGGTTAGCATCAGGCCTAGGAGAGTGTTAGGGTTAGGGTTAGCATCAGCCCTAGGATAGTGTTAGGGTTAGGGTTAGGGTTAGCATCAGCCCTAGGATAGTGTTAGGGTTAGGGTTACCATGAGCCCTAGGATAGTGTTAGGGTTAGGGTTAGGGTTAGCACCAGGCCCAGGATAGTGTTAGTGTTAGGGTTAGCATCAGCCTTAGGATAGTGTTAGGGTTAGGGTTAGGGTTAGCATCAGCCGTAGGATAGTGTTTGGGTTAGGGTAAGCCTCAGCCCTAAGATAGTGTTAGAGTTAGGGTTAGGGTTAGCATCAGCCCTAGGATAGTGTTAGGGTTAGGGTTAGTGTTAGCATCAGCCCTAGGATAGTGTTAGTGTTAGGGTTAGCATCAGCCCTAGGATAGTGTTAGGGTTAAGGTTAACCTAAACCCTAGGATAGTGTTAGGGTTAGGGTTAGGGTTATCATCAGGCCTAGGATATTGTTAGGGTTAGGGTTAGCATCAGCTCTAGGATAGTGTTAGGGTTAGGGTTAGGGTTAGCATCAGCCCTAGGATAGTGTTAGGGTTAGGGTTAGGGTTAGCATCAGCCCTAGGATAGTGTTAGGGTTAGGGTTAGCAGCAGCCCTAGGATAGTGTTAGGGTTAGGGTTAGGGTTAGCATCAGCCCTAGGATAGTGTTAGGGTTAGGGTTAGGGTTAGGGTTAGCATCAGCCCTAGGATAGTGTTAGGTTTAGGGTTAGCATCAGCCCTAGGATAGTGTTAGGGTTAGGGTTAGGATTAGCATCAGCCCTAGGATAGTGTTAGGGTTAGGGTTAGCATCAACCCTAGGATAGTGTTAGGGTTAGGCTTAGGGTTAGCATCAGCCCTAGGATATTGTTAGGGTTAGGGTTAACATCAGCCCTAGGATAGTGTTAGGGTTAGGGTTATGGTTAGCATCAGCTCAAGGATAGTGTTAGGTTTAGGGTTAGCATCAGACCTAGGATAGTGTTAGGGTTAGGGTTAGGGTAAGCAGCAGCCCTAGGATACTGTAAGTGTTAGGGTTAGGGTTAGCCTCACGCCTAGGATAGTGTTAGGGTTAGGGTTAGCATCAGCCCTAGGATAGTGTTAGTGTTAGGGTTAGGGTTAGCATCAGCCCTAGGATAGTGTTAGGGTTATGGTTAAGTTTAGCATCAGTCCTAGGATAGTGTTAGGGTAAGTGTTAGGGTTAGCATCAGGCCTAGGATAGTGTTAGGGTTACGGTTAGCATCAGCCCTAGGATAGTGTTAGGGTTAGGGTTAGGGTTAGCATCAGCCCTAGGATAGTGTTAGGTTTAGGGTTAGGGATATCATCAGGCCTAGGATATTGTTAGGGTTAGGGTTAGCATCAGCCCTAGGATAGTGTTAGAGTTAGGGTTAGGGTTAGCATCAGCCCTAGGATAGTGTCAGGGTTAGGGTTAGGGTTAGCATCAGCCCTAGGATAGTGTTAGGGTTAGGCTTAGGGTTAGCATCAACCCTAGGATATTATTAGGGTTAGGGTTAGCATCAGCCCTAGGATAGTGTTAGGGTTAGGGTTAGGGTTAGCACCAGGCCTAGGATAGTGTTAGTGTTAGGGTTAGCATCAGCCTTAGGATAGTGTTAGGGTTAGGGTTAGGGTTAGCATCAGCCGTAGGATAGTGTTAGGGTTAGGGTTAGCCTCAGCCCTAGGATAGTGTTAGAGTTAGGGTTAGGGTTAGCATCAGCCCTAGGATAGTGTTAGGGTTAGGGTAAGGGTTAGCATCAGCCCTAGGATAGCATTAGGATTAGGGTTAGGGTTAGGGTTAGCGTTAGCATCAGCTCTAGGATAGTGTTAGGGTTAGGGTTAGGGTTAGCATCAGCCCTAGTATAGTGTTAGGGTTAGGGTTAGGGTTAGCATCAGCCCTAGGATAGTGTTAGGGTTAGGGTTAGCATCAGCCCTAGGATAGTGTTAGGGTTAGGGTTAGGGTTAGCATCAGCCCTAGGATAGTGTTAGGGTTAGGGTTAGCATCAGCCCTAGGATAGTGTTAGGGTTAGGGTTAGGGTTAGCATCAGCCCTAGGATAGTGTTAGGATTAGGGTTAGGCTTAGCATCAGCCCTAGGATAGTGTTAGGGATAGGGTTAGGGTTAGCATCAGACCTAGGAGAGTGTTAGGGTTAGGGTTAGCATCAGCCCTAGGATAGTGTTAGGGTTAGGGTTTGGGTTAGCATCAGCCCTAGGATAGTGTTAGGGTTAGGGTTAGCATCAACCCTAGGATAGTGTTAGGGTTAGGGTTAGGGTTAGCATCAGCCCTAGGATAGTGTTAGGGATAGGGTTAGCCTCAGCCCTAGGAGAGTTTTAGGGTTAGAGATAGGGTTAGCATCAGGCCTAGGATAGTGTTAGGGTTAGGGTTAGGGTTAGCATCAGCCCTAGGATAGTGTTAGGGTTAGGGTTAGGGTTAGCATCAGGCCTAGGATAGTGTTAGGGTTAGGGTTAACATCAGCCCTAGGATAGTGTTAGTGTTAGGGTTAGGGTTAGCATCAGCCCTAGGATAGTGTTAGGGTTAGGGTTAGCATCAGCCCTAGGATAGTGTTAGGATTAGGGTTAGGGTTAGCATCAGCCCTAGGATAGTGTTAGGGTTAGGGTTAGCATCAGCCCTAGGATAGTGTTTGGGTTAGGGTTAGGGTTAGCATTCGCCCTAGGATAGTGTTAGGGTTAGGGTTAGCCTCAGCCCTAGGAGAGTGTTAGGGTAAAGGATCGGGTTAGCATCAGGCCTAGGATAGTGTTAGGGTTAGGGTTAGGGTTAGCATCAGCCCTAGGATAGTGTTAGGGTTAGGGTTAGCCTCAGGCCTAGGATAGTGTTAGGGTTAGGGTTAGCATCAGCCCTAGGATAGTGTTAGGGTTAGGGTTAGGGTAAGCATCAGCCCTAGGATAGTGTTAGGATTATGGTTAGGTTTAGCATCAGTCCTAGGATAGTGTTAGGGTAAGTGTTAGGGTTAGCATCAGGCCTAGGATAGTGTTAGGGTTACGGTTAGAATCAGCCCTAGGATAGTGTTAGGGTTACGGTTAGGGTTAGCATCAGCCCTAGGATAGTGTTAGGTTTAGGGTTAGGGATATCATCAGGCCTAGGATATTGGTAGGGTTAGGGTTAGCATCAGCCCTAGGATAGTGTTAGAGTTAGGGTTAGGGTTAGCATCAGCCCTAGGATAGTGTTAGGGTTAGGGTTAGGGTTAGCATCAGCCCTAGGATAGTGTTAGGGTTAGGCTTAGGGTTAGCATCACCCCTAGGATATTATTAGGGTTAGGGTTAGCATCAGCCCTAGGATAGTGTTAGGGTTAGGGTTAGGGGTAGCACCAGGCCTAGGATAGTGTTAGTGTTAGGGTTAGCATCAGCCTTAGGATAGTGTTAGGGTTAGGGTTAGGGTTAGCATCAGCCCTAGGATAGTGTTAGAGTTAGGGTTAACATAAACCCTAGGATAGTGTTAGGGTTAGGGTTAGGGTTATCATCAGGCCTAGGATAGTGTTAGGGTTAGGGTTAGGGTTAGCATCAGTTCAAGGATAGTGTTAGGGTTAGCGTTAGGGTTAGCATCAGCCCTAGGATAGTGTTAGGGTTAGGGTTAGCATCAGCCCTAGGATAGTGTTAGGATTAGGGTTAGGCTTAGCATCAGCCCTAGGATAGTGTTAGGGATAGGGTTAGGGTTAGCATCAGACCTAGGAGAGTGTTAGGGTTAGGGTTAGCATCAGCCCTAGGATAGTGTTAGGGTTAGGGTTTGGGTTAGCATCAGCCCTAGGATAGTGTTAGGGTTAGGGTTAGCATCAACCCTAGGATAGTGTTAGGGTTAGGGTTAGGGTTAGCATCAGCCCTAGGATAGTGTTAGGGATAGGGTTAGCCTCAGCCCTAGGAGAGTTTTAGGGTTAGAGATAGGGTTAGCATCAGGCCTAGGATAGTGTTAGGGTTAGGGTTAGGGTTAGCATCAGCCCTAGGATAGTGTTAGGGTTAGGGTTAGGGTTAGCATCAGGCCTAGGATAGTGTTAGGGTTAGGGTTAACATCAGCCCTAGGATAGTGTTAGTGTTAGGGTTAGGGTTAGCATCAGCCCTAGGATAGTGTTAGGGTTAGGGTTAGCATCAGCCCTAGGATAGTGTTAGGATTAGGGTTAGGGTTAGCATCAGCCCTAGGATAGTGTTAGGGTTAGGGTTAGCATCAGCCCTAGGATAGTGTTTGGGTTAGGGTTAGGGTTAGCATTCGCCCTAGGATAGTGTTAGGGTTAGGGTTAGCCTCAGCCCTAGGAGAGTGTTAGGGTAAAGGATCGGGTTAGCATCAGGCCTAGGATAGTGTTAGGGTTAGGGTTAGGGTTAGCATCAGCCCTAGGATAGTGTTAGGGTTAGGGTTAGCCTCAGGCCTAGGATAGTGTTAGGGTTAGGGTTAGCATCAGCCCTAGGATAGTGTTAGGGTTAGGGTTAGGGTAAGCATCAGCCCTAGGATAGTGTTAGGATTATGGTTAGGTTTAGCATCAGTCCTAGGATAGTGTTAGGGTAAGTGTTAAGGTTAGCATCAGGCCTAGGATAGTGTTAGGGTTACGGTTAGAATCAGCCCTAGGATAGTGTTAGGGTTACGGTTAGGGTTAGCATCAGCCCTAGGATAGTGTTAGGTTTAGGGTTAGGGATATCATCAGGCCTAGGATATTGGTAGGGTTAGGGTTAGCATCAGCCCTAGGATAGTGTTAGAGTTAGGGTTAGGGTTAGCATCAGCCCTAGGATAGTGTTAGGGTTAGGGTTAGGGTTAGCATCAGCCCTAGGATAGTGTTAGGGTTAGGCTTAGGGTTAGCATCACCCCTAGGATATTATTAGGGTTAGGGTTAGCATCAGCCCTAGGATAGTGTTAGGGTTAGGGTTAGGGGTAGCACCAGGCCTAGGATAGTGTTAGTGTTAGGGTTAGCATCAGCCTTAGGATAGTGTTAGGGTTAGGGTTAGGGTTAGCATCAGCCGTAGGATAGTGTTAGGGTTAGGGTTTGCCTCAGCCCTAAGATAGTGTTAGAGTTAGGGTTAGGGTTAGCATCAGCACTAGGATACTGTTAGGGTTAGGGTTAGCATCAGCCCTAGGATAGTGTTAGGGTTAGGGTTAGGGTTAGCATCCGCCCTAGGATAGTGTTAGGGTTAGGCTTAGGGTTAGCATCAACCCTAGGATATTATTAGGGTTAGGGTTAGCATCAGCCCTAGGATAGTGTTAGGGTTAGGGTTAGGGGTAGCACCAGGCCTAGGATAGTGTTAGTGTTAGGGTTAGCATCAGCCCTAGGATAGTGTTAGGGTTAGGCTTAGGGTTAGCATCAACCCTAGGATATTATTAGGGTTAGGGTTAGCATCAGCCCTAGGATAGTGTTAGGGTTAGGGTTAGGGGTAGCACCAGGCCTAGGATAGTGTTAGTGTTAGGGTTAGCATCAGCCTTAGGATAGTGTTAGGGTTAGGGTTAGGGTTAGCATCAGCCGTAGGATAGTGTTAGGGTTAGGGTTTGCCTCAGCCCTAAGATACTGTTAGAGTTAGGGTTAGGGTTAGCATCAGCACTAGGATAGTGTTAGGGTTAGGGTTAGCATCAGCCCTAGGATAGTCTTAGGGTTAGGGTTAGGGTTAGCATCCGCCCTAGGATAGTGTTATGGTTAGGGTTAGGGTTAGCATCAGCCCTAGGATAGTGTTAGAGTTAGGGTTAACATAAACACTTGGATAGTGTTAGGGTTAGGGTTAGGGTTATCATCAGGCCTAGGATAGTGTTAGGGTTATGGTTAGGTTTAGCATCAGTCCTAGGATAGTGTTAGGGTAAGTGTTAGGGTTAGCATCAGGCCTAGGATAGTGTTAGGGTTACGGTTAGAATCAGCCCTAGGATAGTGTTAGGGTTAGGGTTAGGGTTAGCATCAGCCCTAGGATAGTGTTAGGTTTATGGTTAGGGATATCATCAGGCCTAGGATATTGTTAGGGTTAGGGTTAGCATCAGCCCTAGGATAGTGTTAGAGTTAGGGTTAGGGTTAGCATCAGCCCTAGGATAGTGTTAGGGTTAGGGTTAGGGTTAGCATCAGCCCTAGGATAGTGTTAGGGTTAGGCTTAGGGTTAGCATCAACCCTAGGATATTATTAGGGTTAGGGTTAGCATCAGCCCTAGGATAGTGTTAGGGTTAGGGTTAGGGTTAGCACCAGGCCTAGGATAGTGTTAGTGTTAGGGTTAGCATCAGCCTTAGGATAGTGTTAGGGTTAGGATTAGGGTTAGCATCAGCCGTACGATAGTGTTAGGGTTAGGGTTAGCATCAGCCCTAGGATAGTGTTAGAGTTAGGGTTAGGGTTAGCATCAGCCCTAGGATAGTGTTAGGCTTAGGGTTAGGGTTGCATCAGCCCTAGGATAGTGTTAGCGTTAGGGTTAGCATCAGCCCTAGGATAGCGTTAGGGTTAGGTTTAGGGTTAGCATCAGCCCTAGGATAGTGTTAGGGTTAGGGTTAGGGTTAGCATCAGCCCTAGGATAGTGTTAGGGTTAGGGTTAGCATCAGCCCTAGGATAGTGTTAGGGTTAGGGTTATGGTTAGCATCAGCCCTAGGATAGTGTTAGGGTTAGGGTTAGCATCAACCCTAGGATAGTGTTAGGGTTAGGGTTAGGGTTAGCATCAGCCCTAGGATAGTGTTAGTGTTAGGGTTAACCTCAGCCTTAGGAGAGTGTTAGGGTTAGGGATAGGGTTAGCATCAGGCCTAGGATAGTGTTAGGGTTAGGGTTAGGGTTAGCATCAGCCCTAGGATAGTGTTAGGGTTAGGGTTAGCATCAGGCCTAGGATAGTGTTAGGGTTAGGGTGAGCATCAGCCCTAGGAGAGTTTTACGGTTAGGGTTAGGGTTAGCATCAGCCCTAGGATAGTGTTAGGGTTAGGGTTAGCATCAGCCCTAGGATAGTGTTAGGGTTAGGGTTAGGGTTAGCATCAGCCCAGGGATAGTGTTAGGTTTAGGGTTAGCATCAGACCTAGGATAGTGTTAGGGTTAGGGTTAGCATCAGGCCTAGGATAGTGTTAGGGTTAGGGTTAGCATCAGCCCTAGGAGAGTGTTAGGGTTAGGGTTAGGGTTAGCATCAGCCCTAGGATAGTGTTAGCGTTAGGGTTAACATCAGCCCTAGGAGAGTGTTAAGGTTAGGGTTAGGGTTAGCATCAGCCCTAGGATAGTGTTAGGTTTAGGGTTAGCATCAGACCCAGGATAGTGTTAGGGTTAGGGTTAGGGTTAGCATCAGCCCTAGGATAGTGTAAGTGTTAGGGTTAGGGTTAGCATCAGGCCTAGGAGAGTGTTAGGGTTAGGGTTAGCATCAGCCCTAGGATAGTGTTAGGGTTAGGGTTAGGGTTAGCATCAGCCCTAGGATAGTGTTAGGGTTAGGGTTACCATGAGCCCTAGGATAGTGTTAGGGTTAGGGTTAGGGTTAGCACCAGGCCCAGGATAGTGTTAGTGTTAGGGTTAGCATCAGCCTTAGGATAGTGTTAGGGTTAGGGTTAGGGTTAGCATCAGCCGTAGGATAGTGTTTGGGTTAGGGTAAGCCTCAGCCCTAAGATAGTGTTAGAGTTAGGGTTAGGGTTAGCATCAGCCCTAGGATAGTGTTAGGGTTAGGGTTAGTGTTAGCATCAGCCCTAGGATAGTGTTAGTGTTAGGGTTAGCATCAGCCCTAGGATAGTGTTAGGGTTAAGGTTAACCTAAACCCTAGGATAGTGTTAGGGTTAGGGTTAGGGTTATCATCAGGCCTAGGATATTGTTAGGGTTAGGGTTAGCATCAGCTCTAGGATAGTGTTAGGGTTAGGGTTAGGGTTAGCATCAGCCCTAGGATAGTGTTAGGGTTAGGGTTAGGGTTAGCATCAGCCCTAGGATAGTGTTAGGGTTAGGGTTAGCAGCAGCCCTAGGATAGTGTTAGGGTTAGGGTTAGGGTTAGCATCAGCCCTAGGATAGTGTTAGGGTTAGGGTTAGGGTTAGGGTTAGCATCAGCCCTAGGATAGTGTTAGGTTTAGGGTTAGCATCAGCCCTAGGATAGTGTTAGGGTTAGGGTTAGGATTAGCATCAGCCCTAGGATAGTGTTAGGGTTAGGGTTAGCATCAACCCTAGGATAGTGTTAGGGTTAGGCTTAGGGTTAGCATCAGCCCTAGGATATTGTTAGGGTTAGGGTTAACATCAGCCCTAGGATAGTGTTAGGGTTAGGGTTATGGTTAGCATCAGCTCAAGGATAGTGTTAGGTTTAGGGTTAGCATCAGACCTAGGATAGTGTTAGGGTTAGGGTTAGGGTAAGCAGCAGCCCTAGGATACTGTAAGTGTTAGGGTTAGGGTTAGCCTCACGCCTAGGATAGTGTTAGGGTTAGGGTTAGCATCAGCCCTAGGATAGTGTTAGTGTTAGGGTTAGGGTTAGCATCAGCCCTAGGATAGTGTTAGGGTTATGGTTAAGTTTAGCATCAGTCCTAGGATAGTGTTAGGGTAAGTGTTAGGGTTAGCATCAGGCCTAGGATAGTGTTAGGGTTACGGTTAGCATCAGCCCTAGGATAGTGTTAGGGTTAGGGTTAGGGTTAGCATCAGCCCTAGGATAGTGTTAGGTTTAGGGTTAGGGATATCATCAGGCCTAGGATATTGTTAGGGTTAGGGTTAGCATCAGCCCTAGGATAGTGTTAGAGTTAGGGTTAGGGTTAGCATCAGCCCTAGGATAGTGTCAGGGTTAGGGTTAGGGTTAGCATCAGCCCTAGGATAGTGTTAGGGTTAGGCTTAGGGTTAGCATCAACCCTAGGATATTATTAGGGTTAGGGTTAGCATCAGCCCTAGGATAGTGTTAGGGTTAGGGTTAGGGTTAGCACCAGGCCTAGGATAGTGTTAGTGTTAGGGTTAGCATCAGCCTTAGGATAGTGTTAGGGTTAGGGTTAGGGTTAGCATCAGCCGTAGGATAGTGTTAGGGTTAGGGTTAGCCTCAGCCCTAGGATAGTGTTAGAGTTAGGGTTAGGGTTAGCATCAGCCCTAGGATAGTGTTAGGGTTAGGGTAAGGGTTAGCATCAGCCCTAGGATAGCATTAGGATTAGGGTTAGGGTTAGGGTTAGCGTTAGCATCAGCTCTAGGATAGTGTTAGGGTTAGGGTTAGGGTTAGCATCAGCCCTAGTATAGTGTTAGGGTTAGGGTTAGGGTTAGCATCAGCCCTAGGATAGTGTTAGGGTTAGGGTTAGCATCAGCCCTAGGATAGTGTTAGGGTTAGGGTTAGGGTTAGCATCAGCCCTAGGATAGTGTTAGGGTTAGGGTTAGCATCAGCCCTAGGATAGTGTTAGGGTTAGGGTTAGGGTTAGCATCAGCCCTAGGATAGTGTTAGGGTTAGGGTTAGCATCAGCCCTAGGATAGTGTTAGGGTTAGGGTTATGGTTAGCATCAGCCCTAGGATAGGGTTAGGGTTAGGGTTAGCATCAACCCTAGGATAGTGTTAGGGTTAGGGTTAGGGTTAGCATCAGCCCTAGGATAGTGTTAGTGTTAGGGTTAACCTCAGCCCTAGGAGAGTGTTAGGGTTAGGGATAGGGTTAGCATCAGGCCTAGGATAGTGTTAGGGTTAGGGTTAGGGTTAGCATCAGCCCTAGGATAGTGTTAGGGTTAGGGTTAGCATCAGGCCTAGGATAGTGTTAGGGTTAGGGTTAGCATCAGCCCTAGGAGAGTGTTAGGGTTAGGGTTAGGGTTAGCATCAGCCCTAGGATAGTGTTAGGGTTAGGATTAACATCAGCCCTAGGATAGTGATAGGGTTAGGGTTAGGGTTAGCATCAGCCCTAGGATAGTGTTAGGTTTAGGGTTAGCATCAGACCTAGGATAGTGTTAGGGTTAGGGTTAGCATCAGGCCTAGGATAGTGTTAGGGTTAGGGTTAGCATCAGCCCTAGGAGAGTGTTAGGGTTAGGGTTAGGGTTAGCATCAGCCCTAGGATAGTGTTAGGGTTAGGGTTAACATCAGCCCTAGGAGAGTGTTAAGGTTAGGGTTAGGGTTAGCATCAGCCCTAGGATAGTGTTAGGTTTAGGGTTATCATCAGACCTAGGATAGTGTTAGGGTTAGGGTTAGGGTTAGCATCAGCCCTAGGATAGTGTAAGTGTTAGGGTTAGGGTTAGCATCAGGCCTAGGAGAGTGTTAGGGTTAGGGTTAGCATCAGCCCTAGGATAGTGTTAGGGTTAGGGTTAGGGTTAGCATCAGCCCTAGGATAGTGTTAGGGTTAGGGTTATGGTTAGCATCAGCCCTACGATAGTATTAGGGTTAGGGTTACCATCAGCCCTAGGATAGTGTTAGGGTTAGGGTTAGGGTTAGCACCAGGCCCAGGATAGTGTTAGTGTTAGGGTTAGCATCAGCCTTAGGATAGTGTTAGGGTTAGGGTTAGGGTTAGCATCAGCCGTAGGATAGTGTTTGGGTTAGGGTTAGCCTCAGCCCTAAGATAGTGTTAGAGTTAGGGTTAGGGTTAGCATCAGCCCTAGGATAGTGTTAGGGTTAGGGTTAGTGTTAGCATCAGCCCTAGGATAGTGTTAGTGTTAGGGTTAGCATCAGCCCTAGGATAGTGTTAGGGTTAGGGTTAACCTAAACCCTAGGATAGTGTTAGGGTTAGGGTTAGGGTTATCATCAGGCCTAGGATATTGTTAGGGTTAGGGTTAGCATCAGCTCTAGGATAGTGTTAGGGTTAGGGTTAGGGTTAGCATCAGCCCTAGGATAGTATTAGGGTTAGGGTTAGGGTTAGCATCAGCCCTAGGATAGTGTTATGGTTAGGGTTAGCATCAGCCCTAGGATAGTGTTAGGGTTAGGGTTAGGGTTAGCATCAGCCCTAGGATAGTGTTAGGGTTAGGGTTAGCATCAGCCCTAGGATAGTGTTAGGGTTAGGGTTAGGGTTAGGGTTAGCATCAGCCCTAGGATAGTGTTAGGTTTAGGGTTAGCATCAGCCCTAGGATAGTGTTAGGGTTAGGGTTAGGATTAGCATCAGCCCTAGGATAGTGTTAGGGTTAGGGTTAGCATCAACCCTAGGATAGTGTTAGAGTTAGGGTTAGGGTTAGCATCAGCCCTAGGATAGTGTTCGGGTTAGGGTTAGCATCAGGCCTAGGACAGTGTTATGGTTAGGGTTAGCATCAGCCCTAGGAGAGTGTTAGGGTTAGGGTTAGGGTTAGCATCAGCCCTAGGATATTGTTAGGGTTAGGGTTAACATCAGCCCTAGGATAGTGTTAGGGTTAGGGTTATGGTTAGCATCAGCTCTAGGATAGTGTTAGGTTTAGGGTTAGCATCAGACCTAGGATAGTGTTAGGGTTAGGGTTAGGGTAAGCAGCAGCCCTAGGATACTGTAAGTGTTAGGGTTAGGGTTAGCATCAGGCCTAGGATAGTGTTAGGGTTAGGGTTAGAATCAGCCCTAGGATAGTGTTAGGGTTAGGGTTAGGGTTAGCATCAGCCCTAGGATAGTAATAGGGTTAGGGTTAGCATCAGCCCTAGGATAGTGTTAGGGTTAGGGTTAGGGTTGGCACCAGGCCTAGGATAGTGTTAGGGTTAAGGTTAGGGTTAACACCAGGCCTAGGATAGTGTTAGTGTTAGTGTTAGCATCAGCCCTATGATAGTATTAGGGTTAGGGTTAGGGTTAGGGTTAGTTTTAGCATCAGCTCTAGGATAGTGTTAGGGTTAGGGTTAGGGTTAGCATCAGCCCTACGATAGTGTTTGGATTAGGGTTAGGGTTAGCATCAGGCCTAGGACAGTGTTAGGGTTAGGGTTAGCATCAGCCCTAGGATAGTGTTAGGGTTAGGGTTAGGGTTAGCATCAGCCCTAGGATAGTGTTAGGGTTAGGGTTAGCATCAACCCTAGGATAGTGTTTGGGTTACGGTCAGGGTTAGCATCAGCCCTAGGATAGTGTTAGGGTTAGGGTTAGCCTCAGCCCTAGGATAGTGTTAGGGTTATGGTTAGGTTTAGCATCAGCCCTAGGATAGTGTTAGGGTAAGTGTTAGGGTTAGGATCAGGCCTAGGATAGTGTTAGGGTTAGGGTTAGGGTTAGCATCAGCCCTAGGATAGTGTTAGGTTTAGGGTTAGGGATATCATCAGGCCTAGGATATTGTTAGGCTTAGGGTTATCATCAGACCTAGGATAGTGTTAGAGTTAGGGTTAGGGTTAGCATCAGCCCTAGGATAGTGTTAGGGTTAGGGTTAGGGTTAGCATCAGCCCTAGGATAGTGTTAGGGTTAGGGTTAGGGTTAGCATCAGCCCTAGGATATTATTAGGTTTAGGGTTAGCATCAGCCCTAGGATAGTGTTAGGGTTAAGGTTAGGGTTAACACCAGGCATAGGATAGTGTTAGTGTTAGGGTTAGCATCAGCCTTAGGATAGCGTTAGGGTTAGGGTTAGGGTTAGCATCAGCCGTAGGATAGTGTTAGGGTTAGGGTTAGCCTCAGCCATAGGATAGTGTTAGAGTTAGGGTTAGGGTTAGCATCAGCCCTAGGATAGTGTTAGGGTTAGGGTTAGGGTTAGCATCAGCCCTAGGATAGTGTTAGTGTTATGGTTAGCATCAGCCCTAGGATAGTGTTAGGGTTAGCGTTAGGGTTAGCATGAGCCCTAGGATAGTATTAGGGTTAGGGTTAAGGTTAGGGTTAGCGTTAGCATCAGCTCTAGGATAGTGTTAGGGTTAGGGCTAGGGTTAGCATCAACCCTAGGATAGTGTTAGGGTTAGGGTTAGGGTTAGCATCAGCCTTAGGATAGTGTTAGGGTTAGGGTTAGCATCAGCCCTAGGATAGTGTTAGGGTTAGGGTTAGGGTTAGCATCAGCCCTAGGATAGTGTTAGGGTTAGGGTTAGCATCAGCCTTAGGATAGTGTTAGGGTTAGGTTTAGGGTTAGCATCAGCCCTAGGAAAGTGTTAGGGTTAGGGTTAGCATCAGCCATAGGATAGTGTTAGGGTTAGGGTTAGGGTTAGCATCAGCCCTAGGATAGTGTTAGGGTTAGGGTTAGCATCAGCCCTAGGATAGTGTTAGGGTTAGGGTTAGGGTTAGCATCAGCCCTAGGATAGTGTTAGGGTTAGGGTTAGCATCAACCCTAGGATAGTGTTAGGGTTAGGGTTAGGGTTAGCATCAGCCCTAGGATAGTGTTAGGGTTAGGGTTAGCCTCAGCCCTAGGAGAGTGTTAGGGTTAGGGATAGGGTTAGCATCAGGCCTAGGATAGTGTTAGGGTTAGGGTTAGGGTTATCACCAGGCCTAGGTTAGTGTTAGTGTTAGGGTTAGCATCAGCTCTAGGATAGTGTTAGGTTTAGGGTTAGCATCAGACCTAGGATAGTGTTAGGGTTAGGGTTAGGGTAAGCATCAGCCCTAGGATAGTGTAAGTGTTAGGGTTAGGGTTAGCATGAGGCCTAGGATAGTGTTAGGGTTAGGCTTAGCATGAGCCCTAGGATAGTGTTAGGGTTCGGGTTAGGGTTAGCATCAGCCCTAGGATAGTATTAGGGTTAGGGTTAGCATCAGCCCTAGGATAGTGTTAGGGTTAGGGTTAGGGTTAACACCAGGCCTAGGATAGTGTTAGTGTTAGGGTTAGCATCAGCCTTAGGATAGTGTTAGGGTTAGGGTTAGGGTTAGCATCAGTCCAAGGATAGTGTTAGGGTTAGGGTTAGCCTCAGGCCTAGGATAGTGTTAGGGTTAGGGTTAGCATCAGCCCTAGGATAGTGTTAGGGTTATGGTTAGGGTTAGCATCAGCCCTAGGATAGTGTTAGGGTTATGGTTAGGTATAGCATCAGTCCTAGGAAAGTGTTAGGGTAAGTGTTATTGTTAGCATCAAGCCTAGGATAGTGTTAGGGTTACGGTTAGAATCAGCCCTAGGATAGTGTTAGGGTTAGGGTTAGGGTTAGAATCAGCCCTAGGATAGTGTTAGGTTTAGGGTTAGCATCAGACCTAGGATAGTGTTAGGGTTAGGGTTAGGGTAAGCATCAGCCCTAGGATAGTGTAAGTGTTAGGGTTAGGGTTAGCATGAGGCCAAGGATAGTGTTAGGGTTAGGGTTAGGGGTAGCACCAGGCCTAGGATAGTGTTAGTGTTAGGGTTAGCATCAGCCTTAGGATAGTGTTAGGGTTAGGGTTAGGGTTAGCATCAGCCGTAGGATAGTGTTAGGGTTAGGGTTTGCCTCAGCCCTAAAATACTGTTAGAGTTAGGGTTAGGGTTAGCATCAGCACTAGGATAGTGTTAGGGTTAGGGTTAGCATCAGCCCTAGGATAGTGTTAGGATTAGGGTTAGGGTTAGCATCCGCCCTAGGATAGTGTTATGGTTAGGGTTAGGGTTAGCATCAGCCCTAGGATAGTGTTAGAGTTAGGGTTAACATAAACCCTAGGATAGTGTTAGGGTTAGGGTTAGGGTTATCATCAGGCCTAGGATAGTGTTAGGGTTAGGGTTAGGGTTAGCATCAGTTCAAGGATAGTGTTAGGGTTAGCGTTAGGGTTAGCATCAGCCCTAGGATAGTGTTAGGGTTAGGGTTAGCATCAGCCCTAGGATAGTGTTAGGATTAGGGTTAGGCTTAGCATCAGCCCTAGGATAGTGTTAGGGATAGGGTTAGGGTTAGCATCAGACCTAGGAGAGTGTTAGGGTTAGGGTTAGCATCAGCCCTAGGATAGTGTTAGGGTTAGGGTTTGGGTTAGCATCAGCCCTAGGATAGTGTTAGGGTTAGGGTTAGCATCAACCCTAGGATAGTGTTAGGGTTAGGGTTAGGGTTAGCATCAGCCCTAGGATAGTGTTAGGGATAGGGTTAGCCTCAGCCCTAGGAGAGTTTTAGGGTTAGAGATAGGGTTAGCATCAGGCCTAGGATAGTGTTAGGGTTAGGGTTAGGGTTAGCATCAGCCCTAGGATAGTGTTAGGGTTAGGGTTAGGGTTAGCATCAGGCCTAGGATAGTGTTAGGGTTAGGGTTAACATCAGCCCTAGGATAGTGTTAGTGTTAGGGTTAGGGTTAGCATCAGCCCTAGGATAGTGTTAGGGTTAGGGTTAGCATCAGCCCTAGGATAGTGTTAGGATTAGGGTTAGGGTTAGCATCAGCCCTAGGATAGTGTTAGGGTTAGGGTTAGCATCAGCCCTAGGATAGTGTTTGGGTTAGGGTTAGGGTTAGCATTCGCCCTAGGATAGTGTTAGGGTTAGGGTTAGCCTCAGCCCTAGGAGAGTGTTAGGGTAAAGGATCGGGTTAGCATCAGGCCTAGGATAGTGTTAGGGTTAGGGTTAGGGTTAGCATCAGCCCTAGGATAGTGTTAGGGTTAGGGTTAGCCTCAGGCCTAGGATAGTGTTAGGGTTAGGGTTAGCATCAGCCCTAGGATAGTGTTAGGGTTAGGGTTAGGGTAAGCATCAGCCCTAGGATAGTGTTAGGATTATGGTTAGGTTTAGCATCAGTCCTAGGATAGTGTTAGGGTAAGTGTTAGGGTTAGCATCAGGCCTAGGATAGTGTTAGGGTTACGGTTAGAATCAGCCCTAGGATAGTGTTAGGGTTACGGTTAGGGTTAGCATCAGCCCTAGGATAGTGTTAGGTTTAGGGTTAGGGATATCATCAGGCCTAGGATATTGGTAGGGTTAGGGTTAGCATCAGCCCTAGGATAGTGTTAGAGTTAGGGTTAGGGTTAGCATCAGCCCTAGGATAGTGTTAGGGTTAGGGTTAGGGTTAGCATCAGCCCTAGGATAGTGTTAGGGTTAGGCTTAGGGTTAGCATCACCCCTAGGATATTATTAGGGTTAGGGTTAGCATCAGCCCTAGGATAGTGTTAGGGTTAGGGTTAGGGGTAGCACCAGGCCTAGGATAGTGTTAGTGTTAGGGTTAGCATCAGCCTTAGGATAGTGTTAGGGTTAGGGTTAGGGTTAGCATCAGCCGTAGGATAGTGTTAGGGTTAGGGTTTGCCTCAGCCCTAAGATAGTGTTAGAGTTAGGGTTAGGGTTAGCATCAGCACTAGGATACTGTTAGGGTTAGGGTTAGCATCAGCCCTAGGATAGTGTTAGGGTTAGGGTTAGGGTTAGCATCCGCCCTAGGATAGTGTTAGGGTTAGGCTTAGGGTTAGCATCAACCCTAGGATATTATTAGGGTTAGGGTTAGCATCAGCCCTAGGATAGTGTTAGGGTTAGGGTTAGGGGTAGCACCAGGCCTAGGATAGTGTTAGTGTTAGGGTTAGCATCAGCCCTAGGATAGTGTTAGGGTTAGGCTTAGGGTTGGCATCAACCCTAGGATATTATTAGGGTTAGGGTTAGCATCAGCCCTAGGATAGTGTTAGGGTTAGGGTTAGGGGTAGCACCAGGCCTAGGATAGTGTTAGTGTTAGGGTTAGCATCAGCCTTAGGATAGTGTTAGGGTTAGGGTTAGGGTTAGCATCAGCCGTAGGATAGTGTTAGGGTTAGGGTTTGCCTCAGCCCTAAGATACTGTTAGAGTTAGGGTTAGGGTTAGCATCAGCACTAGGATAGTGTTAGGGTTAGGGTTAGCATCAGCCCTAGGATAGTCTTAGGGTTAGGGTTAGGGTTAGCATCCGCCCTAGGATAGTGTTATGGTTAGGGTTAGGGTTAGCATCAGCCCTAGGATAGTGTTAGAGTTAGGGTTAACATAAACACTTGGATAGTGTTAGGGTTAGGGTTAGGGTTATCATCAGGCCTAGGATAGTGTTAGGGTTAGGGTTAGGGTTAGCATCAGTTCAAGGATAGTGTTAGGGTTAGCGTTAGGGTTAGCATCAGCCCTAGGATAGTGTTAGGGTTAGGGTTAGCATCAGCCCTAGGATAGTGTTAGGATTAGGGTTAGGGTTAGCATCAGCCCTATGATAGTGTTAGGGTTAGGGTTAGGGTTAGCATCAGACCTAGGAGAGTGTTAGGGTTAGGGTTAGCATCAGCCCTAGGATAGTGTTAGGGTTAGGGTTAGGGTTAGCATCAGCCCTAGGATAGTGTTAGGGTTAGGGTTAGCATCAACCCTAGGATAGTGTTAGGGTTAGGGTTAGGGTTAGCATCAGCCCTAGGATAGTGTTAGGGATAGGGTTAGCCTCAGCCCTAGGAGAGTTTAAGGGTTAGAGATAGGGTTAGCATCAGGCCTAGGATAGTGTTAGGGTTAGTGTTAGGGTTAGCATCAGCCCTAGGATAGTGTTAGGGTTAGGGTTAGCATCAGGCCTAGGATAGTGTTAGGGTTAGGATTAGCATCAGCCCTAGGAGAGTGTTAGGGTTAGGGTTAGGGTTAGCATCAGCCCTAGGATAGTGTTAGGGTTAGGGTTAACTTCAGCCCTAGGATAGTGTTAGGGTTAGGGTTAGGGTTAGCATCAGCCCTAGGATAGTGTTAGGGTTAGGGTTAGGGTTAGCATCAGCCCTAGGATAGTGTTAGGGTTAGGGTTAGGGTTAGCATCAGCCCTAGGATATTATTAGGGTTAGGGTTAGCATCAGCCCTAGGATAGTGTTAGGGTTAGGGTTAGGGTTACAACCAGGCCTAGGATAGTGTTAGTGTTAGGGTTAGCATCAGCCTTAGGATAGTGTTAGGGTTAGCGTTGTGGTTAGCATCAGCCGTAGGATAGTGTTAGGGTTAGGGTTAACATCAGCCCTAGGATAGTGTTAGTGTTAGGGTTAGGGTTAGCATCAGCCCTAGGATAGTGTTAGGGTTAGGGTTAGCATCAGCCCTAGGATAGTGTTAGGATTAGGGTTAGGGTTAGCATCAGCCCTAGGATAGTGTTAGGGTTAGGGTTAGCATCAGGCCTAGGATAGTGTTTGGGTTAGGGTTAGGGTTAGCATTCGCCCTAGGATAGTGTTAGGGTTAGGGTTAGCCTCAGCCCTAGGAGAGTGTTAGGGTAAGGGATCGGGTTAGCATCAGGCCTAGGATAGTGTTAGGGTTAGGGTTAGGGTTAGCATCAGCCCTAGGATAGTGTTAGGGTTAGGGTTAGCCTCAGGCCTAGGATAGTGTTAGGGTTAGGGTTAGCATCAGCCCTAGGATAGTGTTAGGGTTAGGGTTAGGGTAAGCATCAGCCCTAGGATAGTGTTAGGATTATGGTTAGGTTTAGCATCAGTCCTAGGATAGTGTTAGGGTAAGTGTTAGGGTTAGCATCAGGCCTAGGATAGTGTTAGGGTTACGGTTAGAATCAGCCCTAGGATAGTGTTAGGGTTAGGGTTAGGGTTAGCATCAGCCCTAGGATAGTGTTAGGTTTAGGGTTAGGGATATCATCAGGCCTAGGATATTGGTAGGGTTAGGGTTAGCATCAGCCCTAGGATAGTGTTAGAGTTAGGGTTAGGGTTAGCATCAGCCCTAGGATAGTGTTAGGGTTAGGGTTAGGGTTAGCATCAGCCCTAGGATAGTGTTAGGGTTAGGCTTAGGGTTAGCATCACCCCTAGGATATTATTAGGGTTAGGGTTAGCATCAGCCCTAGGATAGTGTTAGGGTTAGGGTTAGGGGTAGCACCAGGCCTAGGATAGTGTTAGTGTTAGGGTTAGCATCAGGCTTAGGATAGTGTTAGGGTTAGGGTTAGGGTTAGCATCAGCCCTAGGATAGTGTTAGGGTTAGGGTTAGGGTTAGCATCAGCACTAGGATACTGTTAGGGTTAGGGTTAGCATCAGCAATAGGATAGTGTTAGGGTTAGGGTTAGGGTTAGCATCCGCCCTAGGATAGTGTTAGGGTTAGGCTTAGGGTTAGCATCAACCCTAGGATATTATTAGGGTTAGGGTTAGCATCAGCCCTAGGATAGTGTTAGGGTTAGGGTTAGGGGTAGCACCAGGCCTAGGATAGTGTTAGTGTTAGGGTTAGCATCAGCCCTAGGATAGTGTTAGGGTTAGGCTTAGGGTTAGCATCAACCCTAGGATATTATTAGGGTTAGGGTTAGCATCAGCCCTAGGATAGTGTTAGGGTTAGGTTTAGGGGTAGCACCAGGCCTAGGATAGTGTTAGTGTTAGGGTTAGCATCAGCCTTAGGATAGTGTTAGGGTTAGGGTTAGGGTTAGCGTCAGCCGTAGGATAGTGTTAGGGTTAGGGTTTGCCTCAGCCCTAAGATACTGTTAGAGTTAGGGTTAGGGTTAGCATCAGCACTAGGATAGTGTTAGGGTTAGGGTTAGCATCAGCCCTAGGATAGTCTTAGGGTTAGGGTTAGGGTTAGCATCCGCCCTAGGATAGTGTTATGGTTAGGGTTAGGGTTAGCATCAGCCCTAGGATAGTGTTAGAGTTAGGGTTAACATAAACACTAGGATAGTGTTAGGGTTAGGGTTAGGGTTATCATCAGGCCTAGGATAGTGTTAGGGTTAGGGTTAGGGTTAGCATCAGTTCAAGGATAGTGTTAGGGTTAGCGTTAGGGTTAGCATCAGCCCTAGGATAGTGTTAGGGTTAGGGTTAGCATCAGCCCTAGGATAGTGTTAGGATTAGGGTTAGGGTTAGCATCAGCCCTAGGATAGTGTTAGGGTTAGGGTTAGGGTTAGCATCAGACCTAGGAGAGTGTTAGGGTTAGGGTTAGCATCAGCCCTAGGATAGTGTTAGGGTTAGGGTTAGGGTTAGCATCAGCCCTAGGATAGTGTTAGGGTTAGGGTTAGCATCAACCCTAGGATAGTGTTAGGGTTAGGGTTAGGGTTAGCATCAGCCCTAGGATAGTGTTAGGGATAGGGTTAGCCTCAGCCCTAGGAGAGTTTTAGGGTTAGAGATAGGGTTAGCATCAGGCCTAGGATAGTGTTAGGGTTAGTGTTAGGGTTAGCATCAGCCCTAGGATAGTGTTAGGGTTAGGGTTAGCATCAGGCCTAGGATAGTGTTAGGGTTAGGGTTAGCATCAGCCCTAGGAGAGTGTTAGGGTTAGGGTTAGGGTTAGCATCAGCCCTAGGATAGTGTTAGGGTTAGGGTTAACATCAGCCCTAGGATAGTGTTAGGGTTAGGGTTAGGGTTAGCATCAGCCCTAGGATAGTGTTAGGGTTAGGGTTAGGGTTAGCATCAGCCCTAGGATAGTGTTAGGGTTAGGGTTAGGGTTAGCATCAGCCCTAGGATATTATTAGGGTTAGGGTTAGCATCAGCCCTAGGATAGTGTTAGGGTTAGGGTTAGGGTTACAACCAGGCCTAGGATAGTGTTAGTGTTAGGGTTAGCATCAGCCTTAGGATAGTGTTAGGGTTAGTGTTGTGGTTAGCATCAGCCGTAGGATAGTGTTAGGGTTAGGGTTAGTCTCAGCCGTAGGATAGTGTTAGGGTTAGGGTTAGGGTTAGCATCAGCCCTAGGATAGTGTTAGGGTTAGGGTAGGGTTAGCATCAGCCCTAGGATAGTGTTAGTTTTAGGGTTAGCATCAGCCCTAGGATAGTGTTAGGGGTAGGGTTACGGTTAGCATCAGCCCTAGGATAGTATTAGGGTTAGGGTTAGGGTTAGGGTTAGCGTTAGCATCAGCTCTAGGATAGTGTTAGGGTTAGGGTTAGGGTTAGCATCAGACCTAGGATAGTGTTAGGGTTAGGGTTAGGGTTAGCATCAGCCCTAAGATAGTGTTAGGGTTAGGGTTAGCATCAGCCCTAGGATAGTGTTAGGGTTAGGGTTAGGGTTAGCATCAGTCCTAGGATAGTGTTAGGGTTAGGGTTAGCATCAGCCCTAGGATAGTGTTAGGGTTAGGGTTAGGGTTAGAATGAGCCCTAGGATAGTGTTAGGGTTAGGGTTAGCATCCGCCCTAGGATAGTGTTAGGGTTAGGGTTAGGGTTAGCATCAGCCCTAGGATAGTGTTAGGGTTAGGGTTAGCATGACCCTAGGATAGTTTTAGGGTTAGGGTTAGGGTTAGCATCAGCCCTAGGATAGTGTTAGGGTTAGGGTTAGCATCAACCCTAGGATAGTGTTAGGGTTAGGGTTAGGGTTAGCATCAGCCCTAGGATAGTGTTAGGGTTAGGGTTGTCATCAGGCCTAGGACAGTGTTAGGGTTAGGGTTAGCAGCAGCCCTAGGAGAGTGTTAGGGTTAGGGTTAGGGTTAGCATCAGCCCTAGGATAGTGTTAGGGTTAGGGTTAACATCAGCCCTAGGATAGTGTTAGGGTTAGGGTTAGGGTTACCATCAGCCCTAGGATAGTGTTAGGTTTAGTGTTAGCATCAGACCTAGGATAGTGTTAGGGTTAGGGTTAGGGTTAGCATCAGCCCTAGGATAGTGTAAGTGTTAGGGTTAGGGTTAGCATCAGGCCTAGGATAATGTTAGTGTTCGGGTTATCATCAGCCCTAGGATAGTGTTAGGGTTAGGGTTAGGGTTAGCATCAGCCATAGGATAGTGTTAGGGTTAGGGTTAGGGTTAGCATCAGCCCTAGGATAGTATTAGGGTTAGGGTTAGCATCAGCCCTAGGATAGTGTTAGGGTTAGGGTTAGGGTTAGCACCAGGCCCAGGATAGTGTTAGTGTTAGGGTTAGCATCAGCCTTAGGATAGTGTTAGGGTTAGGGTTAGGGTTAGCATCAGAAGTAGGATAGTGTTTGGGTTAGGGTTAGCCTCAGCCCTAAGATAGTGTTAGAGTTAGGGTTAGGGTTAGCATCAGCACTAGGATAGTGTTAGGGTTAGAGTTAGCATCAGCCCTAGGATAGTGTTAGGGTTAGGGTTAGGGTTAGCATCCGCCCTAGGATAGTGTTAGGGTTAGGCTTAGGGTTAGCATCAACCCTAGGATATTATTAGGGTTAGGGTTAGCATCAGCCCTAGGATAGTGTTAGGGTTAGGCTTAGGGGTAGCACCAGGCCTAGGATAGTGTTAGTGTTAGGGTTAGCATCAGCCCTAGGATAGTGTTAGGGTTAGGCTTAGGGTTAGCATCAACCCTAGGATATTATTAGGGTTAGGGTTAGCATCAGAAGTAGGATAGTGTTTGGGTTAGGGTTAGCCTCAGCCCTAAGATAGTGTTAGAGTTAGGGTTAGGGTTAGCATCAGCCCTAGGATAGTATTAGGGTTAGGGTTAGCATCAGCCCTAGGATAGTGTTAGGGTTAGGGTTAGGGTTAGCACCAGGCCCAGGATAGTGTTAGTGTTAGGGTTAGCATCAGCCTTAGGATAGTGTTAGGGTTAGGGTTAGGGTTAGCATCAGAAGTAGGATAGTGTTTGGGTTAGGGTTAGCCTCAGCCCTAAGATAGTGTTAGAGTTAGGGTTAGGGTTAGCATCAGCCCTAGGATAGTGTTAGGGTTAGGGTTAGGGTTAGCATCAGCCCTAGGATAGTGTTAGTGTTAGGGTTAGCATCAGCCCTAGGATAGTGTTAGGGTTAGGGTTAGGGTTAGCATCCGCCCTAGGATAGTGTTAGGGTTAGGGTTAGGGTTAGCATCAGCCTTAGGATAGTGTTAGGGTTAGGGTTAACATAAACTCTAGGATAGTGTTAGGGTTAGGATTAGGGTTATCATCAGGCCTAGGATAGTGTTAGGGTTAGGGTTAGGGTTAGCATCAGTTCAAGGATAGTGTTAGGCTTAGCGTTAGGGTTAGCATCAGCCCTAGGATAGTGTTAGGGTTAGGGTTAGGGTTAGCATCAGCCCCAGGATAGTGTTAGGCTTAGGGTTAGGGTTATCATCAGGCCTAGGATAGTGCTAGGGTTAGGGTTAGCATCAGCTCTAGGATAGTGTTAGGGTTAGGGTTAGGGTTAGCATCAGCCCTAGGAGAGTGTTAGGGTTAGGGATCGGGTTAGCATCAGGCCTAGGATAGTGTTAGGGTTAGGGTTAGGGTTAGCATCAGCCCTAGGATAGTGTTAGGGTTAGGGTTAGCCTCAGGCCTAGGATAGTGTTAGGGTTAGGGTTAGCATCAGCCCTAGGATAGTGTTAGGGTTAGGGTTAGGGTAAGCATCAGCCCTAGGATAGTGTTAGGGTTATGGTTAGGTTTAGCATCAGTCCTAGGATAGTGTTAGGGTAAGTGTTAGGGTTAGCATCAGGCCTATGATAGTGTTAGGGTTACGGTTAGAATCAGCCCTAGGATAGTGTTAGGGTTAGGGTTAGGGTTAGCATCAGCCCTAGGATAGTGTTAGGTTTAGGGTTAGGGATATCATCAGGCCTAGGATATTGTTAGGGTTAGGGTTAGCATCAGCCCTAGGATAGTGTTAGAGTTAGGGTTAGGGTTAGCATCAGCCCTAGGATAGTGTTAGGGTTAGGGTTAGGGTTAGCACCAGGCCTAGGATAGTGTTAGTGTTAGGGTTAGCATCAGCCTTAGGATAGTGTTAGGGTTAGGGTTAGGGTTAGCATCAGCCGTACGATAGTGTTAGGGTTAGGGTTAGCATCAGCCCTAGGATAGTGTTAGAGTTAGGGTTAGGGTTAGCATCAGCCCTAGGATAGTGTTAGGCTTAGGGTTAGGGTTGCATCAGCCCTAGGATAGTGTTAGCGTTAGGGTTAGCATCAGCCCTAGGATAGCGTTAGGGTTAGGGTTAGGGTTAGCATCAGCCCTAGGATAGTGGTAGGGTTAGGGTTAGCATCAGCCCTAGGATAGTGTTAGGGTTAGGGTTAGGGTTAGCATCAGCCCTAGGATAGTGTTAGGGTTAGGGTTAGCATCAGCCCTAGGATAGTGTTAGGGTTAGGGTTAGCATCAACCCTAGGATAGTGTTAGGGTTAGGGTTAGGGTTAGCATCAGCCCTAGGATAGTGTTAGTGTTAGGGTTAACCTCAGCCTTAGGAGAGTGTTAGGGTTAGGGATAGGGTTAGCATCAGGCCTAGGATAGTGTTAGGGTTAGGGTTAGGGTTAGCATCAGCCCTAGGATAGTGTTAGGGTTAGGGTTAGCATCAGGCCTAGGATAGTGTTAGGGTTAGGGTTAGGGTTAGCATCAGCCCAGGGATAGTGTTAGGGTTAGGGTTAGGGTAGCACAAGGCCCAGGATAGTGTTAGTGTTAGGGTTAGCATCAGCCTTAGGATAGTGTTAGGGTTAGGGTTAGGGTTAGCATCAGAAGTAGGATAGTGTTTGGGTTAGGGTTAGCCTCAGCCCTAAGATAGTGTTAGAGTTAGGGTTAGGGTTAGCATCAGCACTAGGATAGTGTTAGGGTTAGGGTTAGCATCAGCCCTAGGATAGTGTTAGGGTTAGGGTTAGGGTTAGCATCCGCCCTAGGATAGTGTTAGGGTTAGGCTTAGGGTTAGCATCAACCCTAGGATATTATTAGGGTTAGGGTTAGCATCAGCCCTAGGATAGTGTTAGGGTTAGGCTTAGGGGTAGCACCAGGCCTAGGATAGTGTTAGTGTTAGGGTTAGCATCAGCCCTAGGATAGTGTTAGGGTTAGGCTTAGGGTTAGCATCAAACCTAGGATATTATTAGGGTTAGGGTTAGCATCAGAAGTAGGATAGTGTTTGGGTTAGGGTTAGCCTCAGCCCTAAGATAGTGTTAGAGTTAGGGTTAGGGTTAGCATCAGCCCTAGGATAGTATTAGGGTTAGGGTTAGCATCAGCCCTAGGATAGTGTTAGGGTTAGGGTTAGGGTTAGCACCAGGCCCAGGATAGTGTTAGTGTTAGGGTTAGCATCAGCCTTAGGATAGTGTTAGGGTTAGGGTTAGGGTTAGCATCAGAAGTAGGATAGTGTTTGGGTTAGGGTTAGCCTCAGCCCTAAGATAGTGTTAGAGTTAGGGTTAGGGTTAGCATCAGCCCTAGGATAGCGTTAGGGTTAGGGTTAGGGTTAGCATCAGCCCTAGGATAGTGTTAGTGTTAGGGTTAGCATCAGCCCTAGGATAGTGTTAGGGTTAGGGTTAGGGTTAGCATCCGCCCTAGGATAGTGTTAGGGTTAGGGTTAGGGTTAGCATCAGCCTTAGGATAGTGTTAGGGTTAGGGTTAACATAAACTCTAGGATAGTGTTAGGGTTAGGATTAGGGTTATCATCAGGCCTAGGATAGTGTTAGGGTTAGGGTTAGGGTTAGCATCAGTTCAAGGATAGTGTTAGGCTTAGCGTTAGGGTTAGCATCAGCCCTAGGATAGTGTTAGGGTTAGGGTTAGGGTTAGCATCAGCCCTAGGATAGTGTTAGGCTTAGGGTTAGGGTTATCATCAGGCCTAGGATAGTGCTAGGGTTAGGGTTAGCATCAGCTCTAGGATAGTGTTAGGGTTAGGGTTAGGGTTAGCATCAGCCCTAGGAGAGTGTTAGGGTTAGGGATCGGGTTAGCATCAGGCCTAGGATAGTGTTAGGGTTAGGGTTAGGGTTAGCATCAGCCCTAGGATAGTGTTAGGGTTAGGGTTAGCCTCAGGCCTAGGATAGTGTTAGGGTTAGGGTTAGCATCAGCCCTAGGATAGTGTTAGGGTTAGGGTTAGGGTAAGCATCAGCCCTAGGATAGTGTTAGGGTTATGGTTAGGTTTAGCATCAGTCCTAGGATAGTGTTAGGGTAAGTGTTAGGGTTAGCATCAGGCCTAGGATAGTGTTAGGGTTACGGTTAGAATCAGCCCTAGGATAGTGTTAGGGTTAGGGTTAGGGTTAGCATCAGCCCTAGGATAGTGTTAGGTTTACGGTTAGGGATATCATCAGGCCTAGGATATTGTTAGGGTTAGGGTTAGCATCAGCCCTAGGATAGTGTTAGAGTTAGGGTTAGGGTTAGCATCAGCCCTAGGATAGTGTTAGGGTTAGGGTTAGGGTTAGCATCAGCCCTAGGATAGTGTTAGGGTTAGGCTTAGGGTTAGCATCAACCCTAGGATATTATTAGGGTTAGGGTTAGCATCAGCCCTAGGATAGTGTTAGGGTTAGGGTTAGGGTTAGCACCAGGCCTAGGATAGTGTTAGTGTTAGGGTTAGCATCAGCCTTAGGATAGTGTTAGGGTTAGGGTTAGGGTTAGCATCAGCCGTACGATAGTGTTAGGGTTAGGGTTAGCATCAGCCCTAGGATAGTGTTAGAGATAGGGTTAGGGTTAGCATCAGCCCTAGGATAGTGTTAGGCTTAGGGTTATGGTTGCATCAGCCCTAGGATAGTGTTAGCGTTAGGGTTAGCATCAGCCCTAGGATAGCGTTAGGGTTAGGCTTAGGGTTAGCATCACCCCTAGGATATTATTAGGGTTAGGGTTAGCATCAGCCCTAGGATAGTGTTAGGGTTAGGGTTAGGGGTAGCACCAGGCCTAGGATAGTGTTAGTGTTAGGGTTAGCATCAGGCTTAGGATAGTGTTAGGGTTAGGGTTAGGGTTAGCATCAGCCGTAGGATAGTGTTAGGGTTAGGGTTTGCCTCAGCCCTAAGATAGTGTTAGAGTTAGGGTTAGGGTTAGCATCAGCACTAGGATACTGTTAGGGTTAGGGTTAGCATCAGCCCTAGGATAGTGTTAGGGTTAGGGTTAGGGTTAGCATCCGCCCTAGGATAGTGTTAGGGTTAGGCTTAGGGTTAGCATCAACCCTAGGATATTATTAGGGTTAGGGTTAGCATCAGCCCTAGGATAGTGTTAGGGTTAGGGTTAGGGGTAGCACCAGGCCTAGGATAGTGTTAGTGTTAGGGTTAGCATCAGCCCTAGGATAGTGTTAGGGTTAGGCTTAGGGTTAGCATCAACCCTAGGATATTATTAGGGTTAGGGTTAGCATCAGCCCTAGGATAGTGTTAGGGTTAGGTTTAGGGGTAGCACCAGGCCTAGGATAGTGTTAGTGTTAGGGTTAGCATCAGCCTTAGGATAGTGTTAGGGTTAGGGTTAGGGTTAGCTTCAGCCGTAGGATAGTGTTAGGGTTAGGGTTTGCCTCAGCCCTAAGATACTGTTAGAGTTAGGGTTAGGGTTAGCATCAGCACTAGGATAGTGTTAGGGTTAGGGTTAGCATCAGCCCTAGGATAGTCTTAGGGTTAGGGTTAGGGTTAGCATCCGCCCTAGGATAGTGTTATGGTTAGGGTTAGGGTTAGCATCAGCCCTAGGATAGTGTTAGAGTTAGGGTTAACATAAACACTAGGATAGTGTTAGGGTTAGGGTTAGGGTTATCATCAGGCCTAGGATAGTGTTAGGGTTAGGGTTAGGGTTAGCATCAGTTCAAGGATAGTGTTAGGGTTAGCGTTAGGGTTAGCATCAGCCCTAGGATAGTGTTAGGGTTAGGGTTAGCATCAGCCCTAGGATAGTGTTAGGATTAGGGTTAGGGTTAGCATCAGCCCTAGGATAGTGTTAGGGTTAGGGTTAGGGTTAGCATCAGACCTAGGAGAGTGTTAGGGTTAGGGTTAGCATCAGCCCTAGGATAGTGTTAGGGTTAGGGTTAGGGTTAGCATCAGCCCTAGGATAGTGTTAGGGTTAGGGTTAGCATCAACCCTAGGATAGTGTTAGGGTTAGGGTTAGGGTTAGCATCAGCCCTAGGATAGTGTTAGGGATAGGGTTAGCCTCAGCCCTAGGAGAGTTTTAGGGTTAGAGATAGGGTTAGCATCAGGCCTAGGATAGTGTTAGGGTTAGTGTTAGGGTTAGCATCAGCCCTAGGATAGTGTTAGGGTTAGGGTTAGCATCAGGCCTAGGATAGTGTTAGGGTTAGGGTTAGCATCAGCCCTAGGAGAGTGTTAGGGTTAGGGTTAGGGTTAGCATCAGCCCTAGGATAGTGTTAGGGTTAGGGTTAACATCAGCCCTAGGATAGTGTTAGGGTTAGGGTTAGGGTTAGCATCAGCCCTAGGATAGTGTTAGGGTTAGGGTTAGGGTTAGCATCAGCCCTAGGATAGTGTTAGGGTTAGGGTTAGGGTTAGCATCAGCCCTAGGATATTATTAGGGTTAGGGTTAGCATCAGCCCTAGGATAGTGTTAGGGTTAGGGTTAGGGTTACAACCAGGCCTAGGAT
Organism: Lemur catta; assembly: GCF_020740605.2. Classification (NCBI taxonomy): domain Eukaryota; kingdom Metazoa; phylum Chordata; class Mammalia; order Primates; family Lemuridae; genus Lemur; species Lemur catta. The sequence continues at coordinate 111,868,888 of NC_059131.1, read as the reverse complement.
AGTGTTAGTGTTAGGGTTAGCATCAGCCTTAGGATAGTGTTAGGGTTAGTGTTGTGGTTAGCATCAGCCGTAGGATAGTGTTAGGGTTAGGGTTAGTCTCAGCCGTAGGATAGTGTTAGGGTTAGGGTTAGGGTTAGCATCAGCCCTAGGATAGTGTTAGGGTTAGGGTAGGGTTAGCATCAGCCCTAGGATAGTGTTAGTTTTAGGGTTAGCATCAGCCCTAGGATAGTGTTAGGGGTAGGGTTACGGTTAGCATCAGCCCTAGGATAGTATTAGGGTTAGGGTTAGGGTTAGGGTTAGCGTTAGCATCAGCTCTAGGATAGTGTTAGGGTTAGGGTTAGGGTTAGCATCAGACCTAGGATAGTGTTAGGGTTAGGGTTAGGGTTAGCATCAGCCCTAAGATAGTGTTAGGGTTAGGGTTAGCATCAGCCCTAGGATAGTGTTAGGGTTAGGGTTAGGGTTAGCATCAGTCCTAGGATAGTGTTAGGGTTAGGGTTAGCATCAGCCCTAGGATAGTGTTAGGGTTAGGGTTAGGGTTAGAATCAGCCCTAGGATAGTGTTAGGGTTAGGGTTAGCATCCGCCCTAGGATAGTGTTAGGGTTAGGGTTAGGGTTAGCATCAGCCCTAGGATAGTGTTAGGGTTAGGGTTAGCATGACCCTAGGATAGTTTTAGGGTTAGGGTTAGGGTTAGCATCAGCCCTAGGATAGTGTTAGGGTTAGGGTTAGCATCAACCCTAGGATAGTGTTAGGGTTAGGGTTAGGGTTAGCATCAGCCCTAGGATAGTGTTAGGGTTAGGGTTGTCATCAGGCCTAGGACAGTGTTAGGGTTAGGGTTAGCAGCAGCCCTAGGAGAGTGTTAGGGTTAGGGTTAGGGTTAGCATCAGCCCTAGGATAGTGTTAGGGTTAGGGTTAACATCAGCCCTAGGATAGTGTTAGGGTTAGGGTTAGGGTTACCATCAGCCCTAGGATAGTGTTAGGTTTAGGGTTAGCATCAGACCTAGGATAGTGTTAGGGTTAGGGTTAGGGTTAGCATCAGCCATAGGATAGTGTAAGTGTTAGGGTTAGGGTTAGCATCAGGCCTAGGATAATGTTAGTGTTCGGGTTATCATCAGCCCTAGGATAGTGTTAGGGTTAGGGTTAGGGTTAGCATCAGCCATAGGATAGTGTTAGGGTTAGGGTTAGGGTTAGCATCAGCCCTAGGATAGTATTAGGGTTAGGGTTAGCATCAGCCCTAGGATAGTGTTAGGGTTAGGGTTAGGGTTAGCACCAGGCCCAGGATAGTGTTAGTGTTAGGGTTAGCATCAGCCTTAGGATAGTGTTAGGGTTAGGGTTAGGGTTAGCATCAGAAGTAGGATAGTGTTTGGGTTAGGGTTAGCCTCAGCCCTAAGATAGTGTTAGAGTTAGGGTTAGGGTTAGCATCAGCACTAGGATAGTGTTAGGGTTAGGGTTAGCATCAGCCCTAGGATAGTGTTAGGGTTAGGGTTAGGGTTAACATCCGCCCTAGGATAGTGTTAGGGTTAGGCTTAGGGTTAGCATCAACCCTAGGATATTATTAGGGTTAGGGTTAGCATCAGCCCTAGGATAGTGTTAGGGTTAGGCTTAGGGGTAGCACCAGGCCTAGGATAGTGTTAGTGTTAGGGTTAGCGTCAGCCCTAGGATAGTGTTAGGGTTAGGCTTAGGGTTAGCATCAACCCTAGGATATTATTAGGGTTAGGGTTAGCATCAGAAGTAGGATAGTGTTTGGGTTAGGGTTAGCCTCAGCCCTAAGATAGTGTTAGAGTTAGGGTTAGGGTTAGCATCAGCCCTAGGATAGTATTAGGGTTAGGGTTAGCATCAGCCCTAGGATAGTGTTAGGGTTAGGGTTAGGGTTAGCACCAGGCCCAGGATAGTGTTAGTGTTAGGGTTAGCATCAGGCTTAGGATAGTGTTAGGGTTAGGGTTAGGGTTAGCATCAGAAGTAGGATAGTGTTTGGGTTAGGGTTAGCCTCAGCCCTAAGATAGTGTTAGAGTTAGGGTTAGGGTTAGCATCAGCCCTAGGATAGTGTTAGGGTTAGGGTTAGGGTTAGCATCAGCCCTAGGATAGTGTTAGTGTTAGGGTTAGCATCAGCCCTAGGATAGTGTTAGGGTTAGGGTTAGGGTTAGCATCCGCCCTAGGATAGTGTTAGGGTTAGGGTTAGGGTTAGCATCAGCCTTAGGATAGTGTTAGGGTTAGGGTTAACATAAACTCTAGGATAGTGTTAGGGTTAGGATTAGGGTTATCATCAGGCCTAGGATAGTGTTAGGGTTAGGGTTAGGGTTAGCATCAGTTCAAGGATAGTGTTAGGCTTAGCGTTAGGGTTAGCATCAGCCCTAGGATAGTGTTAGGGTTAGGGTTAGGGTTAGCATCAGCCCTAGGATAGTGTTAGGCTTAGGGTTAGGGTTATCATCAGGCCTAGGATAGTGCTAGGGTTAGGGTTAGCATCAGCTCTAGGATAGTGTTAGGGTTAGGGTTAGGGTTAGCATCAGCCCTAGGAGAGTGTTAGGGTTAGGGATCGGGTTAGCATCAGGCCTAGGATAGTGTTAGGGTTAGGGTTAGGGTTAGCATCCGCCCTAGGATAGTGTTAGGGTTAGGGTTAGGGTTAGCATCAGCCTTAGGATAGTGTTAGGGTTAGGGTTAACATAAACTCTAGGATAGTGTTAGGGTTAGGATTAGGGTTATCATCAGGCCTAGGATAGTGTTAGGGTTAGGGTTAGGGTTAGCATCAGTTCAAGGATAGTGTTAGGCTTAGCGTTAGGGTTAGCATCAGCCCTAGGATAGTGTTAGGGTTAGGGTTAGGGTTAGCATCAGCCCTAGGATAGTGTTAGGCTTAGGGTTAGGGTTATCATCAGGCCTAGGATAGTGCTAGGGTTAGGGTTAGCATCAGCTCTAGGATAGTGTTAGGGTTAGGGTTAGGGTTAGCATCAGCCCTAGGAGAGTGTTAGGGTTAGGGATCGGGTTAGCATCAGGCCTAGGATAGTGTTAGGGTTAGGGTTAGGGTTAGCATCAGCCCTAGGATAGTGTTAGGGTTAGGGTTAGCCTCAGGCCTAGGATAGTGTTAGGGTTAGGGTTAGCATCAGCCCTAGGATAGTGTTAGGGTTAGGGTTAGGGTAAGCATCAGCCCTAGGATAGTGTTAGGGTTATGGTTAGGTTTAGCATCAATCCTAGGATAGTGTTAGGGTAAGTGTTAGGGTTAGCATCAGGCCTAGGATAGTGTTAGGGTTACGGTTAGAATCAGCCCTAGGATAGTGTTAGGGTTAGGGTTAGGGTTAGCATCAGCCCTAGGATAGTTTTAGGTTTAGGGTTAGGGATATCATCAGGCCTAGGATATTGTTAGGGTTAGGGTTAGCATCAGCCCTAGGATAGTGTTAGAGTTAGGGTTAGGGTTAGCATCAGCCCTAGGATAGTGTTAGGGTTAGGGTTAGGGTTAGCACCAGGCCTAGGATAGTGTTAGTGTTAGGGTTAGCATCAGCCTTAGGATAGTGTTAGGGTTAGGGTTAGGGGTAGCATCAGCCGTACGATAGTGTTAGGGTTAGGGTTAGCATCAGCCCTAGGATAGTGTTAGAGTTAGGGTTAGGGTTAGCATCAGCCCTAGGATAGTGTTAGGCTTAGGGTTAGGGTTGCATCAGCCCTAGGATAGTGTTAGCGTTAGGGTTAGCATCAGCCCTAGGATAGCGTTAGGGTTAGGGTTAGGGTTAGCATCAGCCCTAGGATAGTGTTAGGGTTAGGGTTAGCATCAGCCCTAGGATAGTGTTAGGGTTAGGGTTAGGGTTAGCATCAGCCCTAGGATAGTGTTAGGGTTAGGGTTAGCATCAGCCCTAGGATAGTGTTAGGGTTAGGGTTATGGTTAGCATCAGCCCTAGGATAGTGTTAGGGTTAGGGTTAGCATCAACCCTAGGATAGTGTTAGGGTTAGGGTTAGGGTTAGCATCAGCCCTAGGATAGTGTTAGTGTTAGGGTTAACCTCAGCCTTAGGAGAGTGTTAGGGTTAGGGATAGGGTTAGCATCAGGCCTAGGATAGTGTTAGGGTTAGGGTTAGGGTTAGCATCAGCCCTAGGATAGTGTTAGGGTTAGGGTTAGCATCAGGCCTAGGATAGTGTTAGGGTTAGGGTTAGGGTTAGCATCAGCCCAGGGATAGTGTTAGGGTTAGGGTTAGGGTAGCACCAGGCCCAGGATAGTGTTAGTGTTAGGGTTAGCATCAGCCTTAGGATAGTGTTAGGGTTAGGGTTAGGGTTAGCATCAGAAGTAGGATAGTGTTTGGGTTAGGGTTAGCCTCAGCCCTAAGATAGTGTTAGAGTTAGGGTTAGGGTTAGCATCAGCACTAGGATAGTGTTAGGGTTACGGTTAGCATCAGCCCTAGGATAGTGTTAGGGTTAGGGTTAGGGTTAGCATCCGCCCTAGGATAGTGTTAGGGTTAGGCTTAGGGTTAGCATCAACCCTAGGATATTATTAGGGTTAGGGTTAGCATCAGCCCTAGGATAGTGTTAGGGTTAGGCTTAGGGGTAGCACCAGGCCTAGGATAGTGTTAGTGTTAGGGTTAGCATCAGCCCTAGGATAGTGTTAGGGTTAGGCTTAGGGTTAGCATCAACCCTAGGATATTATTAGGGTTAGGGTTAGCATCAGAAGTAGGATAGTGTTTGGGTTAGGGTTAGCCTCAGCCCTAAGATAGTGTTAGAGTTAGGGTTAGGGTTAGCATCAGCCCTAGGATAGTATTAGGGTTAGGGTTAGCATCAGCCCTAGGATAGTGTTAGGGTTAGGGTTAGGGTTAGCACCAGGCCCAGGATAGTGTTAGTGTTAGGGTTAGCATCAGCCTTAGGATAGTGTTAGGGTTAGGGTTAGGGTTAGCATCAGAAGTAGGATAGTGTTTGGGTTAGGGTTAGCCTCAGCCCTAAGATAGTGTTAGAGTTAGGGTTAGGGTTAGCATCAGCCCTAGGATAGCGTTAGGGTTAGGGTTAGGGTTAGCATCAGCCCTAGGATAGTGTTAGTGTTAGGGTTAGCATCAGCCCTAGGATAGTGTTAGGGTTAGGGTTAGGGTTAGCATCCGCCCTAGGATAGTGTTAGGGTTAGGGTTAGGGTTAGCATCAGCCTTAGGATAGTGTTAGGGTTAGGGTTAACATAAACTCTAGGATAGTGTTAGGGTTAGGATTAGGGTTATCATCAGGCCTAGGATAGTGTTAGGGTTAGGGTTAGGGTTAGCATCAGTTCAAGGATAGTGTTAGGCTTAGCGTTAGGGTTAGCATCAGCCCTAGGATAGTGTTAGGGCTAGGGTTAGGGTTAGCATCAGCCCTAGGATAGTGTTAGGCTTAGGGTTAGGGTTATCATCAGGCCTAGGATAGTGCTAGGGTTAGGGTTAGCATCAGCTCTAGGATAGTGTTAGGGTTAGGGTTAGGGTTAGCATCAGCCCTAGGAGAGTGTTAGGGTTAGGGATCGGGTTAGCATCAGGCCTAGGATAGTGTTAGGGTTAGGGTTAGGGTTAGCATCAGCCCTAGGATAGTGTTAGGGTTAGGGTTAGCCTCAGGCCTAGGATAGTGTTAGGGTTAGGGTTAGCATCAGCCCTAGGATAGTGTTAGGGTTAGGGTTAGGGTAAGCATCAGCCCTAGGATAGTGTTAGGGTTATGGTTAGGTTTAGCATCAGTCCTAGGATAGTGTTAGGGTAAGTGTTAGGGTTAGCATCAGGCCTAGGATAGTGTTAGGGTTACGGTTAGAATCAGCCCTAGGATAGTGTTAGGGTTAGGGTTAGGGTTAGCATCAGCCCTAGGATAGTGTTAGGTTTAGGGTTAGGGATATCATCAGGCCTAGGATATTGTTAGGGTTAGGGTTAGCATCAGCCCTAGGATAGTGTTAGAGTTAGGGTTAGGGTTAGCATCAGCCCTAGGATAGTGTTAGGGTTAGGGTTAGGGTTAGCATCAGCCCTAGGATAGTGTTAGGGTTAGGCTTAGGGTTAGCATCAACCCTAGGATATTATTAGGGTTAGGGTTAGCATCAGCCCTAGGATAGTGTTAGGGTTAGGGTTAGGGTTAGCACCAGGCCTAGGATAGTGTTAGTGTTAGGGTTAGCATCAGCCTTAGGATAGTGTTAGGGTTAGGGTTAGGGTTAGCATCAGCCGTACGATAGTGTTAGGGTTAGGGTTAGCATCAGCCCTAGGATAGTGTTAGAGTTAGGGTTAGGGTTAGCATCAGCCCTAGGATAGTGTTAGGCTTAGGGTTATGGTTGCATCAGCCCTAGGATAGTGTTAGCGTTAGGGTTAGCATCAGCCCTAGGATAGCGTTAGGGTTAGGGTTAGGGTTAGCATCAGCCCTAGGATAGTGTTAGGGTTAGGGTTAGCATCAGCCCTAGGATAGTGTTAGGGTTAGGGTTAGGGTTAGCATCAGCCCTAGGATAGTGTTAGGGGTAGGGTTAGCATCAGCCCTAGGATAGTGTTAGGGTTAGGGTTATGGTTAGCATCAGCCCTAGGATAGTGTTAGGGTTAGGGTTAGCATCAACCCTAGGATAGTGTTAGGGTTAGGGTTAGGGTTAGCATCAGCCCTAGGATAGTGTTATTGTTAGGGTTAACCTCAGCCTTAGGAGAGTGTTAGGGTTAGGGATAGGGTTAGCATCAGGCCTAGGATAGTGTTAGGGTTAGGGTTAGCATCAGGCCTAGGATAGTGTTAGGGTTAGGGTTAGCATCAGGCCTAGGATAGTGTTAGGGTTAGGGTTAGCATCAGCCCTAGGATAGTGTTAGGGTTAGGGTTAGGGTTAGCATCAGCCCAGGGATAGTGTTAGGTTTAGGGTTAGCATCAGACCTAGGATAGTGTTAGGGTTAGGGTTAGCATCAGGCCTAGGATAGTGTTAGGGTTAGGGTTAGCATCAGCCCTAGGAGAGTGTTAGGGTTAGGGTTAGGGTTAGCATCAGCCCTAGGATAGTGTTAGGGTTAGGGTTAACATCAGCCCTAGGAGAGTGTTAAGGTTAGGGTTAGGGTTAGCATCAGCCCTAGGATAGTGTTAGGTTTAGGGTTAGCATCAGACCTAGGATAGTGTTAGGGTTAGGGTTAGGGTTAGCATCAGCCCTAGGATAGTGTAAGTGTTAGGGTTAGGGTTAGCATCAGGCCTAGGAGAGTGTTAGGGTTAGGGTTAGCATCAGCCCTAGGATAGTGTTAGGGTTAGGGTTAGGGTTAGCATCAGCCCTAGGATAGTGTTAGGGTTAGGGTTACCATGAGCCCTAGGATAGTGTTAGGGTTAGGGTTAGGGTTAGCACCAGGCCCAGGATAGTGTTAGTGTTAGGGTTAGCATCAGCCTTAGGATAGTGTTAGGGTTAGGGTTAGGGTTAGCATCAGCCGTAGGATAGTGTTTGGGTTAGGGTAAGCCTCAGCCCTAAGATAGTGTTAGAGTTAGGGTTAGGGTTAGCATCAGCCCTAGGATAGTGTTAGGGTTAGGGTGAGTGTTAGCATCAGCCCTAGGATAGTGTTAGTGTTAGGGTTAGCATCAGCCCTAGGATAGTGTTAGGGTTAAGGTTAACCTAAACCCTAGGATAGTGTTAGGGTTAGGGTTAGGGTTATCATCAGGCCTAGGATATTGTTAGGGTTAGGGTTAGCATCAGCTCTAGGATAGTGTTAGGGTTAGGATTAGGGTTAGCATCAGCCCTAGGATAGTGTTAGGGTTAGGGTTAGGGTTAGCATCAGCCCTAGGATAGTGTTAGGGTTAGGGTTAGCAGCAGCCCTAGGATAGTGTTAGGGTTAGGGTTAGGGTTAGCATCAGCCCTAGGATAGTGTTAGGGTTAGGGTTAGGGTTAGGGTTAGCATCAGCCCTAGGATAGTGTTAGGTTTAGGGTTAGCATCAGCCCTAGGATAGTGTTAGGGTTAGGGTTAGGATTAGCATCAGCCCTAGGATAGTGTTAGGGTTAGGGTTAGCATCAACCCTAGGATAGTGTTAGGGTTAGCATCAGCCCTAGGATAGTGTTCGGGTTAGGGTTACCATCAGGCCTAGGATAGTGTTATGGTTAGGGTTAGCATCAGCCCTAGGAGAGTGTTAGGGTTAGGGTTAGGGTTAGCATCAGCCCTAGGATATTGTTAGGGTTAGGGTTAACATCAGCCCTAGGATAGTGTTAGGGTTAGGGTTATGGTTAGCATCAGCTCAAGGATAGTGTTAGGTTTAGGGTTAGCATCAGACCTAGGATAGTGTTAGGGTTAGGGTTAGGGTAAGCAGCAGCCCTAGGATACTGTAAGTGTTAGGGTTAGGGTTAGCCTCACGCCTAGGATAGTGTTAGGGTTAGGGTTAGCATCAGCCCTAGGATAGTGTTAGGGTTAGGGTTAGGGTTAGCATCAGCCCTAGGATAGTGTTAGGGTTATGGTTAAGTTTAGCATCAGTCCTAGGATAGTGTTAGGGTAAGTGTTAGGGTTAGCATCAGGCCTAGGATAGTGTTAGGGTTACGGTTAGAATCAGCCCTAGGATAGTGTTAGGGTTAGGGTTAGGGTTAGCATCAGCCCTAGGATAGTGTTAGGTTTAGGGTTAGGGATATCATCAGGCCTAGGATATTGTTAGGGTTAGGGTTAGCATCAGCCCTAGGATAGTGTTAGAGTTAGGGTTAGGGTTAGCATCAGCCCTAGGATAGTGTCAGGGTTAGGGTTAGGGTTAGCATCAGCCCTAGGATAGTGTTAGGGTTAGGCTTAGGGTTAGCATCAACCCTAGGATATTATTAGGGTTAGGGTTAGCATCAGCCCTAGGATAGTGTTAGGGTTAGGGTTAAGGTTAGCACCAGGCCTAGGATAGTGTTAGTGTTAGGGTTAGCATCAGCCTTAGGATAGTGTTAGGGTTAGGGTTAGGGTTAGCATCAGCCGTAGGATAGTGTTAGGGTTAGGGTTAGCCTCAGCCCTAGGATAGTGTTAGAGTTAGGGTTAGGGTTAGCATCAGCCCTAGGATAGTGTTAGGGTTAGGGTAAGGGTTAGCATCAGCCCTAGGATAGCATTAGGATTAGGGTTAGGGTTAGGGTTAGCGTTAGCATCAGCTCTAGGATAGTGTTAGGGTTAGGGTTAGGGTTAGCATCAGCCCTAGTATAGTGTTAGGGTTAGGGTTAGGGTTAGCATCAGCCCTAGGATAGTGTTAGGGTTAGGGTTAGCATCAGCCCTAGGATAGTGTTAGGGTTAGGGTTAGGGTTAGCATCAGCCCTAGGATAGTGTTAGGGTTAGGGTTAGCATCAGCCCTAGGATAGTGTTAGGGTTAGGGTTAGGGTTAGCATCAGCCCTAGGATAGTGTTAGGGTTAGGGTTTGCATCAGCCCTAGGATAGTGTTAGGGTTAGGGTTATGGTTAGCATCAGCCCTAGGATAGGGTTAGGGTTAGGGTTAGCATCAACCCTAGGATAGTGTTAGGGTTAGGGTTAGGGTTAGCATCAGCCCTAGGATAGTGTTAGTGTTAGGGTTAACCTCAGCCCTAGGAGAGTGTTAGGGTTAGGGATAGGGTTAGCATCAGGCCTAGGATAGTGTTAGGGTTAGGGTTAGGGTTAGCATCAGCCCTAGGATAGTGTTAGGGTTAGGGTTAGCATCAGGCCTAGGATAGTGTTAGGGTTAGGGTTAGCATCAGCCCTAGGAGAGTGTTAGGGTTAGGGTTAGGGTTAGCATCAGCCCTAGGATAGTGTTAGGGTTAGGATTAACATCAGCCCTAGGATAGTGATAGGGTTAGGGTTAGGGTTAGCATCAGCCCTAGGATAGTGTTAGGTTTAGGGTTAGCATCAGACCTAGGATAGTGTTAGGGTTAGGGTTAGCATCAGGCCTAGGATAGTGTTAGGGTTAGGGTTAGCATCAGCCCTAGGAGAGTGTTAGGGTTAGGGTTAGGGTTAGCATCAGCCCTAGGATAGTGTTAGGGTTAGGGTTAACATCAGCCCTAGGAGAGTGTTAAGGTTAGGGTTAGGGTTAGCATCAGCCCTAGGATAGTGTTAGGTTTAGGGTTATCATCAGACCTAGGATAGTGTTAGGGTTAGGGTTAGGGTTAGCATCAGCCCTAGGATAGTGTAAGTGTTAGGGTTAGGGTTAGCATCAGGCCTAGGAGAGTGTTAGGGTTAGGGTTAGCATCAGCCCTAGGATAGTGTTAGGGTTAGGGTTAGGGTTAGCATCAGCCCTAGGATAGTGTTAGGGTTAGGGTTATGGTTAGCATCAGCCCTAGGATAGTATTAGGGATAGGGTTACCATCAGCCCTAGGATAGTGTTAGGGTTAGGGTTAGGGTTAGCACCAGGCCCAGGATAGTGTTAGTGTTAGGGTTAGCATCAGCCTTAGGATAGTGTTAGGGTTAGGGTTAGGGTTAGCATCAGCCGTAGGATAGTGTTTGGGTTAGGGTTAGCCTCAGCCCTAAGATAGTGTTAGAGTTAGGGTTAGGGTTAGCATCAGCCCTAGGATAGTGTTAGGGTTAGGGTTAGTGTTAGCATCAGCCCTAGGATAGTGTTAGTGTTAGGGTTAGCATCAGCCCTAGGATAGTGTTAGGGTTAGGGTTAACCTAAACCCTAGGATAGTGTTAGGGTTAGGGTTAGGGTTATCATCAGGCCTAGGATATTGTTAGGGTTAGGGTTAGCATCAGCTCTAGGATAGTGTTAGGGTTAGGGTTAGGGTTAGCATCAGCCCTAGGATAGTATTAGGGTTAGGGTTAGGGTTAGCATCAGCCCTAGGATAGTGTTAGGGTTAGGGTTAGCATCAGCCCTAGGATAGTGTTAGGGTTAGGGTTAGGGTTAGCATCAGCCCTAGGATAGTGTTAGGGTTAGGGTTAGCATCAGCCCTAGGATAGTGTTAGGGTTAGGGTTAGGGTTAGGGTTAGCATCAGCCCTAGGATAGTGTTAGGTTTAGGGTTAGCATCAGCCCTAGGATAGTGTTAGGGTTAGGGTTAGGATTAGCATCAGCCCTAGGATAGTGTTAGGGTTAGGGTTAGCATCAACCCTAGGATAGTGTTAGAGTTAGGGTTAGGGTTAGCATCAGCCCTAGGATAGTGTTCGGGTTAGGGTTAGCATCAGGCCTAGGACAGTGTTATGGTTAGGGTTAGCATCAGCCCCAGGATATTGTTAGGGTTAGGGTTAACATCAGCCCTAGGATAGTGTTAGGGTTAGGGTTATGGTTAGCATCAGCTCTAGGATAGTGTTAGGTTTAGGGTTAGCATCAGACCTAGGATAGTGTTAGGGTTAGGGTTAGGGTAAGCAGCAGCCCTAGGATACTGTAAGTGTTAGGGTTAGGGTTAGCATCAGGCCTAGGATAGTGTTAGGGTTAGGGTTAGAATCAGCCCTAGGATAGTGTTAGGGTTAGGGTTAGGGTTAGCATCAGCCCTAGGATAGTAATAGGGTTGGGGTTAGCATCAGCCCTAGGATAGTGTTAGGGTTAGGGTTAGGGTTGGCACCAGGCCTAGGATAGTGTTAGGGTTAGGGTTAGGGTTAACACCAGGCCTAGGATAGTGTTAGTGTTAGTGTTAGCATCAGCCCTATGCTAGTATTAGGGTTAGGGTTAGGGTTAGGGTTAGTTTTAGCATCAGCTCTAGGATAGTGTTAGGGTTAGGGTTAGGGTTAGCATCCGCCCTAGGATAGTGTTAGGGTTAGGGTTAGGGTTAGCATCAGCCTTAGGATAGTGTTAGGGTTAGGGTTAACATAAACTCTAGGATAGTGTTAGGGTTAGGATTAGGGTTATCATCAGGCCTAGGATAGTGTTAGGGTTAGGGTTAGGGTTAGCATCAGTTCAAGGATAGTGTTAGGCTTAGCGTTAGGGTTAGCATCAGCCCTAGGATAGTGTTAGGGTTAGGGTTAGGGTTAGCATCAGCCCCAGGATAGTGTTAGGCTTAGGGTTAGGGTTATCATCAGGCCTAGGATAGTGCTAGGGTTAGGGTTAGCATCAGCTCTAGGATAGTGTTAGGGTTAGGGTTAGGGTTAGCATCAGCCCTAGGAGAGTGTTAGGGTTAGGGATCGGGTTAGCATCAGGCCTAGGATAGTGTTAGGGTTAGGGTTAGGGTTAGCATCAGCCCTAGGATAGTGTTAGGGTTAGGGTTAGCCTCAGGCCTAGGATAGTGTTAGGGTTAGGGTTAGCATCAGCCCTAGGATAGTGTTAGGGTTAGGGTTAGGGTAAGCATCAGCCCTAGGATAGTGTTAGGGTTATGGTTAGGTTTAGCATCAGTCCTAGGATAGTGTTAGGGTAAGTGTTAGGGTTAGCATCAGGCCTATGATAGTGTTAGGGTTACGGTTAGAATCAGCCCTAGGATAGTGTTAGGGTTAGGGTTAGGGTTAGCATCAGCCCTAGGATAGTGTTAGGTTTAGGGTTAGGGATATCATCAGGCCTAGGATATTGTTAGGGTTAGGGTTAGCATCAGCCCTAGGATAGTGTTAGAGTTAGGGTTAGGGTTAGCATCAGCCCTAGGATAGTGTTAGGGTTAGGGTTAGGGTTAGCACCAGGCCTAGGATAGTGTTAGTGTTAGGGTTAGCATCAGCCTTAGGATAGTGTTAGGGTTAGGGTTAGGGTTAGCATCAGCCGTACGATAGTGTTAGGGTTAGGGTTAGCATCAGCCCTAGGATAGTGTTAGAGTTAGGGTTAGGGTTAGCATCAGCCCTAGGATAGTGTTAGGCTTAGGGTTAGGGTTGCATCAGCCCTAGGATAGTGTTAGCGTTAGGGTTAGCATCAGCCCTAGGATAGCGTTAGGGTTAGGGTTAGGGTTAGCATCAGCCCTAGGATAGTGGTAGGGTTAGGGTTAGCATCAGCCCTAGGATAGTGTTAGGGTTAGGGTTAGGGTTAGCATCAGCCCTAGGATAGTGTTAGGGTTAGGGTTAGCATCAGCCCTAGGATAGTGTTAGGGTTAGGGTTAGCATCAACCCTAGGATAGTGTTAGGGTTAGGGTTAGGGTTAGCATCAGCCCTAGGATAGTGTTAGTGTTAGGGTTAACCTCAGCCTTAGGAGAGTGTTAGGGTTAGGGATAGGGTTAGCATCAGGCCTAGGATAGTGTTAGGGTTAGGGTTAGGGTTAGCATCAGCCCTAGGATAGTGTTAGGGTTAGGGTTAGCATCAGGCCTAGGATAGTGTTAGGGTTAGGGTTAGGGTTAGCATCAGCCCAGGGATAGTGTTAGGGTTAGGGTTAGGGTAGCACAAGGCCCAGGATAGTGTTAGTGTTAGGGTTAGCATCAGCCTTAGGATAGTGTTAGGGTTAGGGTTAGGGTTAGCATCAGAAGTAGGATAGTGTTTGGGTTAGGGTTAGCCTCAGCCCTAAGATAGTGTTAGAGTTAGGGTTAGGGTTAGCATCAGCACTAGGATAGTGTTAGGGTTAGGGTTAGCATCAGCCCTAGGATAGTGTTAGGGTTAGGGTTAGGGTTAGCATCCGCCCTAGGATAGTGTTAGGGTTAGGCTTAGGGTTAGCATCAACCCTAGGATATTATTAGGGTTAGGGTTAGCATCAGCCCTAGGATAGTGTTAGGGTTAGGCTTAGGGGTAGCACCAGGCCTAGGATAGTGTTAGTGTTAGGGTTAGCATCAGCCCTAGGATAGTGTTAGGGTTAGGCTTAGGGTTAGCATCAAACCTAGGATATTATTAGGGTTAGGGTTAGCATCAGAAGTAGGATAGTGTTTGGGTTAGGGTTAGCCTCAGCCCTAAGATAGTGTTAGAGTTAGGGTTAGGGTTAGCATCAGCCCTAGGATAGTATTAGGGTTAGGGTTAGCATCAGCCCTAGGATAGTGTTAGGGTTAGGGTTAGGGTTAGCACCAGGCCCAGGATAGTGTTAGTGTTAGGGTTAGCATCAGCCTTAGGATAGTGTTAGGGTTAGGGTTAGGGTTAGCATCAGAAGTAGGATAGTGTTTGGGTTAGGGTTAGCCTCAGCCCTAAGATAGTGTTAGAGTTAGGGTTAGGGTTAGCATCAGCCCTAGGATAGCGTTAGGGTTAGGGTTAGGGTTAGCATCAGCCCTAGGATAGTGTTAGTGTTAGGGTTAGCATCAGCCCTAGGATAGTGTTAGGGTTAGGGTTAGGGTTAGCATCCGCCCTAGGATAGTGTTAGGGTTAGGGTTAGGGTTAGCATCAGCCTTAGGATAGTGTTAGGGTTAGGGTTAACATAAACTCTAGGATAGTGTTAGGGTTAGGATTAGGGTTATCATCAGGCCTAGGATAGTGTTAGGGTTAGGGTTAGGGTTAGCATCAGTTCAAGGATAGTGTTAGGCTTAGCGTTAGGGTTAGCATCAGCCCTAGGATAGTGTTAGGGTTAGGGTTAGGGTTAGCATCAGCCCTAGGATAGTGTTAGGCTTAGGGTTAGGGTTATCATCAGGCCTAGGATAGTGCTAGGGTTAGGGTTAGCATCAGCTCTAGGATAGTGTTAGGGTTAGGGTTAGGGTTAGCATCAGCCCTAGGAGAGTGTTAGGGTTAGGGATCGGGTTAGCATCAGGCCTAGGATAGTGTTAGGGTTAGGGTTAGGGTTAGCATCAGCCCTAGGATAGTGTTAGGGTTAGGGTTAGCCTCAGGCCTAGGATAGTGTTAGGGTTAGGGTTAGCATCAGCCCTAGGATAGTGTTAGGGTTAGGGTTAGGGTAAGCATCAGCCCTAGGATAGTGTTAGGGTTATGGTTAGGTTTAGCATCAGTCCTAGGATAGTGTTAGGGTAAGTGTTAGGGTTAGCATCAGGCCTAGGATAGTGTTAGGGTTACGGTTAGAATCAGCCCTAGGATAGTGTTAGGGTTAGGGTTAGGGTTAGCATCAGCCCTAGGATAGTGTTAGGTTTACGGTTAGGGATATCATCAGGCCTAGGATATTGTTAGGGTTAGGGTTAGCATCAGCCCTAGGATAGTGTTAGAGTTAGGGTTAGGGTTAGCATCAGCCCTAGGATAGTGTTAGGGTTAGGGTTAGGGTTAGCATCAGCCCTAGGATAGTGTTAGGGTTAGGCTTAGGGTTAGCATCAACCCTAGGATATTATTAGGGTTAGGGTTAGCATCAGCCCTAGGATAGTGTTAGGGTTAGGGTTAGGGTTAGCACCAGGCCTAGGATAGTGTTAGTGTTAGGGTTAGCATCAGCCTTAGGATAGTGTTAGGGTTAGGGTTAGGGTTAGCATCAGCCGTACGATAGTGTTAGGGTTAGGGTTAGCATCAGCCCTAGGATAGTGTTAGAGATAGGGTTAGGGTTAGCATCAGCCCTAGGATAGTGTTAGGCTTAGGGTTATGGTTGCATCAGCCCTAGGATAGTGTTAGCGTTAGGGTTAGCATCAGCCCTAGGATAGCGTTAGGGTTAGGCTTAGGGTTAGCATCACCCCTAGGATATTATTAGGGTTAGGGTTAGCATCAGCCCTAGGATAGTGTTAGGGTTAGGGTTAGGGGTAGCACCAGGCCTAGGATAGTGTTAGTGTTAGGGTTAGCATCAGGCTTAGGATAGTGTTAGGGTTAGGGTTAGGGTTAGCATCAGCCGTAGGATAGTGTTAGGGTTAGGGTTTGCCTCAGCCCTAAGATAGTGTTAGAGTTAGGGTTAGGGTTAGCATCAGCACTAGGATACTGTTAGGGTTAGGGTTAGCATCAGCCCTAGGATAGTGTTAGGGTTAGGGTTAGGGTTAGCATCCGCCCTAGGATAGTGTTAGGGTTAGGCTTAGGGTTAGCATCAACCCTAGGATATTATTAGGGTTAGGGTTAGCATCAGCCCTAGGATAGTGTTAGGGTTAGGGTTAGGGGTAGCACCAGGCCTAGGATAGTGTTAGTGTTAGGGTTAGCATCAGCCCTAGGATAGTGTTAGGGTTAGGCTTAGGGTTAGCATCAACCCTAGGATATTATTAGGGTTAGGGTTAGCATCAGCCCTAGGATAGTGTTAGGGTTAGGTTTAGGGGTAGCACCAGGCCTAGGATAGTGTTAGTGTTAGGGTTAGCATCAGCCTTAGGATAGTGTTAGGGTTAGGGTTAGGGTTAGCTTCAGCCGTAGGATAGTGTTAGGGTTAGGGTTTGCCTCAGCCCTAAGATACTGTTAGAGTTAGGGTTAGGGTTAGCATCAGCACTAGGATAGTGTTAGGGTTAGGGTTAGCATCAGCCCTAGGATAGTCTTAGGGTTAGGGTTAGGGTTAGCATCCGCCCTAGGATAGTGTTATGGTTAGGGTTAGGGTTAGCATCAGCCCTAGGATAGTGTTAGAGTTAGGGTTAACATAAACACTAGGATAGTGTTAGGGTTAGGGTTAGGGTTATCATCAGGCCTAGGATAGTGTTAGGGTTAGGGTTAGGGTTAGCATCAGTTCAAGGATAGTGTTAGGGTTAGCGTTAGGGTTAGCATCAGCCCTAGGATAGTGTTAGGGTTAGGGTTAGCATCAGCCCTAGGATAGTGTTAGGATTAGGGTTAGGGTTAGCATCAGCCCTAGGATAGTGTTAGGGTTAGGGTTAGGGTTAGCATCAGACCTAGGAGAGTGTTAGGGTTAGGGTTAGCATCAGCCCTAGGATAGTGTTAGGGTTAGGGTTAGGGTTAGCATCAGCCCTAGGATAGTGTTAGGGTTAGGGTTAGCATCAACCCTAGGATAGTGTTAGGGTTAGGGTTAGGGTTAGCATCAGCCCTAGGATAGTGTTAGGGATAGGGTTAGCCTCAGCCCTAGGAGAGTTTTAGGGTTAGAGATAGGGTTAGCATCAGGCCTAGGATAGTGTTAGGGTTAGTGTTAGGGTTAGCATCAGCCCTAGGATAGTGTTAGGGTTAGGGTTAGCATCAGGCCTAGGATAGTGTTAGGGTTAGGGTTAGCATCAGCCCTAGGAGAGTGTTAGGGTTAGGGTTAGGGTTAGCATCAGCCCTAGGATAGTGTTAGGGTTAGGGTTAACATCAGCCCTAGGATAGTGTTAGGGTTAGGGTTAGGGTTAGCATCAGCCCTAGGATAGTGTTAGGGTTAGGGTTAGGGTTAGCATCAGCCCTAGGATAGTGTTAGGGTTAGGGTTAGGGTTAGCATCAGCCCTAGGATATTATTAGGGTTAGGGTTAGCATCAGCCCTAGGATAGTGTTAGGGTTAGGGTTAGGGTTACAACCAGGCCTAGGATAGTGTTAGTGTTAGGGTTAGCATCAGCCTTAGGATAGTGTTAGGGTTAGTGTTGTGGTTAGCATCAGCCGTAGGATAGTGTTAGGGTTAGGGTTAGTCTCAGCCGTAGGATAGTGTTAGGGTTAGGGTTAGGGTTAGCATCAGCCCTAGGATAGTGTTAGGGTTAGGGTAGGGTTAGCATCAGCCCTAGGATAGTGTTAGTTTTAGGGTTAGCATCAGCCCTAGGATAGTGTTAGGGGTAGGGTTACGGTTAGCATCAGCCCTAGGATAGTATTAGGGTTAGGGTTAGGGTTAGGGTTAGCGTTAGCATCAGCTCTAGGATAGTGTTAGGGTTAGGGTTAGGGTTAGCATCAGACCTAGGATAGTGTTAGGGTTAGGGTTAGGGTTAGCATCAGCCCTAAGATAGTGTTAGGGTTAGGGTTAGCATCAGCCCTAGGATAGTGTTAGGGTTAGGGTTAGGGTTAGCATCAGTCCTAGGATAGTGTTAGGGTTAGGGTTAGCATCAGCCCTAGGATAGTGTTAGGGTTAGGGTTAGGGTTAGAATCAGCCCTAGGATAGTGTTAGGGTTAGGGTTAGCATCCGCCCTAGGATAGTGTTAGGGTTAGGGTTAGGGTTAGCATCAGCCCTAGGATAGTGTTAGGGTTAGGGTTAGCATGACCCTAGGATAGTTTTAGGGTTAGGGTTAGGGTTAGCATCAGCCCTAGGATAGTGTTAGGGTTAGGGTTAGCATCAACCCTAGGATAGTGTTAGGGTTAGGGTTAGGGTTAGCATCAGCCCTAGGATAGTGTTAGGGTTAGGGTTGTCATCAGGCCTAGGACAGTGTTAGGGTTAGGGTTAGCAGCAGCCCTAGGAGAGTGTTAGGGTTAGGGTTAGGGTTAGCATCAGCCCTAGGATAGTGTTAGGGTTAGGGTTAACATCAGCCCTAGGATAGTGTTAGGGTTAGGGTTAGGGTTACCATCAGCCCTAGGATAGTGTTAGGTTTAGGGTTAGCATCAGACCTAGGATAGTGTTAGGGTTAGGGTTAGGGTTAGCATCAGCCATAGGATAGTGTAAGTGTTAGGGTTAGGGTTAGCATCAGGCCTAGGATAATGTTAGTGTTCGGGTTATCATCAGCCCTAGGATAGTGTTAGGGTTAGGGTTAGGGTTAGCATCAGCCATAGGATAGTGTTAGGGTTAGGGTTAGGGTTAGCATCAGCCCTAGGATAGTATTAGGGTTAGGGTTAGCATCAGCCCTAGGATAGTGTTAGGGTTAGGGTTAGGGTTAGCACCAGGCCCAGGATAGTGTTAGTGTTAGGGTTAGCATCAGCCTTAGGATAGTGTTAGGGTTAGGGTTAGGGTTAGCATCAGAAGTAGGATAGTGTTTGGGTTAGGGTTAGCCTCAGCCCTAAGATAGTGTTAGAGTTAGGGTTAGGGTTAGCATCAGCACTAGGATAGTGTTAGGGTTAGGGTTAGCATCAGCCCTAGGATAGTGTTAGGGTTAGGGTTAGGGTTAACATCCGCCCTAGGATAGTGTTAGGGTTAGGCTTAGGGTTAGCATCAACCCTAGGATATTATTAGGGTTAGGGTTAGCATCAGCCCTAGGATAGTGTTAGGGTTAGGCTTAGGGGTAGCACCAGGCCTAGGATAGTGTTAGTGTTAGGGTTAGCGTCAGCCCTAGGATAGTGTTAGGGTTAGGCTTAGGGTTAGCATCAACCCTAGGATATTATTAGGGTTAGGGTTAGCATCAGAAGTAGGATAGTGTTTGGGTTAGGGTTAGCCTCAGCCCTAAGATAGTGTTAGAGTTAGGGTTAGGGTTAGCATCAGCCCTAGGATAGTATTAGGGTTAGGGTTAGCATCAGCCCTAGGATAGTGTTAGGGTTAGGGTTAGGGTTAGCACCAGGCCCAGGATAGTGTTAGTGTTAGGGTTAGCATCAGGCTTAGGATAGTGTTAGGGTTAGGGTTAGGGTTAGCATCAGAAGTAGGATAGTGTTTGGGTTAGGGTTAGCCTCAGCCCTAAGATAGTGTTAGAGTTAGGGTTAGGGTTAGCATCAGCCCTAGGATAGTGTTAGGGTTAGGGTTAGGGTTAGCATCAGCCCTAGGATAGTGTTAGTGTTAGGGTTAGCATCAGCCCTAGGATAGTGTTAGGGTTAGGGTTAGGGTTAGCATCCGCCCTAGGATAGTGTTAGGGTTAGGGTTAGGGTTAGCATCAGCCTTAGGATAGTGTTAGGGTTAGGGTTAACATAAACTCTAGGATAGTGTTAGGGTTAGGATTAGGGTTATCATCAGGCCTAGGATAGTGTTAGGGTTAGGGTTAGGGTTAGCATCAGTTCAAGGATAGTGTTAGGCTTAGCGTTAGGGTTAGCATCAGCCCTAGGATAGTGTTAGGGTTAGGGTTAGGGTTAGCATCAGCCCTAGGATAGTGTTAGGCTTAGGGTTAGGGTTATCATCAGGCCTAGGATAGTGCTAGGGTTAGGGTTAGCATCAGCTCTAGGATAGTGTTAGGGTTAGGGTTAGGGTTAGCATCAGCCCTAGGAGAGTGTTAGGGTTAGGGATCGGGTTAGCATCAGGCCTAGGATAGTGTTAGGGTTAGGGTTAGGGTTAGCATCCGCCCTAGGATAGTGTTAGGGTTAGGGTTAGGGTTAGCATCAGCCTTAGGATAGTGTTAGGGTTAGGGTTAACATAAACTCTAGGATAGTGTTAGGGTTAGGATTAGGGTTATCATCAGGCCTAGGATAGTGTTAGGGTTAGGGTTAGGGTTAGCATCAGTTCAAGGATAGTGTTAGGCTTAGCGTTAGGGTTAGCATCAGCCCTAGGATAGTGTTAGGGTTAGGGTTAGGGTTAGCATCAGCCCTAGGATAGTGTTAGGCTTAGGGTTAGGGTTATCATCAGGCCTAGGATAGTGCTAGGGTTAGGGTTAGCATCAGCTCTAGGATAGTGTTAGGGTTAGGGTTAGGGTTAGCATCAGCCCTAGGAGAGTGTTAGGGTTAGGGATCGGGTTAGCATCAGGCCTAGGATAGTGTTAGGGTTAGGGTTAGGGTTAGCATCAGCCCTAGGATAGTGTTAGGGTTAGGGTTAGCCTCAGGCCTAGGATAGTGTTAGGGTTAGGGTTAGCATCAGCCCTAGGATAGTGTTAGGGTTAGGGTTAGGGTAAGCATCAGCCCTAGGATAGTGTTAGGGTTATGGTTAGGTTTAGCATCAATCCTAGGATAGTGTTAGGGTAAGTGTTAGGGTTAGCATCAGGCCTAGGATAGTGTTAGGGTTACGGTTAGAATCAGCCCTAGGATAGTGTTAGGGTTAGGGTTAGGGTTAGCATCAGCCCTAGGATAGTTTTAGGTTTAGGGTTAGGGATATCATCAGGCCTAGGATATTGTTAGGGTTAGGGTTAGCATCAGCCCTAGGATAGTGTTAGAGTTAGGGTTAGGGTTAGCATCAGCCCTAGGATAGTGTTAGGGTTAGGGTTAGGGTTAGCACCAGGCCTAGGATAGTGTTAGTGTTAGGGTTAGCATCAGCCTTAGGATAGTGTTAGGGTTAGGGTTAGGGGTAGCATCAGCCGTACGATAGTGTTAGGGTTAGGGTTAGCATCAGCCCTAGGATAGTGTTAGAGTTAGGGTTAGGGTTAGCATCAGCCCTAGGATAGTGTTAGGCTTAGGGTTAGGGTTGCATCAGCCCTAGGATAGTGTTAGGGTTAGGGTTAGCATCAGCCCTAGGATAGTGTTAGGGTTAGGGTTAGGGTTAGCATCAGCCCTAGGATAGTGTTAGGGTTAGGGTTAGCATCAGCCCTAGGATAGTGTTAGGGTTAGGGTTATGGTTAGCATCAGCCCTAGGATAGTGTTAGGGTTAGGGTTAGCATCAACCCTAGGATAGTGTTAGGGTTAGGGTTAGGGTTAGCATCAGCCCTAGGATAGTGTTAGTGTTAGGGTTAACCTCAGCCTTAGGAGAGTGTTAGGGTTAGGGATAGGGTTAGCATCAGGCCTAGGATAGTGTTAGGGTTAGGGTTAGGGTTAGCATCAGCCCTAGGATAGTGTTAGGGTTAGGGTTAGCATCAGGCCTAGGATAGTGTTAGGGTTAGGGTTAGGGTTAGCATCAGCCCAGGGATAGTGTTAGGGTTAGGGTTAGGGTAGCACCAGGCCCAGGATAGTGTTAGTGTTAGGGTTAGCATCAGCCTTAGGATAGTGTTAGGGTTAGGGTTAGGGTTAGCATCAGAAGTAGGATAGTGTTTGGGTTAGGGTTAGCCTCAGCCCTAAGATAGTGTTAGAGTTAGGGTTAGGGTTAGCATCAGCACTAGGATAGTGTTAGGGTTACGGTTAGCATCAGCCCTAGGATAGTGTTAGGGTTAGGGTTAGGGTTAGCATCCGCCCTAGGATAGTGTTAGGGTTAGGCTTAGGGTTAGCATCAACCCTAGGATATTATTAGGGTTAGGGTTAGCATCAGCCCTAGGATAGTGTTAGGGTTAGGCTTAGGGGTAGCACCAGGCCTAGGATAGTGTTAGTGTTAGGGTTAGCATCAGCCCTAGGATAGTGTTAGGGTTAGGCTTAGGGTTAGCATCAACCCTAGGATATTATTAGGGTTAGGGTTAGCATCAGAAGTAGGATAGTGTTTGGGTTAGGGTTAGCCTCAGCCCTAAGATAGTGTTAGAGTTAGGGTTAGGGTTAGCATCAGCCCTAGGATAGTATTAGGGTTAGGGTTAGCATCAGCCCTAGGATAGTGTTAGGGTTAGGGTTAGGGTTAGCACCAGGCCCAGGATAGTGTTAGTGTTAGGGTTAGCATCAGCCTTAGGATAGTGTTAGGGTTAGGGTTAGGGTTAGCATCAGAAGTAGGATAGTGTTTGGGTTAGGGTTAGCCTCAGCCCTAAGATAGTGTTAGAGTTAGGGTTAGGGTTAGCATCAGCCCTAGGATAGCGTTAGGGTTAGGGTTAGGGTTAGCATCAGCCCTAGGATAGTGTTAGTGTTAGGGTTAGCATCAGCCCTAGGATAGTGTTAGGGTTAGGGTTAGGGTTAGCATCCGCCCTAGGATAGTGTTAGGGTTAGGGTTAGGGTTAGCATCAGCCTTAGGATAGTGTTAGGGTTAGGGTTAACATAAACTCTAGGATAGTGTTAGGGTTAGGATTAGGGTTATCATCAGGCCTAGGATAGTGTTAGGGTTAGGGTTAGGGTTAGCATCAGTTCAAGGATAGTGTTAGGCTTAGCGTTAGGGTTAGCATCAGCCCTAGGATAGTGTTAGGGTTAGGGTTAGGGTTAGCATCAGCCCTAGGATAGTGTTAGGCTTAGGGTTAGGGTTATCATCAGGCCTAGGATAGTGCTAGGGTTAGGGTTAGCATCAGCTCTAGGATAGTGTTAGGGTTAGGGTTAGGGTTAGCATCAGCCCTAGGAGAGTGTTAGGGTTAGGGATCGGGTTAGCATCAGGCCTAGGATAGTGTTAGGGTTAGGGTTAGGGTTAGCATCAGCCCTAGGATAGTGTTAGGGTTAGGGTTAGCCTCAGGCCTAGGATAGTGTTAGGGTTAGGGTTAGCATCAGCCCTAGGATAGTGTTAGGGTTAGGGTTAGGGTAAGCATCAGCCCTAGGATAGTGTTAGGGTTATGGTTAGGTTTAGCATCAGTCCTAGGATAGTGTTAGGGTAAGTGTTAGGGTTAGCATCAGGCCTAGGATAGTGTTAGGGTTACGGTTAGAATCAGCCCTAGGATAGTGTTAGGGTTAGGGTTAGGGTTAGCATCAGCCCTAGGATAGTGTTAGGTTTAGGGTTAGGGATATCATCAGGCCTAGGATATTGTTAGGGTTAGGGTTAGCATCAGCCCTAGGATAGTGTTAGAGTTAGGGTTAGGGTTAGCATCAGCCCTAGGATAGTGTTAGGGTTAGGGTTAGGGTTAGCATCAGCCCTAGGATAGTGTTAGGGTTAGGCTTAGGGTTAGCATCAACCCTAGGATATTATTAGGGTTAGGGTTAGCATCAGCCCTAGGATAGTGTTAGGGTTAGGGTTAGGGTTAGCACCAGGCCTAGGATAGTGTTAGTGTTAGGGTTAGCATCAGCCTTAGGATAGTGTTAGGGTTAGGGTTAGGGTTAGCATCAGCCGTACGATAGTGTTAGGGTTAGGGTTAGCATCAGCCCTAGGATAGTGTTAGAGTTAGGGTTAGGGTTAGCATCAGCCCTAGGATAGTGTTAGGCTTAGGGTTATGGTTGCATCAGCCCTAGGATAGTGTTAGCGTTAGGGTTAGCATCAGCCCTAGGATAGCGTTAGGGTTAGGGTTAGGGTTAGCATCAGCCCTAGGATAGTGTTAGGGTTAGGGTTAGCATCAGCCCTAGGATAGTGTTAGGGTTAGGGTTAGGGTTAGCATCAGCCCTAGGATAGTGTTAGGGGTAGGGTTAGCATCAGCCCTAGGATAGTGTTAGGGTTAGGGTTATGGTTAGCATCAGCCCTAGGATAGTGTTAGGGTTAGGGTTAGCATCAACCCTAGGATAGTGTTAGGGTTAGGGTTAGGGTTAGCATCAGCCCTAGGATAGTGTTATTGTTAGGGTTAACCTCAGCCTTAGGAGAGTGTTAGGGTTAGGGATAGGGTTAGCATCAGGCCTAGGATAGTGTTAGGGTTAGGGTTAGCATCAGGCCTAGGATAGTGTTAGGGTTAGGGTTAGCATCAGGCCTAGGATAGTGTTAGGGTTAGGGTTAGCATCAGCCCTAGGATAGTGTTAGGGTTAGGGTTAGGGTTAGCATCAGCCCAGGGATAGTGTTAGGTTTAGGGTTAGCATCAGACCTAGGATAGTGTTAGGGTTAGGGTTAGCATCAGGCCTAGGATAGTGTTAGGGTTAGGGTTAGCATCAGCCCTAGGAGAGTGTTAGGGTTAGGGTTAGGGTTAGCATCAGCCCTAGGATAGTGTTAGGGTTAGGGTTAACATCAGCCCTAGGAGAGTGTTAAGGTTAGGGTTAGGGTTAGCATCAGCCCTAGGATAGTGTTAGGTTTAGGGTTAGCATCAGACCTAGGATAGTGTTAGGGTTAGGGTTAGGGTTAGCATCAGCCCTAGGATAGTGTAAGTGTTAGGGTTAGGGTTAGCATCAGGCCTAGGAGAGTGTTAGGGTTAGGGTTAGCATCAGCCCTAGGATAGTGTTAGGGTTAGGGTTAGGGTTAGCATCAGCCCTAGGATAGTGTTAGGGTTAGGGTTACCATGAGCCCTAGGATAGTGTTAGGGTTAGGGTTAGGGTTAGCACCAGGCCCAGGATAGTGTTAGTGTTAGGGTTAGCATCAGCCTTAGGATAGTGTTAGGGTTAGGGTTAGGGTTAGCATCAGCCGTAGGATAGTGTTTGGGTTAGGGTAAGCCTCAGCCCTAAGATAGTGTTAGAGTTAGGGTTAGGGTTAGCATCAGCCCTAGGATAGTGTTAGGGTTAGGGTGAGTGTTAGCATCAGCCCTAGGATAGTGTTAGTGTTAGGGTTAGCATCAGCCCTAGGATAGTGTTAGGGTTAAGGTTAACCTAAACCCTAGGATAGTGTTAGGGTTAGGGTTAGGGTTATCATCAGGCCTAGGATATTGTTAGGGTTAGGGTTAGCATCAGCTCTAGGATAGTGTTAGGGTTAGGATTAGGGTTAGCATCAGCCCTAGGATAGTGTTAGGGTTAGGGTTAGGGTTAGCATCAGCCCTAGGATAGTGTTAGGGTTAGGGTTAGCAGCAGCCCTAGGATAGTGTTAGGGTTAGGGTTAGGGTTAGCATCAGCCCTAGGATAGTGTTAGGGTTAGGGTTAGGGTTAGGGTTAGCATCAGCCCTAGGATAGTGTTAGGTTTAGGGTTAGCATCAGCCCTAGGATAGTGTTAGGGTTAGGGTTAGGATTAGCATCAGCCCTAGGATAGTGTTAGGGTTAGGGTTAGCATCAACCCTAGGATAGTGTTAGGGTTAGCATCAGCCCTAGGATAGTGTTCGGGTTAGGGTTACCATCAGGCCTAGGATAGTGTTATGGTTAGGGTTAGCATCAGCCCTAGGAGAGTGTTAGGGTTAGGGTTAGGGTTAGCATCAGCCCTAGGATATTGTTAGGGTTAGGGTTAACATCAGCCCTAGGATAGTGTTAGGGTTAGGGTTATGGTTAGCATCAGCTCAAGGATAGTGTTAGGTTTAGGGTTAGCATCAGACCTAGGATAGTGTTAGGGTTAGGGTTAGGGTAAGCAGCAGCCCTAGGATACTGTAAGTGTTAGGGTTAGGGTTAGCCTCACGCCTAGGATAGTGTTAGGGTTAGGGTTAGCATCAGCCCTAGGATAGTGTTAGGGTTAGGGTTAGGGTTAGCATCAGCCCTAGGATAGTGTTAGGGTTATGGTTAAGTTTAGCATCAGTCCTAGGATAGTGTTAGGGTAAGTGTTAGGGTTAGCATCAGGCCTAGGATAGTGTTAGGGTTACGGTTAGAATCAGCCCTAGGATAGTGTTAGGGTTAGGGTTAGGGTTAGCATCAGCCCTAGGATAGTGTTAGGTTTAGGGTTAGGGATATCATCAGGCCTAGGATATTGTTAGGGTTAGGGTTAGCATCAGCCCTAGGATAGTGTTAGAGTTAGGGTTAGGGTTAGCATCAGCCCTAGGATAGTGTCAGGGTTAGGGTTAGGGTTAGCATCAGCCCTAGGATAGTGTTAGGGTTAGGCTTAGGGTTAGCATCAACCCTAGGATATTATTAGGGTTAGGGTTAGCATCAGCCCTAGGATAGTGTTAGGGTTAGGGTTAAGGTTAGCACCAGGCCTAGGATAGTGTTAGTGTTAGGGTTAGCATCAGCCTTAGGATAGTGTTAGGGTTAGGGTTAGGGTTAGCATCAGCCGTAGGATAGTGTTAGGGTTAGGGTTAGCCTCAGCCCTAGGATAGTGTTAGAGTTAGGGTTAGGGTTAGCATCAGCCCTAGGATAGTGTTAGGGTTAGGGTAAGGGTTAGCATCAGCCCTAGGATAGCATTAGGATTAGGGTTAGGGTTAGGGTTAGCGTTAGCATCAGCTCTAGGATAGTGTTAGGGTTAGGGTTAGGGTTAGCATCAGCCCTAGTATAGTGTTAGGGTTAGGGTTAGGGTTAGCATCAGCCCTAGGATAGTGTTAGGGTTAGGGTTAGCATCAGCCCTAGGATAGTGTTAGGGTTAGGGTTAGGGTTAGCATCAGCCCTAGGATAGTGTTAGGGTTAGGGTTAGCATCAGCCCTAGGATAGTGTTAGGGTTAGGGTTAGGGTTAGCATCAGCCCTAGGATAGTGTTAGGGTTAGGGTTTGCATCAGCCCTAGGATAGTGTTAGGGTTAGGGTTATGGTTAGCATCAGCCCTAGGATAGGGTTAGGGTTAGGGTTAGCATCAACCCTAGGATAGTGTTAGGGTTAGGGTTAGGGTTAGCATCAGCCCTAGGATAGTGTTAGTGTTAGGGTTAACCTCAGCCCTAGGAGAGTGTTAGGGTTAGGGATAGGGTTAGCATCAGGCCTAGGATAGTGTTAGGGTTAGGGTTAGGGTTAGCATCAGCCCTAGGATAGTGTTAGGGTTAGGGTTAGCATCAGGCCTAGGATAGTGTTAGGGTTAGGGTTAGCATCAGCCCTAGGAGAGTGTTAGGGTTAGGGTTAGGGTTAGCATCAGCCCTAGGATAGTGTTAGGGTTAGGATTAACATCAGCCCTAGGATAGTGATAGGGTTAGGGTTAGGGTTAGCATCAGCCCTAGGATAGTGTTAGGTTTAGGGTTAGCATCAGACCTAGGATAGTGTTAGGGTTAGGGTTAGCATCAGGCCTAGGATAGTGTTAGGGTTAGGGTTAGCATCAGCCCTAGGAGAGTGTTAGGGTTAGGGTTAGGGTTAGCATCAGCCCTAGGATAGTGTTAGGGTTAGGGTTAACATCAGCCCTAGGAGAGTGTTAAGGTTAGGGTTAGGGTTAGCATCAGCCCTAGGATAGTGTTAGGTTTAGGGTTATCATCAGACCTAGGATAGTGTTAGGGTTAGGGTTAGGGTTAGCATCAGCCCTAGGATAGTGTAAGTGTTAGGGTTAGGGTTAGCATCAGGCCTAGGAGAGTGTTAGGGTTAGGGTTAGCATCAGCCCTAGGATAGTGTTAGGGTTAGGGTTAGGGTTAGCATCAGCCCTAGGATAGTGTTAGGGTTAGGGTTATGGTTAGCATCAGCCCTAGGATAGTATTAGGGATAGGGTTACCATCAGCCCTAGGATAGTGTTAGGGTTAGGGTTAGGGTTAGCACCAGGCCCAGGATAGTGTTAGTGTTAGGGTTAGCATCAGCCTTAGGATAGTGTTAGGGTTAGGGTTAGGGTTAGCATCAGCCGTAGGATAGTGTTTGGGTTAGGGTTAGCCTCAGCCCTAAGATAGTGTTAGAGTTAGGGTTAGGGTTAGCATCAGCCCTAGGATAGTGTTAGGGTTAGGGTTAGTGTTAGCATCAGCCCTAGGATAGTGTTAGTGTTAGGGTTAGCATCAGCCCTAGGATAGTGTTAGGGTTAGGGTTAACCTAAACCCTAGGATAGTGTTAGGGTTAGGGTTAGGGTTATCATCAGGCCTAGGATATTGTTAGGGTTAGGGTTAGCATCAGCTCTAGGATAGTGTTAGGGTTAGGGTTAGGGTTAGCATCAGCCCTAGGATAGTATTAGGGTTAGGGTTAGGGTTAGCATCAGCCCTAGGATAGTGTTAGGGTTAGGGTTAGCATCAGCCCTAGGATAGTGTTAGGGTTAGGGTTAGGGTTAGCATCAGCCCTAGGATAGTGTTAGGGTTAGGGTTAGCATCAGCCCTAGGATAGTGTTAGGGTTAGGGTTAGGGTTAGGGTTAGCATCAGCCCTAGGATAGTGTTAGGTTTAGGGTTAGCATCAGCCCTAGGATAGTGTTAGGGTTAGGGTTAGGATTAGCATCAGCCCTAGGATAGTGTTAGGGTTAGGGTTAGCATCAACCCTAGGATAGTGTTAGAGTTAGGGTTAGGGTTAGCATCAGCCCTAGGATAGTGTTCGGGTTAGGGTTAGCATCAGGCCTAGGACAGTGTTATGGTTAGGGTTAGCATCAGCCCCAGGATATTGTTAGGGTTAGGGTTAACATCAGCCCTAGGATAGTGTTAGGGTTAGGGTTATGGTTAGCATCAGCTCTAGGATAGTGTTAGGTTTAGGGTTAGCATCAGACCTAGGATAGTGTTAGGGTTAGGGTTAGGGTAAGCAGCAGCCCTAGGATACTGTAAGTGTTAGGGTTAGGGTTAGCATCAGGCCTAGGATAGTGTTAGGGTTAGGGTTAGAATCAGCCCTAGGATAGTGTTAGGGTTAGGGTTAGGGTTAGCATCAGCCCTAGGATAGTAATAGGGTTGGGGTTAGCATCAGCCCTAGGATAGTGTTAGGGTTAGGGTTAGGGTTGGCACCAGGCCTAGGATAGTGTTAGGGTTAAGGTTAGGGTTAACACCAGGCCTAGGATAGTGTTAGTGTTAGTGTTAGCATCAGCCCTATGCTAGTATTAGGGTTAGGGTTAGGGTTAGGGTTAGTTTTAGCATCAGCTCTAGGATAGTGTTAGGGTTAGGGTTAGGGTTAGCATCAGCCCTACGATAGTGTTTGGATTAGGGTTAGGGTTAGCATCAGGCCTAGGACAGTGTTAGGGTTAGGGTTAGCATCAGCCGTAGGATAGTGTTAGGGTTAGGGTTAGGGTTAGCATCAGCCCTAGGATAGTGTTAGGGTTAGGGTTAGCATCAACCCTATGATAGTGTTTGGGTTACGGTCAGGGTTAGCATCAGCCCTAGGATAGTGTTAGGGTTAGGGTTAGCCTCAGCCCTAGGATAGTGTTAGGGTTATGGTTAGGTTTAGCATCAGCCCTAGGATAGTGTTAGGGTAAGTGTTAGGGTTAGGATCAGGCCTAGGATAGTGTTAGGGTTAGGGTTAGGGTTAGCATCAGCCCTAGGATAGTGTTAGGTTTAGGGTTAGGGATATCATCAGGCCTAGGATATTGTTAGGCTTAGGGTTATCATCAGACCTAGGATAGTGTTAGAGTTAGGGTTAGGGTTAGCATCAGCCCTAGGATAGTGTTAGGGTTAGGGTTAGGGTTAGCATCAGCCCTAGGATAGTGTTAGGGTTAGGGTTAGGGTTAGCATCAGCCCTAGGATATTATTAGGTTTAGGGTTAGCATCAGCCCTAGGATAGTGTTAGGGTTAAGGTTAGGGTTAACACCAGGCATAGGATAGTGTTAGTGTTAGGGTTAGCATCAGCCTTAGGATAGCGTTAGGGTTAGGGTTAGGGTTAGCATCAGCCCTAGGATAGTGTTAGGGTTAGGGTTAGCATCAGCCTTAGGATAGTGTTAGGGTTAGGTTTAGGGTTAGCATCAGCCCTAGGAAAGTGTTAGGGTTAGGGTTAGCATCAGCCATAGGATAGTGTTAGGGTTAGGGTTAGGGTTAGCATCAGCCCTAGGATAGTGTTAGGGTTAGGGTTAGCATCAGCCCTAGGATAGTGTTAGGGTTAGGGTTAGGGTTAGCATCAGCCCTAGGATAGTGTTAGGGTTAGGGTTAGCATCAACCCTAGGATAGTGTCAGGGTTAGGGTTAGGGTTAGCATCAGCCCTAGGATAGTGTTAGGGTTAGGGTTAGCCTCAGCCCTAGGAGAGTGTTAGGGTTAGGGATAGGGTTAGCATCAGGCCTAGGATAGTGTTAGGGTTAGGGTTAGGGTTATCACCAGGCCTAGGTTAGTGTTAGTGTTAGGGTTAGCATCAGCTCTAGGATAGTGTTAGGTTTAGGGTTAGCATCAGACCTAGGATAGTGTTAGGGTTAGGGTTAGGGTAGGCATCAGCCCTAGGATAGTGTAAGTGTTAGGGTTAGGGTTAGCATGAGGCCTAGGATAGTGTTAGGGTTAGGCTTAGCATGAGCCCTAGGATAGTGTTAGGGTTCGGGTTAGGGTTAGTATCAGCCCTAGGATAGTGTTAGGGTTAGGGTTAGCATCAGCCCTAGGATAATGTTAGGGTTAGGGTTAGGGTTAACACCAGGCCTAGGATAGTGTTAGTGTTAGGGTTAACATCAGCCTTAGGATAGTGTTAGGGTTAGGGTTAGGGTTAGCATCAGCCGTAGGATAGTGTTAGGGTTAGGGTTAGCCTCAGCCCTAAGATAGTGTTAGAGTTAGGGTTAGGGTTAGCATCAGCACTAGGATAGTGTTAGGGTTAGGGTTAGGGTTAGCATCAGTCCAAGGATAGTGTTAGGGTTAGGGTTAGCCTCAGGCCTAGGATAGTGTTAGGGTTAGGGTTAGCATCAGCCCTAGGATAGTGTTAGGGTTATGGTTAGGGTTAGCATCAGCCCTAGGATAGTGTTAGGGTTATGGTTAGGTATAGCATCAGTCCTAGGAAAGTGTTAGGGTAAGTGTTATTGTTAGCATCAAGCCTAGGATAGTGTTAGGGTTACGGTTAGAATCAGCCCTAGGATAGTGTTAGGGTTAGGGTTAGGGTTAGAATCAGCCCTAGGATAGTGTTAGGTTTAGGGTTAGCATCAGACCTAGGATAGTGTTAGGGTTAGGGTTAGGGTAAGCATCAGCCCTAGGATAGTGTAATTGTTAGGGTTAGGGTTAGCATGAGGCCTAGGATAGTGTTAGGGTTAGGGTTAGGGGTAGCACCAGGCCTAGGATAGTGTTAGTGTTAGGGTTAGCATCAGCCTTAGGATAGTGTTAGGCTTAGGGTTAGGGTTAGCATCAGCCGTAGGATAGTGTTAGGGTTAGGGTTTGCCTCAGCCCTAAGATACTGTTAGAGTTAGGGTTAGGGTTAGCATCAGCACTAGGATAGTGTTAGGGTTAGGGTTAGCATCAGCCCTAGGATAGTGTTAGGATTAGGGTTAGGGTTAGCATCCGCCCTAGGATAGTGTTATGGTTAGGGTTAGGGTTAGCATCAGCCCTAGGATAGTGTTAGAGTTAGGGTTAACATAAACCCTAGGATAGTGTTAGGGTTAGGGTTAGGGTTATCATCAGGCCTAGGATAGTGTTAGGGTTAGGGTTAGGGTTAGCATCAGTTCAAGGATAGTGTTAGGGTTAGCGTTAGGGTTAGCATCAGCCCTAGGATAGTGTTAGGGTTAGGGTTAGCATCAGCCCTAGGATAGTGTTAGGATTAGGGTTAGGGTTAGCATCAGCCCTAGGATAGTGTTAGGGATAGGGTTAGGGTTAGCATCAGACCTAGGAGAGTGTTAGGGTTAGGGTTAGCATCAGCCCTAGGATAGTGTTAGGGTTAGGGTTTGGGTTAGCATCAGCCCTAGGATAGTGTTAGGGTTAGGGTTAGCATCAACCCTAGGATAGTGTTAGGGTTAGGGTTAGGGTTAGCATCAGCCCTAGGATAGTGTTAGGGATAGGGTTAGCCTCAGCCCTAGGAGAGTTTTAGGGTTAGAGATAGGGTTAGCATCAGGCCTAGGATAGTGTTAGGGTTAGGGTTAGGGTTAGCATCAGCCCTAGGATAGTGTTAGGGTTAGGGTTAGGGTTAGCATCAGGCCTAGGATAGTGTTAGGGTTAGGGTTAACATCAGCCCTAGGATAGTGTTAGTGTTAGGGTTAGGGTTAGCATCAGCCCTAGGATAGTGTTAGGGTTAGGGTTAGCATCAGCCCTAGGATAGTGTTAGGCTTAGGGTTAGGGTTAGCATCAGCCCTAGGATAGTGTTAGGGTTAGGGTTAGCATCAGGCCTAGGATAGTGTTTGGGTTAGGGTTAGGGTTAGCATTCGCCCTAGGATAGTGTTAGGGTTAGGGTTAGCCTCAGCCCTAGGAGAGTGTTAGGGTAAAGGATCGGGTTAGCATCAGGCCTAGGATAGTGTTAGGGTTAGGGTTAGGGTTAGCATCAGCCCTAGGATAGTGTTAGGGTTAGGGTTAGCCTCAGGCCTAGGATAGTGTTAGGGTTAGGGTTAGCATCAGCCCTAGGATAGTGTTAGGGTTAGGGTTAGGGTAAGCATCAGCCCTAGGATAGTGTTAGGATTATGGTTAGGTTTAGCATCAGTCCTAGGATAGTGTTAGGGTAAGTGTTAGGGTTAGCATCAGGCCTAGGATAGTGTTAGGGTTACGGTTAGAATCAGCCCTAGGATAGTGTTAGGGTTAGGGTTAGGGTTAGCATCAGCCCTAGGATAGTGTTAGGTTTAGGGTTAGGGATATCATCAGGCCTAGGATATTGGTAGGGTTAGGGTTAGCATCAGCCCTAGGATAGTGTTAGAGTTAGGGTTAGGGTTAGCATCAGCCCTAGGATAGTGTTAGGGTTAGGGTTAGGGTTAGCATCAGCCCTAGGATAGTGTTAGGGTTAGGCTTAGGGTTAGCATCACCCCTAGGATATTATTAGGGTTAGGGTTAGCATCAGCCCTAGGATAGTGTTAGGGTTAGGGTTAGGGGTAGCACCAGGCCTAGGATAGTGTTAGTGTTAGGGTTAGCATCAGCCTTAGGATAGTGTTAGGGTTAGGGTTAGGGTTAGCATCAGCCGTAGGATAGTGTTAGGGTTAGGGTTTGCCTCAGCCCTAAGATAGTGTTAGAGTTAGGGTTAGGGTTAGCATCAGCACTAGGATACTGTTAGGGTTAGGGTTAGCATCAGCCCTAGGATAGTGTTAGGGTTAGGGTTAGGGTTAGCATCCGCCCTAGGATAGTGTTAGGGTTAGGCTTAGGGTTAGCATCAACCCTAGGATATTATTAGGGTTAGGGTTAGCATCAGCCCTAGGATAGTGTTAGGGTTAGGGTTAGGGGTAGCACCAGGCCTAGGATAGTGTTAGTGTTAGGG
The DNA here is from genome assembly GCF_020740605.2 of Lemur catta. Classification (NCBI taxonomy): domain Eukaryota; kingdom Metazoa; phylum Chordata; class Mammalia; order Primates; family Lemuridae; genus Lemur; species Lemur catta. Next base: position 111,836,320 of record NC_059131.1, on the reverse strand, counting down.
TTAGCATCAGCCCTAGGATAGTGTTAGGGTTAGGCTTAGGGTTAGCATCAACCCTAGGATATTATTAGGGTTAGGGTTAGCATCAGCCCTAGGATAGTGTTAGGGTTAGGGTTAGGGGTAGCACCAGGCCTAGGATAGTGTTAGTGTTAGGGTTAGCATCAGCCTTAGGATAGTGTTAGGGTTAGGGTTAGGGTTAGCATCAGCCGTAGGATAGTGTTAGGGTTAGGGTTTGCCTCAGCCCTAAGATACTGTTAGAGTTAGGGTTAGGGTTAGCATCAGCACTAGGATAGTGTTAGGGTTAGGGTTAGCATCAGCCCTAGGATAGTCTTAGGGTTAGGGTTAGGGTTAGCATCCGCCCTAGGATAGTGTTATGGTTAGGGTTAGGGTTAGCATCAGCCCTAGGATAGTGTTAGAGTTAGGGTTAACATAAACACTAGGATAGTGTTAGGGTTAGGGTTAGGGTTATCATCAGGCCTAGGATAGTGTTAGGGTTAGGGTTAGGGTTAGCATCAGTTCAAGCATAGTGTTAGGGTTAGCGTTAGGGTTAGCATCAGCCCTAGGATAGTGTTAGGGTTAGGGTTATCATCAGCCCTAGGATAGTGTTAGGATTAGGGTTAGGGTTAGCATCAGCCCTAGGATAGTGTTAGGGTTAGGGTTAGGGTTAGCATCAGACCTAGGAGAGTGTTAGGGTTAGGGTTAGCATCAGCCCTAGGATAGTGTTAGGGTTAGGGTTAGGGTTAGCATCAGCCCTAGGATAGTGTTAGGGTTAGGGTTAGCATCAACCCTAGGATAGTGTTAGGGTTAGGGTTAGGGTTAGCATCAGCCCTAGGATAGTGTTAGGGATAGGGTTAGCCTCAGCCCTAGGAGAGTTTTAGGGTTAGAGATAGGGTTAGCATCAGGCCTAGGATAGTGTTAGGGTTAGTGTTAGGGTTAGCATCAGCCCTAGGATAGTGTTAGGGTTAGGGTTAGCATCAGGCCTAGGATAGTGTTAGGGTTAGGGTTAGCATCAGCCCTAGGAGAGTGTTAGTGTTAGGGTTAGGGTTAGCATCAGCCCTAGGATAGTGTTAGGGTTAGGGTTAACATCAGCCCTAGGATAGTGTTAGGGTTAGGGTTAGGGTTAGCATCAGCCCTAGGATAGTGTTAGGGTTAGGGTTAGGGTTAGCATCAGCCCTAGGATAGTGTTAGGGTTAGGGTTAGGGTTAGCATCAGCCCTAGGATATTATTAGGGTTAGGGTTAGCATCAGCCCTAGGATAGTGTTAGGGTTAGGGTTAGGGTTACAACCAGGCCTAGGATAGTGTTAGTGTTAGGGTTAGCATCAGCCTTAGGATAGTGTTAGGGTTAGTGTTGTGGTTAGCATCAGCCGTAGGATAGTGTTAGGGTTAGGGTTAACATCAGCCCTAGGATAGTGTTAGTGTTAGGGTTAGGGTTAGCATCAGCCCTAGGATAGTGTTAGGGTTAGGGTTAGCATCAGCCCTAGGATAGTGTTAGGATTAGGGTTAGGGTTAGCATCAGCCCTAGGATAGTGTTAGGGTTAGGGTTAGCATCAGGCCTAGGATAGTGTTTGGGTTAGGGTTAGGGTTAGCATTCGCCCTAGGATAGTGTTAGGGTTAGGGTTAGCCTCAGCCCTAGGAGAGTGTTAGGGTAAGGGATAGGGTTAGCATCAGGCCTAGGATAGTGTTAGGGTTAGGGTTAGGGTTAGCATCAGCCCTAGGATAGTGTTAGGGTTAGGGTTAGCCTCAGGCCTAGGATAGTGTTAGGGTTAGGGTTAGCATCAGCCCTAGGATAGTGTTAGGGTTAGGGTTAGGGTAAGCATCAGCCCTAGGATAGTGTTAGGATTATGGTTAGGTTTAGCATCAGTCCTAGGATACTGTTAGGGTAAGTGTTAGGGTTAGCATCAGGCCTAGGATAGTGTTAGGGTTACGGTTAGAATCAGCCCTAGGATAGTGTTAGGGTTAGGGTTAGGGTTAGCATCAGCCCTAGGATAGTGTTAGGTTTAGGGTTAGGGATATCATCAGGCCTAGGATATTGGTAGGGTTAGGGTTAGCATCAGCCCTAGGATAGTGTTAGAGTTAGGGTTAGGGTTAGCATCAGCCCTAGGATAGTGTTAGGGTTAGGGTTAGGGTTAGCATCAGCCCTAGGATAGTGTTAGGGTTAGGCTTAGGGTTAGCATCACCCCTAGGATATTATTAGGGTTAGGGTTAGCATCAGCCCTAGGATAGTGTTAGGGTTAGGGTTAGGGTAAGCATCAGCCCTAGGATAGTGTAAGTGTTAGGGTTAGGGTTAGCATGAGGCCTAGGATAGTGTTAGGGTTAGGGTTAGGGGTAGCACCAGGCCTAGGATAGTGTTAGTGTTAGGGTTAGCATCAGCCTTAGGATAGTGTTAGGCTTAGGGTTAGGGTTAGCATCAGCCGTAGGATAGTGTTAGGGTTAGGGTTTGCCTCAGCCCTAAGATACTGTTAGAGTTAGGGTTAGGGTTAGCATCAGCACTAGGATAGTGTTAGGGTTAGGGTTAGCATCAGCCCTAGGATAGTGTTAGGATTAGGGTTACGGTTAGCATCCGCCCTAGGATAGTGTTATGGTTAGGGTTAGGGTTAGCATCAGCCCTAGGATAGTGTTAGAGTTAGGGTTAACATAAACCCTAGGATAGTGTTAGGGTTAGGGTTAGGGTTATCATCAGGCCTAGGATAGTGTTAGGGTTAGGGTTAGGGTTAGCATCAGTTCAAGGATAGTGTTAGGGTTAGCGTTAGGGTTAGCATCAGCCCTAGGATAGTGTTAGGGTTAGGGTTAGCATCAGCCCTAGGATAGTGTTAGGATTAGGGTTAGGGTTAGCATCAGCCCTAGGATAGTGTTAGGGATAGGGTTAGGGTTAGCATCAGACCTAGGAGAGTGTTAGGGTTAGGGTTAGCATCAGCCCTAGGATAGTGTTAGGGTTAGGGTTTGGGTTAGCATCAGCCCTAGGATAGTGTTAGGGTTAGGGTTAGCATCAACCCTAGGATAGTGTTAGGGTTAGGGTTAGGGTTAGCATCAGCCCTAGGATAGTGTTAGGGATAGGGTTAGCCTCAGCCCTAGGAGAGTTTTAGGGTTAGAGATAGGGTTAGCATCAGGCCTAGGATAGTGTTAGGGTTAGGGTTAGGGTTAGCATCAGCCCTAGGATAGTGTTAGGGTTAGGGTTAGGGTTAGCATCAGGCCTAGGATAGTGTTAGGGTTAGGGTTAACATCAGCCCTAGGATAGTGTTAGTGTTAGGGTTAGGGTTAGCATCAGCCCTAGGATAGTGTTAGGGTTAGGGTTAGCATCAGCCCTAGGATAGTGTTAGGATTAGGGTTAGGGTTAGCATCAGCCCTAGGATAGTGTTAGGGTTAGGGTTAGCATCAGGCCTAGGATAGTGTTTGGGTTAGGGTTAGGGTTAGCATTCGCCCTAGGATAGTGTTAGGGTTAGGGTTAGCCTCAGCCCTAGGAGAGTGTTAGGGTAAAGGATCGGGTTAGCATCAGGCCTAGGATAGTGTTAGGGTTAGGGTTAGGGTTAGCATCAGCCCTAGGATAGTGTTAGGGTTAGGGTTAGCCTCAGGCCTAGGATAGTGTTAGGGTTAGGGTTAGCATCAGCCCTAGGATAGTGTTAGGGTTAGGGTTAGGGTAAGCATCAGCCCTAGGATAGTGTTAAGATTATGGTTAGGTTTAGCATCAGTCCTAGGATAGTGTTAGGGTAAGTGTTAGGGTTAGCATCAGGCCTAGGATAGTGTTAGGGTTACGGTTAGAATCAGCCCTAGGATAGTGTTAGGGTTAGGGTTAGGGTTAGCATCAGCCCTAGGATAGTGTTAGGTTTAGGGTTAGGGATATCATCAGGCCTAGGATATTGGTAGGGTTAGGGTTAGCATCAGCCCTAGGATAGTGTTAGAGTTAGGGTTAGGGTTAGCATCAGCCCTAGGATAGTGTTAGGGTTAGGGTTAGGGTTAGCATCAGCCCTAGGATAGTGTTAGGGTTAGGCTTAGGGTTAGCATCACCCCTAGGATATTATTAGGGTTAGGGTTAGCATCAGCCCTAGGATAGTGTTAGGGTTAGGGTTAGGGGTAGCACCAGGCCTAGGATAGTGTTAGTGTTAGGGTTAGCATCAGCCTTAGGATAGTGTTAGGGTTAGGGTTAGGGTTAGCATCAGCCGTAGGATAGTGTTAGGGTTAGGGTTTGCCTCAGCCCTAAGATACTGTTAGAGTTAGGGTTAGGGTTAGCATCAGCACTAGGATAGTGTTAGGGTTAGGGTTAGCATCAGCCCTAGGATAGTGTTAGGATTAGGGTTACGGTTAGCATCCGCCCTAGGATAGTGTTATGGTTAGGGTTAGGGTTAGCATCAGCCCTAGGATAGTGTTAGAGTTAGGGTTAACATAAACCCTAGGATAGTGTTAGGGTTAGGGTTAGGGTTATCATCAGGCCTAGGATAGTGTTAGGGTTAGGGTTAGGGTTAGCATCAGTTCAAGGATAGTGTTAGGGTTAGCGTTAGGGTTAGCATCAGCCCTAGGATAGTGTTAGGGTTAGGGTTATCATCAGCCCTAGGATAGTGTTAGGATTAGGGTTAGGGTTAGCATCAGCCCTAGGATAGTGTTAGGGTTAGGGTTAGGGTTAGCATCAGACCTAGGAGAGTGTTAGGGTTAGGGTTAGCATCAGCCCTAGGATAGTGTTAGGGTTAGGGTTAGGGTTAGCATCAGCCCTAGGATAGTGTTAGGGATAGGGTTAGGGTTAGCATCAGACCTAGGAGAGTGTTAGGGTTAGGGTTAGCATCAGCCCTAGGATAGTGTTAGGGTTAGGGTTAGGGTTAGCATCAGCCCTAGGATAGTGTTAGGGTTAGGGTTAGCATCAACCCTAGGATAGTGTTAGGGTTAGGGTTAGGGTTAGCATCAGCCCTAGGATAGTGTTAGGGATAGGGTTAGCCTCAGCCCTAGGAGAGTTTTAGGGTTAGAGATAGGGTTAGCATCAGGCCTAGGATAGTGTTAGGGTTAGTGTTAGGGTTAGCATCAGCCCTAGGATAGTGTTAGGGTTAGGGTTAGCATCAGGCCTAGGATAGTGTTAGGGTTAGGGTTAGCATCAGCCCTAGGAGAGTGTTAGGGTTAGGGTTAGGGTTAGCATCAGCCCTAGGATAGTGTTAGGGTTAGGGTTAACATCAGCCCTAGGATAGTGTTAGGGTTAGGGTTAGGGTTAGCATCAGCCCTAGGATAGTGTTAGGGTTAGGGTTAGGGTTAGCATCAGCCCTAGGATAGTGTTAGGGTTAGGGTTAGGGTTAGCATCAGCCCTAGGATATTATTAGGGTTAGGGTTAGCATCAGCCCTAGGATAGTGTTAGGGTTAGGGTTGTCATCAGGCCTAGGACAGTGTTAGGGTTAGGGTTAGCAGCAGCCCTAGGAGAGTGTTAGGGTTAGGGTTAGGGTTAGCATCAGCCCTAGGATAGTGTTAGGGTTAGGGTTAGCGTCCGCCCTAGGATAGTGTTAGGGTTAGGGTTAGGGTTAGCATCAGCCCTAGGATAGTGTTAGGGTTAGGGTTAGCATGACCCTAGGATAGTTTTAGGGTTAGGGTTAGTGTTAGCATCAGCCCTAGGATAGTGTTAGGGTTAGGGTTAGCATCAACCCTAGGATAGTGTTAGGGTTAGGGTTAGGGTTAGCATCAGCCCTAGGATAGTGTTAGGGTTAGGGTTGTCATCAGGCCTAGGACAGTGTTAGGGTTAGGGTTAGCAGCAGCCCTAGGAGAGTGTTAGGGTTAGGGTTAGGGTTAGCATCAGCCCTAGGATAGTGTTAGGGTTAGGGTTAACATCAGCCCTAGGATAGTGTTAGGGTTAGGGTTAGGGTTAACATCAGCCCTAGGATAGTGTTAGGTTTAGGGTTAGCATCAGACCTAGGATAGTGTTAGGGTTAGGGTTAGGGTTAGCATCAGCCCTAGGATAGTGTAAGTGTTAGGGTTAGGGTTAGCATCAGGCCTAGGATAATGTTAGTGTTCGGGTTATCATCAGCCCTAGGATAGTGTTAGGGTTAGGGTTAGGGTTAGCATCAGCCATAGGATAGTGTTAGGGTTAGGGTTAGGGTTAGCATCAGCCCTAGGATAGTATTAGGGTTAGGGTTAGCATCAGCCCTAGGATAGTGTTAGGGTTAGGGTTAGGGTTAGCACCAGGCCCAGGATAGTGTTAGTGTTAGGGTTAGCATCAGCCTTAGGATAGTGTTAGGGTTAGGGTTAGGGTTAGCATCAGAAGTAGGATAGTGTTTGGGTTAGGGTTAGCCTCAGCCCTAAGATAGTGTTAGAGTTAGGGTTAGGGTTAGCATCAGCACTAGGATAGTGTTAGGGTTAGGGTTAGCATCAGCCCTAGGATAGTGTTAGGGTTAGGGTTAGGGTTAGCATCCGCCCTAGGATAGTGTTAGGGTTAGGCTTAGGGTTAGCATCAACCCTAGGATATTATTAGGGTTAGGGTTAGCATCAGCCCTAGGATAGTGTTAGGGTTAGGCTTAGGGGTAGCACCAGGCCTAGGATAGTGTTAGTGTTAGGGTTAGCATCAGCCCTAGGATAGTGTTAGGGTTAGGCTTAGGGTTAGCATCAACCCTAGGATATTATTAGGGTTAGGGTTAGCATCAGAAGTAGGATAGTGTTTGGGTTAGGGTTAGCCTCAGCCCTAAGATAGTGTTAGAGTTAGGGTTAGGGTTAGCATCAGCCCTAGGATAGTATTAGGGTTAGGGTTAGCATCAGCCCTAGGATAGTGTTAGGGTTAGGGTTAGGGTTAGCACCAGGCCCAGGATAGTGTTAGTGTTAGGGTTAGCATCAGCCTTAGGATAGTGTTAGGGTTAGGGTTAGGGTTAGCATCAGAAGTAGGATAGTGTTTGGGTTAGGGTTAGCCTCAGCCCTAAGATAGTGTTAGAGTTAGGGTTAGGGTTAGCATCAGCCCTAGGATAGTGTTAGGGTTAGGGTTAGGGTTAGCATCAGCCCTAGGATAGTGTTAGTGTTAGGGTTAGCATCAGCCCTAGGATAGTGTTAGGGTTAGGGTTAGGGTTAGCATCCGCCCTAGGATAGTGTTAGGGTTAGGGTAAGGGTTAGCATCAGCCTTAGGATAGTGTTAGGGTTAGGGTTAACATAAACTCTAGGATAGTGTTAGGGTTAGGATTAGGGTTATCATCAGGCCTAGGATAGTGTTAGGGTTAGGGTTAGGGTTAGGGTTAGCATCAGTTCAAGGATAGTGTTAGGCTTAGCGTTAGGGTTAGCATCAGCCCTAGGATAGTGTTAGGGTTAGGGTTAGGGTTAGCATCAGCCCTAGGATAGTGTTAGGCTTAGGGTTAGGGTTATCATCAGGCCTAGGATAGTGCTAGGGTTAGGGTTAGCATCAGCTCTAGGATAGTGTTAGGGTTAGGGTTAGGGTTAGCATCAGCCCTAGGAGAGTGTTAGGGTTAGGGATCGGGTTAGCATCAGGCCTAGGATAGTGTTAGGGTTAGGGTTAGGGTTAGCATCAGCCCTAGGATAGTGTTAGGGTTAGGGTTAGCCTCAGGCCTAGGATAGTGTTAGGGTTAGGGTTAGCATCAGCCCTAGGATAGTGTTAGGGTTAGGGTTAGGGTAAGCATCAGCCCTAGGATAGTGTTAGGGTTATGGTTAGGTTTAGCATCAGTCCTAGGATAGTGTTAGGGTAAGTGTTAGGGTTAGCATCAGGCCTAGGGTAGTGTTAGGGTTACGGTTAGAATCAGCCCTAGGATAGTGTTAGGGTTAGGGTTAGGGTTAGCATCAACCCTAGGATAGTGTTAGGTTTAGGGTTAGGGATATCATCAGGCCTAGGATATTGTTAGGGTTAGGGTTAGCATCAGCCCTAGGATAGTGTTAGAGTTAGGGTTAGGGTTAGCATCAGCCCTAGGATAGTGTTAGGGTTAGGGTTAGGGTTAGCATCAGCCCTAGGATAGTGTTAGGGTTAGGCTTAGGGTTAGCATCAACCCTAGGATACTATTAGGGTTAGGGTTAGCATCAGCCCTAGGATAGTGTTAGGGTTAGGGTTAGGGTTAGCACCAGGCCTAGGATAGTGTTAGTGTTAGGGTTAGCATCAGCCTTAGGATAGTGTTAGGGTTAGGGTTAGGGTTAGCATCAGCCGTACGATAGTGTTAGGGTTAGGGTTAGCATCAGCCCTAGGATAGTGTTAGAGTTAGGGTTAGGGTTAGCATCAGCCCTAGGATAGTGTTAGGCTTAGGGTTAGGGTTGCATCAGCCCTAGGATAGTGTTAGCGTTAGGGTTAGCATCAGCCCTAGGATAGCGTTAGGGTTAGGGTTAGGGTTAGCATCAGCCCTAGGATAGTGTTAGGGTTAGGGTTAGCATCAGCCCTAGGATAGTGTTAGGGTTAGGGTTAGGGTTAGCATCAGCCCTAGGATAGTGTTAGGGTTAGGGTTAGCATCAGCCCTAGGATAGTGTTAGGGTTAGGGTTATGGTTAGCATCAGCCCTAGGATAGTGTTAGGGTTAGGGTTAGCATCAACCCTAGGATAGTGTTAGGGTTAGGGTTAGGGTTAGCATCAGCCCTAGGATAGTGTTAGTGTTAGGGTTAACCTCAGCCTTAGGAGAGTGTTAGGGTTAGGGATAGGGTTAGCATCAGGCCTAGGATAGTGTGAGGGTTAGGGTTAGGGTTAGCATCAGCCCTAGGATAGTGTTAGGGTTAGGGTTAGCATCAGGCCTAGGATAGTGTTAGGGTTAGGGTTAGGGTTAGCATCAGCCCAGGGATAGTGTTAGGGTTAGGGTTAGGGTTAGCACCAGGCCCAGGATAGTGTTAGTGTTAGGGTTAGCATCAGCCTTAGGATAGTGTTAGGGTTAGGGTTAAGGTTAGCATCAGAAGTAGGATAGTGTTTGGGTTAGGGTTAGCCTCAGCCCTAAGATAGTGTTAGAGTTAGGGTTAGGGTTAGCATCAGCACTAGGATAGTGTTAGGGTTAGGGTTAGCATCAGCCCTAGGATAGTGTTAGGGTTAGGGTTAGCGTTAGCATCCGCCCTAGGATAGTGTTAGGGTTAGGCTTAGGGTTAGCATCAACCCTAGGATATTATTAGGGTTAGGGTTAGCATCAGCCCTAGGATAGTGTTAGGGTTAGGCTTAGGGGTAGCACCAGGCCTAGGATAGTGTTAGTGTTAGGGTTAGCATCAGCCCTAGGATAGTGTTAGGGTTAGGCTTAGGGTTAGCATCAACCCTAGGATATTATTAGGGTTAGGGTTAGCATCAGAAGTAGGATAGTGTTTGGGTTAGGGTTAGCCTCAGCCCTAAGATAGTGTTAGAGTTAGGGTTAGGGTTAGCATCAGCCCTAGGATAGTATTAGGGTTAGGGTTAGCATCAGCCCTAGGATAGTGTTAGGGTTAGGGTTAGGGTTAGCACCAGGCCCAGGATAGTGTTAGTGTTAGGGTTAGCATCAGCCTTAGGATAGTGTTAGGGTTAGGGTTAGGGTTAGCATCAGAAGTAGGATAGTGTTTGGGTTAGGGTTAGCCTCAGCCCTAAGATAGTGTTAGAGTTAGGGTTAGGGTTAGCATCAGCCCTAGGATAGTGTTAGGGTTAGCGTTAGGGTTAGCATCAGCCCTAGGATAGTGTTAGTGTTAGGGTTAGCATCAGCCCTAGGATAGTGTTAGGGTTAGGGTTAGGGTTAGCATCCGCCCTAGGATAGTGTTAGGGTTAGGGTTAGGGTTAACATCAGCCTTAGGATAGTGTTAGGGTTAGGGTTAACATAAACTCTAGGATAGTGTTAGGGTTAGGATTAGGGTTATCATCAGGCCTAGGATAGTGTTAGGGTTAGGGTTAGGGTTAGCATCAGTTCAAGGATAGTGTTAGGCTTAGCGTTAGGGTTAGCATCAGCCCTAGGATAGTGTTAGGGTTAGGGTTAGGGTTAGCATCAGCCCTAGGATAGTGTTAGGCTTAGGGTTAGGGTTATCATCAGGCCTAGGATAGTGCTAGGGTTAGGGTTAGCATCAGCTCTAGGATAGTGTTAGGGTTAGGGTTAGGGTTAGCATCAGCCCTAGGAGAGTGTTAGGGTTAGGGATCGGGTTAGCATCAGGCCTAGGATAGTGTTAGGGTTAGGGTTAGGGTTAGCATCAGCCCTAGGATAGTGTTAGGGTTAGGGTTAGCCTCAGGCCTAGGATAGTGTTAGGGTTAGGGTTAGCATCAGCCCTAGGATAGTGTTAGGGTTAGGGTTAGGGTAAGCATCAGCCCTAGGATAGTGTTAGGGTTATGGTTAGGTTTAGCATCAGTCCTAGGATAGTGTTAGGGTAAGTGTTAGGGTTAGCATCAGGCCTAGGATAGTGTTAGGGTTACGGTTAGAATCAGCCCTAGGATAGTGTTAGGGTTAGGGTTAGGGTTAGCATCAGCCCTAGGATAGTGTTAGGTTTAGGGTTAGGGATATCATCAGGCCTAGGATATTGTTAGGGTTAGGGTTAGCATCAGCCCTAGGATAGTGTTAGAGTTAGGGTTAGGGTTAGCATCAGCCCTAGGATAGTGTTAGGGTTAGGGTTAGGGTTAGCATCAGCCCTAGGATAGTGTTAGGGTTAGGCTTAGGGTTAGCATCAACCCTAGGATATTATTAGGGTTAGGGTTAGCATCAGCCCTAGGATAGTGTTAGGGTTAGGGTTAGGGTTAGCACCAGGCCAAGGATAGTGTTAGTGTTAGGGTTAGCATCAGCCTTAGGATAGTGTTAGGGTTAGGGTTAGGGTTAGCATCAGCCGTACGATAGTGTTAGGGTTAGGGTTAGCATCAGCCCTAGGATAGTGTTAGAGTTAGGGTTAGGGTTAGCATCAGCCCTAGGATAGTGTTAGGCTTAGGGTTAGGGTTGCATCAGCCCTAGGATAGTGTTAGCGTTAGGGTTAGCATCAGCCCTAGGATAGCGTTAGGGTTAGGGTTAGGGTTAGCATCAGCCCTAGGATAGTGTTAGGGTTAGGGTTAGCATCAGCCCTAGGATAGTGTTAGGGTTAGGGTTAGGGTTAGCATCAGCCCTAGGATAGTGTTAGGGTTAGGGTTAGCATCAGCCCTAGGATAGTGTTAGGGTTAGGGTTATGGTTAGCATCAGCCCTAGGATAGTGTTAGGGTTAGGGTTAGCATCAACCCTAGGATAGTGTTAGGGTTAGGGTTACGGTTAGCATCAGCCCTAGGATAGTGTTAGTGTTAGGGTTAACCTCAGCCTTAGGAGAGTGTTAGGGTTAGGGATAGGGTTAGCATCAGGCCTAGGATAGTGTTAGGGTTAGGGTTAGGGTTAGCATCAGCCCTAGGATAGTGTTAGGGTTAGGGTTAGCATCAGGCCAAGGATAGTGTTAGGGTTAGGGTTAGCATCAGCCCTAGGATAGTGTTAGGGTTAGGGTTAGGGTTAGCATCAGCCCAGGGATAGTGTTAGGTTTAGGGTTAGCATCAGACCTAGGATAGTGTTAGGGTTAGGGTTAGCATCAGGCCTAGGATAGTGTTAGGGTTAGGGTTAGCATCAGCCCTAGGAGAGTGTTAGGGTTAGGGTTAGGGTTAGCATCAGCCCTAGGATAGTGTTAGGGTTAGGGTTAACATCAGCCCTAGGAGAGTGTTAAGGTTAGGGTTAGGGTTAGCATCAGCCCTAGGATAGTGTTAGGTTTAGGGTTAGCATCAGACCTAGGATAGTGTTAGGGTTAGGGTTAGGGTTAGCATCAGCCCTAGGATAGTGTAAGTGTTAGGGTTAGGGTTAGCATCAGGCCTAGGAGAGTGTTAGGGTTAGGGTTAGCATCAGCCCTAGGATAGTGTTAGGGTTAGGGTTAGGGTTAGCATCAGCCCTAGGATAGTGTTAGGGTTAGGGTTACCATGAGCCCTAGGATAGTGTTAGGGTTAGGGTTAGGGTTAGCACCAGGCCCAGGATAGTGTTAGTGTTAGGGTTAGCATCAGCCTTAGGATAGTGTTAGGGTTAGGGTTAGGGTTAGCATCAGCCGTAGGATAGTGTTTGGGTTAGGGTAAGCCTCAGACCTAAGATAGTGTTAGAGTTAGGGTTAGGGTTAGCATCAGCCCTAGGATAGTGTTAGGGTTAGGGTGAGTGTTAGTATCAGCCCTAGGATAGTGTTAGTGTTAGGGTTAGCATCAGCCCTAGGATAGTGTTAGGGTTAAGGTTAACCTAAACACTAGGATAGTGTTAGGGTTAGGGTTAGGGTTATCATCAGGCCTAGGATATTGTTAGGGTTAGGGTTAGCATCAGCTCTAGGATAGTGTTAGGGTTAGGGTTAGGGTTAGCATCAGCCCTAGGATAGTGTTAGGGTTAGGGTTAGGGTTAGCATGAGCCCTAGGATAGTGTTAGGGTTAGGGTTAGCAGCAGCCCTAGGATAGTGTTAGGGTTAGGGTTAGGGTTAGCATCAGCCCTAGGATAGTGTTAGGGTTAGGGTTAGGGTTAGGGTTAGCATCAGCCCTAGGATAGTGTTAGGTTTAGGGTTAGCATCAGCCCTAGGATAGTGTTAGGGTTAGGGTTAGGATTAGCATCAGCCCTAGGATAGTGTTAGGGTTAGGGTTAGCATCAACCCTAGGATAGTGTTAGGGTTAGGCTTAGGGTTAGCATCAGCCCTAGGATAGTGTTAGGGTTAGGGTTAGCATCAGCCCTAGGATAGTGTTAGGGCTAGGGTAAGGGTTAGCATCAGCCCTAGGATAGCATTAGGATTAGGGTTAGGGTTAGGGTTAGCGTTAGCATCAGCTCTAGGATAGTGTTAGGGTTAGGGTTAGGGTTAGCATCAGCCCTAGTATAGTGTTAGGGTTAGGGTTAGGGTTAGCATCAGCCCTAGTATAGTGTTAGGGTTAGGGTTAGCATCAGCCCTAGGATAGTGTTAGGGTTAGGGTTAGGGTTAGCATCAGCCCTAGGATAGTGTTAGGGTTAGGGTTAGCATCAGCCCTAGGATAGTGTTAGGGTTAGGGTTAGGGTTAGCATCAGCCCTAGGATAGTGTTAGGGTTAGGGTTAGCATCAGCCCTAGGATAGTGTTAGGGTTAGGGTTATGGTTAGCATCAGCCCTAGGATAGGGTTAGGGTTAGGGTTAGCATCAACCCTAGGATAGTGTTAGGGTTAGGGTTAGGGTTAGCATCAGCCCTAGGATAGTGTTAGTGTTAGGGTTAACCTCAGCCCTAGGAGAGTGTTAGGGTTAGGGATAGGGTTAGCATCAGGCCTAGGATAGTGTTAGGGTTAGGGTTAGGGTTAGCATCAGCCCTAGGATAGTGTTAGGGTTAGGGTTAGCATCAGGCCTAGGATAGTGTTAGGGTTAGGGTTAGCATCAGCCCTAGGAGAGTGTTAGGGTTAGGGTTAGGGTTAGCATCAGCCCTAGGATAGTGTTATGGTTAGGATTAACATCAGCCCTAGGATAGTGATAGGGTTAGGGTTAGGGTTAGCATCAGCCCTAGGATAGTGTTAGGTTTAGGGTTAGCATCAGACCTAGGATAGTGTTAGGGTTAGGATTAGCATCAGGCCTAGGATAGTGTTAGGGTTAGGGTTAGCATCAGCCCTAGGAGAGTGTTAGGGTTAGGGTTAGGGTTAGCATCAGCCCTAGGATAGTGTTAGGGTTAGGGTTAACATCAGCCCTAGGAGAGTGTTAAGGTTAGGGTTAGGGTTAGCATCAGCCCTAGGATAGTGTTAGGTTTAGGGTTATCATCAGACCTAGGATAGTGTTAGGGTTAGGGTTAGGGTTAGCATCAGCCCTAGGATAGTGTAAGTGTTAGGGTTAGGGTTAGCATCAGGCCTAGGAGAGTGTTAGGGTTAGGGTTAGCATCAGCCCTAGGATAGTGTTAGGGTTAGGGTTAGGGTTAGCATCAGCCCTAGGATAGTGTTAGGGTTAGGGTTATGGTTAGCATCATCCCTACGATAGTATTAGGGTTAGGGTTACCATCAGCCCTAGGATAGTGTTAGGGTTAGGGTTATTGTTAGCACCAGGCCCAGGATAGTGTTAGTGTTAGGGTTAGCATCAGCCTTAGGATAGTGTTAGGGTTAGGGTTAGGGTTAGCATCAGCCGTAGGATAGTGTTTGGGTTAGGGTTAGCCTCAGCCCTAAGATAGTGTTAGAGTTAGGGTTAGGGTTAGCATCAGCCCTAGGATAGTGTTAGGGTTAGGGTTAGTGTTAGCATCAGCCCTAGGATAGTGTTAGTGTTAGGGTTAGCATCAGCCCTAGGATAGTGTTAGGGTTAGGGTTAACCTAAACCCTAGGATAGTGTTAGGGTTAGGGTTAGGGTTATCATCAGGCCTAGGATATTGTTAGGGTTAGGGTTAGCATCAGCTCTAGGATAGTGTTAGGGTTAGTGTTAGGGTTAGCATCAGCCCTAGGATAGTATTAGGGTTAGGGTTAGGGTTAGCATCAGCCCTAGGATAGTGTTAGGGTTAGGGTTAGCATCAGCCCTAGGATAGTGTTAGGGTTAGGGTTAGCATCAGCCCTAGGATAGTGTTAGGGTTAGGGTTAGCATCAGCCCTAGGATAGTGTTAGGGTTAGGGTTAGGGTTAGGGTTAGCATCAGCCCTAGGATAGTGTTAGGGTTAGGGTTAGCGTCAGCCCTAGGATAGTGTTAGGGTTAGGGTTAGGGTTAGCATCAGCCCTAGGATAGTGTTAGGGTTAGGGTTAGCATCAGCCCTAGGATAGTGTTAGGGTTAGGGTTAGGGTTAGGGTTAGCATCAGCCCTAGGATAGTGTTAGGTTTAGGGTTAGCATCAGCCCTAGGATAGTGTTAGGGTTAGGGTTAGGATTAGCATCAGCCCTAGGATAGTGTTAGGGTTAGGGTTAGCATCAACCCTAGGATAGTGTTAGAGTTAGGGTTAGGGTTAGCATCAGCCCTAGGATAGTGTTCGGGTTAGGGTTAGCATCAGGCCTAGGACAGTGTTATGGTTAGGGTTAGCATCAGCCCTAGGAGAGTGTTAGGGTTAGGGTTAGGGTTAGCATCAGCCCTAGGATATTGTTAGGGTTAGGGTTAACAACAGCCCTAGGATAGTGTTAGGGTTAGGGTTATGGTTAGCATCAGCTCTAGGATAGTGTTAGGTTTAGGGTTAGCATCAGACCTAGGATAGTGTTAGGGTTAGGGTTAGGGTAAGCAGCAGCCCTAGGATACTGTAAGTGTTAGGGTTAGGGTTAGCATCAGGCCTAGGATAGTGTTAGGGTTAGGGTTAGAATCAGCCCTAGGATAGTGTTAGGGTTAGGGTTAGGGTTAGCATCAGCCCTAGGATAGTAATAGGGTTAGGGTTAGCATCAGCCCTAGGATAGTGTTAGGGTTAGGGTTAGGGTTGGCACTAGGCCTAGGATAGTGTTAGGGTTAAGGTTAGGGTTAACACCAGGCCTAGGATAGTGTTAGTGTTAGTGTTAGCATCAGCCCTATGATAGTATTAGGGTTAGGGTTAGGGTTAGGGTTAGTTTTAGCATCAGCTCTAGGATAGTGTTAGGGTTAGGGTTAGGGTTAGCATCAGCCCTACGATAGTGTTTGGATTAGGGTTAGGGTTAGCATCAGGCCTAGGACAGTGTTAGGGTTAGGGTTAGGATCAGCCCTAGGATAGTGTTAGGGTTAGGGTTAGGGTTAGCATCAGCCCTAGGATAGTGTTAGGGTTAGGGTTAGCATCAACCCTAGGATAGTGTTTGGGTTACGGTCAGGGTTAGCATCAGCCCTAGGATAGTGTTAGGGTTAGGGTTAGCCTCAGCCCTAGGATAGTGTTAGGGTTATGGTTAGGTTTAGCATCAGCCCTAGGATAGTGTTAGGGTAAGTGTTAGGGTTAGGATCAGGCCTAGGATAGTGTTAGGGTTAGGGTTAGGGTTAGCATCAGCCCTAGGATAGTGTTAGGTTTAGGGTTAGGGATATCATCAGGCCTAGGATATTGTTAGGCTTAGGGTTATCATCAGACCTAGGATAGTGTTAGAGTTAGGGTTAGGGTTAGCATCAGCCCTAGGATAGTGTTAGGGTTAGGGTTAGGGTTAGCATCAGCCCTAGGATAGTGTTAGGGTTAGGGTTAGGGTTAGCATCAGCCCTAGGATATTATTAGGTTTAGGGTTAGCATCAGCCCTAGGATAGTGTTAGGGTTAAGGTTAGGGTTAACACCAGGCATAGGATAGTGTTAGTGTTAGGGTTAGCATCAGCCTTAGGATAGCGTTAGGGTTAGGGTTAGGGTTAGCATCAGCCGTAGGATAGTGTTAGGGTTAGGGTTAGCCTCAGCCATAGGATAGTGTTAGAGTTAGGGTTAGGGTTAGCATCAGCCCTAGGATAGTGTTAGGGTTAGGGTTAGGGTTAGCATCAGCCCTAGGATAGTGTTAGTGTTATGGTTAGCATCAGCCCTAGGATAGTGTTAGGGTTAGCGTTAGGGTTAGCATGAGCCCTAGGATAGTATTAGGGTTAGGGTTAGGGTTAGGGTTAGCGTTAGCATCAGCTCTAGGATAGTGTTAGGGTTAGGGCTAGGGTTAGCATCAACCCTAGGATAGTGTTAGGGTTAGGGTTAGGGTTAGCATCAGCCTTAGGATAGTGTTAGGGTTAGGGTTAGCATCAGCCCTAGGATAGTGTTAGGGTTAGGGTTAGGGTTAGCATCAGCCCTAGGATAGTGTTAGGGTTAGGGTTAGCATCAGCCTTAGGATAGTGTTAGGGTTAGGTTTAGGGTTAGCATCAGCCCTAGGATAGTGTTAGGGTTAGGGTTAGCATCAACCCTAGGATAGTGTTAGGGTTAGGCTTAGGGTTAGCATCAGCCCTAGGATAGTGTTCGGGTTAGGGTTACCATCAGGCCTAGGATAGTGTTATGGTTAGGGTTAGCATCAGCCCTAGGAGAGTGTTAGGGTTAGGGTTAGGGTTAGCATCAGCCCTAGGATAGTGTTAGGGTTAGGCTTAGGGTTAGCATCAGCTCAAGGATAGTGTTAGGTTTAGGGTTAGCATCAGACCTAGGATAGTGTTAGGGTTAGGGTTAGGGTAAGCAGCAGCCCTAGGATACTGTAAGTGTTAGGGTTAGGGTTAGCCTCACGCCTAGGATAGTGTTAGGGTTAGGGTTAGCATCAGCCCTAGGATAGTGTTAGGGTTAGGGTTAGGGTTAGCATCAGCCCTAGGATAGTGTTAGGGTTATGGTTAAGTTTAGCATCAGTCCTAGGATAGTGTTAGGGTAAGTGTTAGGGTTAGCATCAGGCCTAGGATAGTGTTAGGGTTACGGTTAGAATCAGCCCTAGGATAGTGTTAGGGTTAGGGTTAGGGTTAGCATCAGCCCTAGGATAGTGTTAGGTTTAGGGTTAGGGATATCATCAGGCCTAGGATATTGTTAGGGTTAGGGTTAGCATCAGCCCTAGGATAGTGTTAGAGTTAGGGTTAGGGTTAGCATCAGCCCTAGGATAGTGTCAGGGTTAGGGTTAGGGTTAGCATCAGCCCTAGGATAGTGTTAGGGTTAGGCTTAGGGTTAGCATCAACCCTAGGATATTATTAGGGTTAGGGTTAGCATCAGCCCTAGGATAGTGTTAGGGTTAGGGTTAGGGTTAGCACCAGGCCTAGGATAGTGTTAGTGTTAGGGTTAGCATCAGCCTTAGGATAGTGTTAGGGTTAGGGTTAGGGTTAGCATCAGCCGTAGGATAGTGTTAGGGTTAGGGTTAGCCTCAGCCATAGGATAGTGTTAGAGTTAGGGTTAGGGTTAGCATCAGCCCTAGGATAGTGTTAGGGTTAGGGTAAGGGTTAGCATCAGCCCTAGGATAGCATTAGGATTAGGGTTAGGGTTAGGGTTAGCTTTAGCATCAGCTCTAGGATAGTGTTAGGGTTAGGGTTAGGGTTAGCATCAGCCCTAGTATAGTGTTAGGGTTAGGGTTAGGGTTAGCATCAGCCCTAGGATAGTGTTAGGGTTAGGGTTAGCATCAGCCCTAGGATAGTGTTAGGGTTAGGGTTAGGGTTAGCATCAGCCCTAGGATAGTGTTAGGGTTAGGGTTAGCATCAGCCCTAGGATAGTGTTAGGGTTAGGGTTAGGGTTAGCATCAGCCCTAGGATAGTGTTAGGGTTAGGGTTAGCATCAGCCCTAGGATAGTGTTAGGGTTAGGGTTATGGTTAGCATCAGCCCTAGGATAGGGTTAGGGTTAGGGTTAGCATCAACCCTAGGATAGTGTTAGGGTTAGGGTTAGGGTTAGCATCAGCCCTAGGATAGTGTTAGTGTTAGGGTTAACCTCAGCCCTAGGAGAGTGTTAGGGTTAGGGATAGGGTTAGCATCAGGCCTAGGATAGTGTTAGGGTTAGGGTTAGGGTTAGCATCAGCCCTAGGATAGTGTTAGGGTTAGGGTTAGCATCAGGCCTAGGATAGTGTTAGGGTTAGGGTTAGCATCAGCCCTAGGATAGTGTTAGGGTTAGCGTTAGGGTTAGCATGAGCCCTAGGATAGTATTAGGGTTAGGGTTAGGGTTAGGGTTAGCGTTAGCATCAGCTCTAGGATAGTGTTAGGGTTAGGGCTAGGGTTAGCATCAACCCTAGGATAGTGTTAGGGTTAGGGTTAGGGTTAGCATCAGCCTTAGGATAGTGTTAGGGTTAGGGTTAGCATCAGCCCTAGGATAGTGTTAGGGTTAGGGTTAGGGTTAGCATCAGCCCTAGGATAGTGTTAGGGTTAGGGTTAGCATCAGCCTTAGGATAGTGTTAGGGTTAGGTTTAGGGTTAGCATCAGCCCTAGGATAGTGTTAGGGTTAGGGTTAGCATCAACCCTAGGATAGTGTTAGGGTTAGGCTTAGGGTTAGCATCAGCCCTAGGATAGTGTTCGGGTTAGGGTTACCATCAGGCCTAGGATAGTGTTATGGTTAGGGTTAGCATCAGCCCTAGGAGAGTGTTAGGGTTAGGGTTAGGGTTAGCATCAGACCTAGGATATTGTTAGGGTTAGGGTTAACATCAGCCCTAGGATAGTGTTAGGGTTAGGGTTATGGTTAGCATCAGCTCAAGGATAGTGTTAGGTTTAGGGTTAGCATCAGACCTAGGATAGTGTTAGGGTTAGGGTTAGGGTAAGCAGCAGCCCTAGGATACTGTAAGTGTTAGGGTTAGGGTTAGCCTCACGCCTAGGATAGTGTTAGGGTTAGGGTTAGCATCAGCCCTAGGATAGTGTTAGGGTTAGGGTTAGGGTTAGCATCAGCCCTAGGATAGTGTTAGGGTTATGGTTAAGTTTAGCATCAGTCCTAGGATAGTGTTAGGGTAAGTGTTAGGGTTAGCATCAGGCCTAGGATAGTGTTAGGGTTACGGTTAGAATCAGCCCTAGGATAGTGTTAGGGTTAGGGTTAGGGTTAGCATCAGCCCTAGGATAGTGTTAGGTTTAGGGTTAGGGATATCATCAGGCCTAGGATATTGTTAGGGTTAGGGTTAGCATCAGCCCTAGGATAGTGTTAGAGTTAGGGTTAGGGTTAGCATCAGCCCTAGGATAGTGTCAGGGTTAGGGTTAGGGTTAGCATCAGCCCTAGGATAGTGTTAGGGTTAGGCTTAGGGTTAGCATCAACCCTAGGATATTATTAGGGTTAGGGTTAGCATCAGCCCTAGGATAGTGTTAGGGTTAGGGTTAGGGTTAGCACCAGGCCTAGGATAGTGTTAGTGTTAGGGTTAGCATCAGCCTTAGGATAGTGTTAGGGTTAGGGTTAGGGTTAGCATCAGCCGTAGGATAGTGTTAGGGTTAGGGTTAGCCTCAGCCATAGGATAGTGTTAGAGTTAGGGTTAGGGTTAGCATCAGCCCTAGGATAGTGTTAGGGTTAGGGTAAGGGTTAGCATCAGCCCTAGGATAGCATTAGGATTAGGGTTAGGGTTAGGGTTAGCTTTAGCATCAGCTCTAGGATAGTGTTAGGGTTAGGGTTAGGGTTAGCATCAGCCCTAGTATAGTGTTAGGGTTAGGGTTAGGGTTAGCATCAGCCCTAGGATAGTGTTAGGGTTAGGGTTAGCATCAGCCCTAGGATAGTGTTAGGGTTAGGGTTAGGGTTAGCATCAGCCCTAGGATAGTGTTAGGGTTAGGGTTAGCATCAGCCCTAGGATAGTGTTAGGGTTAGGGTTATGGTTAGCATCAGCCCTAGGATAGGGTTAGGGTTAGGGTTAGCATCAACCCTAGGATAGTGTTAGGGTTAGGGTTAGGGTTAGCATCAGCCCTAGGATAGTGTTAGTGTTAGGGTTAACCTCAGCCCTAGGAGAGTGTTAGGGTTAGGGATAGGGTTAGCATCAGGCCTAGGATAGTGTTAGGGTTAGGGTTAGGGTTAGCATCAGCCCTAGGATAGTGTTAGGGTTAGGGTTAGCATCAGGCCTAGGATAGTGTTAGGGTTAGGGTTAGCATCAGCCCTAGGAGAGTGTTAGGGTTAGGGTTAGGGTTAGCATCAGCCCTAGGATAGTGTTAGGGTTAGGATTAACATCAGCCCTAGGATAGTGATAGGGTTAGGGTTAGGGTTAGCATCAGCCCTAGGATAGTGTTAGGTTTAGGGTTAGCATCAGACCTAGGATAGTGTTAGGGTTAGGGTTAGCATCAGGCCTAGGATAGTGTTAGGGTTAGGGTTAGCATCAGCCCTAGGAGAGTGTTAGGGTTAGGGTTAGGGTTAGCATCAGCCCTAGGATAGTGTTAGGGTTAGGGTTAACATCAGCCCTAGGAGAGTGTTAAGGTTAGGGTTAGGGTTAGCATCAGCCCTAGGATAGTGTTAGGTTTAGGGTTATCATCAGACCTAGGATAGTGTTAGGGTTAGGGTTAGGGTTAGCATCAGCCCTAGGATAGTGTAAGTGTTAGGGTTAGGGTTAGCATCAGGCCTAGGAGAGTGTTAGGGTTAGGGTTAGCATCAGCCCTAGGATAGTGTTAGGGTTTGGGTTAGGGTTAGCATCAGCCCTAGGATAGTGTTAGGGTTAGGGTTATGGTTAGCATCAGCCCTACGATAGTATTAGGGTTAGGGTTACCATCAGCCCTAGGATAGTGTTAGGGTTATGGTTAGGGTTAGCACCAGGCCCAGGATAGTGTTAGTGTTAGGGTTAGCATCAGCCTTAGGATAGTGTTAGGGTTAGGGTTAGGGTTAGCATCAGCCGTAGGATAGTGTTTGGGTTAGGGTTAGCCTCAGCCCTAAGATAGTGTTAGAGTTAGGGTTAGGGTTAGCATCAGCCCTAGGATAGTGTTAGGGTTAGGGTTAGTGTTAGCATCAGCCCTAGGATAGTGTTAGTGTTAGGGTTAGCATCAGCCCTAGGATAGTGTTAGGGTTAGGGTTAACCTAACCCCTAGGATAGTGTTAGGGTTAGGGTTAGGGTTATCATCAGGCCTAGGATATTGTTAGGGTTAGGGTTAGCATAAGCTCTAGGATAGTGTTAGGGTTAGGGTTAGGGTTAGCATCAGCCCTAGGATAGTATTAGGGTTAGGGTTAGGGTTAGCATCAGCCCTAGGATAGTGTTAGGGTTAGGGTTAGCATCAGCCCTAGGATAGTGTTAGGGTTAGGGTTAGGGTTAGCATCAGCCCTAGGATAGTGTTAGGGTTAGGGTTAGCA
Organism: Lemur catta; assembly: GCF_020740605.2. NCBI lineage: Eukaryota > Metazoa > Chordata > Mammalia > Primates > Lemuridae > Lemur > Lemur catta. The sequence continues at coordinate 111,814,957 of NC_059131.1, read as the reverse complement.
TCAGCCCTAGGATAGTGTTAGGGTTAGGGTTAGGGTTAGGGTTAGCATCAGCCCTAGGATAGTGTTAGGTTTAGGGTTAGCATCAGCCCTAGGATAGTGTTAGGGTTAGGGTTAGGATTAGCATCAGCCCTAGGATAGTGTTAGGGTTAGGGTTAGCATCAACCCTAGGATAGTGTTAGAGTTAGGGTTAGGGTTAGCATCAGCCCTAGGATAGTGTTCGGGTTAGGGTTAGCATCAGGCCTAGGACAGTGTTATGGTTAGGGTTAGCATCAGCCCTAGGAGAGTGTTAGGGTTAGGGTTAGGGTTAGCATCAGCCCTAGGATATTGTTAGGGTTAGGGTTAACATCAGCCCTAGGATAGTGTTAGGGTTAGGGTTATGGTTAGCATCAGCTCTAGGATAGTGTTAGGTTTAGGGTTAGCATCAGACCTAGGATAGTGTTAGGGTTAGGGTTAGGGTAAGCAGCAGCCCTAGGATACTGTAAGTGTTAGGGTTAGGGTTAGCATCAGGCCTAGGATAGTGTTAGGGTTAGGGTTAGAATCAGCCCTAGGATAGTGTTAGGGTTAGGGTTAGGGTTAGCATCAGCCCTATGATAGTAATAGGGTTAGGGTTAGCATCAGCCCTAGGATAGTGTTAGGGTTAGGGTTAGGGTTGGCACCAGGCCTAGGATAGTGTTAGGGTTAAGGTTAGGGTTAACACCAGGCCTAGGATAGTGTTAGTGTTAGTGTTAGCATCAGCCCTATGATAGTATTAGGGTTAGGGTTAGGGTTAGGGTTAGTTTTAGCATCAGCTCTAGGATACTGTTAGGGTTAGGGTTAGGGTTAGCATCAGCCCTACGATAGTGTTTGGATTAGGGTTAGGGTTAGCATCAGGCCTAGGACAGTGTTAGGGTTAGAGTTAGCATCAGCCCTAGAATAGTGTTAGGGTTAGGGTTAGGGTTAGCATCAGCCCTAGGATAGTGTTAGGGTTAGGGTTAGCATCAACCCTAGGATAGTGTTTGGGTTACGGTCAGGGTTAGCATCAGCCCTAGGATAGTGTTAGGGTTAGGGTTAGCCTCAGCCCTAGGATAGTGTTAGGGTTATGGTTAGGTTTAGCATCAGCCCTAGGATAGTGTTAGGGTAAGTGTTAGGGTTAGGATCAGGCCTAGGATAGTGTTAGGGTTAGGGTTAGGGTTAGCATCAGCCCTAGGATAGTGTTAGGTTTAGGGTTAGGGATATCATCAGGCCTAGGATATTGTTAGGCTTAGGGTTATCATCAGACCTAGGATAGTGTTAGAGTTAGGGTTAGGGTTAGCATCAGCCCTAGGATAGTGTTAGGGTTAGGGTTAGGGTTAGCATCAGCCCTAGGATAGTGTTAGGGTTAGGGTTAGGGTTAGCATCAGCCCTAGGATATTATTAGGTTTAGGGTTAGCATCAGCCCTAGGATAGTGTTAGGGTTAAGGTTAGGGTTAACACCAGGCATAGGATAGTGTTAGTGTTAGGGTTAGCATCAGCCTTAGGATAGCGTTAGGGTTAGGGTTAGGGTTAGCATCAGCCGTAGGATAGTGTTAGGGTTAGGGTTAGCCTCAGCCATAGGATAGTGTTAGAGTTAAGGTTAGGGTTAGCATCAGCCCTAGGATAGTGTTAGGGTTAGGGTTAGGGTTAGCATCAGCCCTAGGATAGTGTTAGTGTTATGGTTAGCATCAGCCCTAGGATAGTGTTAGGGTTAGCGTTAGGGTTAGCATGAGCCCTAGGATAGTATTAGGGTTAGGGTTAGGGTTAGGGTTAGCGTTAGCATCAGCTCTAGGATAGTGTTAGGGTTAGGGCTAGGGTTAGCATCAACCCTAGGATAGTGTTAGGGTTAGGGTTAGGGTTAGCATCAGCCTTAGGATAGTGTTAGGGTTAGGGTTAGCATCAGCCCTAGGATAGTGTTAGGGTTAGGGTTAGGGTTAGCATCAGCCCTAGGATAGTGTTAGGGTTAGGGTTAGCATCAGCCTTAGGATAGTGTTAGGGTTAGGTTTAGGGTTAGCGTCAGCCCTAGGAAAGTTTTAGGGTTAGGGTTAGCATCAGCCATAGGATAGTGTTAGGGTTAGGGTTAGGGTTAGCATCAGCCCTAGGATAGTGTTAGGGTTAGGGTTAGCATCAGCCCTAGGATAGTGTTAGGGTTAGGGTTAGGGTTAGCATCAGCCCTAGGATAGTGTTAGGGTTAGGGTTAGCATCAACCCTAGGATAGTGTTAGGGTTAGGGTTAGGGTTAGCATCAGCCCTAGGATAGTGTTAGGGTTAGGGTTAGCCTCAGCCCTAGGAGAGTGTTAGGGTTAGGGATAGGGTTAGCATCAGGCCTAGGATAGTGTTAGGGTTAGGGTTAGGGTTATCATCAGGCCTAGGTTAGTGTTAGTGTTAGGGTTAGCATCAGCTCTAGGATAGTGTTAGGTTTAGGGTTAGCATCAGACCTAGGATAGTGTTAGGGTTAGGGTTAGGGTAAGCATCAGCCCTAGGATAGTGTAAGTGTTAGGGTTAGGGTTAGCATGAGGCCTAGGATAGTGTTAGGGTTAGGCTTAGCATGAGCCCTAGGATAGTGTTAGGGTTCGGGTTAGGGTTAGCATCAGCCCTAGGATAGTATTAGGGTTAGGGTTAGCATCAGCCCTAGGATAGTGTTAGGGTTAGGGTTAGGGTTAACACCAGGCCTAGGATAGTGTTAGTGTTAGGGTTAGCATCAGCCTTAGGATAGTGTTAGGGTTAGGGTTAGGGTTAGCATCAGCCGTAGGATAGTGTTAGGGTTAGGGTTAGCCTCAGCCCTAAGATAGTGTTAGAGTTAGGGTTAGGGTTAGCATCAGCACTAGGATAGTGTTAGGGTTAGGGTTAGGGTTAGCATCAGTCCAAGGATAGTGTTAGGGTTAGGGTTAGCCTCAGGCCTAGGATAGTGTTAGGGTTAGGGTTAGCATCAGCCCTAGATTAGTGTTAGGGTTATGGTTAGGGTTAGCATCAGCCCTAGGATAGTGTTAGGGTTATGGTTAGGTATAGCATCAGTCCTAGGAAAGTGTTAGGGTAAGTGTTATTGTTAGCATCAAGCCTAGGATAGTGTTAGGGTTACGGTTAGAATCAGCCCTAGGATAGTGTTAGGGTTAGGGTTAGGGTTAGAATCAGCCCTAGGATAGTGTTAGGTTTAGGGTTAGCATCAGACCTAGGATAGTGTTAGGGTTAGGGTTAGGGTAAGCATCAGCCCTAGGATAGTGTAAGTGTTAGGGTTAGGGTTAGCATGAGGCCTAGGATAGTGTTAGGGTTAGGCTTAGCATGAGCCCTAGGATAGTGTTAGGGTTCGGGTTAGGGTTAGCATCAGCCCTAGGATAGTATTAGGGTTAGGGTTAGCATCAGCCCTAGGATAGTGTTAGGGTTAGGGTTAGGGTTAGCACCAGGCCTAGGATAGTGTTAATGTTAGGGTTAGCATCAGCCTTAGGATAGTGTTAGGGTTAGGGTTAGGGTTAGCATCAGCCGTAGGATAGTGTTAGAGTTAGGGTTAGCCTCAGCCCTAAGATACTGTTAGAGTTAGGGTTAGGGTTAGCATCAGCACTAGGATAGTGTTAGGGTTAGGGTTAGGGTTAGCATCAGTCCAAGGATAGTGTTAGGGTTAGGGTTAGCCTCAGGCCTAGGATAGTGTTAGGGTTAGGGTTAGCATCAGCCCTAGGATAGTGTTAGGGTTATGGTTAGGGTTACCATCAGCCCTAGGATACTGTTAGGGTTATGGTTAGGTATAGCATCAATCCTAGGAAAGTGTTAGGGTAAGTGTTATTGTTAGCATCAGGCCTAGGATAGTGTTAGGGTTACGGTTAGAATCAGCCCTAGGATAGTGTTAGGGTTAGGGTTAGGGTTAGCATCAGCCCTAGGATAGTGTTAGGTTTAGGGTTAGGGATATCATCAGGCCTAGGATATTGTTAGGGTTAGGGTTATCATCAGACCTAGGATAGTGTTAGAGTTAGGGTTAGGGTTAGCATCAGCCCTAGGATAGTGTTAGGGTTAGGGTTAGGGTTAGCATCAGCCCTAGGATAGTGTTAGGGTTAGGGTTAGGGTTAGCATCAGCCCTAGGATATTATTAGGGGTAGGGTTAGCATCAGCCCTAGGATAGTGTTAGGGTTAAGGTTAGGGTTAACACCAGGAGCAGGATAGTGTTAGTGTTAGGGTTAGCATCAGCCTTAGGATAGCGTTAGGGTTAGGGTTAGGGTTAGCATCAGCCGTAGGATAGTGTTAGGGTTAGGGTTAGCCTCAGCCCTAGGATAGTGTTAGAGTTAGGGTTAGGGTTAGCATCAGCCCTAGGATAGTGTTAGGGTTAGGGTTAGGGTTAGCATCAGCCCTAGGATAGTGTTAGTGTTATGGTTAGCATCAGCCCTAGGATAGTGTTAGGGTTAGCGTTAGGGTTAACATGAGCCCTAGGATAGTATTAGGGTTAGGGTTAGGGTTAGGGTTAGCGTTAGCATCAGCTCTAGGATAGTGTTAGGGTTAGGGCTAGGGTTAGCATCAACCCTAGGATAGTGTTAGGGTTAGGGTTAGGGTTAGCATCAGCCCTAGGATAGTGTTAGGGTTAGGGTTAGCATCAGCCCTAGGATAGTGTTAGGGTTAGGGTTAGGGTTAGCATCAGCCCTAGGATAGTGTTAGGGTTAGGGTTAGCATCAGCCCTAGGATAGTGTTAGGGTTAGGGTTAGGGTTAGCATCAGCCCTAGGATAGTGTTAGGGGTAGGGTTAGCATCAGCCCTAGGATAGTGTTAGGGTTAGGGTTAGGGTTAGCATCAGCCCTAGGATAGTGTTAGGGTTAGGGTTAGCATCAGCCCTAGGATAGTGTTAGGGTTAGGGTTAGGGTTAGCATCAGCCCTAGGATAGTGTTAGGGTTAGGGTTAGCATCAACCCTAGGATAGTGTTAGGGTTAGGGTTAGGGTTAGCATCAGCCCTAGGATAGTGTTAGGGTTAGGGTTAGCCTCAGCCCTAGGAGAGTGTTAGGGTTAGGGATAGGGTTAGCATCAGGCCTAGGATAGTGTTAGGGTTAGGGTTAGGGTTATCATCAGGCCTAGGTTAGTGTTAGGGTGAGGGTTAGCATCAGGCCTAGGATAGTGTTAGGGTTAGGGTTAACATCAGCCCTAGGATAGTGTTAGGGTTAGGGTTAGGGTTAGCATCAGCTCTAGGATAGTGTTAGGTTTAGGGTTAGCATCAGACCTAGGATAGTGTTATGGTTAGGGTTAGGGTAAGCATCAGCCCTAGGATAGTGTAAGTGTTAGGGTTAGGGTTAGCATGAGGCCTAGGATAGTGTTAGGGTTAGGCTTAGCATCAGCCCTAGGATAGTGTTAGGTTTCGGGTTAGGGTTAGCATCAGCCCTAGGATAGTATTAGGGTTAGGGTTAGCATCAGCCCTAGGATAGTGTTAGGGTTAGGGTTAGGGTTAGCACCAGGCCTAGGATAGTGTTAGTGTTAGGGTTAGCATCAGCCTTAGGATAGTGTTAGGGTTAGGGTTAGGGTTAGCATCAGCCATAGGATAGTGTTAGGGTTAGGGTTAGCCTCAGCCCTAAGATAGTGTTAGAGTTAGGTTTAGGGTTAGCATCAGCACTAGGATAGTGTTAGGGTTAGGGTTAGGGTTAGCATCAGCCCTAGGATAGTGTTAGTGTTAGGGTTAGCATCAGCCCTAGGATAGTGTTAGGGTTAGGGTTAGGGTTAGCATCCGCCCTAGGATAGTGTTATGGTTAGGGTTAGGGTTAGCATCAGCCCTAGGATAGTGTTAGGGTTAGGGTTAACATAAACCCTAGGATAGTGTTAGGGTTAGGGTTAGGGTTATCATCAGGCCTAGGATAGTGTTAGGGTTAGGGTTAGGGTTAGCATCTGTTCAAGGATAGTGTTAGGGTTAGCGTTAGGGTTAGCATCAGCCCTAGGATAGTGTTAGGGTTAGGGTTAGCATCAGCCCTAGGATAGTGTTAGGGTTAGGGTTAGCATCAGGCCTAGGATAGTGTTTGGGTTAGGGTTAGGGTCAGCATTAGCCCTAGGATAGTGTTAGGGTTAGGGTTAGCCTCAGCCCTAGGAGAGTGTTAGGGTTAGGGATCGGGTTAGCATCAGGCCTAGGATAGTGTTAGGGTTAGGGTTAGGGTTAGCATCAGCCCAAGGATAGTGTTAGGGTTAGTGTTAGCCTCAGGCCTAGGATAGTGTTAGGGTTAGGGTTAGCATCAGCCCTAGGATAGTGTTAGGGTTATGGTTAGGGTTAGCATCAGCGCTAGGATAGTGTTAGGGTTATGGTTAGGTGTAGCATCAGTCCTACGATAGTGTTAGGGTAAGTGTTTGGGTTAGCATCAGGCCTAGGATAGTGTTAGGGTTACGGTTAGAATCAGCCGTAGGATAGTGTTAGGGTTAGGGTTAGGGTTAGCATCAGCCCTAGGATAGTGTTAGGTTTAGGGTTAGGGATATCATCAGGCCTAGGATATTGTTAGGGTTAGGGTTATCATCAGACCTAGGATAGTGTTAGAGTTAGGTTTAGGGTTAGCATCAGACCTAGGATAGTGTTAGGGTTAGGGTTAGGGTTAGCATCAGCCCTAGGATAGTGTTAGGGTTAGGGTTAGGGTTAGCATCAGCCCTAGGATATTATTAGGGTTAGGGTTAGCATCAGCCTTAGGATAGCGTTAGGGTTAGGGTTAGGGTTAGCATCAGCCGTAGGATAGTGTTAGGGTTAGCGTTAGCCTCAGCCCTAGGATAGTGTTAGAGTTAGGGTTAGGGATAGCATCAGCCCTAGGATAGTGTTAGGGTTAGGGTTAGGGTTAGCATCAGCCCTAGGATAGTGTTAGTGTTATGGTTAGCATCAGCCCTAGGATAGTGTTAGGGTTAGTGTTAGGGTTAGCATGAGCCCTAGGATAGTATTAGGGTTAGGGTTAGGGTTAGGGTTAGCGTTAGCATCAGCTCTAGGATAGTGTTAGGGTTAGGGCTAGGGTTAGTATCAACCCTAGGATAGTGTTAGGGTTAGGGTTAGGGTTAGCATCAGCCCTAGGATAGTGTTAGGGTTAGGGTTAGCATCAGCCCTAGGATAGTGTTAGGGTTAGGCTTAGGTTTAGCATCAGCCCTAGGATAGTGTTAGGGTTAGGGTTAGCATCAGCCCTAGGATAGTGTAAGTGTTAGGGTTAGGGTTAGCATCAGCCCTAGGATAGTGTTAGGGGTAGGGTTAGCATCAGCCATAGGATAGTGTTAGGGTTAGGGTTAGGGTTAGCATCAGCCCTAGGATAGTGTTAGGGTTAGGGTTAGCATCAGCCCTAGGATAGTGTTAGGGTTAGGGTTTGGGTTAGCATCAGCCCTAGGATAGTGTTAGGGTTAGGGTTAGCATCAACCCTAGGATAGTGTTAGGGTTAGGGTTAGGGTTAGCATCAGCCCTAGGATAGTGTTAGGTTTAGGGTTAGCCTCAGCCCTAGGAGAGTGTTATTGTTAGGGATAGGGTTAGCATCAGGCCTAGGATAGTGTTAGGTTTAGGGTTAGGGTTATCATCAGGCCTAGGTTAGTGTTAGGGTTAGGGTTAGCATCAGGCCTAGGATAGTGTTAGGGTTAGGGTTAACATCAGCCCTAGGATAGTGTTAGGGTTAGGGTTAGGGTTAGCATCAGCTCTAGGATAGTGTTAGGTTTAGGGTTAGCATCAGACCTAGGATAGTGTTAGGGTTAGGGTTAGGGTAAGCATCAGCCCTAGGATAGTGTAAGTGTTAGGGTTAGGGTTAGCATGAGGCCTAGGATAGTGTTAGGGTTAGGCTTAGCATCAGCCCTAGGATAGTGTTACGGTTCGGGTTAGGGTTAGCATCAGCCCTAGGATAGTATTAGGGTTAGGGTTAGCATCAGCCCTAGGATAGTGTTAGGGTTAGGGTTAGGGTTAGCACCAGGCCTAGGATAGTGTTAGTGTTAGGGTTAGCATCAGCCTTAGGATAGTGTTAGGGTTAGGGTTAGGGTTAGCATCAGCCGTAGGATAGTGTTAGGGTTAGGGTTAGCCTCAGCCCTAAGATAGTGTTAGAGTTAGGGTTAGGGTTAGCATCAGCACTAGGATAGTGTTAGGGTTAGGGTTAGGGTTAGCATCAGCCCTAGGATAGTGTTAGTGTTAGGGTTAGCATCAGCCCTAGGATAGTGTTAGGGTTAGGGTTAGGGTTAGCATCCGCCCTAGGATAGTGTTATGGTTAGGGTTAGGGTTAGCATCAGCCCTAGGATAGTGTTAGGGTTAGGGTTAACATAAACCCTAGGATAGTGTTAGGGTTAGGGTTAGGGTTATCATCAGGCCTAGGATAGTGTTAGGGTTAGGGTTAGGGTTAGCATCAGTTCAAGGATAGTGTTAGGGTTAGCGTTAGGGTTAGCATCAGCCCTAGGATAGTGTTAGGGTTAGGGTTAGCATCAGCCCTAGGATAGTGTTAGGGTTAGGGTTAGCATCAGGCCTAGGATAGTGTTTGGGTTAGGGTTAGGGTCAGCATTAGCCCTAGGATAGTGTTAGGGTTAGGGTTAGCCTCAGCCCTAGGAGAGTGTTAGGGTTAGGGATCGGGTTAGCATCAGGCCTAGGATAGTGTTAGGGTTAGGGTTAGGGTTAGCATCAGCCCAAGGATAGTGTTAGGGTTAGTGTTAGCCTCAGGCCTAGGATAGTGTTAGGGTTAGGGTTAGCATCAGCCCTAGGATAGTGTTAGGGTTAGGGTTAGGGTTAGCATCAGCGCTAGGATAGTGTTAGGGTTATGGTTAGGTGTAGCATCAGTCCTAGGATAGTGTTAGGGTAAGTGTTTGGGTTAGCATCAGGCCTAGGATAGTGTTAGGGTTACGGTTAGAATCAGCCCTAGGATAGTGTTAGGGTTAGGGTTAGGGTTAGCATCAGCCCTAGGATAGTGTTAGGTTTAGGGTTAGGGATATCATCAGGCCTAGGATATTGTTAGGGTTAGGGTTATCATCAGACCTAGGATAGTGTTAGAGTTAGGTTTAGGGTTAGCATCAGACCTAGGATAGTGTTAGGGTTAGGGTTAGGGTTAGCATCAGCCCTAGGATAGTGTTAGGGTTAGGGTTAGGGTTAGCATCAGCCCTAGGATATTATTAGGGTTAGGGTTAGCATCAGCCTTAGGATAGCGTTAGGGTTAGGGTTAGGGTTAGCATCAGCCGTAGGATAGTGTTAGGGTTAGGGTTAGCCTCAGCCCTAGGATAGTGTTAGAGTTAGGGTTAGGGATAGCATCAGCCCTAGGATAGTGTTAGGGTTAGGGTTAGGGTTAGCATCAGCCCTAGGATAGTGTTAGTGTTATGGTTAGCATCAGCCCTAGGATAGTGTTAGGGTTAGTGTTAGGTTTAGCATGAGCCCTAGGATAGTATTAGGGTTAGGGTTAGGGTTAGGGTTAGCGTTAGCATTAGCTCTAGGATAGTGTTAGGGTTAGGGCTAGGGTTAGTATCAACCCTAGGATAGTGTTAGGGTTAGGGTTAGGGTTAGCATCAGCCCTAGGATAGTGTTAGGGTTAGGGTTAGCATCAGCCCTAGGATAGTGTTAGGGTTAGGCTTAGGGTTAGCATCAGCCCTAGGATAGTGTTAGGGTTAGGGTTAGCATCAGCCCTAGGATAGTGTAAGGGTTAGGGTTAGGGTTAGCATCAGCCCTAGGATAGTGTTAGGGGTAGGGTTAGCATCAGCCATAGGATAGTGTTAGGGTTAGGGTTAGGGTTAGCATCAGCCCTAGGATAGTGTTAGGGTTAGGGTTAGCATCAGCCCTAGGATAGTGTTAGGGTTAGGGTTTGGGTTAGCATCAGCCCTAGGATAGTGTTAGGGTTAGGGTTAGCATCAACCCTAGGATAGTGTTAGGGTTAGGGTTAGGGTTAGCATCAGCCCTAGGATAGTGTTAGGGTTAGGGTTAGCCTCAGCCCTAGGAGAGTGTTAGGGTTAGGGATAGGGTTAGCATCAGGCCTAGGATAGTGTTAGGGTTAGGGTTAGGGTTATCATCAGGCCTAGGTTAGTGTTAGGGTTAGGGTTAGCATCAGGCCTAGGATAGTGTTAGGGTTAGGGTTAACATCAGCCCTAGGATAGTGTTAGGGTTAGGGTTAGGGTTAGCATCAGCTCTAGGATAGTGTTAGGTTTAGGGTTAGCATGAGGCCTAGGATAGTGTTAGGGTTAGGGTTAGGGTAAGCATCAGCCCTAGGATAGTGTTACGGTTCGGGTTAGGGTTAGCATCAGCCCTAGGATAGTATTAGGGTTAGGGTTAGCATCAGCCCTAGGATAGTGTTAGGGTTAGGGTTAGGGTTAGTATCAGCTCTAGGATAGTGTTAGGTTTAGGGTTAGCATGAGGCCTAGGATAGTGTTAGGGTTAGGGTTAGGGTTACCATCAGCTCTAGGATAGTGTTAGGTTTAGGGTTAGCATCAGACCTAGGATAGTGTTATGGTTAGGGTTAGGGTAAGCATCAGCCCTAGGATAGTGTAAGTGTTAGGGTTAGGGTTAGCATGAGGCCTAGGATAGTGTTAGGGTTAGGCTTAGCATCAGCCCTAGGATAGTGTTAGGTTTCGGGTTAGGGTTAGCATCAGCCCTAGGATAGTATTAGGGTTAGGGTTAGCATCAGCCCTAGGATAGTGTTAGGGTTAGGGTTAGGGTTAGCACCAGGCCTAGGATAGTGTTAGTGTTAGGGTTAGCATCAGCCTTAGGATAGTGTTAGGGTTAGGGTTAGGGTTAGCATCAGCCATAGGATAGTGTTAGGGTTAGGGTTAGCCTAAGCCCTAAGATAGTGTTAGAGTTAGGTTTAGGGTTAGCATCAGCACTAGGATAGTGTTAGGGTTAGGGTTAGGGTTAGCATCAGCCCTAGGATAGTGTTAGTGTTAGGGTTAGCATCAGCCCTAGGATAGTGTTAGGGTTAGGGTTAGGGTTAGCATCCGCCCTAGGATAGTGTTATGGTTAGGGTTAGGGTTAGCATCAGCCCTAGGATAGTGTTAGGGTTAGGGTTAACATAAACCCTAGGATAGTGTTAGGGTTAGGGTTAGGGTTATCATCAGGCCTAGGATAGTGTTAGGGTTAGGGTTAGGGTTAGCATCTGTTCAAGGATAGTGTTAGGGTTAGCGTTAGGGTTAGCATCAGCCCTAGGATAGTGTTAGGGTTAGGGTTAGCATCAGCCCTAGGATAGTGTTAGGGTTAGGGTTAGCATCAGGCCTAGGATAGTGTTAGGGTTAGGGTTAGCATCAGCCCTAGGATAGTGTTAGGGTTATGGTTAGGGTTAGCATCAGCGCTAGGATAGTGTTAGGGTTATGGTTAGGTGTAGCATCAGTCCTAGGATAGTGTTAGGGTAAGTGTTTGGGTTAGCATCAGGCCTAGGATAGTGTTAGGGTTACGGTTAGAATCAGCCGTAGGATAGTGTTAGGGTTAGGGTTAGGGTTAGCATCAGCCCTAGGATAGTGTTAGGTTTAGGGTTAGGGATATCATCAGGCCTAGGATATTGTTAGGGTTAGGGTTATCATCAGACCTAGGATAGTGTTAGAGTTAGGTTTAGGGTTAGCATCAGACCTAGGATAGTGTTAGGGTTAGGGTTAGGGTTAGCATCAGCCCTAGGATAGTGTTAGGGTTAGGGTTAGGGTTAGCATCAGCCCTAGGATATTATTAGGGTTAGGGTTAGCATCAGCCTTAGGATAGCGTTAGGGTTAGGGTTAGGGTTAGCATCAGCCGTAGGATAGTGTTAGGGTTAGGGTTAGCCTCAGCCCTAGGATAGTGTTAGAGTTAGGGTTAGGGATAGCATCAGCCCTAGGATAGTGTTAGGGTTAGGGTTAGGGTTAGCATCAGCCCTAGGATAGTGTTAGTGTTATGGTTAGCATCAGCCCTAGGATAGTGTTAGGGTTAGTGTTAGGGTTAGCATGAGCCCTAGGATAGTATTAGGGTTAGGGTTAGGGTTAGGGTTAGCGTTAGCATCAGCTCTAGGATAGTGTTAGGGTTAGGGCTAGGGTTAGTATCAACCCTAGGATAGTGTTAGGGTTAGGGTTAGGGTTAGCATCAGCCCTAGGATAGTGTTAGGGTTAGGGTTAGCATCAGCCCTAGGATAGTGTTAGGGTTAGGCTTAGGGTTAGCATCAGCCCTAGGATAGTGTTAGGGTTAGGGTTAGCATCAGCCCTAGGATAGTGTAAGGGTTAGGGTTAGGGTTAGCATCAGCCCTAGGATAGTGTTAGGGGTAGGGTTAGCATCAGCCATAGGATAGTGTTAGGGTTATGGTTAGGGTTAGCATCAGCCCTAGGATAGTGTTAGGGTTAGGGTTAGCATCAGCCCTAGGATAGTGTTAGGGTTAGGGTTTGGGTTAGCATCAGCCCTAGGATAGTGTTAGGGTTAGGGTTAGCATCAACCCTAGGATAGTGTTAGGGTTAGGGTTAGGGTTAGCATCAGCCCTAGGATAGTGTTAGGGTTAGGGTTAGCCTCAGCCCTAGGAGAGTGTTATTGTTAGGGATAGGGTTAGCATCAGGCCTAGGATAGTGTTAGGTTTAGGGTTAGGGTTATCATCAGGCCTAGGTTAGTGTTAGGGTTAGGGTTAGCATCAGGCCTAGGATAGTGTTAGGGTTAGGGTTAACATCAGCCCTAGGATAGTGTTAGGGTTAGGGTTAGGGTTAGCATCAGCTCTAGGATAGTGTTAGGTTTAGGGTTAGCATCAGACCTAGGATAGTGTTAGGGTTAGGGTTAGGGTAAGCATCAGCCCTAGGATAGTGTAAGTGTTAGGGTTAGGGTTAGCATGAGGCCTAGGATAGTGTTAGGGTTAGGCTTAGCATCAGCCCTAGGATAGTGTTACGGTTCGGGTTAGGGTTAGCATCAGCCCTAGGATAGTATTAGGGTTAGGGTTAGCATCAGCCCTAGGATAGTGTTAGGGTTAGGGTTAGGGTTAGCACCAGGCCTAGGATAGTGTTAGTGTTAGGGTTAGCATCAGCCTTAGGATAGTGTTAGGGTTAGGGTTAGGGTTAGCATCAGCCGTAGGATAGTGTTAGGGTTAGGGTTAGCCTCAGCCCTAAGATAGTGTTAGAGTTAGGGTTAGGGTTAGCATCAGCACTAGGATAGTGTTAGGGTTAGGGTTAGGGTTAGCATCAGCCCTAGGATAGTGTTAGTGTTAGGGTTAGCATCAGCCCTAGGATAGTGTTAGGGTTAGGGTTAGGGTTAGCATCCGCCCTAGGATAGTGTTATGGTTAGGGTTAGGGTTAGCATCAGCCCTAGGATAGTGTTAGGGTTAGGGTTAACATAAACCCTAGGATAGTGTTAGGGTTAGGGTTAGGGTTATCATCAGGCCTAGGATAGTGTTAGGGTTAGGGTTAGGGTTAGCATCAGTTCAAGGATAGTGTTAGGGTTAGCGTTAGGGTTAGCATCAGCCCTAGGATAGTGTTAGGGTTAGGGTTAGCATCAGCCCTAGGATAGTGTTAGGGTTAGGGTTAGCATCAGGCCTAGGATAGTGTTTGGGTTAGGGTTAGGGTCAGCATTAGCCCTAGGATAGTGTTAGGGTTAGGGTTAGCCTCAGCCCTAGGAGAGTGTTAGGGTTAGGGATCGGGTTAGCATCAGGCCTAGGATAGTGTTAGGGTTAGGGTTAGGGTTAGCATCAGCCCAAGGATAGTGTTAGGGTTAGTGTTAGCCTCAGGCCTAGGATAGTGTTAGGGTTAGGGTTAGCATCAGCCCTAGGATAGTGTTAGGGTTAGGGTTAGGGTTAGCATCAGCGCTAGGATAGTGTTAGGGTTATGGTTAGGTGTAGCATCAGTCCTAGGATAGTGTTAGGGTAAGTGTTTGGGTTAGCATCAGGCCTAGGATAGTGTTAGGTTTACGGTTAGAATCAGCCCTAGGATAGTGTTAGGGTTAGGGTTAGGGTTAGCATCAGCCCTAGGATAGTGTTAGGTTTAGGGTTAGGGATATCATCAGGCCTAGGATATTGTTAGGGTTAGGGTTATCATCAGACCTAGGATAGTGTTAGAGTTAGGTTTAGGGTTAGCATCAGACCTAGGATAGTGTTAGGGTTAGGGTTAGGGTTAGCATCAGCCCTAGGATACTGTTAGGGTTAGGGTTAGGGTTAGCATCAGCCCTAGGATATTATTAGGGTTAGGGTTAGCATCAGCCTTAGGATAGCGTTAGGGTTAGGGTTAGGGTTAGCATCAGCCGTAGGATAGTGTTAGGGTTAGGGTTAGCCTCAGCCCTAGGATAGTGTTAGAGTTAGGGTTAGGGATAGCATCAGCCCTAGGATAGTGTTAGGGTTAGGGTTAGGGTTAGCATCAGCCCTAGGATAGTGTTAGTGTTATGGTTAGCATCAGCCCTAGGATAGTGTTAGGGTTAGTGTTAGGGTTAGCATGAGCCCTAGGATAGTATTAGGGTTAGGGTTAGGGTTAGGGTTAGCGTTAGCATCAGCTCTAGGATAGTGTTAGGGTTAGGGCTAGGGTTAGTATCAACCCTAGGATAGTGTTAGGGTTAGGGTTAGGGTTAGCATCAGCCCTAGGATAGTGTTAGGGTTAGGGTTAACATCAGCCCTAGGATAGTGTTAGGGTTAGGCTTAGGGTTAGCATCAGCCCTAGGATAGTGTTAGGGTTAGGGTTAGCATCAGCCCTAGGATAGTGTAAGGGTTAGGGTTAGGGTTAGCATCAGCCCTAGGATAGTGTTAGGGGTAGGGTTAGCATCAGCCATAGGATAGTGTTAGGGTTAGGGTTAGGGTTAGCATCAGCCCTAGGATAGTGTTAGGGTTAGGGTTAGCATCAGCCCTAGGATAGTGTTAGGGTTAGGGTTTGGGTTAGCATCAGCCCTAGGATAGTGTTAGGGTTAGGGTTAGCATCAACCCTAGGATAGTGTTAGGGTTAGGGTTAGGGTTAGCATCAGCCCTAGGATAGTGTTAGGGTTAGGGTTAGCCTCAGCCCTAGGAGAGTGTTAGGGTTAGGGATAGGGTTAGCATCATTCCTAGGATAGTGTTAGGGTTAGGGTTAGGGTTATCATCAGGCCTAGGTTAGTGTTAGGGTTAGGGTTAGCATCAGGCCTAGGATAGTGTTAGGGTTAGGGTTAACATCAGCCCTAGGATAGTGTTAGGGTTAGGGTTAGGGTTAGCATCAGCTCTAGGATAGTGTTAGGTTTAGGGTTAGCATGAGGCCTAGGATAGTGTTAGGGTTAGGGTTAGGGTAAGCATCAGCCCTAGGATAGTGTTACGGTTCGGGTTAGGGTTAGCATCAGCCCTAGGATAGTATTAGGGTTAGGGTTAGCATCAGCCCTAGGATAGTGTTAGGGTTAGGGTTAGGGTTAGCACCAGGCCTAGGATAGTGTTAGTGTTAGGGTTAGCATCAGCCTTAGGATAGTGTTAGGGTTAGGGTTAGGGTTAGCATCAGCCGTAGGATAGTGTTAGGGTTAGGGTTAGCCTCAGCCCTAAGATAGTGTTAGAGTTAGGGTTAGGGTTAGCATCAGCACTAGGATAGTGTTAGGGTTAGGGTTAGGGTTAGCATCAGCCCTAGGATAGTGTTAGTGTTAGGGTTAGCATCAGCCCTAGGATAGTGTTAGGGTTAGGGTTAGGGTTAGCATCCGCCCTAGGATAGTGTTATGGTAGGGTTAGGGTTAGCATCAGCCCTAGGATAGTGTTAGGGTTAGGGTTAACATAAACCCTAGGATAGTGTTAGGGTTAGGGTTAGGGTTATCATCAGGCCTAGGATAGTGTTAGGGTTAGGGTTAGGGTTAGCATCAGTTCAAGGATAGTGTTAGGGTTAGCGTTAGGGTTAGCATCAGCCCTAGGATAGTGTTAGGGTTAGGGTTAGCATCAGCCCTAGGATAGTGTTAGGATTAGGGTTAGGGTTAGCATCAGCCCTAGGATAGTGTTAGGGTTAGGGTTAGCATCAGGCCTAGGATAGTGTTTGGGTTAGGGTTAGGGTTAGCATTAGCCTTAGGATAGTGTTAGTGTTAGCGTTAGCCTCAGCCCTAGGAGAGTGTTAGGGTTAGGGATCGGGTTAGCATCAGGCCTAGGATAGTGCTAGGGTTAGGGTTAGGGTTAGCATCAGCCCAAGGATAGTGTTAGGGTCAGGGTTAGCCTCAGGCCTAGGATAGTGTTAGGGTTAGGGTTAGCATCAGCCCTAGGATAGTGTTAGGGTTATGGTTAGGGTTTGCATCAGCCCTAGGATAGTGTTAGGGTTATGGTTAGGTATAGCATCAGTCCTAGGATAGTGTTAGGGTAAGTGTTAGGGTTAGCATCAGGCCTAGGATAGTGTTAGGGTTTCGGTTAGAATCAGCCCTAGGATAGTGTTAGGGTTAGGGTTAGGGTTAGCATCAGCCCTAGGATAGTGTTAGGTTTAGGGTTAGGGATATCATCAGGCCTAGGATATTGTTAGGATTAGGGTTATCATCAGCCCTAGGATAGTGTTAGAGTTAGGGTTATGGTTAGCATCAGCCCTAGGATAGTGTTAGGGTTAGGGTTAGGGTTAGCATCAGCCCTAGGATAGTGTTAGGGTTAGGGTTAGGGTTAGCATCAGCCCTAGGATATTATTAGGGTTAGGGTTAGCATCAGCCCTAGGATAGTGTTAGGGTTAAGGTTAGGGTTAACACCAGGCCCAGGATAGTGTTAGTGTTAGTGTTAGCATCAGCCTTAGGATAGCGTTAGGGTTAGGGTTATGGTTAGCATCAGCCGTAGGATAGTGTTAGGGTTAGGGTTAGCCTCAGCCCTAGGATAGTGTTAGAGTTAGGGTTAGGGTTAGCATCAGCCCTAGGATAGTGTTAGGGTTAGGGTTAGGGTTAGCATCAGCCCTAGGATAGTGTTATTGTTATGGTTAGCATCAGCCCTAGGATAGTGTTAGGGTTAGCGTTAGGGATAGCATGAGCCCTAGGATAGTATTAGGGTTAGGGTTAGGGTTAGGGTTAGCGTTAGCATCAGCTCTAGAATAGTGTTAGGGTTAGGGCTAGGGTTAGCATCAACCCTAGGATAGTGTTAGGGTTAGGGTTAGGGTTAGCATCAGCCCTAGGATAGTGTTAGGGTTAGGGTTAGCATCAGCCCTAGGATAGTGTTAGGGTTAGGGTTAGGGTTAGCATCAGCCCTAGGATAGTGTTAGGGTTAGGGTTAGCATCAGCCCTAGGATAGTGTTAGGGTTAGGGTTAGGGTTAGCATCAGCCCTAGGATAGTGTTAGGGTTAGGGTTAGCATCAGCCATAGGATAGTGTTAGGGTTAGGGTTAGGGTTAGCATCAGCCCTAGGATAGTGTTAGGGTTAGGGTTAGCATCAGCCCTAGGATAGTGTTAGGGTTAGGGTTAGGGTTAGCATCAGCCCTAGGATAGTGTTAGGGTTAGGGTTAGCATCAACCCTAGGATAGTGTTAGGGTTAGGGTTAGGGTTAGCATCAGCCCTAGGATAGTGTTAGGGTTAGGGTTAGCCTTAGCCCTAGGAGAGTGTTAGGGTTAGGGATAGGGTTAGCATCAGGCCTAGGATAGTGTTAGGATTAGGGTTAGGGTTATCATCAGGACTAGGTTAGTGTTAGGGTTAGGGTTAGCATCAGGCCTAGGATAGTGTTAGGGTTAGGGTTAGGGTTAGCATCAGCCGTAGGATAGTGTTTGTGTTAGGGTTAGCCTCAGCCCTAAGATAGTTTTAGAGTTAGGGTTAGGGTTAGCATCAGCCCTAGGATAGTGTTAGGGTTAGGGTTAGTGTTAGCATCAGCCCTAGGATAGTGTTAGTGTTAGGGTTAGCATCAGCCCTAGGATACTGTTAGGGTTAGGGTTAACCTAAACCCTAGGATAGTGTTAGGGTTAGGGTTAGGGTTATCATCAGGCCTAGGATATTGTTAGGGTTAGGGTTAGCATCAGCTCTAGGATAGTGTTAGGGTTAGGGTTAGGGTTAGCATCAGCCCTAGGATAGTGTTAGGGTTAGGGTTAGCATCAGGCCTAGGATAGTGTTAGGGTTAGGGTTAACATCAGCCCTAGGATAGTGTTAGGGTTAGGGTTAGGGTTAGCATCAGCTCTAGGATAGTGTTAGGTTTAGGGTTAGCATCAGACCTAGGATAGTGTTAGGGTTAGGGTTAGGGTAAGCATCAGCCCTAGGATAGTGTAAGTGTTAGGGTCAGGGTGAGCATGAGGCCTAGGATAGTGTTAGGGTTAGGCTTAGCATCAGCCCTAGGATAGTGTTACGGTTCGGGTTAGGGTTAGCATCAGCCCTAGGATAGTATTAGGGTTAGGGTTAGCATCAGCCCTAGGATAGTGTTAGGGTTAGGGTTAGGGTTAGCACCAGGCCTAGGATAGTGTTAGTGTTAGGGTTAGCATCAGCCTTAGGATAGTGTTAGGGTTAGGGTTAGGGTTAGCATCAGCCGTAGGATAGTGTTAGGGTTAGGGTTAGCCTCAGCCCTAAGATAGTGTTAGAGTTAGGGTTAGGGTTAGCATCAGCACTAGGATAGTGTTAGGGTTAGGGTTAGGGTTAGCATCAGCCCTAGGATAGTGTTAGTGTTAGGGTTAGCATCAGCCCTAGGATAGTGTTAGGGTTAGGGTTAGGGTTAGCATCCGCCCTAGGATAGTGTTATGGTAGGGTTAGGGTTAGCATCAGCCCTAGGATAGTGTTAGGGTTAGGGTTAACATAAACCCTAGGATAGTGTTAGGGTTAGGGTTAGGGTTATCATCAGGCCTAGGATAGTGTTAGGGTTAGGGTTAGGGTTAGCATTAGTTCAAGGATAGTGTTAGGGTTAGCGTTAGGGTTAGCATCAGCCCTAGGATAGTGTTAGGGTTAGGGTTAGCATCAGCCCTAGGATAGTGTTAGGATTAGGGTTAGGGTTAGCATCAGCCCTAGGATAGTGTTAGGGTTAGGGTTAGCATCAGGCCTAGGATAGTGTTTGGGTTAGGGTTAGGGTTAGCATTTGCCCTAGGATAGTGTTAGTGTTAGCGTTAGCCTCAGCCCTAGGAGAGTGTTAGGGTTAGGGATCGGGTTAGCATCAGGCCTAGGATAGTGCTAGGGTTAGGGTTAGGGTTAGCATCAGCCCAAGGATAGTGTTAGGGTTAGGGTTAGCCTCAGACCTAGGATAGTGTTAGGGTTAGGGTTAGCATCAGCCCTAGGATAGTGTTAGGGTTATGGTTAGGTATAGCATCAGTCCTAGGATAGTGTTAGGGTAAGTGTTAGGGTTAGCATCAGGCCTAGGATAGTGTTAGGGTTTCGGTTAGAATCAGCCCTAGGATAGTGTTAGGGTTAGGGTTAGGGTTAGCATCAGCCCTAGGATAGTGTTAGGGTTAGGGTTAGGGTTAGCATCAGGCCTAGGATAGTGTTAGGGTTTCGGTTAGAATCAGCCCTAGGATAGTGTTAGGGTTAGGGTTAGGGTTAGCATCAGCCCTAGGATAGTGTTAGGTTTAGGGTTAGGGATATCATCAGGCCTAGGATATTGTTAGGGTTAGGGTTATCATCAGCCCTAGGATAGTGTTAGAGTTAGGGTTAGGGTTAGCATCAGCCCTAGGATAGTGTTAGGGTTAGGGTTAGGGTTAGCATCAGCCCTAGGACAGTGTTAGGGTTAGGGTTAGGGTTAGCATCAGCCCTAGGATATTATTAGGGTTAGGGTTAGCATCAGCCCTAGGATAGTGTTAGGGTTAAGGTTAGGGTTAACACCAGGCCCAGGATAGTGTTAGTGTTAGGGTTAGCATCAGCCTTAGGATAGCGTTAGGGTTAGGGTTATGGTTAGCATCAGCCGTAGGATAGTGTTAGGGTTAGGGTTAGCCTCAGCCCTAGGATAGTGTTAGAGTTAGGGTTAGGGTTAGCATCAGCCCTAGGATAGTGTTAGGGTTAGGGTTAGGGTTAGCATCAGCCCTAGGATAGTGTTAGTGTTATGGTTAGCATCAGCCCTAGGATAGTGTTAGGGTTAGCGTTAGGGATAGCATGAGCCCTAGGATAGTATTAGGGTTAGGGTTAGGGTTAGGGTTAGCGTTAGCATCAGCTCTAGGATAGTGTTAGGGTTAGGGCTAGGGTTAGCATCAACCCTAGGATAGTGTTAGGGTTAGGGTTAGGGTTAGCATCAGCCCTAGGATAGTGTTAGGGTTAGGGTTAGCATCAGCCCTAGGATAGTGTTAGGGTTAGGGTTAGGGTTAGCATCAGCCCTAGGATAGTGTTAGGGTTAGGGTTAGCATCAGCCCTAGGATAGTGTTAGGGTTAGGGTTAGGGTTAGCATCAGCCCTAGGATAGTGTTAGGGTTCGGGTTAGCATCAGCCCTAGGATAGTGTTAGGGTTAGGGTTAGGGTTAGCATAAGCCCTAGGATAGTGTTAGGGTTAGGGTTAGCATCAGCCCTAGGATAGTGTTAGGGTTAGGGTTAGGGTTAGCATCAGCCCTAGGATAGTGTTAGGGTTAGGGTTAGCATCAACCCTAGGATAGTGTTAGGGTTAGGGTTAGGGTTAGCATCAGCCCTAGGATAGTGTTAGGGTTAGGGTTAGCCTTAGCCCTAGGAGAGTGTTAGGGATAGGGATAGGGTTAGCATCAGGCCTAGGATAGTGTTAGGGTTAGGGTTAGGGTTATCATCAGGACTAGGTTAGTGTTAGGGTTAGGGTTAGCATCAGGCCTAGGATAGTGTTAGGGTTAGGGTTAGGGTTAGCATCAGCCGTAGGATAGTGTTTGTGTTAGGGTTAGCCTCAGCCCTAAGATAGTTTTAGAGTTAGGGTTAGGGTTAGCATCAGCCCTAGGATAGTGTTAGGGTTAGGGTTAGTGTTAGCATCAGCCCTAGGATAGTGTTAGTGTTAGGGTTAGCATCAGCCCTAGGATACTGTTAGGGTTAGGGTTAACCTAAACCCTAGGATAGTGTTAGGGTTAGGGTTAGGGTTATCATCAGGCCTAGGATATTGTTAGGGTTAGGGTTAGCATCAGCTCTAGGATAGTGTTAGGGTTAGGGTTAGGGTTAGCATCAGCCCTAGGATAGTGTTAGGGTTAGGGTTAGGGTTAGCATCAGCCGTAGGATAGTGTTAGGGTTAGGGTTAGCATCAGCCCTAGGATAGTGTTAGGGTTAGGGTTAGGGTTAGCATCAGCCCTAGGATAGTGTTAGGGTTAGGGTTAGCATCAGCCCTAGGATAGTGTTAGGGTTAGGGTTAGGGTTAGGGTTAGCATCAGCCCTAGGATAGTGTTAGGTTTAGGGTTAGCATCAGCCCTAGGATAGTGTTAGGGTTAGGGTTAGGATTAGCATCAGCCCTAGGATAGTGTTAGGGTTAAGGTTAGGGTCAACACCAGGCCTAGGATAGTGTTAGTGTTAGTGTTAGCATCACCCCTAGCATAGTATTAGGGTTAGGGTTAGGGTTAGGGTTAGTTTTAGCATCAGCTCTAGGATAGTGTTAGGGTTAGGGTTAGGGTTAGCATCAGCCCTAGGACAGTGTTAGGGTTAGGGTTAGGGTTAGCATCAGGCCTAGGACAGTGTTAGGGTTAGGGTTAACATCAGCCCTAGGATAGTGTTAGGGTTAGGGTTAGGGTTAGCATCAGCCCTAGGATAGTGTTAGGGTTAGGGTTAGCATCAGCCCTAGGATAGTGTTAGGGTTAGGGTTAGCCTCAGCCCTAGGATAGTGTTAGGGTTATGGTTAGGTTTAGCATCAGCCCTAGGATAGTGTTAGGGTAAGTGTTAGGGTTAGGATTAGGCCTAGGATAGTGTTAGGGTTAGGGTTAGGGTTAGCATCAGCCCTAGGATAGTGTTAGGTTTAGGGTTAGGGATATCATCAGGCCTAGGATATTGTTAGGGTTAGGGTTATCATCAGACCTAGGATAGTGTTAGAGTTAGGGTTAGGGTTAGCATCAGCCCTAGGATAGTGTTAGGGTTAGGGTTAGGGTTAGGGTTAGCATCAGCCCTAGGATAGTGTTAGGTTTAGGGTTAGCATCAGCCCTAGGATAGTGTTAGGGTTAGGGTTAGGATTAGCATCAGCCCTAGGATAGTGTTAGGGTTAGGGTTAGCATCAACCCTAGGATAGTGTTAGGGTTAGGGTTAGGGTTAGCATCAGCCCTAGGATAGTGTTCGGGTTAGGGTTAGCATCAGGCCTAGGATAGTGTTATGGTTAGGTTTAGCATCAGCCCTAGGAGAGTGTTAGGGTTAGGGTTAGGGTTAGCATCAGCCCTAGGATATTGTTAGGGTTAGGGTTAACATCAGCCCTAGGATAGTGTTAGGGTTAGGGTTATGGTTAGCATCAGCTCTAGGATAGTGGTAGGTTTAGGGTTAGCATCAGACCTACGATAGTTTTAGGGTTAGGGTTAGGGTAAACAGCAGCCCTAGGATACTGTAAGTGTTAGGGTTAGGGTTAGCATCAAGCCTAGGATAGTGTTAGGGTTAGGGTTAGAATCAGCCCTAGGATAGTGTTAGGGTTAGGGTTAGGGTTAGCATAAGCCCTAGGATAGTAATAGGGTTAGGGTTAGCATCAGCCCTAGGATAGTGTTAGGGTTAGGTTTAGGGTTAGCACCAGGCCTAGGATAGTGTTAGGGTTAAGGTTAGGGTTAACACCAGGCCTAGGATAGTGTTAGTGTTAGTGTTAGCATCAGCCCTAGGATAGTATTAGGGTTAGGGTTAGGGTTAGGGTTAGTTTTAGCATCAGCTCTAGGATAGTGTTAGGGTTAGGGTTAGGGTTAGCATCAGCCCTAGGACAGTGTTAGGGTTAGGGTTAGGGTTAGCATCAGGCCTAGGACAGTGTTAGGGTTAGGGTTAGCATCAGCCCTAGGATAGTGTTAGGGTTAGGGTTAGGGTTAGCATCAGCCCTAGGATAGTGTTAGGGTTAGGGTTAGCATCAGCCCTAGGATAGTGTTAGGGTTAGGGTTAGCCTCAGCCCTAGGATAGTGTTAGGGTTATGGTTAGGTTTAGCATCAGCCCTAGGATAGTGTTAGGGTAAGTGTTAGGGTTAGGATTAGGCCTAGGATAGTGTTAGGGTTAGGGTTAGGGTTAGCATCAGCCCTAGGATAGTGTTAGGTTTAGGGTTAGGGATATCATCAGGCCTAGGATATTGTTAGGGTTAGGGTTATCATCAGACCTAGGATAGTGTTAGAGTTAGGGTTAGGGTTAGCATCAGCCCTAGGATAGTGTTAGGGTTAGGGTTAGGGTTAGCATCAGCCCTAGCATAGTGTTAGGGTTAGGGTTAGGGTTAGCATCAGCCCTAGGATATTATTAGGTTTAGGGTTAGCATCAGCCCTAGGATAGTGTTAGGGTTAAGCTTAGGGATACCACCAGGCATAGGATAGTGTTAGTGTTAGGGTTAGCATCAGCCTTAGGATAGCGTTAGGGTTAGGGTTAGGGTTAGCATCAGCCGTAGGATAGTGTTAGGGTTAGGGTTAGCCTCAGCCCTAGGATAGTGTTAGAGTTAGGGTTAGGGTTAGCATCAGCCCTAGGATAGTGTTAGGGTTAGGGTTAGGGTTAGCATCAGCCCTAGGATAGTGTTAGTGTTATGGTTAGCATCAGCCCTAGGATAGTGTTAGGGTTAGCGTTAGGGTTAGCATGAGCCCTAGGATAGTATTAGGGTTAGGGTTAGGGTTAGGGTTAGCGTTAGCATCAGCTCTAGGATAGTGTTAGGGTTAGGGCTAGGGTTAGCATCAACCCTAGGATAGTGTTAGGGTTAGGGTTAGGGTTAGCATCAGCCCTAGGATAGTGTTAGGGTTAGGGTTAGCATCAGCCCTAGGATAGTGTTAGGGTTAGGGTTAGGGTTAGCATCAGCCGTAGGATAGTGTTAGGGTTAGGGTTAGCATCAGCCCTAGGATAGTGTTAGGGTTAGGGTTAGGGTTAGCATCAGCCCTAGGATAGTGTTAGGGATAGGGTTAGGGTTAGCATCAGCCCTAGGATAGTGTTAGTGTTATGGTTAGCATCAGCCCTAGGATAGTGTTAGGGTTAGCGTTAGGGTTAGCATGAGCCCTAGGATAGTATTAGGGTTAGGGTTAGGGTTAGGGTTAGCGTTAGCATCAGCTCTAGGATAGTGTTAGGGTTAGGGCTAGGGTTAGCATCAACCCTAGGATAGTGTTAGGGTTAGGGTTAGGGTTAGCATCAGCACTAGGATAGTGTTAGGGTTAGGGTTAGCATCAGCCATAGGATAGTGTTAGGGTTAGGGATAGGGTTAGCATCAGGCCTAGGATAGTGTTAGGGTTAGGGTTAGGGTTATCATCAGGCCTAGGTTAGTGTTAGGGTTAGGGTTAGCATCAGGCCTAGGATAGTGTTAGGTTTAGGGTTAGGGTTAGCATCAGCCGTAGGATAGTGATTGGGTTAGGGTTAGCCTCAGCCCTAGGATACTGTTAGGGTTAGGGTTAACCTAAACCCTAGGATAGTGTTAGGGTTAGGGTTAGGGTTATAATCAGGCCTAGGATATTGTTAGGGTTAGGGTTAGCATCAGCTCTAGGATAGTGTTAGGGTTAGGGTTAGGGTTAGCATCAGCCCTAGGATAGTGTTAGGGTTAGGGTTAGGGTTAGCATCAGCCCTAGGATAGTGTTAGGGTTAGGGTTAGGGTTAGGGTTAGCATCAGCCCTAGGATAGTGTTAGGTTTAGGGTTAGCATCAGCCCTAGGATAGTGTTAGGGTTAGGGTTAGGATTAGCATCAGCCCTAGGATAGTGTTAGGGTTAGAGTTAGCATCAACCCTAGGATAGTGTTAGGGTTAGGGTTAGGGTTAGCATCAGCCCTAGGATAGTGTTCGGGTTAGGGTTAGCATCAGGCCTAGGATAGTGTTATTGTTAGGGTTAGCATCAGCCCTAGGAGAGTGTTAGGGTTAGGGTTAGGGTTAGCACCAGGCCTAGGATAGTGTTAGGGTTAAGGTTAGGGTTAACACCAGGCCTAGGATAGTGTTAGTGTTAGTGTTAGCATCAGCCCTAGGATAGTATTAGGGTTAGGGTTAGGGTTAGGGTTAGTTATAGCATCAGCTCTAGGATAGTGTTAGGGTTAGGGTTAGGGTTAGCATCAGCCCTAGGACAGTGTTAGGGTTAGGGTTAGGGATAGCATCAGGCCTAGGACAGTGTTAGGGTTAGGGTTAGCATCAGCCCTAGGATAGTGTTAGGGTTAGGGTTAGGGTTAGCATCAACCCTAGGATAGTGTTAGGGTTAGGGTTAGCATCAACCCTAGGATAGTGTTTGGGTTACGGTCAGGGTTAGCATCAGCCCTAGGATAGTGTTAGGGTTAGGGTTAGCCTCAGCCCTAGGATAGTGTTAGGGTTATGGTTAGGTTTAGCATCAGCCCTAGGATAGTGTTAGGGTAAGTGTTAGGGTTAGGATTAGGCCTAGGATAGTGTTAGGGTTAGGGTTAGGGTTAGCATCAGCCCTAGGATAGTGTTAGGTTTAGGGTTAGGGATATCATCAGGCCTAGGATATTGTTAGGGTTAGGGTTATCATCAGACCTAGGATAGTGTTAGAGTTAGGGTTAGGGTTAGCATCAGCCCTAGGATAGTGTTAGGGTTAGGGTTAGGGTTAGGGTTAGCATCAGCCCTAGGGTAGTTTTAGGGTTAGGGTTAGGGTTAGCATCAGCCCTAGGATATTATTAGGTTTAGGGTTAGCATCAGACCTAGGATAGTGTTAGGGTTAAGCTTAGGGTTACCACCAGGCATAGGATAGTGTTAGTGTTAGGGTTAGCATCAGCCTTAGGATAGCGTTAGGGTTAGGGTTAGGGTTAGCATCAGCCGTAGGATAGTGTTAGGGTTAGGGTTAGCCTCAGCACTAGGATAGTGTTAGAGTTAGGGTTAGGGTTAGCATCAGCCCTAGGATAGTGTTAGGGTTAGGGTTAGGGTTAGCATCAGCCCTAGGATAGTGTTAGTGTTATGGCTAGCATCAGCCCTAGGATAGTGTTAGGGTTAGCGTTAGGGTTAGCATGAGCCCTAGGATAGTATTAGGGTTAGGGTTAGGGTTAGGGTTAGGGTTAGCATTAGCATCAGCTCTAGGATAGTGTTAGGGTTAGGGCTAGGGTTAGCATCAACCCTAGGATAGTGTTAGGGTTAGGGTTAGGGTTAGCATCAGCCCTAGGATAGTGTTAGGGTTAGGGTTAGCATCAGCCCTAGGATAGTGTTAGGGTTAGGGTTAGGGTTAGCATCAGCCCTAGGATAGTGTTAGGGTTAGGGTTAGCATCAGCCCTAGGATAGTGTTAGGGTTAGGGTTAGGGTTAGCATCAGCCCTAGGATAGTGTTAGGGTTAGGGTTAGCATCAGCCCTAGGATAGTGTTAGGGTTAGGGTTAGGGTTAGCATCAGCCCTAGGATAGTGTTAGGGTTAGGGTTAGCATCAACCCTAGGATAGTGTTAGGGTTAGGGTTAGGGTTAGCATCAGCCCTAGGATAGTGTTAGGGTTAGGGTTAGCCTCAGCCCTAGGAGAGTGTTAGGGTTAGGGATAGGGTTAGCATCAGGCCTAGGATAGTGTTAGGGTTAGGGTTAGGGTTATCATCAGGCCTAGGTTAGTGTTAGGGTTAGGGTTAGCATCAGGCCTAGGATAGTGTTAGGGTTAGGGTTAGGGTTAGCATCAGCCGTAGGATAGTGTTTGGGTTAGGGTTAGCCTCAGCCCTAAGATAGTTTTAGAGTTAGGGTTAGGGTTAGCATCAGCCCTAGGATAGTGTTAGGGTTAGGGTTAGTGTTAGCATCAGCCCTAGGATTTTGTTAGTGTTAGGGTTAGCATCAGCCCTAGGATACTGTTAGGGTTAGGGTTAACCTAAACCCTAGGATAGTGTTAGGGTTAGGGTTAGGGTTATCATCAGGCCTAGGATATTGTTAGGGTTAGGGTTAGCATCAGCTCTAGGATAGTGTTAGGGTTAGGGTTAGGGTTAGCATCAGCCCTAGGATAGTGTTAGGGTTAGGGTTAGGGTTAGCATCAGCCCTAGGATAGTGTTAGGGTTAGGGTTAGGGTTAGGGTTAGGGTTAGCATCAGCCCTAGGATAGTGTTAGGTTTAGGGTTAGCATCAGCCCTAGGATAGTGTTAGGGTTAGGGTTAGGATTAGCATCAGCCCTAGGATAGTGTTAGGGTTAGGGTTAGCATCAACCCTAGGATAGTGTTAGGGTTAGGGTTAGGGTTAGCATCAGCCCTAGGATAGTGTTCGGGTTAGGGTTAGCATCAGGCCTAGGATAGTGTTATGGTTAGGGTTAGCATCAGCCCTAGGAGAGTGTTAGGGTTAGGGTTAGGGTTAGCACCAGGCCTAGGATAGTGTTAGGGTTAAGGTTAGGGTTAACACCAGGCCTAGGATAGTGTTAGTGTTAGTGTTAGCATCAGCCCTAGGATAGTATTAGGGTTAGGGTTAGGGTTAGGGTTAGTTTTAGCATCAGCTCTAGGATAGTGTTAGGGTTAGGGTTAGGGTTAGCATCAGCCCTAGGACAGTGTTAGGGTTAGGGTTAGGGTTAGCATCAGGCCTAGGACAGTGTTAGGGTTAGGGTTAGCATCAGCCCTAGGATAGTGTTAGGGTTAGGGTTAGGGTTAGCATCAACCCTAGGATAGTGTTAGGGTTAGGGTTAGCATCAACCCTAGGATAGTGTTTGGGTTACGGTCAGGGTTAGCATCAGCCCTAGGATAGTGTTAGGGTTAGGGTTAGCCTCAGCCCTAGGATAGTGTTAGGGTTATGGTTAGGTTTAGCATCAGCCCTAGGATAGTGTTAGGGTAAGTGTTAGGGTTAGGATTAGGCCTAGGATAGTGTTAGGGTTAGGGTTAGGGTTAGCATCAGCCCTAGGATAGTGTTAGGTTTAGGGTTAGGGATATCATCAGGCCTAGGATATTGTTAGGGTTAGGGTTATCATCAGACCTAGGATAGTGTTAGAGTTAGGGTTAGGGTTAGCATCAGCCCTAGGATAGTGTTAGGGTTAGGGTTAGGGTTAGGGTTAGCATCAGCCCTAGGGTAGTGTTAGGGTTAGGGTTAGGGTTAGCATCAGCCCTAGGATATTATTAGGTTTAGGGTTAGCATCAGACCTAGGATAGTGTTAGGGTTAAGCTTAGGGTTACCACCAGGCATAGGATAGTGTTAGTGTTAGGGTTAGCATCAGCCTTAGGATAGCGTTAGGGTTAGGGTTAGGGTTAGCATCAGCCGTAGGATAGTGTTAGGGTTAGGGTTAGCCTCAGCACTAGGATAGTGTTAGAGTTAGGGTTAGGGTTAGCATCAGCCCTAGGATAGTGTTAGGGTTAGGGTTAGGGTTAGCATCAGCCCTAGGATAGTGTTAGTGTTATGGCTAGCATCAGCCCTAGGATAGTGTTAGGGTTAGCGTTAGGGTTAGCATGAGCCCTAGGATAGTATTAGGGTTAGGGTTAGGGTTAGGGTTAGCGTTAGCATAAGCTCTAGGATAGTGTTAGGGTTAGGGCTAGGGTTAGCATCAACCCTAGGATAGTGTTAGGGTTAGGGTTAGGGTTAGCATCAGCCCTAGGATAGTGTTAGGGTTAGGGTTAGGGTTAGCATCAGCCCTAGGATAGTGTTAGGGTTAGGGTTAGCATCAACCCTAGGATAGTGTTAGGGTTAGGGTTAGGGTTAGCATCAGCCCTAGGATAGTGTTAGGGTTAGGGTTCGCCTCAGCCCTAGGAGAGTGTTAGGGTTAGGGATAGGGTTAGCATCAGGCCTAGGATAGTGTTAGGGTTAGGGTTAGGGTTATCACCAGGCCTAGGTTAGTGTTAGGGTTAGGGTTAGCATCAGGCCTAGGATAGTGTTAGGGTTAGGGTTAGGGTTAGCATCAGCCGTAGGATAGTGTTTGGGTTAGGGTTAGCCTCAGCCCTAAGATAGTTTTAGAGTTAGGGTTAGGGTTAGCATCAGCCCTAGGATAGTGTTAGGGTTAGGGTTAGTGTTAGCATCAGCCCTAGGATAGTGTTAGTGTTAGGGTTAGCATCAGCCCTAGGATACTGTTAGGGTTAGGGTTAACCTAAACCCTAGGATAGTGTTAGGGTTAGGGTTAGGGTTATCATCAGGCCTAGGATATTGTTAGGGTTAGGGTTAGCATCAGCTCTAGGATAGTGTTAGGGTTAGGGTTAGGGTTAGCATCAGCCCTAGGATAGTGTTAGGGTTAGGGTTAGGGTTAGCATCAGCCCTAGGATAGTGTTAGGGTTAGGGTTAGGGTTAGGGTTAGGGTTAGCATCAGCCCTAGGATAGTGTTAGGTTTAGGGTTAGCATCAGCCCTAGGATAGTGTTAGGGTTAGGGTTAGGATTAGCATCAGCCCTAGGATAGTGTTAGGGTTAGGGTTAGCATCAACCCTAGGATAGTGTTAGGGTTAGGGTTAGGGTTAGCATCAGCCCTAGGATAGTGTTCGGGTTAGGGTTAGCATCAGGCCTAGGATAGTGTTATGGTTAAGGTTAGCATCAGCCCTAGGAGAGTGTTAGGGTTAGGGTTAGGGTTAGCACCAGGCCTAGGATAGTGTTAGGGTTAAGGTTAGGGTTAACACCAGGCCTAGGATAGTGTTAGTGTTAGTGTTAGCATCAGCCCTAGGATAGTATTAGGGTTAGGGTTAGGGTTAGGGTTAGTTATAGCATCAGCTCTAGGATAGTGTTAGGGTTAGGGTTAGGGTTAGCATCAGCCCTAGGACAGTGTTAGGGTTAGGGTTAGGGTTAGCATCAGGCCTAGGACAGTGTTAGGGTTAGGGTTAGCATCAGCCCTAGGATAGTGTTAGGGTTAGGGTTAGGGTTAGCATCAACCCTAGGATAGTGTTAGGGTTAGGGTTAGCATCAACCCTAGGATAGTGTTTGGGTTACGGTCAGGGTTAGCATCAGCCCTAGGATAGTGTTAGGGTTAGGGTTAGCCTCAGCCCTAGGATAGTGTTAGGGTTATGGTTAGGTTTAGCATCAGCCCTAGGATAGTGTTAGGGTAAGTGTTAGGGTTAGGATTAGGCCTAGGATAGTGTTAGGGTTAGGGTTAGGGTTAGCATCAGCCCTAGGATAGTGTTAGGTTTAGGGTTAGGGATATCATCAGGCCTAGGATATTGTTAGGGTTAGGGTTATCATCAGACCTAGGATAGTGTTAGAGTTAGGGTTAGGGTTAGCATCAGCCCTAGGATAGTGTTAGGGTTAGGGTTAGGGTTAGGGTTAGCATCAGCCCTAGGGTAGTTTTAGGGTTAGGGTTACGGTTAGCATCAGCCCTAGGATATTATTAGGTTTAGGGTTAGCATCAGACCTAGGATAGTGTTAGGGTTAAGCTTAGGGTTACCACCAGGCATAGGATAGTGTTAGTGTTAGGGTTAGCATCAGCCTTAGGATAGCGTTAGGGTTAGGGTTAGGGTTAGCATCAGCCGTAGGATAGTGTTAGGGTTAGGGTTAGCCTCAGCACTAGGATAGTGTTAGAGTTAGGGTTAGGGTTAGCATCAGCCCTAGGATAGTGTTAGGGTTAGGGTTAGGTTTAGCATCAGCCCTAGGATAGTGTTAGTGTTATGGCTAGCATCAGCCCTAGGATAGTGTTAGGGTTAGCGTTAGGGTTAGCATGAGCCCTAGGATAGTATTAGGGTTAGGGTTAGGGTTAGGGTTAGGGTTAGCATTAGCATCAGCTCTAGGATAGTGTTAGGGTTAGGGCTAGGGTTAGCATCAACCCTAGGATAGTGTTAGGGTTAGGGTTAGGGTTAGCATCAGCCCTAGGATAGTGTTAGGGTTAGGGTTAGCATCAGCCCTAGGATAGTGTTAGGGTTAGGGTTAGGGTTAGCATCAGCCCTAGGATAGTGTTAGTGTTAGGGTTAGGGTTAGCATCAGCCCTAGGATAGTGTTAGGGTTAGGGTTAGCATCAGCCATAGGATAGTGTTAGGGTTAGGGTTAGGGTTAGCATCAGCCCTAGGATAGTGTTAGGGTTAGGGTTAGCATCAGCCCTAGGATAGTGTTAGGGTTAGGGTTAGGGTTAGCATCAGCCCTAGGATAGTGTTAGGGTTAGGGTTAGCATCAACCCTAGGATAGTGTTAGGGTTAGGGTTAGGGTTAGCATCAGCCCTAGGATAGTGTTAGGGTTAGGGTTAGCCTCAGCCCTAGGAGAGTGTTAGGGTTAGGGATAGGGTTAGCATCAGGCCTAGGATAGTGTTAGGGTTAGGGTTAGGGTTATCATCAGGCCTAGGTTAGTGTTAGGGTTAGGGTTAGCATCAGGCCTACGATAGTGTTAGGGTTAGGGTTAGGGTTAGCATCAGCCGTAGGATAGTGTTTGGGTTAGGGTTAGCCTCAGCCCTAAGATAGTTTTAGAGTTAGGGTTAGGGTTAGCATCAGCCCTAGGATAGTGTTAGGGTTAGGGTTAGTGTTAGCATCAGCCCTAGGATAGTGTTAGTGTTAGGGTTAGCATCAGCCCTAGGATACTGTTAGGGTTAGGGTTAACCTAAACCCTAGGATAGTGTTAGGGTTAGGGTTAGGGTTATCATCAGGCCTAGGATATTGTTAGGGTTAGGGTTAGCATCAGCTCTAGGATAGTGTTAGGGTTAGGGTTAGGGTTAGCATCAGCCCTAGGATAGTGTTAGGGTTAGGGTTAGGGTTAGCATCAGCCCTAGGATAGTGTTAGGGTTAGGGTTAGGGTTAGGGTTAGGGTTAGCATCAGCCCTAGGATAGTGTTAGGTTTAGGGTTAGCATCAGCCCTAGGATAGTGTTAGGGTTAGGGTTAGGATTAGCATCAGCCCTAGGATAGTGTTAGGGTTAGGGTTAGCATCAACCCTAGGATAGTGTTAGGGTTAGGGTTAGGGTTAGCATCAGCCCTAGGATAGTGTTCGGGTTAGGGTTAGCATCAGGCCTAGGATAGTGTTATGGTTAGGGTTAGCATCAGCCCTAGGAGAGTGTGAGGGTTAGGGTTAGGGTTAGCACCAGGCCTAGGATAGTGTTAGGGTTAAGGTTAGGGTTAACACCAGGCCTAGGATAGTGTTAGTGTTAGTGTTAGCATCAGCCCTAGGATAGTATTAGGGTTAGGGTTAGGGTTAGGGTTAGTTTTAGCATCAGCTCTAGGATAGTGTTAGGGTTAGGGTTAGGGTTAGCATCAGCCCTAGGACAGTGTTAGGGTTAGGGTTAGGGTTAGCATCAGGCCTAGGACAGTGTTAGGGTTAGGGTTAGCATCAGCCCTAGGATAGTGTTAGGGTTAGGGTTAGGGTTAGCATCAACCCTAGGATAGTGTTAGGGTTAGGGTTAGCATCAACCCTAGGATAGTGTTTGGGTTACGGTCAGGGTTAGCATCAGCCCTAGGATAGTGTTAGGGTTAGGGTTAGCCTCAGCCCTAGGATAGTGTTAGGGTTATGGTTAGGTTTAGCATCAGCCCTAGGATAGTGTTAGGGTAAGTGTTAGGGTTAGGATTAGGCCTAGGATAGTGTTAGGGTTAGGGTTAGGGTTAGCATCAGCCCTAGGATAGTGTTAGGTTTAGGGTTAGGGATATCATCAGGCCTAGGATATTGTTAGGGTTAGGGTTATCATCAGACCTAGGATAGTGTTAGAGTTAGGGTTAGGGTTAGCATCAGCCCTAGGATAGTGTTAGGGTTAGGGTTAGGGTTAGGGTTAGCATCAGCCCTAGGGTAGTGTTAGGGTTAGGGTTAGGGTTAGCATCAGCCCTAGGATATTATTAGGTTTAGGGTTAGCATCAGACCTAGGATAGTGTTAGGGTTAAGCTTAGGGTTACCACCAGGCATAGGATAGTGTTAGTGTTAGGGTTAGCATCAGCCTTAGGATAGCGTTAGGGTTAGGGTTAGGGTTAGCATCAGCCGTAGGATAGTGTTAGGGTTAGGGTTAGCCTCAGCACTAGGATAGTGTTAGAGTTAGGGTTAGGGTTAGCATCAGCCCTAGGATAGTGTTAGGGTTAGGGTTAGGGTTAGCATCAGCCCTAGGATAGTGTTAGTGTTATGGCTAGCATCAGCCCTAGGATAGTGTTAGGGTTAGCGTTAGGGTTAGCATGAGCCCTAGGATAGTATTAGGGTTAGGGTTAGGGTTAGGGTTAGCGTTAGCATAAGCTCTAGGATAGTGTTAGGGTTAGGGCTAGGGTTAGCATCAACCCTAGGATAGTGTTAGGGTTAGGGTTAGGGTTAGCATCAGCCCTAGGATAGTGTTAGGGTTAGGGTTAGCATCAGCCCTAGGATAGTGTTAGGGTTAGGGTTAGGGTTAGCATCAGCCCTAGGATAGTGTTAGGGTTAGGGTTAGCATCAGCCCTAGGATAGTGTTAGGTTTAGGGTTAGGGTTAGCATCAACCCTAGGATAGTGTTAGGGTTAGGGTTAGCATCAGCCATAGGATAGTGTTAGGGTTAGGGTTAGGGTTAGCATCAGCACTAGGATAGTGTTAGGGTTAGGGTTAGCATCAGCCCTAGGATAGTGTTAGGGTTAGGGTTAGGGTTAGCATCAGCCCTAGGATAGTGTTAGGGTTAGGGTTAGCATCAACCCTAGGATAGTGTTAGGGTTAGGGTTAGGGTTAGCATCAGCCCTAGGATAGTGTTAGGGTTAGGGTTAGCCTCAGCCCTAGGAGAGTGTTAGGGTTATGGATAGGGTTAGCATCAGGCCTAGGATAGTGTTAGGGTTAGGGTTAGGGTTATCATCAGGCCTAGGTTAGTGTTAGGGTGAGGGTTAGCGTCAGGGCTAGGATAGTGTTAGGGTTAGGGTTAACATCAGCCCTAGGATAGTGTTAGGGTTAGGGTTAGGGTTACCATCAGCTCTAGGATAGTGTTAGGTTTAGGGTTAGCATCAGACCTAGGATAGTGTTAGGGTTAGGGTTAGGGTAAGCATCAGCCCTAGGATAGTGTAAGTGTTAGGGTTAGGGTTAGCATGAGGCCTAGGATAGTGTTAGGGTTAGGCTTAACATCAGCCCTAGGATAGTGTTAGGGTTCGGGTTAGGGTTATCATCAGCCCTAGGATAGTATTAGGGTTAGGGTTAGCATCAGCCCTAGGATAGTGTTAGGGTTAGGGTTAGGGTTAGCACCAGGCCTAGGATAGTGTTAGTGTTAGGGTTAGCATCAGCCTTAGGATAGTGTTAGGGTTAGTGTTAGGGTTAGCATCAGCCGTAGGATAGTGTTAGGGTTAGGGTTAGCCTCAGCCCTAAGATAGTGTTAGAGTTAGGGTTAGGGTTAGCATCAGCACTAGGATAGTGTTAGGGTTAGGGTTAGGGTTAGCATAAGCCCTAGGATAGTGTTAGTGTTAGGGTTAGCATCAGCCCTAGGATAGTGTTAGGGTTAGGGTTAGGTTTAGCATCCTCCCTAGGATAGTGTTATGGTTAGGGTTAGGGTTAGCATCAGCCCTAGGATAGTGTTATGGTTAGGGTTAACATAAACCCTAGGATAGTGTTAGGGTTAGGGTTAGGGTTATCATCAGGCCTAGGAGAGTGTTAGGGTTAGGGTTAGGGTTAGCATCAGTTCAAGGATAGTGTTAGGGTTAGCGTTAGGGTTAGCATCAGCCCTAGGATAGTGTTAGGGTTAGGGTTAGCATCAGCCCTAGGATAGTGTTAGGATTAGGGTTAGGGTTAGCATCAGCCCTAGGATAGTGTTAGGGTTAGGGTTAGCATCAGGCCTAGGATAGTGTTTGGGTTAGGGTTAGGGTTAGCATTAGCCCTAGGATAGTGTTAGGGTTAGGGTTAGCCTCAGCCAAAGGAGAGTGTTAGGGTTAGGGATCGGGTTAGCATCAGGCCTAGGATAGTGTTAGGGTTAGGGTTAGGGTTAGCATCAGCCCAAGGATAGTGTTAGGGTTAGGGTTAGCCTCAGGCCTAGGATAGTGTTAGGGTTAGGGTTAGCATCAGCCCTAGGATAGTGTTAGGGTTATGGTTAGGGTTAGCATCAGCCCTAGGATAGTGTTAGGGTTATGGTTAGGTATAGCATCAGTCCTAGGATAGTGTTAGGGTAAGTGTTAGGGTTAGCATCAGGCCTAGCATAGTGTTAGGGTTACGGTTAGAATCAGCCCTAGGATAGTGTTAGGGTTAGGGTTATGGTTAGCATCAGCCCTAGGATAGTGTTAGGTTTAGGGTTAGGGATATCATCAGGCCTAGGATATTGTTAGGGTTAGGGTTATCATCAGCCCTAGGATAGTGTTAGAGATAGGGTTAGGGTTAGCATCAGCCCTAGGATAGTGTTAGGGTTAGGGTTAGGGTTAGCATCAGCCCTAGGATAGTGTTAGAGTTAGGGTTAGGGTTAGCATCAGCCCTAGGATATTATTAGGGTTAGGGTTAGCATCAGCCCTAGGATAGTGTTAGTGTTAAGGTTAGGGTTAACACCAGGCCCAGGATAGTGTTAGTGTTAGGGTTAGCATCAGCCTTAGGATAGCGTTAGGGTTAGGGTTAGCGTTAGCATCAGCCGTAGGATAGTGTTAGGGTTAGGGTTAGCCTCAGCCCTAGGATAGTGTTAGAGTTAGGGTTAGGGTTAGCATCAGCCCGAGGATAGTGTTAGGGTTAGGGTTAGGGTTAGCATCA
This sequence comes from Lemur catta, assembly GCF_020740605.2. Lineage (NCBI taxonomy): Eukaryota > Metazoa > Chordata > Mammalia > Primates > Lemuridae > Lemur > Lemur catta. Next base: position 111,779,855 of record NC_059131.1, on the reverse strand, counting down.
GCCCTAGGATAGTGTTAGTGTTATGGTTAGCATCAGCCCTAGGATAGTGTTAGGGTTAGCGTTAGGGTTAGCATGAGCCCTAGGATAGTATTAGGGTTAGGGTTAGGGTTAGGGTTAGCGTTAGCATCAGCTCTAGGATAGTGTTAGGGTTAGGGCTAGGGTTAGCATCAACCCTAGGATAATGTTAGGGTTAGGGTTAGCATCAGCCCTAGGATAGTGTTAGGGTTAGGGTTAGGGTTAGCATCAGCCCTAGGATAGTGTTAGGGTTAGGGTTAGCATCAGCCCTAGGATAGTGTTAGGGTTAGGGTTAGGGTTAGCATCAGCCCGAGGATAGTGTTAGGGTTAGGGTTAGCATCAGCCATAGGATAGTGTTAGGGTTAGGGTTAGGGTTAGCATCAGCCCTAGGATAGTGTTAGGGTTAGGGTTAGCATCAGCCCTAGGATAGTGTTAGGGTTAGGGTTAGGGTTAGCATCAGCCCTAGGATAGTGTTAGGGTTAGGGTTAGCATCAACCCTAGGATAGTGTTAGGGTTAGGGTTAGGGTTAGCATCAGCCCTAGGATACTGTTAGGGTTAGGGTTAGCCTCAGCCCTAGGAGAGTGTTAGGGTTAGGGATAGGGTTAGCATCAGGCCTAGGATAGTGTTAGGGTTAGGGTTAGGGTTATCATCAGGCCTAGGTTAATGTTAGGGTTAGGGTTAGCATCAGGCCTAGGATAGTGTTAGGGTTAGGGTTAACATCAGCCCTAGGATAGTGTTAGCGTTAGGGTTAGGGTTAGCATCAGCTCTAGGATAGTGTTAGGTTTAGGGTTAGCATCAGACCTAGGATAGTGTTAGGGTTAGGGTTAGGGTAAGCATCAGCCCTAGGATAGTGTAAGTGTTAGGGTTAGGGTTAGCATGAGGCCTAGGATAGTGTTAGGGTTAGGGTTAGCATCAGCCCTAGGATAGTATTAGGGTTCCTGTTAGGGTTAGCATCAGCATCAGCCCTAGGATAGTGTTAGGGTTCGGGTTAGGGTTAGCATCAGCCCTAGGATAGTATTAGGGTTAGGGTTAGCATCAGCCCTAGGATAGTGTTAGGGTTAGGGTTAGGGATAGCACCAGGCCTAGGATAGTTTTATTGTTAGGGTTAGGATCAGCCTTAGGATAGTGTTAGGGTTAGGGTTAGGGTTAGCATCAGCCGTAGGATAGTGTTAGGGTTAGGGTTAGCCTCAGCCCTAAGATAGTGTTAGAGTTAGGGTTAGGGTTAGCATCAGCACTAGGATAGTGTTAGGGTTAGGGTTAGGGTTAGCATCAGCCCTAGGATAGTGTTAGTGTTAGGGTTAGCATCAGCCCTAGGATAGGGTTAGGGTTACGGTTAGGGTTAGCATCCGCCCTAGGATAGTGTTATGGTTAGGGTTAGGGTTAGCATCAGCACTAGGATAGTGTTAGGGTTAGGGTTAGGGTTATCATCAGGCCTAGGATAGTGTTAGGGTTAGGGTTAGGGTTAGCATCAGTTCAAGGATAGTGTTAGGGTTAGCGTTAGGGTTAGCATCAGCCCTAGGATAGTGTTAGGGTTAGGGTTAGCATCAGCCCTAGGATAGTGTTAGGATTAGGGTTAGGGTTAGCATCAGCCCTAGGATAGTGTTAGGGTTAGGGTTAGGGTTAGCATCAGCCCTAGGATATTATTAGGGTTAGGGTTAGCATCAGCCCTAGGATAGTGTTAGGGTTAAGGTTAGGGTTAACACCAGGCCCAGGATAGTGTTAGTGTTAGGGTTAGCATCAGCCTTAGGATAGCGTTAGGGTTAGGGTTAGGGTTAGCCTCAGCCGTAGGATAGTGTTAGGGTTAGGGTTAGCCTCAGCCCTAGGATAGTGTTAGAGTTAGGGTTAGTGTTAGCATCAGCCCTAGGATAGTGTTAGGGTTAGGGTTAGGGTTAGCATCAGCCCTAGGATAGTGTTAGTGTTAGGGTTAGTATCAGCCCTAGACTAGTGTTAGGGTTAGGGTTAGGGTTAGCATCAGCCCTAGGATAGTATTAGGGTTAGGGTTAGGGTTAGGGTTAGCGTTAGCATCAGCTATAGGATAGTGTTAGGGTTAGGGTTAGGGTTAGCATCAACCCTAGGATAGTGTTAGGGTTAGGGTTAGGGTTAGCATCAGCCATAGGATAGTGTTAGGGTTAGGGTTAGCATCAGCCCTAGGATAGTGTTAGGGTTAGGTTTAGGGTTAGCATCAGCCCTAGGATAGTGTTAGGGTTAGGGTTAGCATCAGCCCTAGGATAGTGTTAGGGTTAGGGTTAGGGTTAGCATCAGCCCTAGGATAGTGTTAGGGTTAGGGTTAGCATCAGGCCTAGGATAGTGTTAGGGTTAGGGTTAGGGTTAGCATCAGCCCTATGATAGTGTTAGGGTTAGGGTTAGCATCAGCCTTAGGATAGTGTTAGGGTTAGGGTTAGGGTTAGCATCAGCCCTAGGATAGTGTTAGGGTTAGGGTTAGCATCAACCCTAGGATAGTGTTAGGGTTACGGTTAGGGTTAGCACCAGGCCTAGGATAGTGTTAGTGTTAGGGTTAGCATCAGCCTTAGGATAGTGTTAGGGTTAGGGTTAGGGTTAGCATCAGCCATAGGATAGTGTTAGGGTTAGGGTTAGCCTCAGCCCTAAGATAGTGTTAGAGTTAGGGTTAGGGTTAGCATCAGCACTAGGATAGTGTTTGGGTTAGGGTTAGGGTTAGCATAAGCCCTAGGATAGTGTTAGTGTTAGGGTTAGCATCAGCCCTAGGATAGTGTTAGGGTTAGGGTTAGGTTTAGCATCCTCCCTAGGATAGTGTTATGGTTAGGGTTAGGGTTAGCATCAGCCCTAGGATAGTGTTATGGTTAGGGTTAACATAAACCCTAGGATAGTGTTAGGGTTAGGGTTAGGGTTATCATCAGGCCTAGGATAGTGTTAGGGTTAGGGTTAGGGTTAGCATCAGTTCAAGGATAGTGTTAGGGTTAGCGTTAGGGTTAGCATCAGCCCTAGGATAGTGTTAGGGTTAGGGTTAGCATCAGCCCTAGGATAGTGTTAGGATTAGGGTTAGGGTTAGCATCAGCCCTAGGATAGTGTTAGGATTAGGGTTAGGGTTAGCATCAGCCCTAGGATAGTGTTAGGGTTAGGGTTAGCATCAGGCCTAGGATAGTGTTTGGGTTAGGGTTAGGGTTAGCATTAGCCCTAGGATAGTGTTAGGGTTAGGGTTAGCCTCAGCCCTAGGAGAGTGTTAGGGTTAGGGATCGGGTTAGCATCAGGCCTAGGATAGTGTTAGGGTTAGGGTTAGGGTTAGCATCAGCCCAAGGATAGTGTTAGGGTTAGGGTTAGCCTCAGGCCTAGGATAGTGTTAGGGTTAGGGTTAGCATCAGCCCTAGGATAGTGTTAGGGTTATGGTTAGGGTTAGCATCAGCCCTAGGATAGTGTTAGGGTTATGGTTAGGTATAGCATCAGTCCTAGGATAGTGTTAGGGTAAGTGTTAGGGTTAGCATCAGGCCTAGCATAGTGTTAGGGTTACGGTTAGAATCAGCCCTAGGATAGTGTTAGGGTTAGGGCTATGGTTAGCATCAGCCCTAGGATAGTGTTAGGTTTAGGGTTAGGGATATCATCAGGCCTAGGATATTGTTAGGGTTAGGGTTATCATCAGCCCTAGGATAGTGTTAGAGATAGGGTTAGGGTTAGCATCAGCCCTAGGATAGTGTTAGGGTTAGGGTTAGGGTTAGCATCAGCCCTAGGATAGTGTTAGAGTTAGGGTTAGGGTTAGCATCAGCCCTAGGATATTATTAGGGTTAGGGTTAGCATCAGCCCTAGGATAGTGTTAGTGTTAAGGTTAGGGTTAACACCAGGCCCAGGATAGTGTTAGTGTTAGGGTTAGCATCAGCCTTAGGATAGCGTTAGGGTTAGGGTTAGCGTTAGCATCAGCCGTAGGATAGTGTTAGGGTTAGGGTTAGCCTCAGCCCTAGGATAGTGTTAGAGTTAGGGTTAGGGTTAGCATCAGCCCGAGGATAGTGTTAGGGTTAGGGTTAGGGTTAGCATCAGCCCTAGGATAGTGTTAGTGTTATGGTTAGCATCAGCCCTAGGATAGTGTTAGGGTTAGCGTTAGGGTTAGCATGAGCCCTAGGATAGTATTAGGGTTAGGGTTAGGGTTAGGGTTAGCGTTAGCATCAGCTCTAGGATAGTGTTAGGGTTAGGGCTAGGGTTAGCATCAACCCTAGGATAATGTTAGGGTTAGGGTTAGCATCAGCCCTAGGATAGTGTTAGGGTTAGGGTTAGGGTTAGCATCAGCCCTAGGATAGTGTTAGGGTTAGGGTTAGCATCAGCCCTAGGATAGTGTTAGGGTTAGGGTTAGGGTTAGCATCAGCCCTAGGATAGTGTTAGGGTTAGGGTTAGCATCAGCCATAGGATAGTGTTAGGGTTAGGGTTAGGGTTAGCATCAGCCCTAGGATAGTGTTAGGGTTAGGGTTAGCATCAGCCCTAGGATAGTGTTAGGGTTAGGGTTAGGGTTAGCATCAGCCCTAGGATAGTGTTAGGGTTAGGGTTAGCATCAACCCTAGGATAGTGTTAGGGTTAGGGTTAGGGTTAGCATCAGCCCTAGGATACTGTTAGGGTTAGGGTTAGCCTCAGCCCTAGGAGAGTGTTAGGGTTAGGGATAGGGTTAGCATCAGGCCTAGGATAGTGTTAGGGTTAGGGTTAGGGTTATCATCAGGCCTAGGTTAATGTTAGGGTTAGGGTTAGCATCAGGCCTAGGATAGTGTTAGGGTTAGGGTTAACATCAGCCCTAGGATAGTGTTAGCGTTAGGGTTAGGGTTAGCATCAGCTCTAGGATAGTGTTAGGTTTAGGGTTAGCATCAGACCTAGGATAGTGTTAGGGTTAGGGTTAGGGTAAGCATCAGCCCTAGGATAGTGTAAGTGTTAGGGTTAGGGTTAGCATGAGGCCTAGGATAGTGTTAGGGTTAGGGTTAGCATCAGCCCTAGGATAGTATTAGGGTTCCGGTTAGGGTTAGCATCAGCATCAGCCCTAGGATAGTGTTAGGGTTCGGGTTAGGGTTAGCATCAGCCCTAGGATAGTATTAGGGTTAGGGTTAGCATCAGCCCTAGGATAGTGTTAGGGTTAGGGTTAGGGATAGCACCAGGCCTAGGATAGTTTTAGTGTTAGGGTTAGCATCAGCCTTAGGATAGTGTTAGGGTTAGGGTTAGGGTTAGCATCAGCCGTAGGATAGTGTTAGGGTTAGGGTTAGCCTCAGCCCTAAGATAGTGTTAGAGTTAGGTTTAGGGTTAGCATCAGCACTAGGATAGTGTTAGGGTTAGGGTTAGGGTTAGCATCAGCCCTAGGATAGTGTTAGTGTTAGGGTTAGCATCAGCCCTAGGATAGTGTTAGGGTTACGGTTAGGGTTAGCATCCGCCCTAGGATAGTGTTATGGTTAGGGTTAGGGTTAGCATCAGCACTAGGATAGTGTTAGGGTTAGGGTTAGGGTTATCATCAGTTCAAGGATAGTGTTAGGGTTAGCGTTAGGGTTAGCATCAGCCCTAGGATAGTGTTAGGGTTAGGGTTAGCATCAGCCCTAGGATAGTGTTAGGATTAGGGTTAGGGTTAGCATCAGCCCTAGGATAGTGTTAGGGTTAGGGTTAGGGTTAGCATCAGCCCTAGGATATTATTAGGGTTAGGGTTAGCATCAGCCCTAGGATAGTGTTAGGGTTAAGGTTAGGGTTAACACCAGGCCCAGGATAGTGTTAGTGTTAGGGTTAGCATCAGCCTTAGGATAGCGTTAGGGTTAGGGTTAGGGTTAGCCTCAGCCGTAGGATAGTGTTAGGGTTAGGGTTAGCCTCAGCCCTAGGATAGTGTTAGAGTTAGGGTTAGTGTTAGCATCAGCCCTAGGATAGTGTTAGGGTTAGGGTTAGGGTTAGCATCAGCCCTAGGATAGTGTTAGTGTTAGGGTTAGTATCAGCCCGAGACTAGTGTTAGGGTTAGGGTTAGGGTTAGCATCAGCCCTAGGATAGTATTAGGGTTAGGGTTAGGGTTAGGGTTAGCGTTAGCATCAGCTATAGGATAGTGTTAGGGTTAGGGTTAGGGTTAGCATCAACCCTAGGATAGTGTTAGGGTTAGGGTTAGGGTTAGCATCAGCCATAGGATAGTGTTAGGGTTAGGGTTAGCATCAGCCCTAGGATAGTGTTAGGGTTACGTTTAGGGTTAGCATCAGCCCTAGGATAGTGTTAGGGTTAGGGTTAGCATCAGCCCTAGGATAGTGTTAGGGTTAGGGTTAGGGTTAGCATCAGCCCTAGGATAGTGTTAGGGTTAGGGTTAGCATCAGGCCTAGGATAGTGTTAGGGTTAGGGTTAGGGTTAGCATCAGCCCTATGATAGTGTTAGGGTTAGGGTTAGCATCAGCCTTAGGATAGTGTTAGGGTTAGGGTTAGGGTTAGCATCAGCCCTAGGATAGTGTTAGGGTTAGGGTTAGCATCAACCCTAGGATAGTGTTAGGGTTGGTGTTAGGGTTAGCATCAGCCCTAGGATAGTGATCGGGTTAGGGTTAGCTTCAGCCCTAGGAGAGTGTTAGGGTTAGGGATAGGGTTAGCATCAGGCCTAGGATAGTGTTAGGGTTAGGGTTAGGGTTATCATCAGGCCTAGGATAGTGTTAGGGTTAGGGTTAGCTTCAGGCCTAGGATAGTGTTATGGTTAGGGTTAGCATCAGCCCTAGGAGAGTGTTAGGGTTAGGGTTAGGGTTAGCATCAGCCCTAGGATATTGTTAGGGTTAGGGTTAACATCAGCCCTAGGATAGTGTTAGGGTTAGGGTTATGGTTAGCATCAGCTCTAGGATAGTGTTAGGTTTAGGGTTAGCATCAGACCTAGGATAGTGTTAGGGTTAGGGTTATGGTAAGCATCAGCCCTAGGATAGTGTAAGTGTTAGGGTTAGGGTTAGCATCAGGCCTAGGATAGTGTTAGGGTTAGGGTTAGGATCAGCCCTAGGTTAGTGTTAGGGTTAGGGTTAGGGTTAGCATCAGCCCTAGGATAGTATTAGGGTTAGGGTTAGCATAAGCCCTAGGATAGTGTTAGGGTTAGGGTTAGGGTTAGCACCAGGCCTAGGATAGTGTTAGGGTTAAGGTTAGGGTTAACACCAGGACTAGGATAGTGTTAGTGTTAGGGTTAGCATCAGCCTTTGGATAGCGTTAGGGTTAGGGTTAGGGTAAGCATCAGCCGTAGGATAGTGTTAGGGTTAGGGTTAGCCTCAGCCCTAGGATAGTGTTAGGGTTAGGGTTATGGATATCATCAGGCCTAGAATATTGTTAGTGTTAGGGTTAGCATCAGCCCTAGGATAGTGTTAGGGTTAGGGTTAGGGTTATCATCAGCCCTAGGATAGTATTAGGGTTAGGGTTAGGGTTAGGGTTAGGGTTAGCGTTAGCATCAGCTTTAGGATAGTGTTAGGGTTAGGGTTAGGGTTAGCATCAACCCTAGGATAGTGTTAGGGTTAGGGTTAGGGTTAGCATCAGCCCTAGGATAGTGTTAGGGGTAGGGTTAGCATCAGCCCTAGGATAGTGTTAGGGTTCGGGTTAGGGTTAGCATCAGCCCTAGGATAGTATTATGGTTAGGGTTAGCATCAGCCCTAGGATAGTGTTAGGGTTAGGGTTAGGGATAGCACCAGGCCTAGGATACTGTTAGTGTTAGGGTTAGCATCAGCCTTAGGATAGTGTTAGGGTTAGGGTTAGGGTTAGCATCAGCCGTAGGATAGTGTTAGGGTTAGGGTTAGCCTCAGCCCTAAGATAGTGTTAGAGTTAGGGTTAGGGTTAGCATCAGCACTAGGATAGTGTTAGGGTTAGGGTTAGGGTTAGCATCAGCCCTAGGATAGTGTTAGTGTTAGGGTTAGCATCAGCCCTAGGATAGTGTTAGGGTTACGGTTAGGGTTAGCATCCGCCCTAGGATAGTGTTATGGTTAGGGTTAGGGTTAGCATCAGCCCTAGGATAGTGTTAGGGTTAGGGTTAACATAAACCCTAGGATAGTGTTAGGGTTAGGGTTAGGGTTAGGGTTATCATCAGGCCTAGGATAGTGTTAGGGTTAGGGTTAGGGTTAGCATCAGTTCAAGGATAGTGTTAGGGTTAGCGTTAGGGTTAGCATCAGCCCTAGGATAGTGTTAGGGTTAGGCTTAGCATCAGCCCTAGGATAGTGTTAGGATTAGGGTTAGGGTTAGCATCAGCCCTAGGATAGTGTTAGGGTTAGGGTTAGCATCAGGCCTAGGATAGTGTTTGGGTTAGGGTTAGGGTTAGCATTAGCCCTAGGATAGTGTTAGGGTTAGGGTTAGGGATAGCACCAGGCCTAGGATAGTTTTAGTGTTAGGGTTAGCATCAGCCTTAGGATAGTGTTAGGGTTAGGGTTAGGGTTAGCATCAGCCGTAGGATAGTGTTAGGGTTAGGGTTAGCCTCAGCCCTAAGATAGTGTTAGAGTTAGGGTTAGGGTTAGCATCAGCACTAGGATAGTGTTAGGGTTAGGGTTAGGGTTAGCATCAGCCCTAGGATAGTGTTAGTGTTAGGGTTAGCATCAGCCCTAGGATAGTGTTAGGGTTACGGTTAGGGTTAGCATCCGCCCTAGGATAGTGTTATGGTTAGGGTTAGGGTTAGCATCAGCACTAGGATAGTGTTAGGGTTAGGGTTAGGGTTATCATCAGGCCTAGGATAGTGTTAGGGTTAGGGTTAGGGTTAGCATCAGTTCAAGGATAGTGTTAGGGTTAGCGTTAGGGTTAGCATCAGCCCTAGGATAGTGTTAGGGTTAGGGTTAGCATCAGCCCTAGGATAGTGTTAGGATTAGGGTTAGGGTTAGCATCAGCCCTAGGATAGTGTTAGGGTTAGGGTTAGGGTTAGCATCAGCCCTAGGATATTATTAGGGTTAGGGTTAGCATCAGCCCTAGAATAGTGTTAGGGTTAAGGTTAGGGTTAACACCAGGCCCAGGATAGTGTTAGTGTTAGGGTTAGCATCAGCCTTAGGATAGCGTTAGGGTTAGGGTTAGGGTTAGCCTCAGCCGTAGGATAGTGTTAGGGTTAGGGTTAGCCTCAGCCCTAGGATAGTGTTAGAGTTAGGGTTAGTGTTAGCATCAGCCCTAGGATAGTGTTAGGGTTAGGGTTAGGGTTAGCATCAGCCCTAGGATAGTGTTAGTGTTAGGGTTAGTATCAGCCCTAGACTAGTGTTAGGGTTAGGGTTAGGGTTAGCATCAGCCCTAGGATAGTATTAGGGTTAGGGTTAGGGTTAGGGTTAGCGTTAGCATCAGCTATAGGATAGTGTTAGGGTTAGGGTTAGGGTTAGCATCAACCCTAGGATAGTGTTAGGGTTAGGGTTAGGGTTAGCATCAGCCATAGGATAGTGTTAGGGTTAGGGTTAGCATCAGCCCTAGGATAGTGTTAGGGTTAGGTTTAGGGTTAGCATCAGCCCTAGGATAGTGTTAGGGTTAGGGTTAGCATCAGCCCTAGGATAGTGTTAGGGTTAGGGTTAGGGTTAGCATCAGCCCTAGGATAGTGTTAGGGTTAGGGTTAGCATCAGGCCTAGGATAGTGTTAGGGTTAGGGTTAGGGTTAGCATCAGCCCTATGATAGTGTTAGGGTTAGGGTTAGCATCAGCCTTAGGATAGTGTTAGGGTTAGGGTTAGGGTTAGCATCAGCCCTAGGATAGTGTTAGGGTTAGGGTTAGCATCAACCCTAGGATAGTGTTAGGGTTAGGGTTAGGGTTAGCACCAGGCCTAGGATAGTGTTAGTGTTAGGGTTAGCATCAGCCTTAGGATAGTGTTAGGGTTAGGGTTAGGGTTAGCATCAGCCGTAGGATAGTGTTAGGGTTAGGGTTAGCCTCAGCCCTAAGATAGTGTTAGAGTTAGGGTTAGGGTTAGCATCAGCACTAGGATAGTGTTAGGGTTAGGGTTAGGGTTAGCATAAGCCCTAGGATAGTGTTAGTGTTAGGGTTAGCATCAGCCCTAGGATAGTGTTAGGGTTAGGGTTAGGTTTAGCATCCTCCCTAGGATAGTGTTATGGTTAGGGTTAGGGTTAGCATCAGCCCTAGGATAGTGTTATGGTTAGGGTTAACATAAACCCTAGGATAGTGTTAGGGTTAGGGTTAGGGTTATCATCAGGCCTAGGATAGTGTTAGGGTTAGGGTTAGGGTTAGCATCAGTTCAAGGATAGTGTTAGGGTTAGCGTTAGGGTTAGCATCAGCCCTAGGATAGTGTTAGGGTTAGGGTTAGCATCAGCCCTAGGATAGTGTTAGGATTAGGGTTAGGGTTAGCATCAGCCCTAGGATAGTGTTAGGGTTAGGGTTAGCATCAGGCCTAGGATAGTGTTTGGGTTAGGGTTAGGGTTAGCATTAGCCCTAGGATAGTGTTAGGGTTAGGGTTAGCCTCAGCCCTAGGAGAGTGTTAGGGTTAGGGATCGGGTTAGCATCAGGCCTAGGATAGTGTTAGGGTTAGGGTTAGGGTTAGCATCAGCCCAAGGATAGTGTTAGGGTTAGGGTTAGCCTCAGGCCTAGGATAGTGTTAGGGTTAGGGTTAGCATCAGCCCTAGGATAGTGTTAGGGTTATGGTTAGGGTTAGCATCAGCCCTAGGATAGTGTTAGGGTTATGGTTAGGTATAGCATCAGTCCTAGGATAGTGTTAGGGTAAGTGTTAGGGTTAGCATCAGGCCTAGCATAGTGTTAGGGTTACGGTTAGAATCAGCCCTAGGATAGTGTTAGGGTTAGGGTTATGGTTAGCATCAGCCCTAGGATAGTGTTAGGTTTAGGGTTAGGGATATCATCAGGCCTAGGATATTGTTAGGGTTAGGGTTATCATCAGCCCTAGGATAGTGTTAGAGATAGGGTTAGGGTTAGCATCAGCCCTAGGATAGTGTTAGGGTTAGGGTTAGGGTTAGCATCAGCCCTAGGATAGTGTTAGAGTTAGGGTTAGGGTTAGCATCAGCCCTAGGATATTATTAGGGTTAGGGTTAGCATCAGCCCTAGGATAGTGTTAGTGTTAAGGTTAGGGTTAACACCAGGCCCAGGATAGTGTTAGTGTTAGGGTTAGCATCAGCCTTAGGATAGCGTTAGGGTTAGGGTTAGCGTTAGCATCAGCCGTAGGATAGTGTTAGGGTTAGGGTTAGCCTCAGCCCTAGGATAGTGTTAGAGTTAGGGTTAGGGTTAGCATCAGCCCGAGGATAGTGTTAGGGTTAGGGTTAGGGTTAGCATCAGCCCTAGGATAGTGTTAGTGTTATGGTTAGCATCAGCCCTAGGATAGTGTTAGGGTTAGCGTTAGGGTTAGCATGAGCCCTAGGATAGTATTAGGGTTAGGGTTAGGGTTAGGGTTAGCGTTAGCATCAGCTCTAGGATAGTGTTAGGGTTAGGGCTAGGGTTAGCATCAACCCTAGGATAATGTTAGGGTTAGGGTTAGCATCAGCCCTAGGATAGTGTTAGGGTTAGGGTTAGGGTTAGCATCAGCCCTAGGATAGTGTTAGGGTTAGGGTTAGCATCAGCCCTAGGATAGTGTTAGGGTTAGGGTTAGGGTTAGCATCAGCCCTAGGATAGTGTTAGGGTTAGGGTTAGCATCAGCCATAGGATAGTGTTAGGGTTAGGGTTAGGGTTAGCATCAGCCCTAGGATAGTGTTAGGGTTAGGGTTAGCATCAGCCCTAGGATAGTGTTAGGGTTAGGGTTAGGGTTAGCATCAGCCCTAGGATAGTGTTAGGGTTAGGGTTAGCATCAACCCTAGGATAGTGTTAGGGTTAGGGTTAGGGTTAGCATCAGCCCTAGGATACTGTTAGGGTTAGGGTTAGCCTCAGCCCTAGGAGAGTGTTAGGGTTAGGGATAGGGTTAGCATCAGGCCTAGGATAGTGTTAGGGTTAGGGTTAGGGTTATCATCAGGCCTAGGTTAATGTTAGGGTTAGGGTTAGCATCAGGCCTAGGATAGTGTTAGGGTTAGGGTTAACATCAGCCCTAGGATAGTGTTAGCGTTAGGGTTGGGGTTAGCATCAGCTCTAGGATAGTGTTAGGTTTAGGGTTAGCATCAGACCTAGGATAGTGTTAGGGTTAGGGTTAGGGTAAGCATCAGCCCTAGGATAGTGTAAGTGTTAGGGTTAGGGTTAGCATGAGGCCTAGGATAGTGTTAGGGTTAGGGTTAGCATCAGCCCTAGGATAGTATTAGGGTTCCGGTTAGGGTTAGCATCAGCATCAGCCCTAGGATAGTGTTAGGGTTCGGGTTAGGGTTAGCATCAGCACTAGGATAGTATTAGGGTTAGGGTTAGCATCAGCCCTAGGATAGTGTTAGGGTTAGGGTTAGGGATAGCACCAGGCCTAGGATAGTTTTAGTGTTAGGGTTAGCATCAGCCTTAGGATAGTGTTAGGGTTAGGGTTAGGGTTAGCATCAGCCGTAGGATAGTGTTAGGGTTAGGGTTAGCCTCAGCCCTAAGATAGTGTTAGAGTTAGGGTTAGGGTTAGCATCAGCACTAGGATAGTGTTAGGGTTAGGGTTAGGGTTAGCATCAGCCCTAGGATAGTGTTAGTGTTAGGGTTAGCATCAGCCCTAGGATAGTGTTAGGGTTACGGTTAGGGTTAGCATCCGCCCTAGGATAGTGTTATGGTTAGGGTTAGGGTTAGCATCAGCACTAGGATAGTGTTAGGGTTAGGGTTAGGGTTATCATCAGGCCTAGGATAGTGTTAGGGTTAGGGTTAGGGTTAGCATCAGTTCAAGGATAGTGTTAGGGTTAGCGTTAGGGTTAGCATCAGCCCTAGGATAGTGTTAGGGTTAGGGTTAGCATCAGCCCTAGGATAGTGTTAGGATTAGGGTTAGGGTTAGCATCAGCCCTAGGATAGTGTTAGGGTTAGGGTTAGGGTTAGCATCAGCCCTAGGATATTATTAGGGTTAGGGTTAGCATCAGCCCTAGGATAGTGTTAGGGTTAAGGTTAGGGTTAACACCAGGCCCAGGATAGTGTTAGTGTTAGGGTTAGCATCAGCCTTAGGATAGCGTTAGGGTTAGGGTTAGGGTTAGCCTCAGCCGTAGGATAGTGTTAGGGTTAGGGTTAGCCTCAGCCCTAGGATAGTGTTAGAGTTAGGGTTAGTGTTAGCATCAGCCCTAGGATAGTGTTAGGGTTAGGGTTAGGGTTAGCATCAGCCCTAGGATAGTGTTAGTGTTAGGGTTAGTATCAGCCCTAGACTAGTGTTAGGGTTAGGGTTAGGGTTAGCATCAGCCCTAGGATAGTATTAGGGTTAGGGTTAGGGTTAGGGTTAGCGTTAGCATCAGCTATAGGATAGTGTTAGGGTTAGGGTTAGGGTTAGCATCAACCCTAGGATAGTGTTAGGGTTAGGGTTAGGGTTAGCATCAGCCCTAGGATAGTGTTAGGGTTAGGGTTAGCATCAGCCCTAGGATAGTGTTAGGGTTAGGTTTAGGGTTAGCATCAGCCCTAGGATAGTGTTAGGGTTAGGGTTAGCATCAGCCCTAGGATAGTGTTAGGGTTAGGGTTAGGGTTAGCATCAGCCCTAGGATAGTGTTAGGGTTAGGGTTAGCATCAGGCCTAGGATAGTGTTAGGGTTAGGGTTAGGGTTAGCATCAGCCCTATGATAGTGTTAGGGTTAGGGTTAGCATCAGCCTTAGGATAGTGTTAGGGTTAGGGTTAGGGTTAGCATCAGCCCTAGGATAGTGTTAGGGTTAGGGTTAGCATCAACCCTAGGATAGTGTTAGGGTTAGTGTTAGGGTTAGCATCAGCCCTAGGATAGTGATCGGGTTAGGGTTAGCCTCAGCCCTAGGAGAGTGTTAGGGTTAGGGATAGGGTTAGCATCAGGCCTAGGATAGTGTTAGGGTTAGGGTTAGGGTTATCATCAGGCCTAGGATAGTGTTAGGGTTAGGGTTAGCTTCAGGCCTAGGATAGTGTTATGGTTAGGGTTAGCATCAGCCCTAGGAGAGTGTTAGGGTTAGGGTTAGGGTTAGCATCAGCCCTAGGATATTGTTAGGGTTAGGGTTAACATCAGCCCTAGGATAGTGTTAGGGTTAGGGTTATGGTTAGCATCAGCTCTAGGATAGTGTTAGGTTTAGGGTTAGCATCAGACCTAGGATAGTGTTAGGGTTAGGGTTATGGTAAGCATCAGCCCTAGGATAGTGTAAGTGTTAGGGTTAGGGTTAGCATCAGGCCTAGGATAGTGTTAGGGTTAGGGTTAGGATCAGCCCTAGGTTAGTGTTAGGGTTAGGGTTAGGGTTAGCATCAGCCCTAGGATAGTATTAGGGTTAGGGTTAGCATAAGCCCTAGGATAGTGTTAGGGTTAGGGTTAGGGTTAGCACCAGGCCTAGGATAGTGTTAGGGTTAAGGTTAGGGTTAACACCAGGACTAGGATAGTGTTAGTGTTAGGGTTAGCATCAGCCTTTGGATAGCGTTAGGGTTAGGGTTAGGGTTAGCATCAGCCGTAGGATAGTGTTAGGGTTAGGGTTAGCCTGAGCCCTAGGATAGTGTTAGGGTTAGGGTTATGGATATCATCAGGCCTAGAATATTGTTAGTGTTAGGGTTAGCATCAGCCCTAGGATAGTGTTAGGGTTAGGGTTAGGGTTATCATCAGCCCTAGGATAGTATTAGGGTTAGGGTTAGGGTTAGGGTTAGGGTTAGCGTTAGCATCAGCTTTAGGATAGTGTTAGGGTTAGGGTTAGGGTTAGCATCAACCCTAGGATAGTGTTAGGGTTAGGGTTAGGGTTAGCATCAGCCCTAGGATAGTGTTAGGGTTAGGGTTAGCATCAGCCCTAGGATAGTGTTAGGGTTCGGGTTAGGGTTAGCATCAGCCCTAGGATAGTATTAGGGTTAGGGTTAGCATCAGCCCTAGGATAGTGTTAGGGTTAGGGTTAGGGATAGCACCAGGCCTAGGATACTGTTAGTGTTAGGGTTAGCATCAGCCTTAGGATAGTGTTAGGGTTAGGGTTAGGGTTAGCATCAGCCGTAGGATAGTGTTAGGGTTAGGGTTAGCCTCAGCCCTAAGATAGTGTTAGAGTTAGGGTTAGGGTTAGCATCAGCACTAGGATAGTGTTAGGGTTAGGGTTAGGGTTAGCATCAGCCCTAGGATAGTGTTAGTGTTAGGGTTAGCATCAGCCCTAGGATAGTGTTAGGGTTACGGTTAGGGTTAGCATCCGCCCTAGGATAGTGTTATGGTTAGGGTTAGGGTTAGCATCAGCCCTAGGATAGTGTTAGGGTTAGGGTTAACATAAACCCTAGGATAGTGTTAGGGTTAGGGTTAGGGTTATCATCAGGCCTAGGATAGTGTTAGGGTTAGGGTTAGGGTTAGCATCAGTTCAAGGATAGTGTTAGGGTTAGCGTTAGGGTTAGCATCAGCCCTAGGATAGTGTTAGGGTTAGGCTTAGCATCAGCCCTAGGATAGTGTTAGGATTAGGGTTAGGGTTAGCATCAGCCCTAGGATAGTGTTAGGGTTAGGGTTAGCATCAGGCCTAGGATAGTGTTTGGGTTAGGGTTAGGGTTAGCATTAGCCCTAGGATAGTGTTAGGGTTAGGGTTAGCCTCAGCCCTAGGAGAGTGTTAGGGTTAGGGATCGGGTTAGCATCAGGCCTAGGATAGTGTTAGGGTTAGGGTTAGGGTTAGCATCAGCCCTAGGATAGTGTTAGGGTTAGGGTTAGCCTCAGGCCTAGGATAGTGTTAGGGTTAGGGTTAGCATCAGCCCTAGGATAGTGTTAGGGTTAGGGTTAGGGTTAGCATCAGCCCTAGGATAGTGTTAGGGTTATGGTTAGGTTTAGCATCAGTCCTAGGATAGTGTTAGGGTAAGTGTTAGGGTTAGCATCAGGCCTAGGATAGTGTTAGGGTTACGGTTAGAATCAGCCCTAGGATAGTGTTAGGGTTAGGGTTAGGGTTAGCATCAGCCCTAGGATAGTGTTAGGTTTAGGGTTAGGGATATCATCAGGCCTAGGATATTGTTAGGGTTAGGGTTATCATCAGCCCTAGGATAGTGTTAAAGTAAGGGTTAGGGTTAGCATCAACCCTAGGATAGTGTTAGGGTTAGGGTTAGGGTTAGCATCAGCCCTAGGATAGTGTTAGGGTTAGGGTTAGGGTTAGCATCAGCCCTAGGATATTATTAGGGTTAGGGTTAGCATCAGCCCTAGGATAGTGTTAGGGTTAAGGTTAGGGTTAACACCAGGCCCAGGATAGTGTTAGTGTTAGGGTTAGCATCAGCCTTAGGATAGCGTTAGGGTTAGGGTTAGGGTTAGCATCTGCCGTAGGATAGTGTTAGGGTTAGGGTTAGCCTCAGGCCTAGGATAGTGTTAGAGTTAGGGTTAGTGTTAGCATCAGCCCTAGGATAGTGTTAGGGTTAGGGTTAGGGTTAGCATCAGCCCTAGGATAGTGTTAGTGTTAGGGTTAGCATCAGCCCTAGGATAGTGTTAGGGTTAGGGTTAGGGTTAGCATCAGCCCTAGGATAGTATTAGGGTTAGGGTTAGGGTTAGGGTTAGCGTTAGCATCAGCTCTAGGATAGTGTTAGGGTTAGGGTTAGGGTTAGCATCAACCCTAGGATAGTGTTAGGGTTAGGGTTAGGGTTAGCATCAGCCCTAGGATAGTGTTAGGGTTAGGGTTAGCATCAGCCCTAGGATAATGTTAGGGTTAGGGTTAGCATCAGCCCTAGGATAGTGTTAGGGTTAGGGTTATGGTTAGCATCAGCCCTAGGATAGTGTTAGGTTTAGGGTTAGGGATATCATCAGGCCTAGGATATTGTTAGGGTTAGGGTTATCATCAGCCCTAGGATAGTGTTAGAGATAGGGTTAGGGTTAGCATCAGCCCTAGGATAGTGTTAGGGTTAGGGTTAGGGTTAGCATCAGCCCTAGGATAGTGTTAGAGTTAGGGTTAGGGTTAGCATCAGCCCTAGGATATTATTAGGGTTAGGGTTAGCATCAGCCCTAGGATAGTGTTAGTGTTAAGGTTAGGGTTAACACCAGGCCCAGGATAGTGTTAGTGTTAGGGTTAGCATCAGCCTTAGGATAGCGTTAGGGTTAGGGTTAGCGTTAGCATCAGCCGTAGGATAGTGTTAGGGTTAGGGTTAGCCTCAGCCCTAGGATAGTGTTAGAGTTAGGGTTAGGGTTAGCATCAGCCCGAGGATAGTGTTAGGGTTAGGGTTAGGGTTAGCATCAGCCCTAGGATAGTGTTAGTGTTATGGTTAGCATCAGCCCTAGGATAGTGTTAGGGTTAGCGTTAGGGTTAGCATGAGCCCTAGGACAGTATTAGGGTTAGGGTTAGGGTTAGGGTTAGCGTTAGCATCAGCTCTAGGATAGTGTTAGGGTTAGGGATAGGGTTAGCATCAACCCTAGGATAATGTTAGGGTTAGGGTTAGCATCAGCCCTAGGATAGTGTTAGGGTTAGGGTTAGGGTTAGCATCAGCCCTAGGATAGTGTTAGGGTTAGGGTTAGCATCAGCCCTAGGATAGTGTTAGGGTTAGGGTTAGGGTTAGCATCAGCCCTAGGATAGTGTTAGGGTTAGGGTTAGCATCAGCCATAGGATAGTGTTAGGGTTAGGGTTAGGGTTAGCATCAGCCCTAGGATAGTGTTAGGGTTAGGGTTAGCATCAGCCCTAGGATAGTGTTAGGGTTAGGGTTAGGGTTAGCATCAGCCCTAGGATAGTGTTAGGGTTAGGGTTAGCATCAACCCTAGGATAGTGTTAGGGTTAGGGTTAGGGTTAGCATCAGCCCTAGGATACTGTTAGGGTTAGGGTTAGCCTCAGCCCTAGGAGAGTGTTAGGGTTAGGGATAGGGTTAGCATCAGGCCTAGGATAGTGTTAGGGTTAGGGTTAGGGTTATCATCAGGCCTAGGTTAATGTTAGGGTTAGGGTTAGCATCAGGCCTAGGATAGTGTTAGGGTTAGGGTTAACATCAGCCCTAGGATAGTGTTAGCGTTAGGGTTAGGGTTAGCATCAGCTCTAGGATAGTGTTAGGTTTAGGGTTAGCATCAGACCTAGGATAGTGTTAGGGTTAGGGTTAGGGTAAGCATCAGCCCTAGGATAGTGTAAGTGTTAGGGTTAGGGTTAGCATGAGGCCTAGGATAGTGTTAGGGTTAGGGTTAGCATCAGCCCTAGGATAGTATTAGGGTTCCGGTTAGGGTTAGCATCAGCATCAGCCCTAGGATAGTGTTAGGGTTCGGGTTAGGGTTAGCATCAGCCCTAGGATAGTATTAGGGTTAGGGTTAGCATCAGCCCTAGGATAGTGTTAGGGTTAGGGTTAGGGATAGCACCAGGCCTAGGATAGTTTTAGTGTTAGGGTTAGCATCAGCCTTAGGATAGTGTTAGGGTTAGGGTTAGGGTTAGCATCAGCCGTAGGATAGTGTTAGGGTTAGGGTTAGCCTCAGCCCTAAGATAGTGTTAGAGTTAGGGTTAGGGTTAGCATCAGCACTAGGATAGTGTTAGGGTTAGGGTTAGAGTTAGCATCAGCCCTAGGATAGTGTTAGTGTTAGGGTTAGCATCAGCCCTAGGATAGTGTTAGGGTTACGGTTAGGGTTAGCATCCGCCCTAGGATAGTGTTATGGTTAGGGTTAGGGTTAGCATCAGCACTAGGATAGTGTTAGGGTTAGGGTTAGTGTTATCATCAGGCCTAGGATAGTGTTAGGGTTAGGGTTAGGGTTAGCATCAGTTCAAGGATAGTGTTAGGGTTAGCGTTAGGGTTAGCATCAGCCCTAGGATAGTGTTAGGGTTAGGGTTAGCATCAGCCCTAGGATAGTGTTAGGATTAGGGTTAGGGTTAGCATCAGCCCTAGGATAGTGTTAGGGTTAGGGTTAGGGTTAGCATCAGCCCTAGGATATTATTAGGGTTAGGGTTAGCATCAGCCCTAGGATAGTGTTAGGGTTAAGGTTAGGGTTAACACCAGGCCCAGGATAGTGTTAGTGTTAGGGTTAGCATCAGCCTTAGGATAGCGTTAGGGTTAGGGTTAGGGTTAGCCTCAGCCGTAGGATAGTGTTAGGGTTAGGGTTAGCCTCAGCCCTAGGATAGTGTTAGAGTTAGGGTTAGTGTTAGCATCAGCCCTAGGATAGTGTTAGGGTTAGGGTTAGGGTTAGCATCAGCCCTAGGATAGTGTTAGTGTTAGGGTTAGTATCAGCCCTAGACTAGTGTTAGGGTTAGGGTTAGGGTTAGCATCAGCCCTAGGATAGTATTAGGGTTAGGGTTAGGGTTAGGGTTAGCGTTAGCATCAGCTCTAGGATAGTGTTAGGGTTAGGGTTAGGGTTAGCATCAACCCTAGGATAGTGTTAGGGTTAGGGTTAGGGTTAGCATCAGCCATAGGATAGTGTTAGGGTTAGGGTTAGCATCAGCCCTAGGATAGTGTTAGGGTTAGGTTTAGGGTTAGCATCAGCCCTAGGATAGTGTTAGGGTTAGGGTTAGGGTTAGCACCAGGCCTAGGATAGTGTTAGGGTTAAGGTTAGGGTTAACACCAGGACTAGGATAGTGTTAGTGTTAGGGTTAGCATCAGCCTTTGGATAGCGTTAGGGTTAGGGTTAGGGTTAGCATCAGCCGTAGGATAGTGTTAGGGTTAGGGTTAGCCTGAGCCCTAGGATAGTGTTAGGGTTAGGGTTATGGATATCATCAGGCCTAGAATATTGTTAGTGTTAGGGTTAGCATCAGCCCTAGGATAGTGTTAGGGTTAGGGTTAGGGTTATCATCAGCCCTAGGATAGTATTAGGGTTAGGGTTAGGGTTAGGGTTAGGGTTAGCGTTAGCATCAGCTTTAGGATAGTGTTAGGGTTAGGGTTAGGGTTAGCATCAACCCTAGGATAGTGTTAGGGTTAGGGTTAGGGTTAGCATCAGCCCTAGGATAGTGTTAGGGTTAGGGTTAGCATCAGCCCTAGGATAGTGTTAGGGTTCGGGTTAGGGTTAGCATCAGCCCTAGGATAGTATTAGGGTTAGGGTTAGCATCAGCCCTAGGATAGTGTTAGGGTTAGGGTTAGGGATAGCACCAGGCCTAGGATACTGTTAGTGTTAGGGTTAGCATCAGCCTTAGGATAGTGTTAGGGTTAGGGTTAGGGTTAGCATCAGCCGTAGGATAGTGTTAGGGTTAGGGTTAGCCTCAGCCCTAAGATAGTGTTAGAGTTAGGGTTAGGGTTAGCATCAGCACTAGGATAGTGTTAGGGTTAGGGTTAGGGTTAGCATCAGCCCTAGGATAGTGTTAGTGTTAGGGTTAGCATCAGCCCTAGGATAGTGTTAGGGTTACGGTTAGGGTTAGCATCCGCCCTAGGATAGTGTTATGGTTAGGGTTAGGGTTAGCATCAGCCCTAGGATAGTGTTAGGGTTAGGGTTAACATAAACCCTAGGATAGTGTTAGGGTTAGGGTTAGGGTTATCATCAGGCCTAGGATAGTGTTAGGGTTAGGGTTAGGGTTAGCATCAGTTCAAGGATAGTGTTAGGGTTAGCGTTAGGGTTAGCATCAGCCCTAGGATAGTGTTAGGGTTAGGCTTAGCATCAGCCCTAGGATAGTGTTAGGATTAGGGTTAGGGTTAGCATCAGCCCTAGGATAGTGTTAGGGTTAGGGTTAGCATCAGGCCTAGGATAGTGTTTGGGTTAGGGTTAGGGTTAGCATTAGCCCTAGGATAGTGTTAGGGTTAGGGTTAGCCTCAGCCCTAGGAGAGTGTTAGGGTTAGGGATCGGGTTAGCATCAGGCCTAGGATAGTGTTAGGGTTAGGGTTAGGGTTAGCATCAGCCCTAGGATAGTGTTAGGGTTAGGGTTAGCCTCAGGCCTAGGATAGTGTTAGGGTTAGGGTTAGCATCAGCCCTAGGATAGTGTTAGGGTTAGGGTTAGGCTTAGCATCAGCCCTAGGATAGTGTTAGGGTTATGGTTAGGTTTAGCATCAGTCCTAGGATAGTGTTAGGGTAAGTGTTAGGGTTAGCATCAGGCCTAGGATAGTGTTAGGGTTACGGTTAGAATCAGCCCTAGGATAGTGTTAGGGTTAGGGTTAGGGTTAGCATCAGCCCTAGGATAGTGTTAGGTTTAGGGTTAGGGATATCATCAGGCCTAGGATATTGTTAGGGTTAGGGTTATCATCAGCCCTAGGATAGTGTTAAAGTAAGGGTTAGGGTTAGCATCAACCCTAGGATAGTGTTAGGGTTAGGGTTAGGGTTAGCATCAGCCCTAGGATAGTGTTAGGGTTAGGGTTAGGGTTAGCATCAGCCCTAGGATATTATTAGGGTTAGGGTTAGCATCAGCCCTAGGATAGTGTTAGGGTTAAGGTTAGGGTTAACACCAGGCCCAGGATAGTGTTAGTGTTAGGGTTAGCATCAGCCTTAGGATAGCGTTAGGGTTAGGGTTAGGGTTAGCATCTGCCGTAGGATAGTGTTAGGGTTAGGGTTAGCCTCAGGCCTAGGATAGTGTTAGAGTTAGGGTTAGTGTTAGCATCAGCCCTAGGATAGTGTTAGGGTTAGGGTTAGGGTTAGCATCAGCCCTAGGATAGTGTTAGTGTTAGGGTTAGCATCAGCCCTAGGATAGTGTTAGGGTTAGGGTTAGGGTTAGCATCAGCCCTAGGATAGTATTAGGGTTAGGGTTAGGGTTAGGGTTAGCGTTAGCATCAGCTCTAGGATAGTGTTAGGGTTAGGGTTAGGGTTAGCATCAACCCTAGGATAGTGTTAGGGTTAGGGTTAGGGTTAGCATCAGCCCTAGGATAGTGTTAGGGTTAGGGTTAGCATCAGCCCTAGGATAATGTTAGGGTTAGGGTTAGCATCAGCCCTAGGATAGTGTTAGGGTTAGGGTTATGGTTAGCATCAGCCCTAGGATAGTGTTAGGTTTAGGGTTAGGGATATCATCAGGCCTAGGATATTGTTAGGGTTAGGGTTATCATCAGCCCTAGGATAGTGTTAGAGATAGGGTTAGGGTTAGCATCAGCCCTAGGATAGTGTTAGGGTTAGGGTTAGGGTTAGCATCAGCCCTAGGATAGTGTTAGAGTTAGGGTTAGGGTTAGCATCAGCCCTAGGATATTATTAGGGTTAGGGTTAGCATCAGCCCTAGGATAGTGTTAGTGTTAAGGTTAGGGTTAACACCAGGCCCAGGATAGTGTTAGTGTTAGGGTTAGCATCAGCCTTAGGATAGCGTTAGGGTTAGGGTTAGCGTTAGCATCAGCCGTAGGATAGTGTTAGGGTTAGGGTTAGCCTCAGCCCTAGGATAGTGTTAGAGTTAGGGTTAGGGTTAGCATCAGCCCGAGGATAGTGTTAGGGTTAGGGTTAGGGTTAGCATCAGCCCTAGGATAGTGTTAGTGTTATGGTTAGCATCAGCCCTAGGATAGTGTTAGGGTTAGCGTTAGGGTTAGCATGAGCCCTAGGATAGTATTAGGGTTAGGGTTAGGGTTAGGGTTAGCGTTAGCATCAGCTCTAGGATAGTGTTAGGGTTAGGGATAGGGTTAGCATCAACCCTAGGATAATGTTAGGGTTAGGGTTAGCATCAGCCCTAGGATAGTGTTAGGGTTAGGGTTAGGGTTAGCATCAGCCCTAGGATAGTGTTAGGGTTAGGGTTAGCATCAGCCCTAGGATAGTGTTAGGGTTAGGGTTAGGGTTAGCATCAGCCCTAGGATAGTGTTAGGGTTAGGGTTAGCATCAGCCATAGGATAGTGTTAGGGTTAGGGTTAGGGTTAGCATCAGCCCTAGGATAGTGTTAGGGTTAGGGTTAGCATCAGCCCTAGGATAGTGTTAGGGTTAGGGTTAGGGTTAGCATCAGCCCTAGGATAGTGTTAGGGTTAGGGTTAGCATCAACCCTAGGATAGTGTTAGGGTTAGGGTTAGGGTTAGCATCAGCCCTAGGATACTGTTAGGGTTAGGGTTAGCCTCAGCCCTAGGAGAGTGTTAGGGTTAGGGATAGGGTTAGCATCAGGCCTAGGATAGTGTTAGGGTTAGGGTTAGGGTTATCATCAGGCCTAGGTTAATGTTAGGGTTAGGGTTAGCATCAGGCCTAGGATAGTGTTAGGGTTAGGGTTAACATCAGCCCTAGGATAGTGTTAGCGTTAGGGTTAGGGTTAGCATCAGCTCTAGGATAGTGTTAGGTTTAGGGTTAGCATCAGACCTAGGATAGTGTTAGGGTTAGGGTTAGGGTAAGCATCAGCCCTAGGATAGTGTAAGTGTTAGGGTTAGGGTTAGCATGAGGCCTAGGATAGTGTTAGGGTTAGGGTTAGCATCAGCCCTAGGATAGTATTAGGGTTCCGGTTAGGGTTAGCATCAGCATCAGCCCTAGGATAGTGTTAGGGTTCGGGTTAGGGTTAGCATCAGCCCTAGGATAGTATTAGGGTTAGGGTTAGCATCAGCCCTAGGATAGTGTTAGGGTTAGGGTTAGGGATAGCACCAGGCCTAGGATAGTTTTAGTGTTAGGGTTAGCATCAGCCTTAGGATAGTGTTAGGGTTAGGGTTAGGGTTAGCATCAGCCGTAGGATAGTGTTAGGGTTAGGGTTAGCCTCAGCCCTAAGATAGTGTTAGAGTTAGGGTTAGGGTTAGCATCAGCACTAGGATAGTGTTAGGGTTAGGGTTAGGGTTAGCATCAGCCCTAGGATAGTGTTAGTGTTAGGGTTAGCATCAGCCCTAGGATAGTGTTAGGGTTACGGTTAGGGTTAGCATCCGCCCTAGGATAGTGTTATGGTTAGGGTTAGGGTTAGCATCAGCACTAGGATAGTGTTAGGGTTAGGGTTAGTGTTATCATCAGGCCTAGGATAGTGTTAGGGTTAGGGTTAGGGTTAGCATCAGTTCAAGGATAGTGTTAGGGTTAGCGTTAGGGTTAGCATCAGCCCTAGGATAGTGTTAGGGTTAGGGTTAGCATCAGCCCTAGGATAGTGTTAGGATTAGGGTTAGGGTTAGCATCAGCCCTAGGATAGTGTTAGGGTTAGGGTTAGGGTTAGCATCAGCCCTAGGATATTATTAGGGTTAGGGTTAGCATCAGCCCTAGGATAGTGTTAGGGTTAAGGTTAGGGTTAACACCAGGCCCAGGATAGTGTTAGTGTTAGGGTTAGCATCAGCCTTAGGATAGCGTTAGGGTTAGGTTTAGGGTTAGCCTCAGCCGTAGGATAGTGTTAGGGTTAGGGTTAGCCTCAGCCCTAGGATAGTGTTAGAGTTAGGGTTAGTGTTAGCATCAGCCCTAGGATAGTGTTAGGGTTAGGGTTAGGGTTAGCATCAGCCCTAGGATAGTGTTAGTGTTAGGGTTAGTATCAGCCCTAGACTAGTGTTAGGGTTAGGGTTAGGGTTAGCATCAGCCCTAGGATAGTATTAGGGTTAGGGTTAGGGTTAGGGTTAGCGTTAGCATCAGCTCTAGGATAGTGTTAGGGTTAGGGTTAGGGTTAGCATCAACCCTAGGATAGTGTTAGGGTTAGGGTTAGGGTTAGCATCAGCCATAGGATAGTGTTAGGGTTAGGGTTAGCATCAGCCCTAGGATAGTGTTAGGGTTAGGTTTAGGGTTAGCATCAGCCCTAGGATAGTGTTAGGGTTAGGGTTAGCATCAGCCCTAGGATAGTGTTAGGGTTAGGGTTAGGGTTAGCATCAGCCCTAGGATAGTGTTAGGGTTAGGGTTAGCATCAGGCCTAGGATAGTGTTAGGGTTAGGGTTAGGGTTAGCATCAGCCCTATGATAGTGTTAGGGTTAGGGTTAGCATCAGCCTTAGGATAGTGTTAGGGTTAGGGTTAGGGTTAGCATCAGCCCTAGGATAGTGTTAGGGTTAGGGTTAGCATCAACCCTAGGATAGTGTTAGGGTTAGTGTTAGGGTTAGCATCAGCCCTAGGATAGTGATCGGGTTAGGGTTAGCCTCAGCCCTAGGAGAGTGTTAGGGTTAGGGATAGGGTTAGCATCAGGCCTAGGATAGTGTTAGGGTTAGGGTTAGGGTTATCATCAGGCCTAGGATAGTGTTAGGGTTAGGGTTAGCTTCAGGCCTAGGATAGTGTTATGGTTAGGGTTAGCATCAGCCCTAGGAGAGTGTTAGGGTTAGGGTTAGGGTTAGCATCAGCCCTAGGATATTGTTAGGGTTAGGGTTAACATCAGCCCTAGGATAGTGTTAGGGTTAGGGTTATGGTTAGCATCAGCTCTAGGATAGTGTTAGGTTTAGGGTTAGCATCAGACCTAGGATAGTGTTAGGGTTAGGGTTATGGTAAGCATCAGCCCTAGGATAGTGTAAGTGTTAGGGTTAGGGTTAGCATCAGGCCTAGGATAGTGTTAGGGTTAGGGTTAGGATCAGCCCTAGGTTAGTGTTAGGGTTAGGGTTAGGGTTAGCATCAGCCCTAGGATAGTATTAGGGTTAGGGTTAGCATAAGCCCTAGGATAGTGTTAGGGTTAGGGTTAGGGTTAGCACCAGGCCTAGGATAGTGTTAGGGTTAAGGTTAGGGTTAACACCAGGACTAGGATAGTGTTAGTGTTAGGGTTAGCATCAGCCTTTGGATAGCGTTAGGGTTAGGGTTAGGGTTAGCATCAGCCGTAGGATAGTGTTAGGGTTAGGGTTAGCCTCAGCCCTAGGATAGTGTTAGGGTTAGGGTTATGGATATCATCAGGCCTAGAATATTGTTAGTGTTAGGGTTAGCATCAGCCCTAGGATAGTGTTAGGGTTAGGGTTAGGGTTATCATCAGCCCTAGGATAGTATTAGGGTTAGGGTTAGGGTTAGGGTTAGGGTTAGCGTTAGCATCAGCTTTAGGATAGTGTTAGGGTTAGGGTTAGGGTTAGCATCAACCCTAGGATAGTGTTAGGGTTAGGGTTAGGGTTAGCATCAGCCCTAGGATAGTGTTAGGGTTAGGGTTAGCATCAGCCCTAGGATAGTGTTAGGGTTAGGGTTAGGGTTAGCATCAGCCCTAGGATAGTATTAGGGTTAGGGTTAGCATCAGCCCTAGGATAGTGTTAGGGTTAGGGTTAGGGATAGCACCAGGCCTAGGATACTGTTAGTGTTAGGGTTAGCATCAGCCTTAGGATAGTGTTAGGGTTAGGGTTAGGGTTAGCATCAGCCGTAGGATAGTGTTAGGGTTAGGGTTAGCCTCAGCCCTAAGATAGTGTTAGAGTTAGGGTTAGGGTTAGCATCAGCACTAGGATAGTGTTAGGGTTAGGGTTAGGGTTAGCATCAGCCCTAGGATAGTGTTAGTGTTAGGGTTAGCATCAGCCCTAGGATAGTGTTAGGGTTACGGTTAGGGTTAGCATCCGCCCTAGGATAGTGTTATGGTTAGGGTTAGGGTTAGCATCAGCCCTAGGATAGTGTTAGGGTTAGGGTTAACATAAACCCTAGGATAGTGTTAGGGTTAGGGTTAGGGTTATCATCAGGCCTAGGATATTGTTAGGGTTAGGGTTAGGGTTAGCATCAGTTCAAGGATAGTGTTAGGGTTAGCGTTAGGGTTAGCATCAGCCCTAGGATAGTGTTAGGGTTAGGCTTAGCATCAGCCCTAGGATAGTGTTAGGATTAGGGTTAGGGTTAGCATCAGCCCTAGGATAGTGTTAGGGTTAGGGTTAGCATCAGGCCTAGGATAGTGTTTGGGTTAGGGTTAGGGTTAGCATTAGCCCTAGGATAGTGTTAGGGTTAGGGTTAGCCTCAGCCCTAGGAGAGTGTTAGGGTTAGGGATCGGGTTAGCATCAGGCCTAGGATAGTGTTAGGGTTAGGGTTAGGGTTAGCATCAGCCCTAGCATAGTGTTAGGGTTAGGGTTAGCCTCAGGCCTAGGATAGTGTTAGGGTTAGGGTTAGCATCAGCCCTAGGATAGTGTTAGGGTTAGGGTTAGGGTTAGCATCAGCCCTAGGATAGTGTTAGGGTTATGGTTAGGTTTAGCATCAGTCCTAGGATAGTGTTAGGGTAAGTGTTAGGGTTAGCATCAGGCCTAGGATAGTGTTAGGGTTACGGTTAGAATCAGCCCTAGGATAGTGTTAGGGTTAGGGTTAGGGTTAGCATCAGCCCTAGGATAGTGTTAGGTTTAGGGTTAGGGATATCATCAGGCCTAGGATATTGTTAGGGTTAGGGTTATCATCAGCCCTAGGATAGTGTTAAAGTAAGGGTTAGGGTTAGCATCAACCCTAGGATAGTGTTAGGGTTAGGGTTAGGGTTAGCATCAGCCCTAGGATAGTGTTAGGGTTAGGGTTAGGGTTAGCATCAGCCCTAGGATATTATTAGGGTTAGGGTTAGCATCAGCCCTAGGATAGTGTTAGGGTTAAGGTTAGGGTTAACACCAGGCCCAGGATAGTGTTAGTGTTAGGGTTAGCATCAGCCTTAGGATAGCGTTAGGGTTAGGGTTAGGGTTAGCATCTGCCGTAGGATAGTGTTAGGGATAGGGTTAGCCTCAGGCCTAGGATAGTGTTAGAGTTAGGGTTAGTGTTAGCATCAGCCCTAGGATAGTGTTAGGGTTAGGGTTAGGGTTAGCATCAGCCCTAGGATAGTGTTAGTGTTAGGGTTAGCATCAGCCCTAGGATAGTGTTAGGGTTAGGGTTAGGGTTAGCATCAGTCCTAGGATAGTATTAGGGTTAGGGTTAGGGTTAGGGTTAGCGTTAGCATCAGCTCTAGGATAGTGTTAGGGTTAGGGTTAGGGTTAGCATCAACCCTAGGATAGTGTTAGGGTTAGGGTTAGGGTTAGCATCAGCCCTAGGATAGTGTTAGGGTTAGGGTTAGCATCAGCCCTAGGATAGTGTTAGGGTTAGGTTTAGGGTTAGCATCAGCCCTAGGATAGTGTTAGGGTTAGGGTTAGCATCAGCCCTAGGATAGTGTTAGGGTTAGGGTTAGGGTTAGCATCAGCCCTAGGATAGTGTTAGGGTTAGGGTTAGCATCAGGCCTAGGATAGTGTTAGGGTTAGGGTTAGGGTTAGCATCAGCCCTAGGATAGTGTTAGGGTTAGGGTTAGCATCAGCCTTAGGATAGTGTTAGGGTTAGGGTTAGGGTTAGCATCAGCCCTAGGATAGTGTTAAGGTTAGGGTTAGCATCAACCCTAGGATAGTGTTAGGGTTAGTGTTCGGGTTAGCATCAGCCCTAGGATAGTGTTCGGGTTAGGGTTAGCCTCAGCCCTAGGAGAGTGTTAGGGTTAGGGATAGGGTTAGCATCAGGCCTAGGATAGTGTTAGGGTTAGGGTTAGGGTTATCATGAGGCCTAGGATAGTGTTAGGGTTAGGGTTACCTTCAGGCCTAGGATAGTGTTATGGTTAGGGTTAGCATCAGCCCTAGGAGAGTGTTAGGGTTAGGGTTAGGGTTAGCATCAGCCCTAGGATATTGTTAGGGTTAGGGTTAACATCAGCCCTAGGATAGTGTTAGGGTTAGGGTTATGGTTAGCATCAGCTCTAGGATAGTGTTAGGTTTAGGGTTAGCATCAGACCTAGGATAGTGTTAGGGTTAGGGTTAGGGTAAGCATCAGCCCTAGGATAGTGTAAGTGTTAGGGTTAGGGTTAGCATCAGGCCTAGGATAGTGTTAGGGTTAGGGTTAGAATCAGCCCTAGGATAGTGTTAGGGTTAGGCTTAGGGTTAGCATCAGCCCTAGGATAGTATTAGGGTTAGGGTTAGCATCAGCCCTAGGATAGTGTTAGGGTTAGGGTTAGGGTTAGCATCAGCCCTAGGATAGTGTTAGAGTTAGGGTTAGGGTTAGCATCAGCCCTAGGATATTATTAGGGTTAGGGTTAGCATCAGCCCTAGGATAGTGTTAGTGTTAAGGTTAGGGTTAACACCAGGCCCAGGATAGTGTTAGTGTTAGGGTTAGCATCAGCCTTAGGATAGCGTTAGGGTTAGGGTTAGCGTTAGCATCAGCCGTAGGATAGTGTTAGGGTTAGGGTTAGCCTCAGCCCTAGGATAGTGTTAGAGTTAGGGTTAGGGTTAGCATCAGCCCGAGGATAGTGTTAGGGTTAGGGTTAGGGTTAGCATCAGCCCTAGGATAGTGTTAGTGTTATGGTTAGCATCAGCCCTAGGATAGTGTTAGGGTTAGCGTTAGGGTTAGCATGAGCCCTAGGATAGTATTAGGGTTAGGGTTAGGGTTAGGGTTAGCGTTAGCATCAGCTCTAGGATAGTGTTAGGGTTAGGACTAGGGTTAGCATCAACCCTAGGATAATGTTAGGGTTAGGGTTAGCATCAGCCCTAGGATAGTGTTAGGGTTAGGGTTAGGGTTAGCATCAGCCCTAGGATAGTGTTAGGGTTAGGGTTAGCATCAGCCCTAGGATAGTGTTAGGGTTAGGGTTAGGGTTAGCATCAGCCCTAGGATAGTGTTAGGGTTAGGGTTAGCATCAGCCATAGGATAGTGTTAGGGTTAGGGTTAGGGTTAGCATCAGCCCTAGGATAGTGTTAGGGTTAGGGTTAGCATCAGCCCTAGGATAGTGTTAGGGTTAGGGTTAGGGTTAGCATCAGCCCTAGGATAGTGTTAGGGTTAGGGTTAGCATCAACCCTAGGATAGTGTTAGGGTTAGGGTTAGGGTTAGCATCAGCCCTAGGATACTGTTAGGGTTAGGGTTAGCCTCAGCCCTAGGAGAGTGTTAGGGTTAGGGATAGGGTTAGCATCAGGCCTAGGATAGTGTTAGGGTTAGGGTTAGGGTTATCATCAGGCCTAGGTTAATGTTAGGGTTAGGGTTAGCATCAGGCCTAGGATAGTGTTAGGGTTAGGGTTAACATCAGCCCTAGGATAGTGTTAGCGTTAGGGTTAGGGTTAGCATCAGCTCTAGGATAGTGTTAGGTTTAGGGTTAGCATCAGACCTAGGATAGTGTTAGGGTTAGGGTTAGGGTAAGCATCAGCCCTAGGATAGTGTAAGTGTTAGGGTTAGGGTTAGCATGAGGCCTAGGATAGTGTTAGGGTTAGGGTTAGCATCAGCCCTAGGATAGTATTAGGGTTCCGGTTAGGGTTAGCATCAGCATCAGCCCTAGGATAGTGTTAGGGTTCGGGTTAGGGTTAGCATCAGCCCTAGGATAGTATTAGGGTTAGGGTTAGCATCAGCCCTAGGATAGTGTTAGGGTTAGGGTTAGGGATAGCACCAGGCCTAGGATAGTTTTAGTGTTAGGGTTAGCATCAGCCTTAGGATAGTGTTAGGGTTAGGGTTAGGGTTAGCATCAGCCGTAGGATAGTGTTAGGGTTAGGGTTAGCCTCAGCCCTAAGATAGTGTTAGAGTTAGGGTTAGGGTTAGCATCAGCACTAGGATAGTGTTAGGGTTAGGGTTAGGGTTAGCATCAGCCCTAGGATAGTGTTAGTGTTAGGGTTAGCATCAGCCCTAGGATAGTGTTAGGGTTACGGTTAGGGTTAGCATCCGCCCTAGGATAGTGTTATGGTTAGGGTTAGGGTTAGCATCAGCACTAGGATAGTGTTAGGGTTAGGGTTAGGGTTATCATCAGGCCTAGGATAGTGTTAGGGTTAGGGTTAGGGTTAGCATCAGTTCAAGGATAGTGTTAGGGTTAGCGTTAGGGTTAGCATCAGCCCTAGGATAGTGTTAGGGTTAGGGTTAGCATCAGCCCTAGGATAGTGTTAGGATTAGGGTTAGGGTTAGCATCAGCCCTAGGATAGTGTTAGGGTTAGGGTTAGGGTTAGCATCAGCCCTAGGATATTATCAGGGTTAGGGTTAGCATCAGCCCTAGGATAGTGTTAGGGTTAAGGTTAGGGTTAACACCAGGCCCAGGATAGTGTTAGTGTTAGGGTTAGCATCAGCCTTAGGATAGCGTTAGGGTTAGGGTTAGGGTTAGCCTCAGCCGTAGGATAGTGTTAGGGTTAGGGTTAGCCTCAGCCCTAGGATAGTGTTAGAGTTAGGGTTAGTGTTAGCATCAGCCCTAGGATAGTGTTAGGGTTAGGGTTAGGGTTAGCATCAGCCCTATGATAGTGTTAGTGTTAGGGTTAGTATCAGCCCTAGACTAGTGTTAGGGTTAGGGTTAGGGTTAGCATCAGCCCTAGGATAGTATTAGGGTTAGGGTTAGGGTTAGGGTTAGCGTTAGCATCAGCTATAGGATAGTGTTAGGGTTAGGGTTAGGGTTAGCATCAACCCTAGGATAGTGTTAGGGTTAGGGTTAGGGTTAGCATCAGCCATAGGATAGTGTTAGGGTTAGGGTTAGCATCAGCCCTAGGATAGTGTTAGGGTTAGGTTTAGGGTTAGCATCAGCCCTAGGATAGTGTTAGGGTTAGGGTTAGCATCAGCCCTAGGATAGTGTTAGGGTTAGGGTTAGGGTTAGCATCAGCCCTAGGATACTGTTACTGTTAGGGTTAGCATCAGGCCTAGGATAGTGTTAGGGTTAGGGTTAGGGTTAGCATCAGCCCTATGATAGTGTTAGGGTTAGGGTTAGCATCAGCCTTAGGATAGTGTTAGGGTTAGGGTTAGGGTTAGCATCAGCCCTAGGATAGTGTTAGGGTTAGGGTTAGCATCAACCCTAGGATAGTGTTAGGGTTAGTGTTAGGGTTAGCATCAGCCCTAGGATAGTGATCGGGTTAGGGTTAGCCTCAGCCCTAGGAGAGTGTTAGGGTTAGGGATAGGGTTAGCATCAGGCCTAGGATAGTGTTAGGGTTAGGGTTAGGGTTATCATCAGGCCTAGGATAGTGTTAGGGTTAGGGTTAGCTTCAGGCCTAGGATAGTGTTATGGTTAGGGTTAGCATCAGCCCTAGGAGAGTGTTAGGGTTAGGGTTAGGGTTAGCATCAGCCCTAGGATATTGTTAGGGTTAGGGTTAACATCAGCCCTAGGATAGTGTTAGGGTTAGGGTTATGGTTAGCATCAGCTCTAGGATAGTGTTAGGTTTAGGGTTAGCATCAGACCTAGGATAGTGTTAGGGTTAGGGTTAGGGTAAGCATCAGCCCTAGGATAGTGTAAGTGTTAGGGTTAGGGTTAGCATCAGGCCTAGGATAGTGTTAGGGTTAGGGTTAGGATCAGCCCTAGGTTAGTGTTAGGGTTAGGGTTAGGGTTAGCATCAGCCCTAGGATAGTGTTAGGGTTAGGGTTAGCATAAGCCCTAGGATAGTGTTAGGGTTAGGGTTAGGGTTAGCACCAGGCCTAGGATAGTGTTAGGGTTAAGGTTAGGGTTAACACCAGGACTAGGATAGTGTTAGTGTTAGGGTTAGCATCAGCCTTTGGATAGCGTTAGGGTTAGGGTTAGGGTTAGCATCAGCCGTAGGATAGTGTTAGGGTTAGGGTTAGCCTCAGCCCTAGGATAGTGTTAGGGTTAGGGTTATGGATATCATCAGGCCTAGAATATTGTTAGTGTTAGGGTTAGCATCAGCCCTAGGATAGTGTTAGGGTTAGGGTTAGGGTTATCATCAGCCCTAGGATAGTATTAGGGTTAGGGTTAGGGTTAGGGTTAGGGTTAGCGTTAGCATCAGCTTTAGGATAGTGTTAGGGTTAGGGTTAGGGTTAGCATCAACCCTAGGATAGTGTTAGGGTTAGGGTTAGGGTTAGCATCAGCCCTAGGATAGTGTTAGGGTTAGGGTTAGCATCAGCCCTAGGATAGTGTTAGGGTTCGGGTTAGGGTTAGCATCAGCCCTAGGATAGTATTAGGGTTAGGGTTAGCATCAGCCCTAGGATAGTGTTAGGGTTAGGGTTAGGGATAGCACCAGGCCTAGGATACTGTTAGTGTTAGGGTTAGCATCAGCCTTAGGATAGTGTTAGGGTTAGGGTTAGGGTTAGCATCAGCCGTAGGATAGTGTTAGGGTTAGGGTTAGCCTCAGCCCTAAGATAGTGTTAGAGTTAGGGTTAGGGTTAGCATCAGCACTAGGATAGTGTTAGGGTTAGGGTTAGGGTTAGCATCAGCCCTAGGATAGTGTTAGTGTTAGGGTTAGCATCAGCCCTAGGATAGTGTTAGGGTTACGGTTAGGGTTAGCATCCGCCCTAGGATAGTGTTATGGTTAGGGTTAGGGTTAGCATCAGCCCTAGGATAGTGTTAGGGTTAGGGTTAACATAAACCCTAGGATAGTGTTAGGGTTAGGGTTAGGGTTATCATCAGGCCTAGGATAGTGTTAGGGTTAGGGTTAGGGTTAGCATCAGTTCAACGATAGTGTTAGGGTTAGCGTTAGGGTTAGCATCAGCCCTAGGATAGTGTTAGGGTTAGGCTTAGCATCAGCCCTAGGATAGTGTTAGGATTAGGGTTAGGGTTAGCATCAGCCCTAGGATAGTGTTAGGGTTAGGGTTAGCATCAGGCCTAGGATAGTGTTTGGGTTAGGGTTAGGGTTAGCATTAGCCCTAGGATAGTGTTAGGGTTAGGGTTAGCCTCAGCCCTAGGAGAGTGTTAGGGTTAGGGACCGGGTTAGCATCAGGCCTAGGATAGTGTTAGGGTTAGGGTTAGGGTTAGCATCAGCCCTAGGATAGTGTTAGGGTTAGGGTTAGCCTCAGGCCTAGGATAGTGTTAGGGTTAGGGTTAGCATCAGCCCTAGGATAGTGTTAGGGTTAGGGTTAGGGTTAGCATCAGCCCTAGGATAGTGTTAGGGTTATGGTTAGGTTTAGCATCAGTCCTAGGATAGTGTTAGGGTAAGTGTTAGGGTTAGCATCAGGCCTAGGATAGTGTTAGGGTTACGGTTAGAATCAGCCCTAGGATAGTGTTAGGGTTAGGGTTAGGGTTAGCATCAGCCCTAGGATAGTGTTAGGTTTAGGGTTAGGGATATCATCAGGCCTAGGATATTGTTAGGGTTAGGGTTATCATCAGCCCTAGGATAGTGTTAAAGTAAGGGTTAGGGTTAGCATCAACCCTAGGATAGTGTTAGGGTTAGGGTTAGGGTTAGCATCAGCCCTAGGATAGTGTTAGGGTTAGGGTTAGGGTTAGCATCAGCCCTAGGATATTATTAGGGTTAGGGTTAGCATCAGCCCTAGGATAGTGTTAGGGTTAAGGTTAGGGTTAACACCAGGCCCAGGATAGTGTTAGTGTTAGGGTTAGCATCAGCCTTAGGATAGCGTTAGGGTTAGGGTTAGGGTTAGCATCTGCCGTAGGATAGTGTTAGGGTTAGGGTTAGCCTCAGGCCTAGGATAGTGTTAGAGTTAGGGTTAGTGTTAGCATCAGCCCTAGGATAGTGTTAGGGTTAGGGTTAGGGTTAGCATCAGCCCTAGGATAGTGTTAGTGTTAGGGTTAGCATCAGCCCTAGGATAGTGTTAGGGTTAGGGTTAGGGTTAGCATCAGCCCTAGGATAGTATTAGGGTTAGGGTTAGGGTTAGGGTTAGCGTTAGCATCAGCTCTAGGATAGTGTTAGGGTTAGGGTTAGGGTTAGCATCAACCCTAGGATAGTGTTAGGGTTAGGGTTAGGGTTAGCATCAGCCCTAGGATAGTGTTAGGGTTAGGGTTAGCATCAGCCCTAGGATAGTGTTAGGGTTAGGTTTAGGGTTAGCATCAGCCCTAGGATAGTGTTAGGGTTAGGGTTAGCATCAGCCCTAGGATAGTGTTAGGGTTAGGGTTAGGGTTAGCATCAGCCCTAGGATAGTGTTAGGGTTAGGGTTAGCATCAGGCCTAGGATAGTGTTAGGGTTAGGGTTAGGGTTAGCATCAGCCCTAGGATAGTGTTAGGGTTAGGGTTAGCATCAGCCTTAGGATAGTGTTAGGGTTAGGGTTAGGGTTAGCATCAGCCCTAGGATAGTGTTAAGGTTAGGGTTAGCATCAACCCTAGGATAGTGTTAGGGTTAGTGTTCGGGTTAGCATCAGCCCTAGGATAGTGTTCGGGTTAGGGTTAGCCTCAGCCCTAGGAGAGTGTTAGGGTTAGGGATAGGGTTAGCATCAGCCCTAGGATATTGTTAGGGTTAGGGTTAACATCAGCCCTAGGATAGTGTTAGGGTTAGGGTTATGGTTAGCATCAGCTCTAGGATAGTGTTAGGTTTGGGTTAGCATCAGACCTAGGATAGTGTTAGGGTTAGGGTTAGGGTAAGCATCAGCCCTAGGATAGTGTAAGTGTTAGGGTTAGGGTTAGCATCAGGCCTAGGATACTGTTAGGGTTAGGGTTAGAATCAGCCCTAGGATAGTGTTAGGGTTAGGCTTAGGGTTAGCATCAGCCCTAGGATAGTATTAGGGTTAGGGTTAGCATCAGCCCTAGGATAGTGTTAGGGTTAGGGTTAGGGTTAGCACCAGGCCTAGGATAGTGTTAGGGTTAAGGTTAGGGTTAACACCAGGACTAGGATAGTGTTAGTGTTAGGGTTAGCATCAGCCTTTGGATACCGTTAGGGTTAGGGTTAGGGTTAGCATCAGCCGTAGGATAGTGTTAGGGTTAGGGTTAGCCTCAGCCCTAGGATAGTGTTAGGGTTAGGGTTATGGATATCATCAGGCCTAGAATATTGTTAGTGTTAGGGTTAGCATCAGCCCTAGGATAGTGTTAGGGTTAGGGTTAGGGTTATCATCAGCCCTAGGATAGTATTAGGGTTAGGGTTAGGGTTAGGGTTAGCGTTAGCATCAGCTCTAGGATAGTGTTACGGTTAGGGTTAGGGTTAGCATCAGCCCTAGGATAGTGTTAGGGTTAGGGTTAGGGTTAGCATCAGCCCTAGGATAGTGTTAGGGTTAGGGTTAGCATCAGCCCTCGGATAGTGTTAGGGTTAGGGTTAGGGTTAGCATCAGCCCTAGGATAGTGTTAGGGTTAGGGTTAGCATCAGCCCTAGAATAGTGTTAGGGTTAGGGTTAGGGTTAGGGTTAGCGTTAGCATCAGCTCTAGGATAGTGTTAGGGTTAGGGTTAGGGTTAGCATCAGCCCTAGGATAGTGTTAGGGTTAGGGTTAGGGTTAGCATCAGCCCTAGGATAGTGTTAGGGTTAGGGTTAGCATCAGCCCTAGGATAGTGTTAGGGTTAGGGTTAGGGTTAGCATCAGCCTTAGGATAGTGTTAGGGTTAGGGTTAGCATCAGCCCTAGGATAGTGTTAGGGTTAGGGTTAGGGTTAGCATCAGCCCTAGGATAGTGTTAGGGTTAGGGTTATCATCAGCCCTAGGATAGTGTTAGGGTTAGGGTTAGCATCAACCCTAGGATAGTGTTAGGGTTAGGGTTAGGGTTAGCATCAGCCCTAGGATAGTGTTAGGGTTAGGGTTAGGGTTAGCATCAGCCCTAGGATAGTGTTAGGGTTAGGGTTAGCATCAGCCCTAGGATAGTGTTAGGGTTAGGGTTAGGGTTAGCATCAGCCCTAGGATAGTGTTAGGGTTATGGTTAGGTTTAGCATCAGCCCTAGGATAGTGTTAGGGTAAGGGTTAGGGTTAGCATCAGCCCTAGGATAGTGTTAGGTTTAGGGTTAGGGATATCATCAGGCCTAGTATATTGTTAGGGTTAGGGTTATCATCAGCCCTAGGATAGTGTTAGAGTTAGGGTTAGGGTTAGCATCAGCCCTAGGATAGTGTTAGGGTTAGGATTAGGGTTAGCATCAGCCCTAGGATATTATTAGGGTTAGGGTTAGCATCAGCCCTAGGATAGTGTTAGGGTTAAGGTTAGGGTTAACACCAGGCCTAGGATAGTGTTAGTGTTAGGGTTAGCATCAGCCTTAGGATAGCGTTAGGGTTAGGATTAGGGTTAGCATCAGCCGTAGGATAGTGTTAGGGTTAGGGTTAGCCTCAGCCCTAGGATAGTGTTAGAGTTAGGGTTAGGGTTAGCATCAGCCCTAGGATAGTGTTAGGGTTAGGGTTAGGGTTAGCATCAGCACTAGGATAGTGTTAGTGTTAGGGTTAGCATCAGCCCTAGGATAGTGTTAGGGTTAGGGTTAGGGTTAGCATCAGCCCTAGGATAGTATTAGGGTTAGGGTTAGGGTTAGGGTTAGCGTTAGCATCAGCTCTAGGATAGTGTTAGTGTTAGGGTTAGGGTTAGCATCAACCCTAGGATAGTGTTAGGGTTAGGGTTAGGGTTAGCATCAGCCCTAGGATAGTGTTAGGGTTAGGGTTAGCCTCAGCCCTAGGATAGTGTTAGGGTTAGGGTTAGGGTTAGCATCAGCCCTAGGATAGTGTTAGGGTTAGGGTTAGCATCAGCCCTAGGATAGTGTTAGGGTTAGGGTTAGGGTTAGGGTTAGCATCAGCCCTAGGATAGTGTTAGGGTTAGGGTTAGCATCAGCCCTAGGATAGTGTTAGCGTTAGGGTTAGGATTAGCATCAGCCCTAGGATAGTGTTAGCGTTAGGGTTAGCATCAACCCTAGGATAGTGTTAGGGTTAGGGTTAGGGTTAGCATCAGCCCTAGGATAGTGTTAGGGTTAGGGTTAGCCTAAGGCCTAGGATAGTGTTAGGGTTAGGGTTAGCATCAGCCCTAGGATAGTGTTAGGGTTAGGGTTAGGGTTAGCATCAGCCCTAGGATAGTGTTAGGGTTATGGTTAGGTTTAGCATCAGTCCTAGGATAGTGTTAGGGTAAGTGTTAGGGTTAGCATCAGGCCTAGGATAGTGTTAGGGTTACGGTTAGAATCAGCCCTAGGATAGTGTTAGTGTTAGGGTTAGGGTTAGCATCAGCCCTAGGATAGTGTTAGGTTTAGGGTTAGGGATATCATCAGGCCTAGGATATTGTTAGGGTTAGGGTTATCATCAGCCCTAGGATAGTGTTAGAGTAAGGGTTAGAGTTAGCATCAGCCCTAGGATAGTGTTAGGGTTAGGGTTAGGGTTAGCATCAGCCCTAGGATAGTGTTAGGGTTAGGGTTAGGGTTAGCATCAGCCCTAAGATATAATTAGGGTTAGGGTTAGCATCAGCCCTAGGATAGTGTTAGGGTTAAGGTTAGGGTTAACACCAGGCCCAGGATAGTGTTAGTGTTAGGGTTAGCATCAGCCTTAGGATAGCGTTAGGGTTAGGGTTAGGGTTAGCATCAGCCGTAGGATAGTGTTAGGGTTAGGGTTAGCCTCAGCCCTAGGATAGTGTTAGAGTTAGGGTTAGTGTTAGCATCAGCCCTAGGATAGTGTTAGGGTTAGGGTTAGGGTTAGCATCAGCCCTAGGATAGTGTTAGTGTTAGGGTTAGCATCAGCCCTAGGATAGTGTTAGGGTTAGGGTTAGGGTTAGCATCAGCCCTAGGATAGTATTAGGGTTAGGGTTAGGGTTAGGGTTAGCGTTAGCATCAGCTCTAGGATAGTGTTAGGTTAGGGTTAGGGTTAGCATCAACCCTAGGATAGTGTTAGGGTTAGGGTTAGGGTTAGCATCAGCTCTAGGATAGTGTTAGGTTTAGGGTTAGCATCAGACCTAGGATAGTGTTAGGGTTAGGGTTAGGGTAAGCATCAGCCCTAGGATAGTGTAAGTGTTAGGGTTAGGGTTAGCATCAGGCCTAGGATAGTGTTAGGGTTAGGGTTAGAATCAGCCCTAGGATAGTGTTAGGGTTAGGGTTATGGTTAGCATCAGCCCTAGGATAGTATTAGGGTTAGGGTTAGCATCAGCCCTAGGATAGTGTTAGGGTTAGGGTTAGGGTTAGCACCAGGCCTAGGATAGTGTTAGGGTTAAGGTTAGGGTTAACACCAGGACTAGGATAGTGTTAGTGTTAGGGTTAGCATCAGCCTTCGGATAGCGTTAGGGTTAGGTTTAGGGTTAGCATCAGCCCTAGGATAGTGTTAGGGTTAGGGTTAGCCTCAGCCCTAGGATAGTGTTAGGGTTAGGGTTATGGATATCATCAGGCCTAGGATATTGTTAGTGTTAGGTTAGCATCAGCCCTAGGATAGTGTTAGGGTTAGGGTTAGGGTTAGCATCAGCCCTAGGATAGTGTTAGTGTTAGGGTTAGCATCAGCCCTAGGATAGTGTTAGGGTTAGGGTTAGGGTTAGCATCAGCCCTAGGATAGTATTAGGGTTAGGGTTAGGGTTAGGGTTAGCGTTAGCATCAGCTCTAGGATAGTGTTAGGTTAGGGTTAGGGTTAGCATCAACCCTAGGATAGTGTTAGGGTTAGGGTTAGGGTTAGCATCAGCCCTAGGATAGTGTTAGGGTTAGGGTTAGCATCAGCCCAAGGATAGTGTTAGGGTTAGGTTTAGGGTTAGCATCAGCCCTAGGATAGTGTTAGGGTTAGGGTTAGCATCAGCCCTAGGATAGTGTTAGGGTTAGGGTTATTGTTAGCATCAGCCCTAGGATAGTGTTAGGGTTAGGGTTAGCATCAGGCCTAGGATAGTGTTAGGGTTAGGGTTAGGGTTAGCATCAGCCCTAGGATAGTGTTAGGGTTAGGGTTAGCATCAGCCTTAGGATAGTGTTAGGGTTAGGGTTAGGGTTAGCATCAGCCCTAGGATAGTGTTAAGGTTAGGGTTAGCATCAACCCTAGGATAGTGTTAGGGTTAGTGTTCGGGTTAGCATCAGCCCTAGGATAGTGTTCGGGTTAGGGTTAGCCTCAGCCCTAGGAGAGTGTTAGGGTTAGGGATAGGGTTAGCATCAGGCCTAGGATAGTGTTAGGGTTAGGGTTAGGGTTGTCATCAGGCCTAGGATAGTGTTAGGGTTAGGGTTACCTTCAGGCCTAGGATAGTGTTATGGTTAGGGTTAGCATCAGCCCTAGGATAGTGTTAGGGTTAGGGTTAGGGTTAGCATCAGCCCTAGGATATTGTTAGGGTTAGGGTTAACATCAGCCCTAGGATAGTGTTAGGGTTAGGTTTATGGTTAGCATCAGCTCTAGGATAGTGTTAGGTTTAGGGTTAGCATCAGACCTAGGATAGTGTTAGGGTTAGGGTTAGGGTAAGCATCAGCCCTAGGATAGTGTAAGTGTTAGGGTTAGGGTTAGCATCAGGCCTAGGATAGTGTTAGGGTTAGGGTTAGAATCAGCCCTAGGATAGTGTTAGGGTTAGGGTTATGGTTAGCATCAGCCCTAGGATATTATTAGGGTTAGGGTTAGCATCAGCCCTAGGATAGTGTTAGGGTTAGGGTTAGGGTTAGCACCAGGCCTAGGATAGTGTTAGGGTTAAGGTTAGGGTTAACACCAGGACTAGGATAGTGTTAGTGTTAGGGTTAGCATCAGCCTTCGGATAGCGTTAGGGTTAGGGTTAGGGTTAGCATCAGCCCTAGGATAGTGTTAGGGTTAGGGTTAGCCTCAGCCCTAGGATAGTGTTAGGGTTAGGGTTATGGATATCATCAGGCCTAGGATATTGTTAGTGTTAGGTTAGCATCAGCCCTAGGATAGTGTTAGGGTTAGGGTTAGGGTTATCATAAGCCCTAGGATAGTATTAGGGTTAGGGTTAGGGTTAGGGTTAGCGTTAGCATCAGCTCTAGGATAGTGTTAGGGTTAGGGTTAGGGTTAGCATCAACCCTAGGATAGTGTTAGGGTTAGGGTTAGGGTTAGCATCAGCCCTAGGATAGTGTTAGGGTTAGGGTTAGCATCAGCCCTAAGATAGTGTTAGAGTTAAGGTTAGCATGAGCCCTAGGATAGTGTTAGGGTTAGGGTTAGGGTTAGCATCAGCCTTAGGATAATGTTAGTGTTAGGGTTAGCATCAGCCCTAGGATAGTGTTAGGGTTAGGGTTAGGGTTAGCATCAGCCCTAGGATAGTGTTAGGGTTAGGGTTAGCATCAGCCCTAGGATAGTGTTAGGGTTAGGGTTAGGGTTAGCATCAGCCCTAGGATAGTGTTAGTGTTAGGGTTAGCATCAGCCCTAGGATAGTGTTAGGGTTAGGGTTAGGGTTAGCATCAGCCCTAGGATAGTGTTAGGGTTAGGGTTAGCCTCAGCCCTAGGAGAGTGTTAGGGTTAGTGTTAGCATCAGGCCTAGGATAGTGTTATGGTTAGGGTTAGCATCAGCCCTAGGAGAGAGTTAGGGTTAGGGTTAGGGTTAGCATCAGCTCTAGGATAGTGTTAGGTTTAGGGTTAGCATCAGACCTAGGATAGTGTTAGGGTTAGGGTTAGGGTAAGCATCAGCCCTAGGATAGTGTAAATGTTAGGTTTGGGTTAGCATCAGGCCTACTATAGTGTTAGAGTTAGGATTAGCATCAGCCCTAGGATAGTGTTACGGTTAGGGTTAGGGTTAGCATCAGCCCTAGGATAGAGTTAGTGTTAGGGTTAGCATCAGCCCTAGGATAGTGTTAGGGTTAGGGTTAGGGTTAGCATCCGCCCTAGGATAGTGTTAGGGTTAGGGTTAGGGTTAGCATCAGCCCTAGAATAGTGTTAGTGTTAGGGTTAACATAAACCCTAGGATAGTGTTAGGGTTAGGGTTAGGGTTATCATCAGGCCTAGGATAGTGTTAGGGTTAGGGGTAGGGTTAGCATCAGTTCAAGGATAGTGTTAGGGTTAGCGTTAGGGTTAGGATCAGCCCTAGGATAGTGTTAGGGTTAGGGTTAGCATCAGCCCTAGGATAGTGTTAGGATTAGGGTTAGGGTTAGCATCAGCCCTAGGATAGTGTTAGGGTTAGGGTTAGCATCAGGCCTAGGATAGTGTTTGGGTTAGGGTTAGGGTTAGCATTAGCCCTAGGATAGTGTTAGGGTTAGGGTTAGCCTCAGCCCTAGGAGAGTGTTAGGGTTAGGGATCGGGTTAGCATCAGGCCTAGGATAGTGTTAGGGTTAGGGTTAGGGTTAGCATCAGGCCTAGGATAGTGTTAGGGTTAGGGTTAGCATCAGGCCTAGGATAGTGTTAGGGTTAGGGTTAGGGTTAGCATCAGCCCTAGGATAGTGTTAGGGTTATGGTTAGGTTTAGCATCAGCCCTAGGATAGTGTTAGGGTAAGTGTTAGGGTTAGCATCAGGCCTAGGATAGTGTTAGGGTTACGGTTAGAATCAGCCCAAGGATAGTGTTAGGGTAAGGGTTAGGGTTAGCATCAGCCCTAGGATAGTGTTAGGTTTAGGGTTAGGGATATCATCAGGCCTAGTATATTGTTAGGGTTAGGGTTATCATCAGCCCTAGGATAGTGTTAGAGTTAGGGTTAGGGTTAGCATCAGCCCTAGGATAGTGTTAGGGTTACGATTAGGGTTAGCATCAGCCCTAGGATATTATTAGGGTTAGGGTTAGCATCAGCCCTAGGATAGTGTTAGGGTTAAGGTTAGGGTTAACACCAGGCCGAGGATAGTGTTAGTGTTAGGGTTAGCATCAGCCTTAGGATAGCGTTAGGGTTAGGGTTAGGGTTAGCATCAGCCGTAGGATAGTGTTAGGGTTAGGGTTAGCCTCAGCCCTAGGATAGTGTTAGAGTTAGGGTTAGGGTTAGCATCAGCCCTAGGATAGTGTTAGGGTTAGGGTTAGGGTTAGCATCAGCCCTAGGATAGTGTTAGTGTTAGGGTTAGCATCAGCCCTAGGATAGTGTTAGGGTTAGGGTTAGGGTTAGCATCAGCCCTAGGATAGTATTAGGGTTAGGGTTAGGGTTAGGGTTAGCGTTAGCATCAGCTCTAGGATAGTGTTAGTGTTAGGGTTAGGGTTAGCATCAACCCTAGGATAGTGTTAGGGTTAGGGTTAGGGTTAGCATCAGCCCTAGGATAGTGTTAGGGTTAGGGTTAGCATCAGCCCTAGGATAGTGTTAGGGTTAGGGTTAGGGTTAGCATCAGCCCTAGGATAGTGTTAGGGTTAGGG
This sequence comes from Lemur catta, assembly GCF_020740605.2. Classification (NCBI taxonomy): domain Eukaryota; kingdom Metazoa; phylum Chordata; class Mammalia; order Primates; family Lemuridae; genus Lemur; species Lemur catta. The sequence continues at coordinate 111,737,701 of NC_059131.1, read as the reverse complement.
TTAGCATCAGCCCTAGGATAGTGTTAGGGTTAGGGTTAGGGTTAGGGTTAGCATCAGCCCTAGGATAGTGTTAGGGTTAGGGTTAGCATCAGCCCTAGGATAGTGTTAGGGTTAGGGTTAGGATTAGCATCAGCCCTAGGATAGTGTTAGCGTTAGGGTTAGCATCAACCCTAGGATAGTGTTAGGGTTAGGGTTAGGGTTGCATCAGCCCTAGGATAGTGTTCGGGTTAGGGTTAGCCTCAGCCCTAGGAGAGTGTTAGGGTTAGGGATAGGGTTAGCATCAGGCCTAGGATAGTGTTAGGGTTAGGGTTAGCATCAGGCCTAGGATAGTGTTATGGTTAGGGTTAGCATCAGCCCTAGGAGAGTGTTAGGGTTAGGGTTAGGGTTAGCATCAGCCCTAGGATATTGTTAGGGTTAGGGTTAGCATCAGCCCTAGGATAGTGTTAGGGTTAGGGTTAGCATCAGGCCTAGGATAGTGTTTGGGTTAGGGTTAGGGTTAGCATTAGCCCTAGGATAGTGTTAGGGTTAGGGTTAGCCTCAGCCCTAGGAGAGTGTTAGGGTTAGGGATCGGGTTAGCATCAGGCCTAGGATAGTGTTAGGGTTAGGGTTAGGGTTAGCATCAGCCCTAGGATAGTGTTAGGGTAAGGGTTAGCCTCAGGCCTAGGATAGTGTTAGGGTTAGGGTTAGCATCAGCCGTAGGATAGTGTTAGGGTTAGGGTTAGCCTCAGCCCTAAGATAGTGTTAGAGTTAGGGAAAGGGTTCGCATCAGCACTAGGATAGTGTTAGGGTTAGGGTTAGGGTTAGCATCAGCCCTAGGATAGTGTTAGGGTTAGGGTTAGGGTTAGCATCCGCCCTAGGATAGTGTTAGTGTTAGGGTCAGGGTTAGCATCAGCCCTAGAATAGTGTTAGGGTTAGGGTTAACATAAACCCTAGGATAGTGTTAGGGTTAGGGTTAGGGTTATCATCAGGCCTAGGATAGTGTTAGGGTTAGGGGTAGGGTTAGCATCAGTTCAAGGATAGTGTTAGGGTTAGCGTTAGGGTTAGGATCAGCCCTAGGACAGTGTTAGGGTTAGGGTTAGCATCAGCCCTAGGATAGTGTTAGGATTAGGGTTAGGGTTAGCATCAGCCCTAGGATAGTGTTAGGGTTAGTGTTAGCATCAGGCCTATGATAGTGTTTGGGATAGGGTTAGGGTTAGCATTAGCCCTAGGATAGTGTTAGGGTTAGGGTTAGCCTCAGCCCTAGGAGAGTGTTAGGGTTAGGGATCGGGTTAGCATCAGGCCTAGGATAGTGTTAGGGTTAGGGTTAGGGTTAGCATCAGGCCTAGGATAGTGTTAGGGTTAGGGTTAGCATCAGGCCTAGGATATTGTTAGTGTTAGGGTTAGCATCAGCCCTAGGATAGTGTTAGGGTTAGGGTTAGGGTTAGCATCAGCCCTAGGATAGTGTTAGGGTTATGGTTAGGTTTAGCATCAGCCCTAGGATAGTGTTAGGGTAAGGGTTAGGGTTAGCATCAGCCCTAGGATAGTGTTAGGTTTAGGGTTAGGGATATCATCAGGCCTAGTATATTGTTAGGGTTAGGGTTATCATCAGCCCTAGGATAGTGTTAGAGTTAGGGTTAGGGTTAGCATCAGCCCTAGGATAGTGTTAGGGTTAGGATTAGGGTTAGCATCAGCCCTAGGATATTATTAGGGTTAGGGTTAGCATCAGCCCTAGGATAGTGTTAGGGTTAAGGTTAGGGTTAACACCAGGCCTAGGATAGTGTTAGTGTTAGGGTTAGCATCAGCCTTAGGATAGCGTTAGGGTTAGGATTAGGGTTAGCATCAGCCGTAGGATAGTGTTAGGGTTAGGGTTAGCCTCAGCCCTAGGATAGTGTTAGAGTTAGGGTTAGGGTTAGCATCAGCCCTAGGATAGTGTTAGGGTTAGGGTTAGGGTTAGCATCAGCACTAGGATAGTGTTAGTGTTAGGGTTAGCATCAGCCCTAGGATAGTGTTAGGGTTAGGGTTAGGGTTAGCATCAGCCCTAGGATAGTATTAGGGTTAGGGTTAGGGTTAGGGTTAGCGTTAGCATCAGCTCTAGGATAGTGTTAGTGTTAGGGTTAGGGTTAGCATCAACCCTAGGATAGTGTTAGGGTTAGGGTTAGGGTTAGCATCAGCCCTAGGATAGTGTTAGGGTTAGGGTTAGCGTCAGCCCTAGGATAGTGTTAGGGTTAGGGTTAGGGTTAGCATCAGCCCTAGGATAGTGTTAGGGTTAGGGTTAGCATCAGCCCTAGGATAGTGTTAGGGTTAGGGTTAGGGTTAGGGTTAGCATCAGCCCTAGGATAGTGTTAGGGTTAGGGTTAGCATCAGCCCTAGGATAGTGTTAGCGTTAGGGTTAGGATTAGCATCAGCCCTAGGATAGTGTTAGCGTTAGGGTTAGCATCAACCCTAGGATAGTGTTAGGGTTAGGGTTAGGGTTAGCATCAGCCCTAGGATAGTGTTAGGGTTAGGGTTAGCCTAAGGCCTAGGATAGTGTTAGGGTTAGGGTTAGCATCAGCCCTAGGATAGTGTTAGGGTTAGGGTTAGGGTTAGCATCAGCCCTAGGATAGTGTTAGGGTTATGGTTAGGTTTAGCATCAGTCCTAGGATAGTGTTAGGGTAAGTGTTAGGGTTAGCATCAGGCCTAGGATAGTGTTAGGGTTACGGTTAGAATCAGCCCTAGGATAGTGTTAGTGTTAGGGTTAGGGTTAGCATCAGCCCTAGGATAGTGTTAGGTTTAGGGTTAGGGATATCATCAGGCCTAGGATATTGTTAGGGTTAGGGTTATCATCAGCCCTAGGATAGTGTTAGAGTAAGGGTTAGAGTTAGCATCAGCCCTAGGATAGTGTTAGGGTTAGGGTTAGGGTTAGCATCAGCCCTAGGATAGTGTTAGGGTTAGGGTTAGGGTTAGCATCAGCCCTAAGATATAATTAGGGTTAGGGTTAGCATCAGCCCTAGGATAGTGTTAGGGTTAAGGTTAGGGTTAACACCAGGCCCAGGATAGTGTTAGTGTTAGGGTTAGCATCAGCCTTAGGATAGCGTTAGGGTTAGGGTTAGGGTTAGCATCAGCCGTAGGATAGTGTTAGGGTTAGGGTTAGCCTCAGCCCTAGGATAGTGTTAGAGTTAGGGTTAGTGTTAGCATCAGCCCTAGGATAGTGTTAGGGTTAGGGTTAGGGTTAGCATCAGCCCTAGGATAGTGTTAGTGTTAGGGTTAGCATCAGCCCTAGGATAGTGTTAGGGTTAGGGTTAGGGTTAGCATCAGCCCTAGGATAGTATTAGGGTTAGGGTTAGGGTTAGGGTTAGCGTTAGCATCAGCTCTAGGATAGTGTTAGGTTAGGGTTAGGGTTAGCATCAACCCTAGGATAGTGTTAGGGTTAGGGTTAGGGTTAGCATCAGCTCTAGGATAGTGTTAGGTTTAGGGTTAGCATCAGACCTAGGATAGTGTTAGGGTTAGGGTTAGGGTAAGCATCAGCCCTAGGATAGTGTAAGTGTTAGGGTTAGGGTTAGCATCAGGCCTAGGATAGTGTTAGGGTTAGGGTTAGAATCAGCCCTAGGATAGTGTTAGGGTTAGGGTTATGGTTAGCATCAGCCCTAGGATAGTATTAGGGTTAGGGTTAGCATCAGCCCTAGGATAGTGTTAGGGTTAGGGTTAGGGTTAGCACCAGGCCTAGGATAGTGTTAGGGTTAAGGTTAGGGTTAACACCAGGACTAGGATAGTGTTAGTGTTAGGGTTAGCATCAGCCTTCGGATAGCGTTAGGGTTAGGTTTAGGGTTAGCATCAGCCCTAGGATAGTGTTAGGGTTAGGGTTAGCCTCAGCCCTAGGATAGTGTTAGGGTTAGGGTTATGGATATCATCAGGCCTAGGATATTGTTAGTGTTAGGTTAGCATCAGCCCTAGGATAGTGTTAGGGTTAGGGTTAGGGTTAGCATCAGCCCTAGGATAGTGTTAGTGTTAGGGTTAGCATCAGCCCTAGGATAGTGTTAGGGTTAGGGTTAGGGTTAGCATCAGCCCTAGGATAGTATTAGGGTTAGGGTTAGGGTTAGGGTTAGCGTTAGCATCAGCTCTAGGATAGTGTTAGGTTAGGGTTAGGGTTAGCATCAACCCTAGGATAGTGTTAGGGTTAGGGTTAGGGTTAGCATCAGCCCTAGGATAGTGTTAGGGTTAGGGTTAGCATCAGCCCAAGGATAGTGTTAGGGTTAGGTTTAGGGTTAGCATCAGCCCTAGGATAGTGTTAGGGTTAGGGTTAGCATCAGCCCTAGGATAGTGTTAGGGTTAGGGTTATGGTTAGCATCAGCCCTAGGATAGTGTTAGGGTTAGGGTTAGCATCAGGCCTAGGATAGTGTTAGGGTTAGGGTTAGGGTTAGCATCAGCCCTAGGATAGTGTTAGGGTTAGGGTTAGCATCAGCCTTAGGATAGTGTTAGGGTTAGGGTTAGGGTTAGCATCAGCCCTAGGATAGTGTTAAGGTTAGGGTTAGCATCAACCCTAGGATAGTGTTAGGGTTAGTGTTCGGGTTAGCATCAGCCCTAGGATAGTGTTCGGGTTAGGGTTAGCCTCAGCCCTAGGAGAGTGTTAGGGTTAGGGATAGGGTTAGCATCAGGCCTAGGATAGTGTTAGGGTTAGGGTTAGGGTTGTCATCAGGCCTAGGATAGTGTTAGGGTTAGGGTTACCTTCAGGCCTAGGATAGTGTTATGGTTAGGGTTAGCATCAGCCCTAGGATAGTGTTAGGGTTAGGGTTAGGGTTAGCATCAGCCCTAGGATATTGTTAGGGTTAGGGTTAACATCAGCCCTAGGATAGTGTTAGGGTTAGGTTTATGGTTAGCATCAGCTCTAGGATAGTGTTAGGTTTAGGGTTAGCATCAGACCTAGGATAGTGTTAGGGTTAGGGTTAGGGTAAGCATCAGCCCTAGGATAGTGTAAGTGTTAGGGTTAGGGTTAGCATCAGGCCTAGGATAGTGTTAGGGTTAGGGTTAGAATCAGCCCTAGGATAGTGTTAGGGTTAGGGTTATGGTTAGCATCAGCCCTAGGATATTATTAGGGTTAGGGTTAGCATCAGCCCTAGGATAGTGTTAGGGTTAGGGTTAGGGTTAGCACCAGGCCTAGGATAGTGTTAGGGTTAAGGTTAGGGTTAACACCAGGACTAGGATAGTGTTAGTGTTAGGGTTAGCATCAGCCTTCGGATAGCGTTAGGGTTAGGGTTAGGGTTAGCATCAGCCCTAGGATAGTGTTAGGGTTAGGGTTAGCCTCAGCCCTAGGATAGTGTTAGGGTTAGGGTTATGGATATCATCAGGCCTAGGATATTGTTAGTGTTAGGTTAGCATCAGCCCTAGGATAGTGTTAGGGTTAGGGTTAGGGTTATCATAAGCCCTAGGATAGTATTAGGGTTAGGGTTAGGGTTAGGGTTAGCGTTAGCATCAGCTCTAGGATAGTGTTAGGGTTAGGGTTAGGGTTAGCATCAACCCTAGGATAGTGTTAGGGTTAGGGTTAGGGTTAGCATCAGCCCTAGGATAGTGTTAGGGTTAGGGTTAGCATCAGCCCTAAGATAGTGTTAGAGTTAAGGTTAGCATGAGCCCTAGGATAGTGTTAGGGTTAGGGTTAGGGTTAGCATCAGCCTTAGGATAATGTTAGTGTTAGGGTTAGCATCAGCCCTAGGATAGTGTTAGGGTTAGGGTTAGGGTTAGCATCAGCCCTAGGATAGTGTTAGGGTTAGGGTTAGCATCAGCCCTAGGATAGTGTTAGGGTTAGGGTTAGGGTTAGCATCAGCCCTAGGATAGTGTTAGTGTTAGGGTTAGCATCAGCCCTAGGATAGTGTTAGGGTTAGGGTTAGGGTTAGCATCAGCCCTAGGATAGTGTTAGGGTTAGGGTTAGCCTCAGCCCTAGGAGAGTGTTAGGGTTAGTGTTAGCATCAGGCCTAGGATAGTGTTATGGTTAGGGTTAGCATCAGCCCTAGGAGAGAGTTAGGGTTAGGGTTAGGGTTAGCATCAGCTCTAGGATAGTGTTAGGTTTAGGGTTAGCATCAGACCTAGGATAGTGTTAGGGTTAGGGTTAGGGTAAGCATCAGCCCTAGGATAGTGTAAATGTTAGGTTTGGGTTAGCATCAGGCCTACTATAGTGTTAGAGTTAGGATTAGCATCAGCCCTAGGATAGTGTTACGGTTAGGGTTAGGGTTAGCATCAGCCCTAGGATAGAGTTAGTGTTAGGGTTAGCATCAGCCCTAGGATAGTGTTAGGGTTAGGGTTAGGGTTAGCATCCGCCCTAGGATAGTGTTAGGGTTAGGGTTAGGGTTAGCATCAGCCCTAGAATAGTGTTAGTGTTAGGGTTAACATAAACCCTAGGATAGTGTTAGGGTTAGGGTTAGGGTTATCATCAGGCCTAGGATAGTGTTAGGGTTAGGGGTAGGGTTAGCATCAGTTCAAGGATAGTGTTAGGGTTAGCGTTAGGGTTAGGATCAGCCCTAGGATAGTGTTAGGGTTAGGGTTAGCATCAGCCCTAGGATAGTGTTAGGATTAGGGTTAGGGTTAGCATCAGCCCTAGGATAGTGTTAGGGTTAGGGTTAGCATCAGGCCTAGGATAGTGTTTGGGTTAGGGTTAGGGTTAGCATTAGCCCTAGGATAGTGTTAGGGTTAGGGTTAGCCTCAGCCCTAGGAGAGTGTTAGGGTTAGGGATCGGGTTAGCATCAGGCCTAGGATAGTGTTAGGGTTAGGGTTAGGGTTAGCATCAGGCCTAGGATAGTGTTAGGGTTAGGGTTAGCATCAGGCCTAGGATAGTGTTAGGGTTAGGGTTAGGGTTAGCATCAGCCCTAGGATAGTGTTAGGGTTATGGTTAGGTTTAGCATCAGCCCTAGGATAGTGTTAGGGTAAGTGTTAGGGTTAGCATCAGGCCTAGGATAGTGTTAGGGTTACGGTTAGAATCAGCCCAAGGATAGTGTTAGGGTAAGGGTTAGGGTTAGCATCAGCCCTAGGATAGTGTTAGGTTTAGGGTTAGGGATATCATCAGGCCTAGTATATTGTTAGGGTTAGGGTTATCATCAGCCCTAGGATAGTGTTAGAGTTAGGGTTAGGGTTAGCATCAGCCCTAGGATAGTGTTAGGGTTACGATTAGGGTTAGCATCAGCCCTAGGATATTATTAGGGTTAGGGTTAGCATCAGCCCTAGGATAGTGTTAGGGTTAAGGTTAGGGTTAACACCAGGCCGAGGATAGTGTTAGTGTTAGGGTTAGCATCAGCCTTAGGATAGCGTTAGGGTTAGGGTTAGGGTTAGCATCAGCCGTAGGATAGTGTTAGGGTTAGGGTTAGCCTCAGCCCTAGGATAGTGTTAGAGTTAGGGTTAGGGTTAGCATCAGCCCTAGGATAGTGTTAGGGTTAGGGTTAGGGTTAGCATCAGCCCTAGGATAGTGTTAGTGTTAGGGTTAGCATCAGCCCTAGGATAGTGTTAGGGTTAGGGTTAGGGTTAGCATCAGCCCTAGGATAGTATTAGGGTTAGGGTTAGGGTTAGGGTTAGCGTTAGCATCAGCTCTAGGATAGTGTTAGTGTTAGGGTTAGGGTTAGCATCAACCCTAGGATAGTGTTAGGGTTAGGGTTAGGGTTAGCATCAGCCCTAGGATAGTGTTAGGGTTAGGGTTAGCATCAGCCCTAGGATAGTGTTAGGGTTAGGGTTAGGGTTAGCATCAGCCCTAGGATAGTGTTAGGGTTAGGGTTAGCATCAGCCCTAGGATAGTGTTAGGGTTAGGGTTAGGGTTAGGGTTAGCATCAGCCCTAGGATAGTGTTAGGGTTAGGGTTAGCATCAGCCCTAGGATAGTGTTAGGGTTAGGGTTAGGATTAGCATCAGCCCTAGGATAGTGTTAGCGTTAGGGTTAGCATCAACCCTAGGATAGTGTTAGGGTTAGGGTTAGGGTTGCATCAGCCCTAGGATAGTGTTCGGGTTAGGGTTAGCCTCAGCCCTAGGAGAGTGTTAGGGTTAGGGATAGGGTTAGCATCAGGCCTAGGATAGTGTTAGGGTTAGGGTTAGCATCAGGCCTAGGATAGTGTTATGGTTAGGGTTAGCATCAGCCCTAGGAGAGTGTTAGGGTTAGGGTTAGGGTTAGCATCAGCCCTAGGATATTGTTAGGGTTAGGGTTAGCATCAGCCCTAGGATAGTGTTAGGGTTAGGGTTAGCATCAGGCCTAGGATAGTGTTTGGGTTAGGGTTAGGGTTAGCATTAGCCCTAGGATAGTGTTAGGGTTAGGGTTAGCCTCAGCCCTAGGAGAGTGTTAGGGTTAGGGATCGGGTTAGCATCAGGCCTAGGATAGTGTTAGGGTTAGGGTTAGGGTTAGCATCAGCCCTAGGATAGTGTTAGGGTAAGGGTTAGCCTCAGGCCTAGGATAGTGTTAGGGTTAGGGTTAGCATCAGCCCTAGGATAGTGTTAGGGTTAGGGTTAGGGTTAGCATCAGCCCTAGGATAGTGTTAGGGTTATGGTTAGGTTTAGCATCAGTCCTAGGATAGTGTTAGGGTAAGTGTTAGGGTTAGCATCAGGCCTAGGATAGTGTTAGGGTTACGGTTAGAATCAGCCCTAGGATAGTGTTAGGGTTAGGGTTAGGGTTAGCATCAGCCCTAGGATAGTGTTAGGTTTAGGGTTAGGGATATCATCAGGCCTAGGATATTGTTAGGGTTAGGGTTATCATCAGCCCTAGGATAGTGTTAGAGTAAGGGTTAGGGTTAGCATCAGCCCTAGGATAGTGTTAGGGTTAGGGTTAGGGTTAGCATCAGCCCTAGGATAGTGTTAGGGTTAGGGTTAGGGTTAGCATCAGCCCTAGGATATTATTAGGGTTAGGGTTAGCATCAGCCCTAGGATAGTGTTAGGGTTAAGGTTAGGGTTAACACCAGGCCCAGGATAGTGTTAGTGTTAGGGTTAGCATCAGCCTTAGGATAGCGTTAGGGTTAGGGTTAGGGTTAGCATCAGCCGTAGGATAGTGTTAGGGTTAGGGTTAGCCTCAGCCCTAGGATAGTGTTAGAGTTAGGGTTAGTGTTAGCATCAGCCCTAGGATAGTGTTAGGGTTAGGGTTAGGGTTAGCATCAGCCCTAGGATAGTGTTAGTGTTAGGGTTAGCATCAGCCCTAGGATAGTGTTAGGGTTAGGGTTAGGGTTAGCATCAGCCCTAGGATAGTATTAGGGTTAGGGTTAGGGTTAGGGTTAGCGTTAGCATCAGCTCTAGGATAGTGTTAGGGTTAGGGTTAGGGTTAGCATCCACCCTAGGATAGTGTTAGGGTTAGGGTTAGGGTTAGCATCAGCCCTAGGATAGTGTTAGGGTTAGGGTTAGCATCAGCCCTAGGATAGTGTTAGGGTTAGGTTTAGGGTTAGCATCAGCCCTAGGATAGTGTTAGGGTTAGGGTTAGCATCAGCCCTAGGATAGTGTTAGGGTTAGGGTTAGGGTTAGCATCAGGCCTAGGATAGTGTTAGGGTTAGGGTTAGCATCAGCCCTAGTATAGTGTTAGGTTTAGGGTTAGGGTTAGCATCAGCCCTAGGATAGTGTTAGGGTTAGGGTTAGCATCAGCCTTAGGATAGTGTTAGGGTTAGGGTTAGGGTTAGCATCAGCCCTAGGATAGTGTTAGGGTTAGGGTTAGCATCAACCCTAGGATAGTGTTAGGGTTAGTGTTAGGGTTAGCATCAGCCATAGGATAGTGTTCGGTTTAGGGTTAGCCTCAGCCCTAGGAGAGTGTTAGGGTTAGGGATAGGGTTAGCATCAGGCCTAGGATAGTGTTAGGGTTAGGGTTAGGGTTATCATCAGGCCTAGGATAGTGTTAGGGTTAGGGTTAGCTTCAGGCCTAGGATAGTGTTATGGTTAGGGTTAGCATCAGCCCTAGGAGAGTGTTAGGGTTAGGGTTAACATCAGCCCTAGGATAGTGTTAGGGTTAGGGTTATGGTTAGCATCAGCTCTAGGATAGTGTTAGGTTTAGGGTTAGCATCAGACCTAGGATAGTGTTAGGGTTAGGGTTAGGGTAAGCATCAGCCCTAGGATAGTGTAAGTGTTAGGGTTAGGGTTAGCATCAGGCCTAGGATAGTGTTGGGGTTAGGGTTAGAATCAGCCCTAGGATAGTGTTAGGGTTAGGGTTAGGGTTAGCATCAGCCCTAGGATAGTATTAGGGTTAGGGTTAGCATCAGCCCTAGGATAGTGTTAGGGTTAGGGTTAGGGTTAGCACCAGGCCTAGGATAGTGTTAGGGTTAAGGTTAGGGTTAACACCAGGACTACGATAGTGTTAGTGTTAGGGTTAGCATCAGCCTTCGGATAGCGTTAGGGTTAGGGTTAGGGTTAGCATCAGCCGTAGGATAGTGTTAGGGTTAGGGTTAGCCTCAGCCCTAGGATAGTGTTAGGGTTAGGGTTATGGATATCATCAGGCCTAGGATATTGTTAGTGTTAGGTTAGCATCAGCCCTAGGATAGTGTTAGGGTTAGGGTTAGGGTTATCATAAGCCCTAGGATAGTATTAGGGTTAGGGTTAGGGTTAGGGTTAGGGTTAGCGTTAGCATCAGCTCTAGGATAGTGTTAGGGTTAGGGTTAGGGTTAGCATCAACCCTAGGATAGTGTTAGGGTTAGGGTTAGGGTTAGCATCAGCCCTAGGATAGTGTTAGGGTTAGGGTTAGCATCAGCCCTAGGATAGTGTTAGGGTTAGGGTTAGGGTTAGCATCAGCCCTAGGATAGTGTTAGGGTTAGGGTTAGCATCAGCCCTAGGATAGTGTTAGGGTTAGGGTTAGGGTTAGCATCAGCCTTAGGATAATGTTAGGGTTAGGGTTAGCATCAGCCCTAGGATAGTGTTAGGGTTAGGGTTAGGGTTAGCATCAGCCCTAGGATAGTGTTAGGGTTAGGGTTAGCATCAGCCCTAGGATAGTGTTAGGGTTAGGGTTAGGGTTAGCATCAGCCCTAGGATAGTGTTAGTGTTAGGGTTAGCATCAACCCTAGGATAGTGTTAGGGTTAGGGTTAGGGTTAGCATCAGCCCTAGGATAGTGTTAGGGTTAGGGTTAGCCTCAGCCCTAGGAGAGTGTTAGGGTTAGGGTTAGCATCAGGCCTAGGATAGTGTTATGGTTAGGGTTAGCATCAGCCCTAGGAGACTGTTAGGGTTAGGGTTAGGGTTAGCATCAGCTCTAGGATAGTGTTAGGGTTAGGGTTAGCCTCAGCCCTTGGAGAGTGTTAGGGTTAGGGTTAGCATCAGGCCTAGGATAGTGTTATGGTTAGGGTTAGCATCAGCCCTAGGAGAGTGTTAGGGTTAGGGTTAGGGTTAGCATCAGCTCTAGGATAGTGTTAGGTTTAGGGTTAGCATCAGGCCTAGGATAGTGTTAGGGTTAGGGTTAGCATCAGGACTAGGATAGTGTTAGTGTTAGGGTTAGCATCAGCCCTAGGATAGTGTTAGGGTTAGGGTTAGGGTTAGCCTCAGCCCTAGGAGAGTGTTAGGGTTAGGGATCGGGTTAGCATCAGGAATAGGATAGTGTTAGGGTTAGGGTTAGGGTTAGCATCAGCCCTAGGATAGTGTTAGGGTAAGTGTTAGGGTTAGCATCAGGCCTAGGATAGTGTTAGTGTTACGGTTAGAATCAGCCCTAGGATAGTGTTAGGGTAAGGGTTAGGGTTAGCATCAGCCCTAGGATAGTGTTAGGTTTAGGGTTAGGGATATCATCAGGCCTAGTATATTGTTAGGGTTAGGGTTATCATCAGCCCTAGGATAGTGTTAGAGTTAGGGTTAGGGTTAGCATCAGCCCTAGGATAGTGTTAGGGTTAGGATTAGGGTTAGCATCAGCCCTAGGATATTATTAGGGTTAGGGTTAGCATCAGCCCTAGGATAGTGTTAGGGTTAAGGTTAGGGTTAACACCAGGCCTAGGATAGTGTTAGTGTTAGGGTTAGCATCAGCCTTAGGATAGCGTTAGGGTTAGGTTTAGGGTTAGCATCAGCCGTACGATAGTGTTAGGGTTAGGGTTAGCCTCAGCCCTAGGATACTGTTAGAGTTAGGGTTAGGGTTAGCATCAGCCCTAGGATAGTGTTAGGGTTAGGGTTAGGGTTAGCATCAGCCCTAGGATAGTGTTAGTGTTAGGGTTAGCATCAGCCCTAGGATAGTGTTAGGGTTAGGGTTAGGGTTAGCATCAGCCCTAGGATAGTATTAGGGTTAGGGTTAGGGTTAGGGTTAGCGTTAGCATCAGCTCTAGGATAGTGTTAGTGTTAGGGTTAGGGTTAGCATCAACCCTAGGATAGTGTTAGGGTTAGGGTTAGGGTTAGCATCAGCCCTAGGATAGTGTTAGAGTAAGGGTTAGGGTTAGCATCAGCCCTAGGATAGTGTTAGGGTTACGGTTAGGGTTAGCATCAGCCCTAGGATAGTGTTAGGGTTAGGGTTAGGGTTAGCATCAGCCCTAGGATATTATTAGGGTTAGGGTTAGCATCAGCCCTAGGATAGTGTTAGGGTTAAGGTTAGGGTTAACACCAGGCCCAGGATAGTGTTAGTGTTAGGGTTAGCATCAGCCTTAGGATAGCGTTAGGGTTAGGGTTAGGGTTAGCATCAGCCGTAGGATAGTGTTAGGGTTAGGGTTAGCCTCAGCACTAGGATAGTGTTAGAGTTAGGGTTAGTGTTAGCATCAGCCCTAGGATAGTGTTAGGGTTAGGGTTAGGGTTAGCATCAGCCCTAGGATAGTGTTAGTGTTAGGGTTAGCATCAGCCCTAGGATAGTGTTAGGGTTAGGGTTAGGGTTAGCATCAGCCCTAGGATAGTATTAGGGTTAGGGTTAGGGTTAGGGTTAGCGTTAGCATCAGCTCTAGGATAGTGTTAGGGTTAGGGTTAGGGTTAGCATCAACCCTAGGATAGTGTTAGGGTTAGGGTTAGGGTTAGCATCAGCCCTAGGATAGTGTTAGGGTTAGGGTTAGCATCAGCCCTAGGATAGTGTTAGGGTTAGGTTTAGGGTTAGCATCAGCCCTAGGATAGTGTTAGGGTTAGGGTTAGCATCAGCCCTAGGATAGTGTTAGGGTTAGGGTTAGGGTTAGCATCAGCCCTAGGATAGTGTTAGGGTTAGGGTTAGCATCAGGCCTAGGATAGTGTTAGGTTTAGGGTTAGGGTTAGCATCAGCCCTAGGATAGTGTTAGGGTTAGGGTTAGCATCAGCCTTAGGATAGTGTTAGGGTTAGGGTTAGGGTTAGCATCAGTCCTAGGATAGTGTTAGGGTTAGGGTTAGCATCAACCCTAGGATAGTGTTAGGGTTAGTGTTAGGGTTAGCATCAACCCTAGGATAGTGTTCGGGTTAGGGTTAGCCTCAGCCCTAGGAGAGTGTTAGGGTTAGGGATAGGGTTAGCATCAGGCCTAGGATAGTGTTAGGGTAAGGGTTAGGGTTATCATCAGGCCTAGGATAGTGTTAGGGTTAGGGTTAGCTTCAGGCCTAGGATAGTGTTATGGTTAGGGTTAGCATCAGCCCTAGGAGAGTGTTAGGGTTAGGGTTAGGGTTAGCATCAGCCCTAGGATATTGTTAGGGTTAGGGTTAACATCAGCCCTAGGATAGTGTTAGGGTTAGGGTTATGGTTAGCATCAGCTCTAGGATAGTGTTAGGTTTAGGGTTAGCATCAGACCTAGGATAGTGTTAGGGTTAGGGTTAGGGTAAGCATCAGCCCTAGGATAGTGTAAGTGTTAGGGTTAGGGTTAGCATCAGGCCTAGGATAGTGTTAGGGTTAGGGTTAGAATCAGCCCTAGGATAGTGTTAGGGTTAGGGTTAGGGTTAGCATCAGCCCTAGGATAGTATTAGGGTTAGGGTTAGCATCAGCCCTAGGATAGTGTTAGGGTTAGGGTTAGGGTTAGCACCAGGCCTAGGATAGTGTTAGGGTTAAGGTTAGGGTTAACACCAGGACTAGGATAGTGTTAGTGTTAGGGTTAGCATCAGCCTTCGGATAGCGTTAGGGTTAGGGTTAGGGTTAGCATCAGCCGTAGGATAGTGTTAGGGTTAGGGTTAGCCTCAGCCCTAGGATAGTGTTAGTGTTAGGGTTATGGATATCATCAGGCCTAGGATATTGTTAGTGTTAGGTTAGCATCAGCCCTAGGATAGTGTTAGGGTTAGGGTTAGGGTTATCATAAGCCCTAGGATAGTATTAGGGTTAGGGTTAGGGTTAGGGTTAGCGTTAGCATCAGCTCTAGGATAGTGTTAGGGTTAGGGTTAGGGTTAGCATCAGCCCTAGGATAGTGTTAGGGTTAGGGTTAGCATCAGCCCTAGGATAGTGTTAGGGTTAGGGTTAGGGTTAGCATCAGCCCTAGGATAGTGTTAGGGTTAGGGTTAGCATCAGCCCTAGGATACTGTTAGGGTTCGGGTTAGGGTTAGCATCAGCCTTAGGATAATGTTAGGGTTAGGGTTAGCATCAGCCCTAGGATAGTGTTAGGGTTAGGGTTAGGGTTAGCATCAGCCCTAGGATAGTGTTAGGGTTAGGGTTAGCATCAGCCCTAGGATAGTGTTAGGGTTAGGGTTAGGGTTAGCATCAGCCCTAGGATAGTGTTAGTGTTAGGGTTAGCATCAACCCTAGGATAGTGTTAGGGTTAGGGTTAGGGTTAGCATCAGCCCTAGGATAGTGTTAGGGTTAGGGTTAGCCTCAGCCCTAGGAGAGTGTTAGGGTTAGGGTTAGCATCAGGCCTAGGATAGTGTTATGGTTAGGGTTAGCATCAGCCCTAGGAGAGTGTTAGGGTTAGGGTTAGGGTTAGCATCAGCTCTAGGATAGTGTTAGGGTTAGGGTTAGCCTCAGCCCTAGGAGAGTGTTAGGGTTAGGGTTAGCATCAGGCCTAGGATAGTGTTAGGGTTAGGGTTAGGGTTAGCATCAGCCCTAGGATAGTGTTAGGGTAAGTGTTAGGGTTAGCATCAGGCCTAGGATAGTGTTAGGGTTACGGTTAGAATCAGCCCTAGGATAGTGTTAGGGTAAGGGTTAGGGTTAGCATCAGCCCTAGGATTGTGTTAGGTTTAGGGTTAGGGATATCATCAGGCCTAGTATATTGTTAGGGTTAGGGTTATCATCAGCCCTAGGATAGTGTTAGAGTTAGGGTTAGGGTTAGCATCAGCCCTAGGATAGTGTTAGGGTTAGGATTAGGGTTAGCATCAGCCCTAGGATATTATTAGGGTTAGGGTTAGCATCAGCCCTACGATAGTGTTAGGGTTAAGGTTAGGGTAAACACCAGGCCTAGGATAGTGTTAGTGTTAGGGTTAGCATCAGCCTTAGGATAGCGTTAGGGTTAGGGTTAGGGTTAGCATCAGCCGTAGGATAGTGTTAGGGTTAGGGTTAGCCTCAGCCCTAGGATAGTGTTAGAGTTAGGGTTAGGGTTAGCATCAGCCCTAGGATAGTGTTAGGGTTAGGGTTAGGGTTAGCATCAGCCCTAGGATAGTGTTAGTGTTAGGGTTAGCATCAGCCCTAGGATAGTGTTAGGGTTAGGGTTAGGGTTAGCATCAGCCCTAGGATAGTATTAGGGTTAGGGTTAGGGTTAGGGTTAGCGTTAGCATCAGCTCTAGGATAGTGTTAGGGTTAGGGTCAGGGTTAGCATCAACCCTAGGATAGTGTTAGGGTTAGGGTTAGGGTTAGCATCAGCCCTAGGATAGTGTTAGGGTTAGGGTTAGCATCAGCCCTAGGATAGTGTTAGGGTTAGGTTTAGGGTTAGCATCAGCCCTAGGATAGTGTTAGGGTTAGGGTTAGCATCAGCCCTAGGATAGTGTTAGGGTTAGGGTTAGGGTTAGCATCAGCCATAGGATAGTGTTAGGGTTAGGGTTAGCATCAGGCCTAGGATAGTGTTAAGTTTAGGGTTAGGGTTAGCATCAGCCCTAGGATAGTGTTAGGGTTAGGGTTAGCATCAGCCTTAGGATAGTGTTAGGGTTAGGGTTAGGGTTAGCATCAGCCCTAGGATAAGTTAGGGTTAGGGTTAGCATCAACCCTAGGATAGTGTTAGGGTTAGTGTTAGGGTTAGCATCAGCCCTAGGATAGTGTTCGGGTTAGGGTTAGCCTCAGCCCTAGGAGAGTGTTAGGGTTAGGGATAGGGTTAGCATCAGGCCTAGGATAGTGTTAGGGTAAGGGTTAGGGTTATCATCAGGCCTAGGATAGTGTTAGGGTTAGGGTTAGCTTCAGGCCTAGGATAGTGTTATGGTTAGGGTTAGCATCAGCCCTAGGAGAGTGTTAGGGTTAGGGTTAGGGTTAGCATCAGCCCTAGGATATTGTTAGGGTTAGGGTTAACATCAGCCCTAGGATAGTGTTAGGGTTAGGGTTATGGTTAGCATCAGCTCTAGGATAGTGTTAGGTTTAGGGTTAGCATCAGACCTAGGATAGTGTTAGGGTTAGGGTTAGGGTAAGCATCAGCCCTAGGATAGTGTAAGTGTTAGGGTTATGGTTAGCATCAGGCTAGGATAGTGTTAGGGTTAGGGTTAGAATCAGCCCTAGGATAGTGTTAGGGTTAGGGTTAGGGTTAGCATCAGCCCTAGGATAGTATTAGGGTTAGGATTAGCATCAGCCCTAGGATAGTGTTAGGGTTAGGGTTAGGGTTAGCACCAGGCCTAGGATAGTGTTAGGGTTAAGGTTAGGGTTAACACCAGGACTAGGATAGTGTTAGTGTTAGGGTTAGCATCAGCCTTCGGATAGCGTTAGGGTTAGGGTTAGGGTTAGCATCAGCCGTAGGATAGTGTTATGGTTAGGGTTAGCCTCAGCCCTAGGATAGTGTTAGGGTTAGGGTTATGGATATCATCAGGCCTAGGATATTGTTAGTGTTAGGTTAGCATCAGCCCTAGGATAGTGTTAGGGTTAGGGTTAGGGTTATCATAAGCCCTAGGATAGTATTAGGGTTAGGGTTAGGGTTAGGGTTAGCGTTAGCATCAGCTCTAGGATAGTGTTAGGGTTAGGGTTAGGGTTAGCATCAACCCTAGGATAGTGTTAGGGTTAGGGTTAGGGTTAGCATCAGCCCTAGGATAGTGTTAGGGTTAGGGTTAGCATCAGCCCTAGGATAGTGTTAGGGTTAGGGTTAGGGTTAGCATCAGCCCTAGGATAGTGTTAGGGTTAGGGTTAGCATCAGCCCTAGGATACTGTTAGGGTTAGGGTTAGGGTTAGCATCAGCCTTAGGATAATGTTAGGGTTAGGGTTAGCATCAGCACTAGGATAGTGTTAGGGTTAGGGTTAGGGTTAGCATCAGCCCTAGGATAGTGTTAGGGTTAGGGTTAGCATCAGCCCTAGGATAGTGTTAGGGTTAGGGTTAGGGTTAGCATCAGCCCTAGGATAGTGTTAGTGTTAGGGTTAGCATCAACCCTAGGATAGTGTTAGGGTTAGGGTTAGGGTTAGCATCAGCCCTAGGATAGTGTTAGGGTTAGGGTTAGCCTCAGCCCTAGGAGAGTGTTAGGGTTAGGGTTAGCATCAGGCCTAGGATAGTGTTATGGTTAGGGTTAGCATCAGCCCTAGGAGAGTGTTAGGGTTAGGGTTAGGGTTAGCATCAGCTCTAGGATAGTGTTAGGGTTAGGGTTAGCCTCAGCCCTAGGAGAGTGTTAGGGTTAGGGTTAGCATCAGGCCTAGGATAGTGTTAGGGTTAGGGTTAGGGTTAGCATCAGCCCTAGGATAGTGTTAGTGTAAGTGTTAGGGTTAGCATCAGGCCTAGGATAGTGTTAGGGTTACGGTTAGAATCAGCCCTAGGATAGTGTTAGGGTAAGGGTTAGGGTTAGCATCAGCCCTAGGATAGTGTTAGGTTTAGGGTTAGGGATATCATCAGGCCTAGTATATTGTTAGGGTTAGGGTTATCATCAGCCCTAGGATAGTGTTAGAGTTAGGGTTAGGGTTAGCATCAGCCCTAGGATAGTGTTAGGGTTAGGATTAGGGTTAGCATCAGCCCTAGGATATTATTAGGGTTAGGGTTAGCATGAGCCCTAGGATAGTGTTAGGGTTAAGGTTAGGGTAAACACCAGGCCTAGGATAGTGTTAGTGTTAGGGTTAGCATCAGCCTTAGGATAGCGTTAGGGTTAGGGTTAGGGTTAGCATCAGCCGTAGGATAGTGTTAGGGTTAGGGTTAGCCTCAGCCCTAGGATAGTGTTAGAGTTAGGGTTAGGGTTAGCATCAGCCCTAGGATAGTGTTAGGGTTAGGGTTAGGGTTAGCATCAGCCCTAGGATAGTGTTAGTGTTAGGGTTAGCATCAGCCCTAGGATAGTGTTAGGGTTAGGGTTAGGGTTAGCAGCAGCCCTAGGATAGTATTAGGGTTAGGGTTTGGGTTAGGGTTAGCGTTAGCATCAGCTCTAGGATAGTGTTAGTGTTAGGGTTAGGGTTAGCATCAACCCTAGGATAGTGTTAGGGTTAGGGTTAGGGTTAGCATCAGCCCTAGGATAGTGTTAGGTTTAGGGTTAGCATCAGCCCTAGGATAGTGTTAGGGTTAGGGTTAGGGTTAGGGTTAGCATGAGCCCTAGGATAGTGTTAGGGTTAGGGTTAGCATCAGCCCTAGGATAGTGTTAGGGTTAGGGTTAGGATTAGCATCAGCCCTAGGATAGTGTTAGCGTTAGGGTTAGCATCAACCCTAGGATAGTGTTAGGGTTAGGGTTAGGGTTAGCATCAGCCCTAGGATAGTGTTCGGGTTAGGGTTAGCCTCAGCCCTAGGAGAGTGTTAGGGTTAGGGATAGGGTTAGCATCAGGCCTAGGATAGTGTTAGGGTTAGGGTTAGCATCAGGCCTAGGATAGTGTTATGGTTAGGGTTAGCATCAGCCCTAGGAGAGTGTTAGGGTTAGGGTTAGGGTTAGCATCAGCCCTAGGATATTGTTAGGGTTAGGGTTAACATCAGCCCTAGGATAGTGTTAGGGATAGGGTTATGGTTAGCATCAGCTCTAGGATAGTGTTAGGTTTAGGGTTAGCATCAGACCTAGGATAGTGTTCGGGTTAGGGTTAGGGTTAGCATTAGCCCTAGGATAGTAATAGGGTTAGGGTTAGCATCAGCCCTAGGATAGTGTTAGGGTTAGGGTTAGGGTTAGCTCCAGGCCTAGGATCGTGTTAGGGTTAAGGTTAGGGTTAACACAAGGCCTAGGATAGTGTTAGTGTTAGGGTTAGCATCAGCCTTAGGATAGCGTTAGGGTTAGGGTTAGGGTTAGCATCAGCCATAGGATAGTGTTAGTGTTAGGGTTAGCCTCAGCCCTAGGATAGTGTTAGAGTTAGGGTTAGGGTTAGCATCAGCCCTAGGATAGTGTTACGGTTAGGGTTAGGGTTAGCATCAGCCCTAGGACAGCGTTAGTGTTAGGGTTAGCATCAGCCCTAGGATAGTGTTAGGGTTAGGGTTAGGGTTAGCATCAGCCCTAGGATTGTATTAGGGTTAGGGTTAGGGTTAGGGTTAGCGTTAGCATCAGCTCTAGGATAGTGTTAGGGTTAGGGTTAGGGTTAGCATCAACCCTAGGATAGTGTTAGGGTTAGGGTTAGGGTTAGCATCAGCCCTAGGATAGTGTTAGGGTTAGGGTTAGCATCAGCCCTAGGATAGTGTTAGGGTTAGGGTTAGGGTTAGCATCAGCCCTAGGATAGTGTTAGGGTTAGGGTTAGCATCAGCCCTAGGATAGTGATAGGGTTAGGGTTAGAGTTATCATCAGGCCTAGGATAGTGTTAGGGTTAGGGTTAGGGTTAGCATCAGCCCTAGGAGAGTGTTAGGGTTAGGGTTAACATCAGCCCTAGGATAGTGTTAGGGTTAGGGTTAGGGTTAGCATCAGACGTAGGATAGTGTTAGGTTTACGGTTAGCATCAGACCTAGGATAGTGTTAGGGTTAGGGTTAGGGTTAGCATCAGCCCTAGGACAGTGTTAGGGTTAGGGTTAGCATCAGCCCTAGGAGAGTGTTAGGGTTAGGATTAGGGTTAGCATCAGCCCTAGGATAGTGTTAGGGTTAGGGTTAACATCAGCCCTAGGAGATTGTTAAGGTTAGGGTTAGGGTTAGCATCAGCCCTAGGATAGTGTTAGGTTTAGGGTTAGCATCAGACCTAGGATAGTGTTAGGGTTAGGGTTAGGGTTAGCATCAGCCCTAGGATAGTGTAAGTGTTAGGGTTAGGGTTAGCATCAGGCCTAGGAGAGTGTTAGGGTTAGGGTTAGCATCAGCCCAAGGATAGTGTTAGGGTTAGGGTTGGGGTTAGCATCAGCCCTAGGATAGTGTTAGGGTTAGGGTTATGGTTAGCATCAGCCCTAGGATAGTATTAGGGTTAGGGTTACCATCAGCCCTAGGATAGTGTTGGGGTTAGGGTTAGGGTTAGCACCAGGCCCAGGATAGTGTTAGTGTTAGGGTTAGCATCAGCCTTAGGATAGTGTTAGGGTTAGGGTTAGGGTTAGCATCAGCCGTGGGATAGTGTTTGGGTTAGGGTTAGCCTCAGCCCTAAGATAGTGTTAGAGTTAGGGTTGGGGTTAGCATCAGCCCTAGGATAGTGTTAGGGTTAGGGTTAGTGTTAGCATCAGCCCTAGGATAGTGTTAGTGTTAGGGTTAGCATCAGCCCTAGGATAGTGTTAGGATTAGGGTTAACCTAAACCCTAGGATAGTGTTAGGGTTAGGGTTAGGGTTATCATCAGGCCTAGGATATTGTTAGGGTTAGGGTTAGCATCAGCTCTACGATAGTGTTAGGTTTAGGGTTAGGGTTAGCATCAGCCCTAGGATAGTGTTATGGTTAGGGTTAGGGTTAGCATCAGCCCTAGGATAGTGTTAGGGTTAGGGTTAGCATCAGCCCTAGGATAGTGTTAGGGTTAGGGTTAGGGTTAGCATCAGCCCTAGGATAGTGTTAGGGTTAGGGTTAGCATCAGCCCTAGGATAGTGTTAGGGTTAGGGTTAGGGTTAGGGTTAGCATCAGCCCTAGGATAGTGTTAGGTTTAGGGTTAGCATCAGCCCTAGGATAGTGTTAGGGTTAGGGTTAGGATTAGCATCAGCCCTAGGATAGTGTTAGGGTTAGGGTTAGCATCAGCCCTAGGATAGTGTTCGGGTTAGGGTTAGCATCAGGCCTAGGATACTGTTATGGTTAGGGTTACATTCAGCCCTAGCAGTGTGTTAGGGATAGGTTTAGGGTTAGCATCAGCCCTAGGATATTGTTAGGGTTAGGGTTAACATCAGCCCTAGGATAGTGTTAGGGTTAGGGTTAGCATCAGACCTAGTATAGTGTTAGGGTTAGGGTTAGGGTAAGCAGCAGCCCTAGGATAGTGTAAGTGTTAGGGTTAGGGTTAGCATCAGGCCTAGGATAGCGTTAGGGTTAGGGTTAGAATCAGCCCTAGGATAGTGTTAGGGTTAGGGTTAGGGTTAGCATCAGCCCTAGGATAGTAATATGGTTAGGGTTAGCATCAGCCCTAGGATAGTGTTAGGGTTAGGGTGAGGGTTAGCACCAGGCCTAGGATAGTGTTAGGGTTAAGGTTAGGGTTAACACCAGGCCTAGGATAGTGTTAGTGTTAGGGTTAGCATCAGCCCTAGGATAGTATTAGGGTTAGGGTTAGGGTTAGGGTTAGTTTTAGCATCAGCTCTAGGATAGTGTTAGGGTTAGGGTTAGGGTTAGCATCGGCCCTAGGATAGTGTTAGGGTTAGGGTTAGGGTTAGCATCAGGCCTAGGACAGTGTTAGGGTTAGAGTTAGCATCAGCCCTAGGATAGTGTTAGGGTTATGGTTAGGGTTAGCATCAGCCCTAGGATACTGTTAGGGTTAGGGTTAGCATCAACCCTAGGATAGTGTTTGGGTTACGGTTAGGGTTAGCATCAGCCCTAGGATAGTGTTAGGGTTAGGGTTAGCCTCAGCCCTAGGATAGTGTTAGGGTTATGGTTAGGTTTAGCATCAGCCCTAGGATAGTGTTAGGGTAAGTGTTAGGGTTAGGATCAGGCCTAGGATAGTGTTAGGGTTAGGGTTACGGTTAGCATCAGCCCTAGGATAGTGTTAGGTTTAGGGTTAGGGATATCATCAGGCCTAGGATATTGTTAGGGTTAGGGTTTTCATCAGACCTAGGATAGTGTTAGGGTTAGGGTTAGGGTTAGGCTTAGCATTAGCATCAGCTCTAGGATAGTGTTAGGGTTAGGGCTAGGGTTAGCATCAGCCCTAGGATAGTGTTAGGGTTAGGGTTAGCATCAGCCCTAGAATAGTGTTAGGGTTAGGGTTAGGGTTAGCATCAGCCCTAGGATAGTGTTAGGGTTAGGGTTAGCATCAGCCCTAGGATAGTGTTAGGGTTAGGGTTAGGGTTAGCATCAGCCCTAGGATAGTGTTAGGGTTAGGGTTAGCATCAGCCATAGGATAGTGTTAGTGTTAGGGTTAGGGTTAGCATCAGCCCTAGGATAGTGTTAGGTTTAGGGTTAGCATGAGCCCTAGGATAGTGTTAGGGTTAGGGTTAGGGTTAGCATCAGCCCTAGGATAGTGTTAGGGTTAGGGTTAGCATCAACCCTAGGATAGTGTTAGGGTTAGGGTTAGGGTTAGCATCAGCCCTAGGATAGTGTTAGGGTTAGGGTTAGCCTCAGCCCTAGGAGAGTGTTAGGGTTAGGGATAGGGTTAGCATCAGGCCTAGGATAGTGTTAGGGTTAGGGTTAGGGTTATCATCAGGCCTAGGTTAGTGTTAGGGTTAGGGTTAGCATCAGGCCTAGGATAGTGTTAGGGTTAGGGTTAACATCAGCCCTAGGATAGTGTTAGGGTTAGGGTTAGGGTTAGCATCAGCTCTAGGATAGTGTTAGGTTTAGGGTTAGCATCAGACCTAGGATAGTGTTAGGGTTAGGGTTAGGGTAAGCATCAGCCCTAGGATAGTGTAAGTGTTAGGGTTAGGGTTAGCATGAGGCCTAGGATAGTGTTAGGGTTAGGGTTAGCATCAGCCCTAGGATAGTGTTAGTGTTCGGGTTAGGGATAGCATCAGCCCTAGGATAGTATTAGTGTTAGGGTTAGCATCAGCCCTAGGATAGTGTTAGTGTTAGGGTTAGGGTTAGCACCAGGCCTAGGATAGTGTTAGTGTTAGGGTTAGCATCAGCCTTAGGATAGTGTTAGGGTTAGGGTTAGGGTTAGCATCAGCCGTAGGATAGTGTTAGGGTTAGGGTTAGCCTCAGCCCTAAGATAGTGTTAGAGTTAGGGTTAGGGTTAGCATCAGCACTAGGATAGTGTTAGGGTTAGGGTTAGGGTTAGCATCAGCCCTAGGATAGTGTTAGTGTTAGGGTTAGCATCAGCCCTAGGATAGTGTTAGGGTTAGGGTTAGGGTTAGCATCCGCCCTAGGATAGTGTTATGTTTAGGGTTAGGGTTAGCATAAGCCCTAGGATAGTGTTAGGGTTAGGGTTAACATAAACCCTAGGATAGTGTTAGGGTTAGGGTTAGGGTTATCATCAGGCCTAGGATAGTGTTAGGGTTAGGGTTAGGGTTAGCATCAGTTCAAGGATAGTGTTAGGGTTAGCGTTAGGGTTAGCATCAGCCCTAGGATAGTGTTAGGGTTAGGGTTAGCATCAGCCCGAGGATAGTGTTAGGATTAGGGTTAGGGTTAGCATCAGCCCTAGGATAGTGTTAGGGTTAGGGTTAGCATCAGGCCTAGGATAGTGTTTGGGTTAGGGTTAGGGTTAGCATTAGCCCTAGGATAGTGTTAGGGTTAGGGTTAGCCTCAGCCCTAGGAGAGTGTTAGGGTTAGGGATCGGGTTAGCATCAGGCCTAGGATAGTGTTAGGGTTAGGGTTAGGGTTAGCATCAGCCCTAGGATAGTGTTAGGGTTAGGGTTAGCCTCAGGCCTAGGATAGTGTTAGGGTTAGGGTTAGCATCAGCCCTAGGATAGTGTTAGGGTTAGGGTTAGGGTTAGCATCAGCCCTAGGATAGTGTTAGGGTTATGGTTAGGTTTAGCATCAGTCCTAGGATAGTGTTAGGGTAAGTGTTAGGGTTAGCATCAGGCCTAGGATAGTGTTAGGGTTACGGTTAGAATCAGCCCTAGAATAGTGTTAGGGTTAGGGTTAGGGTTAGCATCAGCCCTAGGATAGTGTTAGGTTTAGGGTTAGGGATATCATCAGGCCTAGGATATTGTTAGGGTTAGGGTTATCATCAGCCCTAGGATAGTGTTAGAGTTAGGGTTAGGGTTAGCATCAGCCCTAGGATAGTGTTAGGGTTAGGGTTAGGGTTAGCATCAGCCCTAGGATAGTGTTAGGGTTAGGGTTAGGGTTAGCATCAACCCTAGGATATTATTAGGGTTAGGGTTAGCATCAGCCCTAGGATAGTGTTAGGGTTAAGGTTAGGGTTAACACCAGGCTCAGGATAGTGTTAGTGTTAGGGTTAGCATCAGCCTTAGGATAGCGTTAGGGTTAGGGTTAGGGTTAGCATCAGCCGTAGGATAGTGTTAGGGTTAGGATTAGCCTCAGTCCTAGGATAGTGTTAGAGTTAGGGTTAGGGTTAGCATCAGCCCTAGGATAGTGTTAGGGTTAGGGTTAGGTTTAGCATCAGCCCTAGGACAGCGTTAGTGTTAGGGTTAGCATCAGCCCTAGGATAGTGATAGGGTTAGGGTTAGGGTTAGCATCAGCCCTAGGATAGTATTAGGGTTAGGGTTAGGGTTAGGGTTAGCGTTAGCATCAGCTCTAGGATAGTGTTAGGGTTAGGGTTAGGGTTAGCATCAACCCTAGGATAGTGTTAGGGTTAGGGTTAGGGTTAGCATCAGCCCTAGGATAGTGTTAGGGTTAGGGTTAGCATCAGCCCTGGGATAGTGTTAGGGTTAGGGTTAGGGTTAGCATCAGCCCTAGGATAGTGTTAGGGTTAGGGTTAGCCTCAGCCCTAGGATAGTGTTAGGGTTATGGTTAGGTTTAGCATCAGCCCTAGGATAGTGTTAAGGTAAGTGTTAGGGTTAGGATCAGGCCTAGGATAGTGTTAGGGTTAGGGTTAGGGTTAGCATCAGCCCTAGGATAGTGTTAGTGTTATGGATAGCATCAGCCCTAGGATAGTGTAAGGGTTAGCGTTAGGGTTAGCATGAGCCCTAGGATAGTATTAGGGTTAGGGTTAGGGTTAGGGTTAGCGTTAGCATCAGCTCTAGGATAGTGTTAGGGTTAGGGCTAGGGTTAGCATCAACCCTAGGATACTGTTAGGGTTAGGGTTAGGGTTAGCATCAGCCCTAGGATAGTGTTAGGGTTAGGGTTAGCATCAGCCCTAGGATAGTGTTAGGGTTAGGGTTAGGGTTAGCATCAGCCCTAGGATAGTGTTAGGGATAGGGTTAGCATCAGCCCTAGGATAGTGTTAGGGTTAGGGTTAGGGTTAGCATCAGCCCTAGGATAGTGTTAGGGTTAGGGTTAGCATCAGCCATAGGATAGTGTTAGGGTTATGGTTAGGGTTAGCATCAGCCCTAGGATAGTGTTAGGGTTAGGGTTAGCATCAGCCCTAGGATAGTGTTAGGGTTAGAGTTAGGGTTAGCATCAGCCCTAGGATAGTGTTAGGGTTAGGGTTAGCATCAACCCTAGGATAGTGTTAGGGTTAGGGTTAGGGTTAGCATCAGCCCTAGGATAGTGTTAGGGTTAGGGTTAGCCTCAGCCCTAGGAGAGTGTTAGGGTTAGGGATAGGGTTAGCATCAGGCCTAGGATAGTGTTAGTGTTAGGGTTAGGGTTATCATCAGGCCTAGGTTAGTGTTAGGGTTAGGGTTAGCATCAGGCCTAGGATAGTGTTAGGGTTAGGGTTAACATCAGCCCTAGGATAGTGTTAGGGTTAGGGTTACGGTTAGCATCAGACCTAGGATAGTGTTAGTGTTATGGATAGCATCAGCCCTAGGATAGTGTTAGGGTTAGCGTTAGGGTTAGCATGAGCCCTAGGATAGTATTAGGGTTAGGGTTAGGGTTAGGGTTAGCGTTAGCATCAGCTCTAGGATAGTGTTAGGGTTAGGGCTAGGGTTAGCATCAACCCTAGGATAGTGTTAGGGTTAGGGTTAGGGTTAGCATCAGCCCTAGGATAGTGTTAGGGTTAGGGTTAGCATCAGCCCTAGGATAGTGTTAGGCTTAGGGTTAGGGTTAGCATCAGCCCTAGGATAGTGTTAGGGTTAGGGTTAGCATCTGCCCTAGGATAGTGTTAGGATTAGGGTTAGGGTTAGCATCAGCCCTAGGATAGTGTTAGGGTTAGGGTTAGGGTTAGCATGAGGCCTAGGATAGTGTTAGGGTTAGGGTTAGCATCAGCCCTAGGATAGTGTTAGTGTTCGGGTTAGGGTTAGCATCAGCCCTAGGATAGTATTAGGGTTAGGGTTAGCATCAGCCCTAGGATAGTGTTAGGGTTAGGGTTAGGGTTAGCACCAGCCTAGGATAGTGTTAGTGTTAGGGTTAGCATCAGCCTTAGGATAGTGTTAGGTTTAGGGTTAGGGTTAGCATCAGCCGTAGGATAGTGTTAGGGTTAGGGTTAGCCTCAGCCCTAAGATAGTGTTAGAGTTAGGGTTAGGGTTAGCATCAGCACTAGGATAGTGTTAGGGTTAGGGTTAGGGTTAGCATCAGCCCTAGGATAGTGTTAGTGTTAGGGTTAGCATCAGCCCTAGGATAGTGTTAGGGTTAGGGTTAGGGTTAGCATCCGCCCTAGGATAGTGTTATGTTTAGGGTTAGGGTTAGCATCAGCCCTAGGATAGTGTTAGGGTTAGGGTTAACATAAACCCTAGGATAGTGTTAGGGTTAGGGTTAGGGTTATCATCAGGCCTAGGATAGTGTTAGGGTTAGGGTTAGGGTTAGCATCTGTTCAAGGATAGTGTTAGGGTTAGCGTTAGGGTTAGCATCAGCCCTAGGATAGTGTTAGGGTTAGGGTTAGCATCAGCCCTAGGATAGTGTTATGATTAGGGTTAGGGTTAGCATCAGCCCTAGGATAGTGTTAGGGTTAGGGTTAGCATCAGGCCTAGGATAGTGTTTGGGTTAGGGTTAGGGTTAGCATTAGCCCTAGGATAGTGTTAGGGTTAGGGTTAGCCTCAGCCCTAGGAGAGTGTTAGGGTTAGGGATCGGGTTAGCATCAGCCCTAGGATAGTGTTAGGGTTAGGGTTAGCATCAGCCCTAGGATAGTGTTAGGATTAGGGTTAGGGTTAGCATCAGCCCTAGGATAGTGTTAGGGTTAGGGTTAGCATCAGCCCTAGGATAGTGTTAGGCTTAGGGTTAGGGTTAGCATCAGCCCTAGGATAGTGTTAGGGTTAGGGTTAGCCTCAGCCCTAGGATAGTGTTAGAGTTAGGGTTAGGGTTAGCATCAGCCCTAGGATAGTGTTAGGGTTAGGGTTAGGGTTAGCATCAGCCCTAGGACAGCGTTAGTTTTAGGGTTAGCATCAGCCCTAGGATAGTGTTAGGGTTAGGGTTAGGGTTAGCATCAGCCTTAGGATAGTATTAGGGTTAGGGTTAGGGTTAGGGTTAGCGTTAGCATCAGCTCTAGGATAGTGTTAGGGTTAGGGTTAGGGTTAGCATCAACCCTAGGATAGTGTTAGGGTTAGGGTTAGGGTTAGCATCAGCCCTAGGATAGTGTTAGGGTTAGGGTTAGCATCAGCCCTGGGATAGTGTTAGGGTTAGGGTTAGGGTTAGCATCAGCCCTAGGATAGTGTTAGGGTTAGGGTTAGCCTCAGCCCTAGGATAGTGTTAGGGTTATGGTTAGGTTTAGCATCAGCCCTAGGATAGTGTTAGGGTAAGTGTTAGGGTTAAGATCAGGCCTAGGATAGTGATAGGATTAGGGTTAGGGTTAGCATCAGCCCTAGGATAGTGTTAGGTTTAGGTTTAGGGATATCATCAGGCCTAGGATATTGTTAGGGTTAGGGTTATCATCAGACCTAGGATAGTGTTAGAGTTAGGGTTAGGGTTAGCATCAGCCCTAGGATAGTGTTAGGGTTAGGGTTAGGGTTAGCATCAGCCCTAGGATAGTGTTAGGGTTAGGGTTAGGGTTAGCATCAGCCCTAGCATATTATTAGGATTACGGTTAGCATCAGCCCTAGGATAGTGTTAGGGTTAAGGTTAGGGTTAACACCAGGCATAGGATAGTGTTAGTGTTAGGGTTAGCATCAGCCTTAGGATTGCGTTAGGGTTAGGGTTAGGGTTAGCATCAGCCGTAGTATAGTGTTAGGGTTAGGGTTAGCCTCAGCCCTAGGATAGTGTTAGAGTTAGGTTTAGGGTTAGCATCAGCCCTAGGGTAGTGTTAGGGTTAGGGTTAGGGTTAGCATCAGCCCTAGGATAGTGTTAGTGTTATGGATAGCATCAGCCCTAGGATAGTGTTAGGGTTAGCGTTAGGGTTAGCATGAGCCCTAGGATAGTATTAGGGTTAGGGTTAGGGTTAGGGTTAGCGTTAGCATCAGCTCTAGGATAGTGTTAGGGTTAGGGCTAGGGTTAGCATCAACCCTAGGATAGTGTTAGGGTTAGGGTTAGGGTTAGCATCAGCCCTAGGATAGTGTTAGGGTTAGGGTTAGCATCAGCCCTAGGATAGTGTTAGGGTTAGGGTTAGGGTTAGCATCAGCCCTAGGATAGTGTTAGGGTTAGGGTTAGCATCAGCCCTAGGATAGTGTTAGGGTTAGGGTTAGGGTTAGCATCAGCCCTAGGATAGTGTTAGGGTTAGGGTTAGCATCAGCCATAGGATAGTGTTAGGGTTAGGCTTAGGGTTAGCATCAGCCCTAGGATAGTGTTAGGGTTAGGGTTAGCATCAGCCCTAGGATAGTGTTAGGGTTAGGGTTAGGGTTAGCATCAGCCCTAGGATAGTGTTAGGGTTAGGGTTAGCATCAACCCTAGGATAGTGTTAGGGTTAGGGTTAGGGTTAGCATCAGCCCTAGGATAGTGTTAGGGTTAGGGTTAGCCTCAGCCCTAGGAGAGTGTTAGGGTTAGGGATAGGGTTAGCATCAGGCCTAGGATAGTGTTAGGGTTAGGGTTAGGGTTATCATCAGGCCTAGGTTAGTGTTAGGGTTAGGGTTAGCATCAGGCCTAGGATAGTGTTAGGGTTAGGGTTAACATCAGCCCTAGGATAGTGTTAGGGTTAGGGTTAGGGTTAGCATCAGCTCTAGGATAGTGTTATGTTTAGGGTTAGCATCAGACCTAGGATAGTGTTAGGGTTAGGGTTAGGGTAAGCATCAGCCCTAGGATAGTGTAAGTGTTAGGGTTAGGGTTAGCATGAGGCCTAGGATAGTGTTAGGGTTAGGGTTAGCATCAGCCCTAGGATAGTGTTAGTGTTCGGGTTAGGGTTAGCATCCGCCCTAGGATAGTATTAGGGTTAGGGTTAGCATCAGCCCTAGGATAGTGTTAGGGTTAGGGTTAGGGATAGCACCAGGCCTAGGATAGTGTCAGTGTTAGGGTTAGCATCAGCCCTAGGATAGTGTTAGGGTTAGGGTTAGGGTTATCATCAGGCCTAGGATAGTGTTAGGGTTAGGGTTAGGGTTAGCATCAGTTCAAGGATAGTGTTAGGGTTAGCGTTAGGGTTAGCATCAGCCCTAGGATAGTGTTAGGGTTAGGGTTAGCATCAGCCCTAGGATAGTGTTAGGATTAGGGTTAGGGTTAGCATCAGCCCTAGGATAGTGTTAGGGTTAGGGTTAGCATCAGCCCTGGGATAGTGTTAGGGTTAGGGTTAGGGTTAGCATCAGCCCTAGGATAGTGTTAGGGTTAGGGTTAGCCTCAGCCCTAGGATAGTGTTAGGGTTATGGTTAGGTTTAGCATCAGCCCTAGGATAGTGTTACGGTAAGTGTTAGGGTTAAGATCAGGCCTAGGATAGTGATAGGATTAGGGTTAGGGTTAGCATCAGCCCTAGGATAGTGTTAGGTTTAGGTTTAGGGATATCATCAGGCCTAGGATATTGTTAGGGTTAGGGTTATCATCAGACCTAGGATAGTGTTAGAGTTAGGGTTAGGGTTAGCATCAGCCCTAGGATAGTGTTAGGGTTAGGGTTAGGGTTAGCATCAGCCCTAGGATAGTGTTAGGGTTAGGGTTAGGGTTAGCATCAGCCCTAGCATATTATTAGGATTACGGTTAGCATCAGCCCTAGGATAGTGTTAGGGTTAAGGTTAGGGTTAACACCAGGCATAGGATAGTGTTAGTGTTAGGGTTAGCATCAGCCTTAGGATTGCGTTAGGGTTAGGGTTAGGGTTAGCATCAGCCGTAGTATAGTGTTAGGGTTAGGGTTAGCCTCAGCCCTAGGATAGTGTTAGAGTTAGGTTTAGGGTTAGCATCAGCCCTAGGGTAGTGTTAGGGTTAGGGTTAGGGTTAGCATCAGCCCTAGGATAGTGTTAGTGTTATGGATAGCATCAGCCCTAGGATAGTGTTAGGGTTAGCGTTAGGGTTAGCATGAGCCCTAGGATAGTATTAGGGTTAGGGTTAGGGTTAGGGTTAGCGTTAGCATCAGCTCTAGGATAGTGTTAGGGTTAGGGCTAGGGTTAGCATCAACCCTAGGATAGTGTTAGGGTTAGGGTTAGGGTTAGCATCAGCCCTAGGATAGTGTTAGGGTTAGGGTTAGCATCAGCCCTAGGATAGTGTTAGGGTTAGGGTTAGGGTTAGCATCAGCCCTAGGATAGTGTTAGGGTTAGGGTTAGCATCAGCCCTAGGATAGTGTTAGGGTTAGGGTTAGGGTTAGCATCAGCCCTAGGATAGTGTTAGGGTTAGGGTTAGCATCAGCCATAGGATAGTGTTAGGGTTAGGCTTAGGGTTAGCATCAGCCCTAGGATAGTGTTAGGGTTAGGGTTAGCATCAGCCCTAGGATAGTGTTAGGGTTAGGGTTAGGGTTAGCATCAGCCCTAGGATAGTGTTAGGGTTAGGGTTAGCATCAACCCTAGGATAGTGTTAGGGTTAGGGGTAGGGTTAGCATCAGCCCTAGGATAGTGTTAGGGTTAGGGTTAGCCTCAGCCCTAGGAGAGTGTTAGGGTTAGGGATAGGGTTAGCATCAGGCCTAGGATAGTGTTAGGGTTAGGGTTAGTGTTATCATCAGGCCTAGGTTAGTGTTAGGGTTAGGGTTAGCATCAGGCCTAGGATAGTGTTAGGGTTAGGGTTAACATCAGCCCTAGGATAGTGTTAGGGTTAGGGTTAGGGTTAGCATCAGCTCTAGGATAGTGTTATGTTTAGGGTTAGCATCAGACCTAGGATAGTGTTAGGGTTAGGGTTAGGGTAAGCATCAGCCCTAGGATAGTGTAAGTGTTAGGGTTAGGGTTAGCATGAGGCCTAGGATAGTGTTAGGGTTAGGGTTAGCATCAGCCCTAGGATAGTGTTAGTGTTCGGGTTAGGGTTAGCATCCGCCCTAGGATAGTATTAGGGTTAGGGTTAGCATCAGCCCTAGGATAGTGTTAGGGTTAGGGTTAGGGATAGCACCAGGCCTAGGATAGTGTCAGTGTTAGGGTTAGCATCAGCCCTAGGATAGTGTTAGGGTTAGGGTTAGGGTTATCATCAGGCCTAGGATAGTGTTAGGGTTAGGGTTAGGGTTAGCATCAGTTCAAGGATAGTGTTAGGGTTAGCGTTAGGGTTAGCATCAGCCCTAGGATAGTGTTAGGGTTAGGGTTAGCATCAGCCCTAGGATAGTGTTAGGATTAGGGTTAGGGTTAGCATCAGCCCTAGGATAGTGTTAGGGTTAGGGTTAGCATCAGGCCTAGGATAGTGTTTGGGTTAGGGTTAGGGTTAGCATTAGCCCTAGGATAGTGTTAGGGTTAGGGTTAGCCTCAACCCTAGGAGAGTGTTAGGGTTAGGGATCGGGTTAGCATCAGGCCTAGGATAGTGTTAGGGTTAGGGTTAGGGTTAGCATCAGCCCTAGGATAGTGTTAGGGTTAGGGTTAGCCTCAGGCCTAGGATAGTGTTAGGGTTAGGCTTAGCATCAGCCCTAGGATAGTGTTTGGGTTAGGGTTAGGGTTAGCATCAGCCCTAGGATAGTGTTAGGGTTATGGTTAGGTTTAGCATCAGTCCTAGGATAGTGTTAGGGTAAGTGTTAGGGTTAGCATCAGGCCTAGGATAGTGTTAGGGTTACGGTTAGAATCAGCCCTAGGATAGTGTTAGGGTTAGGGTTAGGGTTAGCATCAGCCCTAGGATAGTGTTAGGTTTAGGGTTAGGGATATCATCAGGCCTAGGATATTGTTAGGGTTAGGGTTAGGGTTAGCATCAGCTCTAGGATAGTGTTATGTTTAGGGTTAGCATCAGACCTAGGATAGTGTTAGGGTTAGGGTTAGGGTAAGCATCAGCCCTAGGATAGTGTAAGTGTTAGGGTTAGGGTTAGCATGAGGCCTAGGATAGTGTTATGGTTAGGGTTAGCATCAGCCCTAGGATAGTGTTAGTGTTCGGGTTAGGGTTAGCATCAGCCCTAGGATAGTATTAGGGTTAGGGTTAGCATCAGCCCTAGGATAGTGTTAGGGTTAGGGTTAGGGTTAGCACCAGCCTAGGATAGTGTTAGTGTTAGGGTTAGCATCAGCCTTAGGATAGTGTTAGGTTTAGGGTTAGGGTTAGCATCAGCCGTAGGATAGTGTTAGGGTTAGGGTTAGCCTCGGCCCTAAGATAGTGTTAGAGTTAGGGTTAGGGTTAGCATCAGCACTAGGATAGTGTTAGGGTTAGGGTTAGGGTTAGCATCAGCCCTAGGATAGTGTTAGTGTTAGGGTTAGCATCAGCCCTAGGATAGTGTTAGGGTTAGGGTTAGGGTTAGCATCCGCCCTAGGATAGTGTTATGTTTAGGGTTAGGGTTAGCATACGCCCTAGGAGAGTGTTAGGGTTAGGGTTAACATAAACCCTAGGATAGTGTTAGGGTTAGGGTTCGGTTTATCATCAGGCCTAGGATAGTGTTAGGGTTAGGGTTAGGGTTAGCATCTGTTCAAGGATAGTGTTAGGGTTAGCGTTAGGGTTAGCATCAGCCCTAGGATAGTGTTAGGGTTAGGGTTAGCATCAGCCCTAGGATAGTGTTAGGATTAGGGTTAGGGTTAGCATCAGCCCTAGGATAGTGTTAGGGTTAGGGTTAGCATCAGGCCTAGGATAGTGTTTGGGTTAGGGTTAGGGTTAGCATTAGCCCTAGGATAGTGTTAGGGTTAGGGTTAGCCTCAGCCCTAGGAGAGTGTTAGGGTTAGGGATCGGGTTAGCATCAGGCCTAGGATAGTGTTAGGGTTAGGGTTAGGGTTAGCATCAGCCCTAGGATAGTGTTAGGGTTAGGGTTAGCCTCAGCCCTAGGATAGTGTTAGAGTTAGGGTTAGGGTTAGCATCAGCCCTAGGATAGTGTTAGGGTTAAGGTTAGGGTTAGCATCAGCCCTAGGACAGCGTTAGTGTCAGGGTTAGCATCAGCCCTAGGATAGTGTTAGGGTTAGGGTTAGGGTTAGCATCAGCCCTAGGATAGTATTAGGGTTAGGGTTAGGGTTAGGGTTAGCGTTAGCATCAGCTCTAGGATAGTGTTAGGGTTAGGGTTAGGGTTAGCATCAACCCTAGGATAGTGTTAGGGTTAGGGTTAGGGTTAGCATCAGCCCTAGGATAGTGTTAGGGTTAGGGTTAGCATCAGCCCTGGGATACTGTTAGGGTTAGGGTTAGGGTTAGCATCAGCCCTAGGATAGTGTTAGGGTTAGGGTTAGCCTCAGCCCTAGGATAGTGTTAGGGTTATGGTTAGGTTTAGCATCAGCCCTAGGATAGTGTTAGGGTAAGTGTTAGGGTTAGGATCAGGCCTAGGATAGTGTTAGGATTAGGGTTAGGGTTAGCATCAGCCCTAGGATAGTGTTAGGTTTAGGTTTAGGGATATCATCAGGCCTAGGATATTGTTAGGGTTAGGGTTATCATCAGACCTAGGATAGTGTTAGAGTTAGGGTTAGGGTTAGCATCAGCCCTAGGATAGTGTTAGGGTTAGGGTTAGGGTTAGCATCAGCCCTAGGATAGTGTTAGGGTTAGGGTTAGGGTTAGCATCAGCCCTAGCATATTATTAGGATTACAGTTAGCATCAGCCCTAGGATAGTGTTAGGGTTAAGGTTAGGGTTAACACCAGGCATAGGATAGTGTTAGTTTTAGGGTTAGCATCAGCCTTAGGATTGCGTTAGGGTTAGGGTTAGGGTTAGCATCAGCCGTAGTATAGTGTTAGGGTTAGGGTTAGCCTCAGCCCTAGGATAGTGTTAGAGTTAGGGTTAGGGTTAGCATCAGCCCTAGGATAGTGTTAGGGTTAGGGTTAGGGTTAGCATCAGCCCTAGGATAGTGTTAGTGTTATGGATAGCATCAGCCCTAGGATAGTGTTTGGGTTAGCGTTAGGGTTAGCATGAGCCCTAGGATAGTATTAGGTTTAGGGTTAGGGTTAGGGTTAGCGTTAGCATCAGCTCTAGGATAGTGTTAGGGTTAGGGCTAGGGTTAGCATCAACCCTAGGATAGTGTTAGGGTTAGGGTTAGGGTTAGCATCAGCCCTAGGATAGTGTTAGGGTTAGGGTTAGCATCAGCCCTAGGATAGTGTTAGGGTTAGGGTTAGGGTTAGCATCAGCCCTAGGATAGTGTTAGGGTTAGGGTTAGCATCAGCCCTAGGATAGTGTTAGGGTTAGGGTTAGGGTTAGCATCAGCCCTAGGATAGTGTTAGGGTTAGGGTTAGCATCAGCCATAGGATAGTGTTAGGGTTAGGCTTAGGGTTAGCATCAGCCCTAGGATAGTGTTAGGGTTAGGGTTAGCATCAGCCCTAGGATAGTGTTAGGGTTATGGTTAGGGTTAGCATCAGCCCTAGGATAGTGTTAGGGTTAGGGTTAGCATCAGCCCTAGGATAGTGTTAGGGTTAGGGTTAGGGTTAGCATCAGCCCTAGGATAGTGTTAGGGTTAGGGTTAGCCTCAGCCGTAGGAGAGTGTTAGGGTTAGGGATAGGGTTAGCATCAGGCCTAGGATAGTGTTAGGGTTAGGGTTAGGGTTATCATCAGGCCTAGGTTAGTGTTAGGGTTAGGGTTAGCATCAGGCCTAGGATAGTGTTAGGGTTAGGGTTAACATCAGCCCTAGGATAGTGTTAGGGTTAGGGTTAGGGTTAGCATCAGCTCTAGGATAGTGTTAGGTTTAGGGTTAGCATCAGACCTACGATAGTGTTAGGGTTAGGGTTAGGGTAAGCATCAGCCCTAGGATAGTGTTAGGGTTAGGGTTAGGGTTAGCATCAGCCCTAGGATAGTGTTAGGATTAGGGTTAGGGTTAGCATCAGCCCTAGGATAGTGTTAGGGTTAGGGTTAGGGTTAGCATGAGGCCTAGGATAGTGTTAGGGTTAGGGTTAGCATCAGCCCTAGGATAGTGTTAGTGTTCGGGTTAGGGTTAGCATCAGCCCTAGGATACTATTAGGGTTAGGGTTAGCATCAGCCCTAGGATAGTGTTAGGGTTAGGGTTAGGGTTAGCACCAGTCTAGGATAGTGTTAGTGTTAGGGTTAGCATCAGCCTTAGGATAGTGTTAGGTTTAGGGTTAGGGTTAGCATCAGCCGTAGGATAGTGTTAGGGTTAGGGTTAGCCTCAGCCCTAAGATAGTGTTAGAGTTAGGGTTAGGGTTAGCATCAGCACTAGGATAGTGTTAGGGTTAGGGTTAGGGTTAGCATCAGCCCTAGGATAGTGTTAGTGTTAGGGTTAGCATCAGCCCTAGGATAGTGTTAGGGTTAGGGTTAGGGTTAGCATCCGCCCTAGGATAGTGTTATGTTTAGGGTTAGGGTTAGCATACGCCCTAGGATAGTGTTAGGGTTAGGGTTAACATAAACCCTAGGATAGTGTTAGGGTTAGGGTTAGGGTTATCATCAGGCCTAGGATAGTGTTAGGGTTAGGGTTAGGTTTAGCATCTGTTCAAGGATAGTGTTAGGGTTAGCGTTAGAGTTAGCATCAGCCCTAGGATAGTGTTAGGCCTAGGGTTAGCATCAACCCTAGGATACTGTTAGGGTTAGGGTTAGGGTTAGCATCAGCCCTAGGATAGTGTTAGGGTTAGGGTTAGCATCAGCCCTAGGATAGTGTTAGGGTTAGGGTTAGGGTTAGCATCAGCCCTAGGATAGTGTTAGGGATAGGGTTAGCATCAGCCCTAGGATAGTGTTAGGGTTAGGGTTAGGGTTAGCATCAGCCCTAGGATAGTGTTAGGGTTAGGGTTAGCATCAGCCATAGGATAGTGTTAGGGTTAGGGTTAGGGTTAGCATCAGCCCTAGGATAGTGTTAGGGTTAGGGTTAGCATCAGCCCTAGGATAGTGTTAGGGTTAGAGTTAGGGTTAGCATCAGCCCTAGGATAGTGTTAGGGTTAGGGTTAGCATCAACCCTAGGATAGTGTTAGGGTTAGGGTTAGGGTTAGCATCAGCCCTAGGATAGTGTTAGGGTTAGGGTTAGCCTCAGCCCTAGGAGAGTGTTAGGGTTAGGGATAGGGTTAGCATCAGGCCTAGGATAGTGTTAGAGTTAGGGTTAGGGTTATCATCAGGCCTAGGTTAGTGTTAGGGTTAGGGTTAGCATCAGGCCTAGGATAGTGTTAGGGTTAGGGTTAACATCAGCCCTAGGATAGTGTTAGGGTTAGGGTTAGGGTTAGCATCAGCCCTAGGATAGTGTTAGTGTTATGGATAGCATCAGCCCTAGGATAGTGTTAGGGTTAGCGTTAGGGTTAGCATGAGCCCTAGGATAGTATTAGGGTTAGGGTTAGGGTTAGGGTTAGCGTTAGCATCAGCTCTAGGATAGTGTTAGGGTTAGGGCTATGGTTAGCATCAACCCTAGGATAGTGTTAGGGTTAGGGTTAGGGTTAGCATCAGCCCTAGGATAGTGTTAGGGTTAGGGTTAGCATCAGCCCTAGGATAGTGTTAGGCTTAGGGTTAGGGTTAGCATCAGCCCTAGGATAGTGTTAGGGTTAGGGTTAGCATCAGCCCTAGGATAGTGTTAGGATTAGGGTTAGGGTTAGCATCAGCCCTAGGATAGTGTTAGGGTTAGGGTTAGGGTTAGCATGAGGCCTAGGATAGTGTTAGGGTTAGGGTTAGCATCAGCCC
Organism: Lemur catta; assembly: GCF_020740605.2. NCBI lineage: Eukaryota > Metazoa > Chordata > Mammalia > Primates > Lemuridae > Lemur > Lemur catta. The sequence continues at coordinate 111,700,961 of NC_059131.1, read as the reverse complement.
TAGGATAGTGTTAGTGTTCGGGTTAGGGTTAGCATCAGCCCTAGGATAGTATTAGGGTTAGGGTTAGCATCAGCCCTAGGATAGTGTTAGGGTTAGGGTTAGGGTTAGCACCAGCCTAGGATAGTGTTAGTGTTAGGGTTAGCATCAGCCTTAGGATAGTGTTAGGTTTAGGGTTAGGGTTAGCATCAGCCGTAGGATAATCTTAGGGTTAGGGTTAGCCTCAGCCCTAAGATAGTGTTAGAGTTAGGGTTAGGGTTAGCATCAGCACTAGGATAGTGTTAGGGTTAGGGTTAGGGTTAGCATCAGCCCTAGGATAGTGTTAGTGTTAGGGTTAGCATCAGCCCTAGGATAGTGTTAGGGTTAGGGTTGGGGTTAGCATCCGCCCTAGGATAGTGTTATGTTTAGGGTTAGGGTTAGCATCAGCCCTAGGATAGTGTTAGGGTTAGGGTTAACATAAACCCTAGGATAGTGTTAGGGTTAGGGTTAGGGTTATCATCAGGCCTAGGATAGTGTTAGGGTTAGGGTTAGGGTTAGCATCTGTTCAAGGATAGTGTTAGGGTTAGCGTTAGGGTTAGCATCAGCCCTAGGATAGTGTTAGGGTTAGGGTTAGCATCAGCCCTAGGATAGTGTTAGGATTAGGTTTAGGGTTAGCATCAGCCCTAGGATAGTGTTAGGGTTAGGGTTAGCATCAGGCCTAGGATAGTGTTTGGGTTAGGGTTAGGGTTAGCATTAGCCCTAGGATAGTGTTAGGGTTAGGGTTAGCCTCAGCCCTAGGAGAGTGTTAGGGTTAGGGATCGGGTTAGCATCAGCCCTAGGATAGTGTTAGGGTTAGGGTTAGCATCAGCCCTAGGATAGTGTTAGGATTAGGGTTAGGGTTAGCATCAGCCCTAGGATAGTGTTAGGGTTAGGGTTAGCATCAGGCCTAGGATAGTGTTAGGGTTAGGGTTAGGGTTAGCATCAGCCCTAGGATAGTGTTAGGGTTAGGGTTAGCCTCAGCCCTAGGATAGTGTTAGAGTTAGGGTTAGGGTTAGCATCAGCCCTAGGATAGTGTTAGGGTTAGGGTTAGGGTTAGCATCAGCCCTAGGACAGCGTTAGTGTTAGGGTAAGCATCAGCCCTAGGATAGTGTTAGGGTTAGGGTTAGGGTTAGCATCAGCCCTAGGATAGTATTAGGGTTAGGGTTAGGGTTAGGGTTAGCGTTAGCATCAGCTCTAGGATAGTGTTAGGGTTAGGGTTAGGGTTAGCATCAGCCCTAGGATAGTGTTAGTGTTATGGATAGCATCAGCCCTAGGATAGTGTTTGGGTTAGCGTTAGGGTTAGCATGAGCCCTAGGATAGTATTAGGTTTAGGGTTAGGGTTAGGGTTAGCGTTAGCATCAGCTCTAGGATAGTGTTAGGGTTAGGGCTAGGGTTAGCATCAACCCTAGGATAGTGTTAGGGTTAGGGTTAGGGTTAGCATCAGCCCTAGGATAGTGTTAGGGTTAGGGTTAGCATCAGCCCTAGGATAGTGTTAGGGTTAGGGTTAGGGTTAGCATCAGCCCTAGGATAGTGTTAGGGTTAGGGTTAGCATCAGCCCTAGGATAGTGTTAGGGTTAGGGTTAGGGTTAGCATCAGCCCTAGGATAGTGTTAGGGTTAGGGTTAGCATCAGCCATAGGATAGTGTTAGGGTTAGGCTTAGGGTTAGCATCAGCCCTAGGATAGTGTTAGGGTTAGGGTTAGCATCAGCCCTAGGATAGTGTTAGGGTTATGGTTAGGGTTAGCATCAGCCCTAGGATAGTGTTAGGGTTAGGGTTAGGGTTAGCATCAGCCCTAGGATAGTGTTAGGGATAGGGTTAGCATCAGCCCTAGGATAGTGTTAGGGTTAGCGTTAGGGTTAGCATCAGCCCTAGGATAGTGTTAGGGTTAGGGTTAGCATCAGCCCTAGGATAGTGTTAGGATTAGGGTTAGGGTTAGCATCAGCCCTAGGATAGTGTTAGGGTTAGGGTTAGCATCAGGCCTAGGATAGTGTTTGGGTTAGGGTTAGGGTTAGCATTAGCCCTAGGATAGTGTTAGGGTTAGGGTTAGCCTCAACCCTAGGAGAGTGTTAGGGTTAGGGATCGGGTTAGCATCAGGCCTAGGATAGTGTTAGGGTTAGGGTTAGGGTTAGCATCAGCCCTAGGATAGTGTTAGGGTTAGGGTTAGCCTCAGGCCTAGGATAGTGTTAGGGTTAGGCTTAGCATCAGCCCTAGGATAGTGTTTGGGTTAGGGTTAGGGTTAGCATCAGCCCTAGGATAGTGTTAGGGTTATGGTTAGGTTTAGCATCAGTCCTAGGATAGTGTTAGGGTAAGTGTTAGGGTTAGCATCAGGCCTAGGATAGTGTTAGGGTTACGGTTAGAATCAGCCCTAGGATAGTGTTAGGGTTAGGGTTAGGGTTAGCATCAGCCCTAGGATAGTGTTAGGTTTAGGGTTAGGGATATCATCAGGCCTAGGATATTGTTAGGGTTAGGGTTAGGGTTAGCATCAGCTCTAGGATAGTGTTATGTTTAGGGTTAGCATCAGACCTAGGATAGTGTTAGGGTTAGGGTTAGGGTAAGCATCAGCCCTAGGATAGTGTAAGTGTTAGGGTTAGGGTTAGCATGAGGCCTAGGATAGTGTTATGGTTAGGGTTAGCATCAGCCCTAGGATAGTGTTAGTGTTCGGGTTAGGGTTAGCATCAGCCCTAGGATAGTATTAGGGTTAGGGTTAGCATCAGCCCTAGGATAGTGTTAGGGTTAGGGTTAGGGTTAGCACCAGCCTAGGATAGTGTTAGTGTTAGGGTTAGCATCAGCCTTAGGATAGTGTTAGGTTTAGGGTTAGGGTTAGCATCAGCCGTAGGATAGTGTTAGGGTTAGGGTTAGCCTCAGCCCTAAGATAGTGTTAGAGTTAGGGTTAGGGTTAGCATCAGCACTAGGATAGTGTTAGGGTTAGGGTTAGGGTTAGCATCAGCCCTAGGATAGTGTTAGTGTTAGGGTTAGCATCAGCCCTAGGATAGTGTTAGGGTTAGGGTTAGGGTTAGCATCCGCCCTAGGATAGTGTTATGTTTAGGGTTAGGGTTAGCATACGCCCTAGGAGAGTGTTAGGGTTAGGGTTAACATAAACCCTAGGATAGTGTTAGGGTTAGGGTTCGGGTTATCATCAGGCCTAGGATAGTGTTAGGGTTAGGGTTAGGGTTAGCATCTGTTCAAGGATAGTGTTAGGGTTAGCGTTAGGGTTAGCATCAGCCCTAGGATAGTGTTAGGGTTAGGGTTAGCATCAGCCCTAGGATAGTGTTAGGATTAGGGTTAGGGTTAGCATCAGCCCTAGGATAGTGTTAGGGTTAGGGTTAGCATCAGGCCTAGGATAGTGTTTGGGTTAGGGTTAGGGTTAGCATTAGCCCTAGGATAGTGTTAGGGTTAGGGTTAGCCTCAGCCCTAGGAGAGTGTTAGGGTTAGGGATCGGGTTAGCATCAGGCCTAGGATAGTGTTAGGGTTAGGGTTAGGGTTAGCATCAGCCCTAGGATAGTGTTAGGGTTAGGGTTAGCCTCAGCCCTAGGATAGTGTTAGAGTTAGGGTTAGGGTTAGCATCAGCCCTAGGATAGTGTTAGGGTTAAGGTTAGGGTTAGCATCAGCCCTAGGACAGCGTTAGTGTCAGGGTTAGCATCAGCCCTAGGATAGTGTTAGGGTTAGGGTTAGGGTTAGCATCAGCCCTAGGATAGTATTAGGGTTAGGGTTAGGGTTAGGGTTAGCGTTAGCATCAGCTCTAGGATAGTGTTAGGGTTAGGGTTAGGGTTAGCATCAACCCTAGGATAGTGTTAGGGTTAGGGTTAGGGTTAGCATCAGCCCTAGGATAGTGTTAGGGTTAGGGTTAGCATCAGCCCTGGGATACTGTTAGGGTTAGGGTTAGGGTTAGCATCAGCCCTAGGATAGTGTTAGGGTTAGGGTTAGCCTCAGCCCTAGGATAGTGTTAGGGTTATGGTTAGGTTTAGCATCAGCCCTAGGATAGTGTTAGGGTAAGTGTTAGGGTTAGGATCAGGCCTAGGATAGTGTTAGGATTAGGGTTAGGGTTAGCATCAGCCCTAGGATAGTGTTAGGTTTAGGTTTAGGGATATCATCAGGCCTAGGATATTGTTAGGGTTAGGGTTATCATCAGACCTAGGATAGTGTTAGAGTTAGGGTTAGGGTTAGCATCAGCCCTAGGATAGTGTTAGGGTTAGGGTTAGGGTTAGCATCAGCCCTAGGATAGTGTTAGGGTTAGGGTTAGGGTTAGCATCAGCCCTAGCATATTATTAGGATTACAGTTAGCATCAGCCCTAGGATAGTGTTAGGGTTAAGGTTAGGGTTAACACCAGGCATAGGATAGTGTTAGTTTTAGGGTTAGCATCAGCCTTAGGATTGCGTTAGGGTTAGGGTTAGGGTTAGCATCAGCCGTAGTATAGTGTTAGGGTTAGGGTTAGCCTCAGCCCTAGGATAGTGTTAGAGTTAGGGTTAGGGTTAGCATCAGCCCTAGGATAGTGTTAGGGTTAGGGTTAGGGTTAGCATCAGCCCTAGGATAGTGTTAGTGTTATGGATAGCATCAGCCCTAGGATAGTGTTTGGGTTAGCGTTAGGGTTAGCATGAGCCCTAGGATAGTATTAGGTTTAGGGTTAGGGTTAGGGTTAGCGTTAGCATCAGCTCTAGGATAGTGTTAGGGTTAGGGCTAGGGTTAGCATCAACCCTAGGATAGTGTTAGGGTTAGGGTTAGGGTTAGCATCAGCCCTAGGATAGTGTTAGGGTTAGGGTTAGCATCAGCCCTAGGATAGTGTTAGGGTTAGGGTTAGGGTTAGCATCAGCCCTAGGATAGTGTTAGGGTTAGGGTTAGCATCAGCCCTAGGATAGTGTTAGGGTTAGGGTTAGGGTTAGCATCAGCCCTAGGATAGTGTTAGGGTTAGGGTTAGCATCAGCCATAGGATAGTGTTAGGGTTAGGCTTAGGGTTAGCATCAGCCCTAGGATAGTGTTAGGGTTAGGGTTAGCATCAGCCCTAGGATAGTGTTAGGGTTATGGTTAGGGTTAGCATCAGCCCTAGGATAGTGTTAGGGTTAGGGTTAGCATCAGCCCTAGGATAGTGTTAGGGTTAGGGTTAGGGTTAGCATCAGCCCTAGGATAGTGTTAGGGTTAGGGTTAGCCTCAGCCGTAGGAGAGTGTTAGGGTTAGGGATAGGGTTAGCATCAGGCCTAGGATAGTGTTAGGGTTAGGGTTAGGGTTATCATCAGGCCTAGGTTAGTGTTAGGGTTAGGGTTAGCATCAGGCCTAGGATAGTGTTAGGGTTAGGGTTAACATCAGCCCTAGGATAGTGTTAGGGTTAGGGTTAGGGTTAGCATCAGCTCTAGGATAGTGTTAGGTTTAGGGTTAGCATCAGACCTACGATAGTGTTAGGGTTAGGGTTAGGGTAAGCATCAGCCCTAGGATAGTGTTAGGGTTAGGGTTAGGGTTAGCATCAGCCCTAGGATAGTGTTAGGATTAGGGTTAGGGTTAGCATCAGCCCTAGGATAGTGTTAGGGTTAGGGTTAGGGTTAGCATGAGGCCTAGGATAGTGTTAGGGTTAGGGTTAGCATCAGCCCTAGGATAGTGTTAGTGTTCGGGTTAGGGTTAGCATCAGCCCTAGGATACTATTAGGGTTAGGGTTAGCATCAGCCCTAGGATAGTGTTAGGGTTAGGGTTAGGGTTAGCACCAGTCTAGGATAGTGTTAGTGTTAGGGTTAGCATCAGCCTTAGGATAGTGTTAGGTTTAGGGTTAGGGTTAGCATCAGCCGTAGGATAGTGTTAGGGTTAGGGTTAGCCTCAGCCCTAAGATAGTGTTAGAGTTAGGGTTAGGGTTAGCATCAGCACTAGGATAGTGTTAGGGTTAGGGTTAGGGTTAGCATCAGCCCTAGGATAGTGTTAGTGTTAGGGTTAGCATCAGCCCTAGGATAGTGTTAGGGTTAGGGTTAGGGTTAGCATCCGCCCTAGGATAGTGTTATGTTTAGGGTTAGTGTTAGCATACGCCCTAGGATAGTGTTAGGGTTAGGGTTAACATAAACCCTAGGATAGTGTTAGGGTTAGGGTTAGGGTTATCATCAGGCCTAGGATAGTGTTAGGGTTAGGGTTAGGTTTAGCATCTGTTCAAGGATAGTGTTAGGGTTAGCGTTAGAGTTAGCATCAGCCCTAGGATAGTGTTAGGGCTAGGGTTAGCATCAACCCTAGGATACTGTTAGGGTTAGGGTTAGGGTTAGCATCAGCCCTAGGATAGTGTTAGGGTTAGGGTTAGCATCAGCCCTAGGATAGTGTTAGGGTTAGGGTTAGGGTTAGCATCAGCCCTAGGATACTGTTAGGGATAGGGTTAGCATCAGCCCTAGGATAGTGTTAGGGTTAGGGTTAGGGTTAGCATCAGCCCTAGGATAGTGTTAGGGTTAGGGTTAGCATCAGCCATAGGATAGTGTTAGGGTTAGGGTTAGGGTTAGCATCAGCCCTAGGATAGTGTTAGGGTTAGGGTTAGCATCAGCCCTAGGATAGTGTTAGGGTTAGAGTTAGGGTTAGCATCAGCCCTAGGATAGTGTTAGGGTTAGGGTTAGCATCAACCCTAGGATAGTGTTAGGGTTAGGGTTAGGGTTAGCATCAGCCCTAGGATAGTGTTAGGGTTAGGGTTAGCCTCAGCCCTAGGAGAGTGTTAGGGTTAGGGATAGGGTTAGCATCAGGCCTAGGATAGTGTTAGAGTTAGGGTTAGGGTTATCATCAGGCCTAGGTTAGTGTTAGGGTTAGGGTTAGCATCAGGCCTAGGATAGTGTTAGGGTTAGGGTTAACATCAGCCCTAGGATAGTGTTAGGGTTAGGGTTAGGGTTAGCATCAGCCCTAGGATAGTGTTAGTGTTATGGATAGCATCAGCCCTAGGATAGTGTTAGGGTTAGCGTTAGGGTTAGCATGAGCCCTAGGATAGTATTAGGGTTAGGGTTAGGGTTAGGGTTAGCGTTAGCATCAGCTCTAGGATAGTGTTAGGGTTAGGGCTATGGTTAGCATCAACCCTAGGATAGTGTTAGGGTTAGGGTTAGGGTTAGCATCAGCCCTAGGATAGTGTTAGGGTTAGGGTTAGCATCAGCCCTAGGATAGTGTTAGGCTTAGGGTTAGGGTTAGCATCAGCCCTAGGATAGTGTTAGGGTTAGGGTTAGCATCAGCCCTAGGATAGTGTTAGGATTAGGGTTAGGGTTAGCATCAGCCCTAGGATAGTGTTAGGGTTAGGGTTAGGGTTAGCATGAGGCCTAGGATAGTGTTAGGGTTAGGGTTAGCATCAGCCCTAGGATAGTGTTAGTGTTCGGGTTAGGGTTAGCATCAGCCCTAGGATAGTATTAGGGTTAGGGTTAGCATCAGCCCTAGGATAGTGTTAGGGTTAGGGTTAGGGTTAGCACCAGCCTAGGATAGTGTTAGTGTTAGGGTTAGCATCAGCCTTAGGATAGTGTTAGGTTTAGGGTTAGGGTTAGCATCAGCCGTAGGATAATGTTAGGGTTAGGGTTAGCCTCAGCCCTAAGATAGTGTTAGAGTTAGGGTTAGGGTTAGCATCAGCACTAGGATAGTGTTAGGGTTAGGGTTAGGGTTAGCATCAGCCCTAGGATAGTGTTAGTGTTAGGGTTAGCATCAGCCCTAGGATAGTGTTAGGGTTAGGGTTGGGGTTAGCATCCGCCCTAGGATAGTGTTATGTTTAGGGTTAGGGTTAGCATCAGCCCTAGGATAGTGTTAGGGTTAGGGTTAACATAAACCCTAGGATAGTGTTAGGGTTAGGGTTAGGGTTATCATCAGGCCTAGGATAGTGTTAGGGTTAGGGTTAGGGTTAGCATCTGTTCAAGGATAGTGTTAGGGTTAGCGTTAGGGTTAGCATCAGCCCTAGGATAGTGTTAGGGTTAGGGTTAGCATCAGCCCTAGGATAGTGTTAGGATTAGGTTTAGGGTTAGCATCAGCCCTAGGATAGTGTTAGGGTTAGGGTTAGCCTCAGCCCTAGGATAGTGTTTGGGTTAGGGTTAGGGTTAGCATTAGCCCTAGGATAGTGTTAGGGTTAGGGTTAGCCTCAGCCCTAGGAGAGTGTTAGGGTTAGGGATCGGGTTAGCATCAGCCCTAGGATAGTGTTAGGGTTAGGGTTAGCATCAGCCCTAGGATAGTGTTAGGATTAGGGTTAGGGTTAGCATCAGCCCTAGGATAGTGTTAGGGTTAGGGTTAGCATCAGGCCTAGGATAGTGTTAGGGTTAGGGTTAGGGTTAGCATCAGCCCTAGGATAGTGTTAGGGTTAGGGTTAGCCTCAGCCCTAGGATAGTGTTAGAGTTAGGGTTAGGGTTAGCATCAGCCCTAGGATAGTGTTAGGGTTAGGGTTAGGGTTAGCATCAGCCCTAGGACAGCGTTAGTGTTAGGGTAAGCATCAGCCCTAGGATAGTGTTAGGGTTAGGGTTAGGGTTAGCATCAGCCCTAGGATAGTATTAGGGTTAGGGTTAGGGTTAGGGTTACCGTTAGCATCAGCTCTAGGATAGTGTTAGGGTTAGGGTTAGGGTTAGCATCAGCCCTAGGATAGTGTTAGTGTTATGGATAGCATCAGCCCTAGGATAGTGTTTGGGTTAGCGTTAGGGTTAGCATGAGCCCGAGGATAGTATTAGGTTTAGGGTTAGGGTTAGGGTTAGCGTTAGCATCAGCTCTAGGATAGTGTTAGGGTTAGGGCTAGGGTTAGCATCAACCCTAGGATAGTGTTAGGGTTAGGATTAGGGTTAGCATCAGCCCTAGGATAGTGTTAGGGTTAGGGTTAGCATCAGCCCTAGGATAGTGTTAGGGTTAGGGTTAGGGTTAGCATCAGCCCTAGGATAGTGTTAGGGTTAGGGTTAGCATCAGCCCTAGGATAGTGTTAGGGTTAGGGTTAGGGTTAGCATCAGCCCTAGGATAGTGTTAGGGTTAGGGTTAGCATCAGCCATAGGATAGTGTTAGGGTTAGGCTTAGGGTTAGCATCAGCCCTAGGATAGTGTTAGGGTTAGGGTTGGCATCAGCCCTAGGATAGTGTTAGGGTTATGGTTAGGGTTAGCATCAGCCCTAGGATAGTGTTAGGGTTAGGGTTAGCATCAGCCCTAGGATAGTGTTAGGGTTAGGGTTAGGGTTAGCATCAGCCCTAGGATAGTGTTAGGGTTAGGGTTAGCCTCAGCCGTAGGAGAGTGTTAGGGTTAGGGATAGGGTTAGCATCAGGCCTAGGATAGTGTTAGGGTTAGGGTTAGGGTTATCATCAGGCCTAGGTTAGTGTTAGGGTTAGGGTTAGCATCAGGCCTAGGATAGTGTTAGGGTTAGGGTTAACATCAGCCCTAGGATAGTGTTAGGGTTAGGGTTAGGGTTAGCATCAGCTCTAGGATAGTGTTAGGTTTAGGGTTAGCATCAGACCTAGGATAGTGTTAGGGTTAGGGTTAGGGTAAGCATCAGCCCTAGGATAGTGTTAGGGTTAGGGTTAGGGTTAGCATCAGCACTAGGATAGTGTTAGGATTAGGGTTAGGGTTAGCATCAGCCCTAGGATAGTGTTAGGGTTAGGGTTAGGGTTAGCATGAGGCCTAGGATAGTGTTAGGGTTAGGGTTAGCATCAGCCCTAGGATAGTGTTAGTGTTCGGGTTAGGGTTAGCATCAGCCCTAGGATACTATTAGGGTTAGGGTTAGCATCAGCCCTAGGATAGTGTTAGGGTTAGGGTTAGGGTTAGCACCAGTCTAGGATAGTGTTAGTGTTAGGGTTAGCATCAGCCTTAGGATAGTGTTAGGTTTAGGGTTAGGGTTAGCATCAGCCGTAGGATAGTGTTAGGGTTAGGGTTAGCCTCAGCCCTAAGATAGTGTTAGAGTTAGGGTTAGGGTTAGCATCAGCACTAGGATAGTGTTAGGGTTAGGGTTAGGGTTAGCATCAGCCCTAGGATAGTGTTAGTGTTAGGGTTAGCATCAGCCCTAGGATAGTGTTAGGGTTAGGGTTAGGGTTAGCATCCGCCCTAGGATAGTGTTATGTTTAGGGTTAGGGTTAGCATACGCCCTAGGATAGTGTTAGGGTTAGGGTTAACATAAACCCTAGGATAGTGTTAGGGTTAGGGTTAGGGTTATCATCAGGCCTAGGATAGTGTTAGGGTTAGGGTTAGGTTTAGCATCTGTTCAAGGATAGTGTTAGGGTTAGCGTTAGGGTTAGCATCAGCCCTAGGATAGTGTTAGGGCTAGGGTTAGCATCAACCCTAGGATACTGTTAGGGTTAGGGTTAGGGTTAGCATCAGCCCTAGGATAGTGTTAGGGTTAGGGTTAGCATCAGCCCTAGGATAGTGTTAGGGTTAGGGTTAGGGTTAGCATCAGCCCTAGGATAGTGTTAGGGATAGGGTTAGCATCAGCCCTAGGATAGTGTTAGGGTTAGGGTTAGGGTTAGCATCAGCCCTAGGATAGTGTTAGGGTTAGGGTTAGCATCAGCCATAGGATAGTGTTAGGGTTAGGGTTAGGGTTAGCATCAGCCCTAGGATAGTGTTAGGGTTAGGGTTAGCATCAGCCCTAGGATAGTGTTAGGGTTAGAGTTAGGGTTAGCATCAGCCCTAGGATAGTGTTAGGGTTAGGGTTAGCATCAACCCTAGGATAGTGTTAGGGTTAGGGTTAGGGTTAGCATCAGCCCTAGGATAGTGTTAGGGTTAGGGTTAGCCTCAGCCCTAGGAGAGTGTTAGGGTTAGGGATAGGGTTAGCATCAGGCCTAGGATAGTGTTAGTGTTAGGGTTAGGGTTATCATCAGGCCTAGGTTAGTGTTAGGGTTAGGGTTAGCATCAGGCCTAGGATAGTGTTAGGGTTAGGGTTAACATCAGCCCTAGGATAGTGTTAGGGTTAGGGTTAGGGTTAGCATCAGCCCTAGGATAGTGTTAGTGTTATGGATAGCATCAGCCCTAGGATAGTGTTAGGGTTAGCGTTAGGGTTAGCATGAGCCCTAGGATAGTATTAGGGTTAGGGTTAGGGTTAGGGTTAGCGTTAGCATCAGCTCTAGGATAGTGTTAGGGTTAGGGCTATGGTTAGCATCAACCCTAGGATAGTGTTAGGGTTAGGGTTAGGGTTAGCATCAGCCCTAGGATAGTGTTAGGGTTAGGGTTAGCATCAGCCCTAGGATAGTGTTAGGCTTAGGGTTAGGGTTAGCATCAGCCCTAGGATAGTGTTAGGGTTAGGGTTAGCATCAGCCCTAGGATAGTGTTAGGATTAGGGTTAGGGTTAGCATCAGCCCTAGGATAGTGTTAGGGTTAGGGTTAGGGTTAGCATGAGGCCTAGGATAGTGTTAGGGTTAGGGTTAGCATCAGCCCTAGGATAGTGTTAGTGTTCGGGTTAGGGTTAGCATCAGCCCTAGGATAGTATTAGGGTTAGGGTTAGCATCAGCCCTAGGATAGTGTTAGGGTTAGGGTTAGGGTTAGCACCAGCCTAGGATAGTGTTAGTGTTAGGGTTAGCATCAGCCTTAGGATAGTGTTAGGTTTAGGGTTAGGGTTAGCATCAGCCGTAGGATAATGTTAGGGTTAGGGTTAGCCTCAGCCCTAAGATAGTGTTAGAGTTAGGGTTAGGGTTAGCATCAGCACTAGGATAGTGTTAGGGTTAGGGTTAGGGTTAGCATCAGCCCTAGGATAGTGTTAGTGTTAGGGTTAGCATCAGCCCTAGGACAGTGTTAGGGTTAGGGTTGGGGTTAGCATCCGCCCTAGGATAGTGTTATGTTTAGGGTTAGGGTTAGCATCAGCCCTAGGATAGTGTTAGGGTTAGGGTTAACATAAACCCTAGGATAGTGTTAGGGTTAGGGTTAGGGTTATCATCAGGCCTAGGATAGTGTTAGGGTTAGGGTTAGGGTTAGCATCTGTTCAAGGATAGTGTTAGGGTTAGCGTTAGGGTTAGCATCAGCCCTAGGATAGTGTTAGGGTTAGGGTTAGCATCAGCCCTAGGATAGTGTTAGGATTAGGTTTAGGGTTAGCATCAGCCCTAGGATAGTGTTAGGGTTAGGGTTAGCATCAGGCCTAGGATAGTGTTTGGGTTAGGGTTAGGGTTAGCATTAGCCCTAGGATAGTGTTAGGGTTAGGGTTAGCCTCAGCCCTAGGAGAGTGTTAGGGTTAGGGATCGGGTTAGCATCAGCCCTAGGATAGTGTTAGGGTTAGGGTTAGCATCAGCCCTAGGATAGTGTTAGGATTAGGGTTAGGGTTAGCATCAGCCCTAGGATAGTGTTAGGGTTAGGGTTAGCATCAGGCCTAGGATAGTGTTAGGGTTAGGGTTAGGGTTAGCATCAGCCCTAGGATAGTGTTAGGGTTAGGGTTAGCCTCAGCCCTAGGATAGTGTTAGAGTTAGGGTTAGGGTTAGCATCAGCCCTAGGATAGTGTTAGGGTTAGGGTTAGGGTTAGCATCAGCCCTAGGACAGCGTTAGTGTTAGGGTAAGCATCAGCCCTAGGATAGTGTTAGGGTTAGGGTTAGGGTTAGCATCAGCCCTAGGATAGTATTAGGGTTAGGGTTAGGGTTAGGGTTAGCGTTAGCATCAGCTCTAGGATAGTGTTAGGGTTAGGGTTAGGGTTAGCATCAACCCTAGGATAGTGTTAGGGTTAGGGTTAGGGTTAGCATCAGCCCTAGGATAGTGTTAGGGTTAGGGTTAGCATCAGCCCTGGGATAGTGTTAGGGTTAGGGTTAGGGTTAGCATCAGCCCTAGGATAGTGTTAGGGTTAGGGTTAGCCTCAGCCCTAGGATAGTGTTAGGGTTATGGTTAGGTTTAGCATCAGCCCTAGGATAGTGTTAGGGTAAGTGTTAGGGTTAAGATCAGGCCTAGGATAGTGTTAGGATTAGGGTTAGGGTTAGCATCAGCCCTAGGATAGTGTTAGGTTTAGGTTTAGGGATATCATCAGGCCTAGGATATTGTTAGGGTTAGGGTTATCATCAGACCTAGGATAGTGTTAGAGTTAGGGTTAGAGTTAGCATCAGCCCTAGGATAGTGTTAGGGTTAGGGTTAGGGTTAGCATCAGCCCTAGGATAGTGTTAGGGTTAGGGTTAGGGTTAGCATCAGCCCTAGCATATTATTAGGATTACGGTTAGCATCAGCCCTAGGATAGTGTTAGGGTTAAGGTTAGGGTTAACACCAGGCATAGGATAGTGTTAGTGTTAGGGTTAGCATCAGCCTTAGGATTGCGTTAGGGTTAGGGTTAGGGTTAGCATCAGCCGTAGTATAGTGTTAGGGTTAGGGTTAGCCTCAGCCCTAGGATAGTGTTAGAGTTAGGTTTAGGGTTAGCATCAGCCCTAGGATAGTGTTAGGGTTAGGGTTAGGGTTAGCATCAGCCCTAGGATAGTGTTAGTGTTATGGATAGCATCAGCCCTAGGATAGTGTTAGGGTTAGCGTTAGGGTTAGCATGAGCCCTAGGATAGTATTAGGGTCAGGGTTAGGGTTAGGGTTAGCGTTAGCATCAGCTCTAGGATAGTGTTAGGGTTAGGGCTAGGGTTAGCATCAACCCTAGGATAGTGTTAGGGTTAGGGTTAGGGTTAGCATCAGCCCTAGGATAGTGTTAGGGTTAGGGTTAGCATCAGCCCTAGGATAGTGTTAGGGTTAGGGTTAGGGTTAGCATCAGCCCTAGGATAGTGTTAGGGTTAGGGTTAGCATCAGCCCTAGGATAGTGTTAGGGTTAGGGTTAGGGTTAGCATCAGCCCTAGGATAGTGTTAGGGTTAGGGTTAGCATCAGCCATAGGATAGTGTTAGGGTTAGGCTTAGGGTTAGCATCAGCCCTAGGATAGTGTTAGGGTTAGGGTTAGCATCAGCCCTAGGATAGTGTTAGGGTTAGGGTTAGGGTTAGCATCAGCCCTAGGATAGTGTTAGGGTTAGGGTTAGCATCAACCCTAGGATAGTGTTAGGGTTAGGGTTAGGGTTAGCATCAGCCATAGGATAGTGTTAGGGTTAGGGTTAGCCTCAGCCCTAGGAGAGTGTTAGGGTTAGGGATAGGGTTAGCATCAGGCCTAGGATAGTGTTAGGGTTAGGGTTAGGGTTATCATCAGGCCTAGGTTAGTGTTAGGGTTAGGGTTAGCATCAGGCCTAGGATAGTGTTAGGGTTAGGGTTAACATCAGCCCTAGGATAGTGTTAGGGTTATGGTTAGGGTTAGCATCAGCTCTAGGATAGTGTTAGGTTTAGGGTTAGCATCAGACCTAGGATAGTGTTAGGGTTAGGGTTAGGGTAAGCATCAGCCCTAGGATAGTGTAAGTGTTAGGGTTAGGGTTAGCATGAGGCCTAGGATAGTGTTAGGGTTAGGGTTAGCATCAGCCCTAGGATAGTGTTAGTATTCGGGTTAGGGTTAGCATCCACCCTAGGATAGTATTAGGGTTAGGGTTAGCATCAGCCCTAGGATAGTGTTAGGGTTAGGGTTAGGGATAGCACCAGGCCTAGGATAGTGTTAGTGTTAGGGTTAGCATCAGCCTTAGGATAGTGTTAGGGTTAGGATTAGGGTTAGCATCAGCCGTAGGATAGTGTTAGGGTTAGGGTTAGCCTCAACCCTAAGATAGTGTTAGAGTTAGGGTTAGGGTTAGCATCAGCACTAGGATAGTTTTAGGGTTAGGGTTAGGGTTAGCATCAGCCCTAGGATAGTGTCAGTGTTAGGGTTAGCATCAGCCCTAGGATAGTGTTAGGGTTAGGGTTAGGGTTAGCATCCGCCCTAGGATAGTGTTATGTTTAGGGTAAGGGTTAGCATACGCCCTAGGATAGTGTTAGGGTTAGGGTTAACATAAACCCTAGGATAGTGTTAGGGTTAGGGTTAGGGTTATCATCAGGCCTAGGATAGTGTTAGGGTTAGGGTTAGGGTTAGCATCAGTTCAAGGATAGTGTTAGGGTTAGCGTTAGGGTTAGCATCAGCCCTAGGATAGTGTTAGGGTTAGGGTTAGCATCAGCCCTAGGATAGTGTTAGGATTAGGGTTAGGGTTAGCATCAGCCCTAGGATAGTGTTAGGGTTAGGGTTAGCATCAGGCCTAGGATAGTGTTTGGGTTAGGGTTAGGGTTAGCATTAGCCCTAGGATAGTGTTAGGGTTAGGGTTAGCCTCAGCCCTAGGAGAGTGTTAGGGTTAGGGATCGGGTTAGCATCAGCCCTAGGATAGTGTTAGGGTTAGGGTTAGCATCAGCCCTAGGATAGTGTTAGGATTAGGGTTAGGGTTAGCATCAGCCCTAGGATAGCGTTAGGGTTAGGGTTAGCATCAGGCCTAGGATAGTGTTAGGGTTAGGGTTAGGGTTAGCATCAGCCCTAGGATAGTGTTAGGGTTAGGGTTAGCCTCAGCCCTAGGATAGTGTTAGAGTTAGGGTTAGGGTTAGCATCAGCCCTAGGATAGTGTTAGGGTTAGGGTTAGGGTTAGCATCAGCCCTAGGACAGCGTTAGTGTTAGGGTTAGCATCAGCCCTAGGATAGTGTTAGGGTTAGGGTTAGGGTTAGCATCAGCCCTAGGATAGTATTAGGGTTAGGGTTAGGGTTAGGGTTAGCGTTAGCATCAGCTCTAGGATAGTGTTAGGGTTAGGGTTAGGGTTAGCATCAACCCTAGGATAGTGTTAGGGTTAGGGTTAGGGTTAGCATCAGCCCTAGGATAGTGTTAGGGTTAGGGTTAGCATCAGCCCTGGGATAGTGTTAGGGTTAGGGTTAGGGTTAGCATCAGCCCTAGGATAGTGTTAGGGTTAGGGTTAGCCTCAGCCCTAGGATAGTGTTAGGGTTATGGTTAGGTTTAGCATCAGCCCTAGGATAGTGTTAGGGTAAGTGTTAGGGTTAAGATCAGGCCTAGGATAATGTTAGGATTAGGGTTAGGGTTAGCATCAGCCCTAGGATAGTGTTAGGTTTAGGTTTAGGGATATCATCAGGCCTAGGATATTGTTAGGGTTAGGGTTATCATCAGACCTAGGATAGTGTTAGAGTTAGGGTTAGGGTTAGCATCAGCCCTAGGATAGTGTTAGGGTTAGGGTTAGGGTTAGCATCAGCCCTAGGATAGTGTTAGGGTTAGGGTTAGGGTTAGCATCAGCCCTAGCATATTATTAGGATTACGGTTAGCATCAGCCCTAGGATAGTGTTAGGGTTAAGGTTAGGGTTAACACCAGGCATAGGATAGTGTTAGTGTTAGGGTTAGCATCAGCCTTAGGATTGCGTTAGGGTTAGGGTTAGGGTTAGCATCAGCCGTAGTATAGTGTTAGGGTTAGGGTTAGCCTCAGCCCTAGGATAGTGTTAGAGTTAGGTTTAGGGTTAGCATCAGCCCTAGGATAGTGTTAGGGTTAGGGTTAGGGTTAGCATCAGCCCTAGGATAGTGTTAGTGTTATGGATAGCATCAGCCCTAGGATAGTGTTAGGGTTAGCGTTAGGGTTAGCATGAGCCCTAGGATAGTATTAGGGTCAGGGTTAGGGTTAGGGTTAGCGTTAGCATCAGCTCTAGGATAGTGTTAGGGTTAGGGCTAGGGTTAGCATCAACCCTAGGATAGTGTTAGGGTTAGGGTTAGGGTTAGCATCAGCCCTAGGATAGTGTTAGGGTTAGGGTTAGCATCAGCCCTAGGATAGTGTTAGGGTTAGGGTTAGGGTTAGCATCAGCCCTAGGATAGTGTTAGGGTTAGGGTTAGGGTTAGCATCAGCCCTAGGATAGTGTTAGGGTTAGGGTTAACATCAGCCATAGGATAGTGTTAGGGTTAGGCTTAGGGTTAGCATCAGCCCTAGGATAGTGTTAGGGTTAGGGTTAGCATCAGCCCTAGGATAGTGTTAGGGTTAGGGTTAGGGTTAGCATCAGCCCTAGGATAGTGTTAGTGTTAGGGTTAGCATCAACCCTAGGATAGTGTTAGGGTTAGGGTTAGGGTTAGCATCAGCCCTAGGATAGTGTTAGGGTTAGGGTTAGCCTCAGCCCTAGGAGAGTGTTAGGGTTAGGGATAGGGTTAGCATCAGGCCTAGGATAGTGTTAGGGTTAGGGTTAGGGTTATCATCAGGCCTAGGTTAGTGTTAGGGTTAGGGTTAGCATCAGGCCTAGGATAGTGTTAGGGTTAGGGTTAACATCAGCCCTAGGATAGTGTTAGGGTTAGGGTTAGGGTTAGCATCAGCTCTAGGATAGTGTTAGGTTTAGGGTTAGCATCAGACCTAGGATAGTGTTAGGGTTAGGGTTAGGGTAAGCATCAGCCCTAGGATAGTGTAAGTGTTAGGGTTAGGGTTAGCATGAGGCCTAGGATAGTGTTAGGGTTAGGGTTAGCATCAGCCCTAGGATAGTGTTAGTATTCGGGTTAGGGTTAGCATCCACCCTAGGATAGTATTAGGGTTAGGGTTAGCATCAGCCCTAGGATAGTGTTAGGGTTAGGGTTAGGGATAGCACCAGGCCTAGGATAGTGTTAGTGTTAGGGTTAGCATCAGCCGTAGGATAGTGTTAGGGTTAGGGTTAGCCTCAGCCCTAAGATAGTGTTAGAGTTAGGGTTAGGGTTAGCATCAGCACTAGGATAGTTTTAGGGTTAGGGTTAGGGTTAGCATCAGCCCTAGGATAGTGTCAGTGTTAGGGTTAGCATCAGCCCTAGGATAGTGTTAGGGTTAGGGTTAGGGTTAGCATCCGCCCTAGGATAGTGTTATGTTTAGGGTTAGGGTTAGCATACGCCCTAGCATAGTGTTAGGGTTAGGGTTAACATAAACCCTAGGATAGTGTTAGGGTTAGGGTTAGGGTTATCATCAGGCCTAGGATAGTGTTAGGGTTAGGGTTAGGGTTAGCATCAGTTCAAGGATAGTGTTAGGGTTAGCGTTAGGGTTAGCATCAGCCCTAGGATAGTGTTAGGGTTAGGGTTAGCATCAGCCCCAGGATAGTGTTAGGATTAGGGTTAGGGTTAGCATCAGCCCTAGGATAGTGTTAGGGTTAGGGTTAGCATCAGGCCTAGGATAGTGTTTGGGTTAGGGTTAGGGTTAGCATTAGCCCTAGGATAGTGTTAGGGTTAGGGTTAGCCTCAACCCTAGGAGAGTGTTAGGGTTAGGGATCGGGTTAGCATCAGGCCTAGGATAGTGTTAGGGTTAGGGTTAGGGTTAGCATCAGCCCTAGGATAGTGTTAGGGTTAGGGTTAGCCTCAGGCCTAGGATAGTGTTAGGGTTAGGGTTAGCATCAGCCCTAGGATAGTGTTAGGGTTAGGGTTAGGTTTAGCATCAGTCCTAGGATAGTGTTAGGGTAAGTGTTAGGGTTAGCATCAGGCCTAGGATAGTGTTAGGGTTACGGTTAGAATCAGCCCTAGGATAGTGTTAGGGTTAGGGTTAGGGTTAGCATCAGAGCTACGATAGTGTTAGGTTTAGGGTTAGGGATATCATCAGGCCTAGGATATTGTTAGGGTTAGGGTTATCATCAGCCCTAGGATAGTGTTAGAGTTAGGGTTAGGGTTAGCATCAGCCCTAGGATAGTGTTAGGGTTAGGGTTAGGGTTAGCATCAGCCCTAGGATAGTGTTAGGCTTAGGGTTAGCATCAGCCCTAGGATAGTGTTAGGATTAGGGTTAGGGTTAGCATCAGCCCTAGGATAGTGTTAGGGTTAGGGTTAGGGTTAGCATGAGGCCTAGGATAGTGTTAGGGTTAGGGTTAGCATCAGCCCTAGGATAGTGTTAGTGTTCGGGTTAGGGTTAGCATCAGCCCTAGGATACTATTAGGGTTAGGGTTAGCATCAGCCCTAGGATAGTGTTAGGGTTAGGGTTAGGGTTAGCACCAGCCTAGGATAGTGTTAGTGTTAGGGTTAGCATCAGCCTTAGGATAGTGTTAGGTTTAGGGTTAGGGTTAGCATCAGCCGTAGGATAGTGTTAGGGTTAGGGTTAGCCTCAGCCCTAAGATAGTGTTAGAGTTAGGGTTAGGGTTAGCATCAGCACTAGGATAGTGTTAGTGTTAGGGTTAGGGTTAGCATCAGCCCTAGGATAGTGTTAGTGTTAGGGTTAGCATCAGCCCTAGGATAGTGTTAGGGTTAGGGTTAGGGTTAGCATCCGCCCTAGGATAGTGTTATGTTTAGGGTTAGGGTTAGCATACGCCCTAGGATAGTGTTAGGGTTAGGGTTAACATAAACCCTAGGATAGTGTTAGGGTTAGGGTTAGGGTTATCATCAGGCCTAGGATAGTGTTAGGGTTAGGGTTAGGGTTAGCATCTGTTCAAGGATAGTGTTAGGGTTAGCGTTAGGGTTAGCATCAGCCCTAGGATAGTGTTAGGGTTAGGGTTAGCATCAGCCCTAGGATAGTGTTAGGATTAGGGTTAGGGTTAGCATCAGCCCTAGGATAGTGTTAGGGTTAGGGTTAGCAACAGGCCTAGGATAGTGTTTGGGTTAGGGTTAGGGTTAGCATTAGCCCTAGGATAGTGTTAGGGTTAGGGTTAGCCTCAGCCCTAGGAGAGTGTTAGGGTTAGGGATCGGGTTAGCATCAGGCCTAGGATAGTGTTAGGGTTAGGGTTAGGGTTAGCATCAGCCCTAGGATAGTGTTAGGGTTAGGGTTAGCCTCAGCCCTAGGTTAGTGTTAGAGTTAGGGTTAGGGTTAGCATCAGCCCTAGGATAGTGTTAGGGTTAGGGTTAGGGTTAGCATCAGCCCTAGGACAGCGTTAGTGTTAGGGTTAGCATCAGCCCTAGGATAGTGTTAGGGTTAGGGTTAGGGTTAGCATCAGCCCTAGGATAGTATTAGGGTTAGGGTTAGGGTTAGGGTTAGCGTTAGCATCAGCTCTAGGATAGTGTTAGGGTTAGGGTTAGGGTTAGCATCAACCCTAGGATAGTGTTAGGGTTAGGGTTAGGGTTAGCATCAGCCCTAGGATAGTGTTAGGGTTAGGGTTAGCATCAGCCCTAGGATAGTGTTAGGGTTAGGGTTAGGGTTAGCATCAGCCCTAGGATAGTGTTAGTGTTATGGATAGCATCAGCCCTAGGATAGTGTTTGGGTTAGCGTTAGGGTTAGCATGAGCCCTAGGATAGTATTAGGGTTAGGGTTAGGGTTAGGGTTAGCGTTAGCATCAGCTCTAGGATAGTGTTAGGGTTAGGGCTAGGGTTAGCATCAACCCTAGGATAGTGTTAGGGTTAGGGTTAGGGTTAGCATCAGCCCTAGGATAGTGTTAGGGTTAGGGTTAGCATCAGCCCTAGGATAGTGTTAGGGTTAGGGTTAGGGTTAGCATCAGCCCTAGGATAGTGTTAGGGTTAGGGTTAGCATCAGCCCTAGGATAGTGTTAGGGTTAGGGTTAGGGTTAGCATCAGCCCTAGGATAGTGTTAGGGTTAGGGTTAGCATCAGCCATAGGATAGTGTTAGGGTTAGGCTTAGAGTTAGCATCAGCCCTAGGATAGTGTTAGGGTTAGGGTTAGCATCAGCCCTAGGATAGTGTTAGGGTTAGGGTTAGGGTTAGCATCAGCCTTAGGATAGTGTTAGGGTTAGGGTTAGGGTTAGCATCAGCCCTAGGATAGTGTTAGGGTTAGGGTTAGCCTCAGCCCTAGGAGAGTGTTAGGGTTAGGGATAGGGTTAG
The DNA here is from genome assembly GCF_020740605.2 of Lemur catta. Taxonomy (NCBI): domain Eukaryota; kingdom Metazoa; phylum Chordata; class Mammalia; order Primates; family Lemuridae; genus Lemur; species Lemur catta. The sequence goes on along the minus strand of NC_059131.1, from coordinate 111,680,525 downwards.
CATCAGGCTAGGATAGTGTTAGGGTTAGGGTTAGGGTTATCATCAGGCCTAGGTTAGTGTTAGGGTTAGGGTTAGCATCAGGCCTAGGATAGTGTTAGGGTTAGGGTTAACATCAGCCCTAGGATAGTGTTAGGGTTAGGGTTAGGGTTAGCATCAGCTCTAGGATAGTGTTAGGTTTAGGGTTAGCATCAGACCTAGGATAGTGTTAGGGTTAGGGTTAGGGTAAGCATCAGCCCTAGGATAGTGTTAGGGTTAGGGTTAGGGTTAGCATCAGCCCTAGGATAGTGTTAGGGTTATTGTTAGCATCAGCCCTAGGATAGTGTTAGGATTAGGGTTAGGGTTAGCATCAGCCCTAGGATAGTGTTAGGGTTAGGGTTAGGGTTAGCATGAGGCCTAGGATAGTGTTAGGGTTAGGGTTAGCATCAGCCCTAGGATAGTGTTAGTGTTCGGGTTAGGGTTAGCATCAGCCCTAGGATACTATTAGGGTTAGGGTTAGCATCAGCCCTAGGATAGTGTTAGGGTTAGGGTTAGGGTTAGCACCAGCCTAGGATAGTGTTAGTGTTAGGGTTAGCATCAGCCCTAGGATAGTGTTAGGGTTAGGGTTAGGGTTAGCATCAGCCCTAGGATAGTGTTAGTGTTATGGATAGCATCAGCCCTAGGATAGTGTTAGGGTTAGCGTTAGGGTTAGCATGAGCCCTAGGATAGTATTAGGGTTAGGGTTAGGGTTAGGGTTAGCGTTAGCATCAGCTCTAGGATAGTGTTAGGGTTAGGGCTAGGGTTAGCATCAACCCTAGGATAGTGTTAGGGTTAGGGTTAGGGTTAGCATCAGCCCTAGGATAGTGTTAGGGTTAGGGTTAGCATCAGCCCTAGGATAGTGTTAGGCTTAGGGTTAGGGTTAGCATCAGCCCTAGGATAGTGTTAGGGTTAGGGTTAGCATCAGCCCTAGGATAGTGTTAGGATTAGGGTTAGGGTTAGCATCAGCCCTAGGATAGTGTTAGGGTTAGGGTTAGGGTTAGCATGAGGCCTAGGATAGTGTTAGGGTTAGGGTTAGCATCAGCCCTAGGATAGTGTTAGTGTTCGGGTTAGGGTTAGCATCAGCCCTAGGATAGTATTAGGGTTAGGGTTAGCATCAGCCCTAGGATAGTGTTAGGGTTAGGGTTAGGGTTAGCACCAGCCTAGGATAGTGTTAGTGTTAGGGTTAGCATCAGCCTTAGGATAGTGTTAGGTTTAGGGTTAGGGTTAGCATCAGCCGTAGGATAGTGTTAGGGTTAGGGTTAGCCTCAGCCCTAAGATAGTGTTAGAGTTAGGGTTAGGGTTAGCATCAGCACTAGGATAGTGTTAGGGTTAGGGTTAGGGTTAGCATCAGCAATAGGATAGTGTTAGTGTTAGGGTTAGCATCAGCCCTAGGATAGTGTTAGGGTTAGGGTTAGGGTTAGCATCCGCCCTAGAATAGTGTTATGTTTAGGGTTAGGGTTAGCATACGCCCTAGGATAGTGTTAGGGTTAGGGTTAACATAAACCCTAGGATAGTGTTAGGGTTAGGGTTAGGGTTATCATCAGGCCTAGGATAGTGTTAGGGTTAGGGTTAGGGTTAGCATCTGTTCAAGGATAGTGTTAGGGTTAGCGTTAGGGTTAGCATCAGCCCTAGGATAGTGTTAGGGTTAGGGTTAGCATCAGCCCTAGGATAGTGTTAGGATTAGGGTTAGGGTTAGCATCAGCCCTAGGATAGTGTTAGGGTTAGGGTTAGCATCAGGCCTAGGATAGTGTTTGGGTTAGGGTTAGGGTTAGCATTAGCCCTAGGATAGTGTTAGGGTTAGGGTTAGCCTCAGCCCTAGGAGAGTGTTAGGGTTAGGGATCGGGTTAGCATCAGGCCTAGGATAGTGTTAGGGTTAGGGTTAGGGTTAGCATCAGCCCTAGGATAGTGTTAGGGTTAGGGTTAGCCTCAGCCCTAGGATAGTGTTAGAGTTAGGGTTAGGGTTAGCATCAGCCCTAGGATAGTGTTAGGGTTAGGGTTAGGGTTAACATCAGCCCTAGGACAGCGTTAGTGTTAGGGTTAGCATCAGCCCTAGGATAGTGTTAGGGTTAGGGTTAGGGTTAGCATCAGCCCTAGGATAGTATTAGGGTTAGGGTTAGGGTTAGGGTTAGCGTTAGCATCAGCTCTCGGATAGTGTTAGGGTTAGGGTTAGGGTTAGCATCAACCCTAGGATAGTGTTAGGTTTAGGGTTAGGGTTAGCATCAGCCCTAGGATAGTGTTAGGGTTAGGGTTAGCATCAGTCCTGGGATAGTGTTAGGGTTAGGGTTAGGGTTAGCATCAGCCCTAGGATAGTGTTAGGGTTAGGGTTAGCCTCAGCCCTAGGATAGTGTTAGGGTTATGGTTAGGTTTAGCATCAGCCCTAGGATAGTGTTAGGGTAAGTGTTAGGGTTAGGATCAGGCCTAGGATAGTGTTAGGATTAGGGTTAGGGTTAGCATCAGCCCTAGGATAGTGTTAGGTTTAGGTTTAGGGATATCATCAGGCCTAGGATATTGTTAGGGTTAGGGTTATCATCAGACCTAGGATAGTGTTAGAGTTAGGGTTAGGGTTAGCATCAGCCCTAGGATAGTGTTAGGGTTAGGGTTAGGGTTAGCATCAGCCCTAGGATAGTGTTAGGGTTAGGGTTAGGGTTAGCATCAGCCCTAGCATATTATTAGGATTACGGTTAGCATCAGCCCTAGGATAGTGTTAGGGTTAAGGTTAGGGTTAACACCAGGCATAGGATAGTGTTAGTTTTAGGGTTAGCATCAGCCTTAGGATTGCGTTAGGGTTAGGGTTAGGGTTAGCATCAGCCCTAGGATAGTGTTAGTGTTATGGAGAGCATCAGCCCTAGGATAGTGTTTGGGTTAGCGTTAGGGTTAGCATGAGCCCTAGGATAGTATTAGGGTTAGGGTTAGGGTTAGGGTTAGCGTTAGCATCAGCTCTAGGATAGTGTTAGGGTTAGGGCTAGGGTTAGCATCAACCCTAGGATAGTGTTAGGGTTAGGGTTAGGGTTAGCATCAGCCCTAGGATAGTGTTAGAGTTAGGGTTAGCATCAGCCCTAGGATAGTGTTAGGGTTAGGGTTAGGGTTAGCATCAGCCCTAGGATAGTGTTAGGGTTAGGATTAGCATCAGCCCTAGGATAGTGTTAGGGTTAGGGTTAGGGTTAGCATCAGCCCTAGGATAGTGTTAGGGTTAGGGTTAGCATCAGCCATAGGATAGTGTTAGGGTTAGGCTTAGGGTTAGCATCAGCCCTAGGATAGTGTTAGGGTTAGGGTTAGCATCAGCCCTAGGATAGTGTTAGGGTTAGGGTTAGGGTTAGCATCAGCCCTAGGATAGTGTTAGGGTTAGGGTTAGCATCAGCCCTAGGATAGTGTTAGGGTTAGGGTTAGGGTTAGCATCAGCCCTAGGATAGTGTTAGGGTTAGGGTTAGCCTCAGCCCTAGGAGAGTGTTAGGGTTAGGGATAGGGTTAGCATCAGGCCTAGGATAGTGTTAGGGTTAGGGTTAGGGTTATCATCAGGCCTAGGTTAGTGTTAGGGTTAGGGTTAGCATCAGGCCTAGGATAGTGTTAGGGTTAGGGTTAACATCAGCCCTAGGATAGTGTTAGGGTTAGGGTTAGGGTTAGCATCAGCTCTAGGATAGTGTTAGGTTTAGGGTTAGCATCAGACCTAGGATAGTGTTAGGGTTAGGGTTAGGGTAAGCATCAGCCCTAGGATAGTGTAAGTGTTAGGGTTAGGGTTAGCATGAGGCCTAGGATAGTGTTAGGGTTAGGGTTAGCATCAGCCCTAGGATAGTGTTAGTGTTCGGGTTAGGGTTAGCATCCGCCCTAGGATAGTATTAGGGTTAGGGTTAGCATCAGCCCTAGAATAGTGTTAGGGTTAGGGTTAGGGTTAGCACCAGGCCTAGGATAGTGTTAGTGTTAGGGTTAGCATCAGCCTTAGGATAGTGTTAGGGTTAGGATTAGGGTTAGCATCAGCCGTAGGATAGTGTTAGGGTTAGGGTTAGCCTCAGCCCTAAGATAGTGTTAGAGTTAGGGTTAGGGTTAGCATCAGCACTAGGATAGTGTTAGGGTTAGGGTTAGGGTTAGCATCAGCCCTAGGATAGTGTTAGTGTTAGGGTTAGCATCAGCCCTAGGATAGTGTTAGGGTTAGGGTTAGGGTTAGCATCCGCCCTAGGATAGTGTTATGTTTAGGGTTAGGTTTAGCATACGCCCTAGGATAGTGTTAGGGTTAGGGTTAACATAAACCCTAGGATAGTGTTAGGGTTAGGGTTAGGGTTATCATCAGGCCTAGGATAGTGTTAGGGTTAGGGTTAGGGTTAGCATCAGTTCAAGGATAGTGTTAGGGTTAGCGTTAGGGTTAGCATCAGCCCTAGGATAGTGTTAGGGTTAGGGTTAGCATCAGCCCTAGGATAGTGTTAGGATTAGGGTTAGGGTTAGCATCAGCCCTAGGATAGTGTTAGGGTTAGGGTTAGCATCAGGCCTAGGATAGTGTTTGGGTTAGGGTTAGGGTTAGCATTAGCCCTAGGATAGTGTTAGGGTTAGGGTTAGCCTCAGCCCTAGGAGAGTGTTAGGGTTAGGGATCGGGTTAGCATCAGGCCTAGGATAGTGTTAGGGTTAGGGTTAGGGTTAGCATCAGCCCTAGGATAGTGTTAGGGTTAGGGTTAGGGTTAGCATCAGCCCTAGGATAGTATTAGGGTTAGGGTTAGGGTTAGGGTTAGCGTTAGCATCAGCTCTAGGATAGTGTTAGGGTTAGGGTTAGGGTTAGCATCAAACCTAGGATAGTGTTAGGGTTAGGGTTAGGGTTAGCATCAGCCCTAGGATAGTGTTAGGGTTAGGGTTAGCATCAGCCCTGGGATAGTGTTAGTGTTAGGGTTAGGGTTAGCATCAGCCCTAGGATAGTGTTAGGGTTAGGGTTAGCATCAGCCCTAGGATAGTGTTAGGGTTAGGGTTAGGGTTAGCATCAGCCCTAGGATAGTGTTAGGGTTAGGGTTAGCATCAGCCCTAGGATAGTGATAGGGTTAGGGTTAGAGTTATCATCAGGCCTAGGATAGTGTTAGGGTTAGGGTTAGGGTTAGCATCAGCCCTAGGAGAGTGTTAGGGTTAGGGTTAGGGTTAGCATCAGCCCTAGGATAGTGTTAGGGTTAGGGTTAACATCAGCCCTAGGATAGTGTTAGGGTTAGGGTTAGGGTTAGTATCAGCCCTAGGATAGTATTAGGTTTAGGGTTAGCATCAGACCTAGGATAGTGTTAGGGTTAGGGTTAACATCAGGCCTAGGATAGTGTTAGGGTTAGGGTTAGCATCAGCCCTAGGAGAGTGTTAGGGTTAGGGTTAGGGTTAGCATCAGCCCTAGGATAGTGTTAGGGTTAGGGTTAACATCAGCCCTAGGAGAGTGTTAAGGTTAGGGTTAGGGTTAGCATCAGCCCTAGGATAGTGTTAGGTTTAGGGTTAGCATCAGACCTAGGATAGTGTTAGGGTTAGGGTTAGGGTTAGCATCAGCCCTAGGATAGTGTAAGTGTTAGGGTTAGGGTTAGCATCAGGCCTAGGAGAGTGTTAGGGTTAGGGTTAGCATCAGCCCAAGGATAGTGTTACGGTTAGGGTTAGGGTTAGCATCAGCCCTAGGATAGTGTTAGGGTTAGGGTAATGGTTAGCATCAGCCCTAGGATAGTATTAGGGTTAGGGTTACCATCAGCCCTAGGATAGTGTTAGGGTTAGGGTTAGGGTTAGCACCAGGCCCAGGATAGTGTTAGTGTTAAGGTTAGCATCAGCCTTAGTATAGTGTTAGGGTTAGGGTTAGGGTTAGCATCATTCGTGGGATAGTGTTTGGGTTAGGGTTAGCCTCAGCCCTAAGATAGTGTTAGAGTTAGGGTTAGGGTTAGCATCAGCCCTAGGATAGTGTTAGGGTTAGGGTTAGTGTTAGCATCAGCCCTAGGATAGTGTTAGTGTTAGGGTTAGCATCAGCCCTAGGATAGTGTTAGGGTTAGGGTTAACCTAAACCCTAGGATAGTGTTAGGGTTAGGGTTAGGGTTATCATCAGGCCTAGGATATTGTTAGGGTTAGGGTTAGCATCAGCTCTAGGATAGTGTTAGGGTTAGGGTTAGGGTTAGCATCAGCCCTAGGATAGTGTTATGGTTAGGGTTAGGGTTAGCATCAGCCCTAGGATAGTCTTAGGGTTAGGGTTAGCATCAGCCCTAGGATAGTGTTAGGGTTAGGTTTAGGGTTAGCATCAGCCCTAGGATAGTGTTAGGGTTGGGGTTAGCATCAGCCCTAGGATAGTGTTAGGGTTACGGTTAGGGTTAGGGTTAGCATCAGCCCTAGGATAGTGTTAGGGTTAGGGTTAGCCTCAGCCCTAGGAGAGTGTTAGGGTTAGGGATCGGGTTAGCATCAGGCCTAGGATAGTGTTAGGGTTAGGGTTAGGGTTAGCATCAGCCCTAGGATAGTGTTAGGGTTAGGGTTAGCCTCAGGCCTAGGATAGTGTTAGGGTTAGGGTTAGCATCAGCCCTAGGATAGTGTTAGGGTTAGGGTTAGGGTTAGCATCAGCCCTAGGATAGTGTTAGGGTTATGGTTAGGTTTAGCATCAGTCCTAGGATAGTGTTAGGGTAAGTGTTAGGGTTAGCATCAGGCCTAGGATAGTGTTAGGGTTACGGTTAGAATCAGCCCTAGGATAGTGTTAGGGTTAGGGTTAGGGTTAGCATCAGCCCTAGGATAGTGTTAGGTTTAGGGTTAGGGATATCATCAGGCCTAGGATATTGTTAGGGTTAGGGTTATCATCAGCCCTAGGATAGTGTTAGAGTTAGGGTTAGGGTTAGCATCAGCCCTAGGATAGTGTTAGGGTTAGGGTTAGGGTTAGCATCAGCCCTGGGATAGTGTTAGGGTTAGGGTTAGGGTTAGCATCAGCCCTAGGATATTATTATGGTTAGGGTTAGCATCAGCCCTAGGATAGTGTTAGGGTTAAGGTTAGGGTTAACACCAGGCCCAGGATAGTGTTAGTGTTAGGGTTAGCATCAGCCTTAGGATAGCGTTAGGGTTAGGGTTAGGGTTAGCATCAGCCGTAGGATAGTGTTAGGGTTAGGGTTAGCCTCAGCCCTAGGATAGTGTTAGAATTAGGGTTAGGGTTAGCATCAGCCCTAGGATAGTGTTAGGGTTAGGGTTAGGGTTAGCATCAGCCCTAGGACAGCGTTAGTGTTAGGGTTAGCATCAGCCCTAGGATAGTGTTAGGGTTAGGGTTAGGGTTAGCATCAGCCCTAGGATAGTGTTAGGGTTAGGGTTAGCCTCAGCCCTAGGAGAGTGTTAGGGTTAGGGTTAGCATCAGGCCTAGGATAGTGTTATGGTTAGGGTTAGCATCAGCCCTAGGAGAGTGTTAGGGTTAGGGTTAGGGTTAGCATCAGCTCTAGGATAGTGTTAGGTTTAGGGTTAGCATCAGACCTAGGATAGTGTTAGGGTTAGGGTTAGGGTAAGCATCAGCCCTAGGATAGTGTAAATGTTAGGATTCGGTTAGCATCAGGCCTAGGATAGTGTTAGGGTTAGGGTTAGCACCAGCCCTAGGATAGTGTTACGGTTAGGGTTAGGGTTAGCATCAGCCCTAGGATAGTATTAGGGTTAGGGTTAGCATCAGGCCTAGGATAGTGTTAGGGTTAGGGTTAGCACCAGGCCTAGGATAGTGTTAGTGTTAGGGTTAGCATCAGCCTTAGGATAGTGTTAGGGTTAGGGTTATGGTTAGCATCAGCCGTAGGATAGTGTTAGGGTTAGGGTTAGCCTCAGCCCTAAGATAGTGTTAGAGTTAGGGATAGGGTTCGCATCAGCACTAGGATAGTGTTAGGGTTAGGGTTAGGGTTAGCATCAGCCCTAGGATAGTGTTAGTGTTAGGGTTAGCATCAGCCCTAGGATAGTGTTAGGGTTAGGGTTAGGGTTAGCATCCGCCCTAGGATAGTGTTAGGGTTAGGGTTAGGTTTAGCATCAGCCCTAGAATAGTGTTAGTGTTAGGGTTAACATAAACCCTAGGATAGTGTTAGGGTTAGGGTTAGGGTTATCATCAGGCCTAGGATAGTGTTAGGGTTAGGGGTAGGGTTAGCATCAGTTCAAGGATAGTGTTAGGGTTAGCGTTAGGGTTAGGATCAGCCCTAGGATAGTGTTAGGGTTAGGGTTAGCATCAGCCCTAGGATAGTGTTAGGATTAGGGTTAGGGTTAGCATCAGCCCTAGGATAGTGTTAGGTTTAGGTTTAGGGATATCATCAGGCCTAGGATATTGTTAGGGTTAGGGTTATCATCAGACCTAGGATAGTGTTAGAGTTAGGGTTAGGGTTAGCATCAGCCCTAGGATAGTGTTAGGGTTAGGGTTAGGGTTAGCATCAGCCCTAGGATAGTGTTAGTGTTATGGATAGCATCAGCCCTAGGATAGTGTTAGGGTTAGCGTTAGGGTTAGCATGAGCCCTAGGATAGTATTAGGGTTAGGGTTAGGGTTAGGGTTAGCGTTAGCATCAGCTCTAGGATAGTGTTAGGGTTAGGGCTAGGGTTAGCATCAACCCTAGGATAGTGTTAGGGTTAGGGTTAGGGTTAGCATCAGCCCTAGGATAGTGTTAGGGTTAGGGTTAGCATCAGCCCTAGGATAGTGTTAGGCTTAGGGTTAGGGTTAGCATCAGCCCTAGGATAGTGTTAGGGTTAGGGTTAGCATCAGCCCTAGGATAGTGTTAGGATTAGGGTTAGGGTTAGCATCAGCCCTAGGATAGTGTTAGGGTTAGGGTTAGGGTTAGCATGAGGCCTAGGATAGTGTTAGGGTTAGGGTTAGCATCAGCCCTAGGATAGTGTTAGTGTTCGGGTTAGGGTTAGCATCAGCCCTAGGATAGTATTAGGGTTAGGGTTAGCATCAGCCCTAGGATAGTGTTAGGGTTAGGGTTAGGGTTAGCACCAGCCTAGGATAGTGTTAGTGTTAGGGTTAGCATCAGCCTTAGGATAGTGTTAGGTTTAGGGTTAGGGTTAGCATCAGCCGTAGGATAGTGTTAGGGTTAGGGTTAGCCTCAGCCCTAAGATAGTGTTAGAGTTAGGGTTAGGGTTAGCATCAGCACTAGGATAGTGTTAGGGTTAGAGTTAGGGTTAGCATCAGCCCTAGGATAGTGTTAGTGTTAGGGTTAGCATCAGCCCTAGGATAGTGTTAGGGTTAGGGTTAGGGTTAGCATCCGCCCTAGGATAGTGTTATGTTTAGGGTTAGGGTTAGCATCAGCCCTAGGATAGTGTTAGGGTTAGGGTTAACATAAACCCTAGGATAGTGTTAGGGTTAGGGTTAGGGTTATCATCAGGCCTAGGATAGTGTTAGGGTTAGGGTTAGGGTTAGCATCTGTTCAAGGATAGTGTTAGGGTTAGCGTTAGGGTTAGCATCAGCCCTAGGATAGTGTTAGGGTTAGGGTTAGCATCAGCCCTAGGATAGTGTTAGGATTAGGGTTAGGGTTAGCATCAGCCCTAGGATAGTGTTAGGGTTAGGGTTAGCATCAGGCCTAGGATAGTGTTTGGGTTAGGGTTAGGGTTAGCATTAGCCCTAGGATAGTGTTAGGGTTAGGGTTAGCCTCAGCCCTAGGAGAGTGTTAGGGTTAGGGATCGGGTTAGCATCAGCCCTAGGATAGTGTTAGGGTTAGGGTTAGCATCAGCCCTAGGATAGTGTTAGGATTAGGGTTAGGGTTAGCATCAGCCCTAGGATAGTGTTAGGGTTAGGGTTAGCATCAGGCCTAGGATAGTGTTAGGGTTAGGGTTAGGGTTAGCATCAGCCCTAGGATAGTGTTAGGGTTAGGGTTAGCCTCAGCCCTAGGATAGTGTTAGTGTTAGGGTTAGGGTTAGCATCAGCCCTAGGATAGTGTTAGGGTTAGGGTTAGGGTTAGCATCAGCCCTAGGACAGCGTTAGTGTTAGGGTTAGCATCAGCCCTAGGATAGTGTTAGGGTTAGGGTTAGGGTTAGCATCAGCCCTAGGATAGTATTAGGGTTAGGGTTAGGGTTAGGGTTAGCGTTAGCATCAGCTCTAGGATAGTGTTAGGGTTAGGGTTAGGGTTAGCATCAACCCTAGGATAGTGTTAGGGTTAGGGTTAGGGTTAGCATCAGCCCTAGGATAGTGTTAGGGTTAGGGTTAGCATCAGCCCTGGGATAGTGTTAGGGTTAGGGTTAGGGTTAGCATCAGCCCTAGGATAGTGTTAGGGTTAGGGTTATCCTCAGCCCTAGGATAGTGTTAGGGTTATGGTTAGGTTTAGCATCAGCCCTAGGATAGTGTTAGGGTAAGTGTTAGGGTTAAGATCAGGCCTAGGATAGTGTTAGGATTAGGGTTAGGGTTAGCATCAGCCCTAGGATAGTGTTAGGGTTAGCGTTAGTGTTAGCATGAGCCCTAGGATAGTATTAGGGTCAGGGTTAGGGTTAGGGTTAGCGTTAGCATCAGCTCTAGGATAGTGTTAGGGTTAGGGCTAGGGTTAGCATCAACCCTAGGATAGTGTTAGGGTTAGGGTTAGGGTTAGCATCAGCCCTAGGATAGTGTTAGGGTTAGGGTTAGCATCAGCCCTAGGATAGTGTTAGGGTTAGGGTTAGGGTTAGCATCAGCCCTAGGATAGTGTTAGGGTTAGGGTTAGCATCAGCCCTAGGATAGTGTTAGGGTTAGGGTTAGGGTTAGCATCAGCCCTAGGATAGTGTTAGGGTTAGGGTTAGCATCAGCCATAGGATAGTGTTAGGGTTAGGCTTAGGGTTAGCATCAGCCCTAGGATAGTGTTAGGGTTAGGGTTAGCATCAGCCCTAGGATAGTGTTAGGGTTAGGGTTAGGGTTAGCATCAGCCCTAGGATAGTGTTAGGGTTAGGGTTAGCATCAACCCTAGGATAGTGTTAGGGTTAGGGTTAGGGTTAGCATCAGCCCTAGGATAGTGTTAGGGTTAGGGTTAGCCTCAGCCCTAGGAGAGTGTTAGGGTTAGGGATAGGGTTAGCATCAGGCCTAGGATAGTGTTAGGGTTAGGGTTAGGGTTATCATCAGGCCTAGGTTAGTGTTAGGGTTAGGGTTAGCATCAGGCCTAGGATAGTGTTAGGGTTAGGGTTAACATCAGCCCTAGGATAGTGTCAGGGTTAGGGTTAGGGTTAGCATCAGCTCTAGGATAGTGTTAGGTTTAGGGTTAGCATCAGACCTAGGATAGTCTTAGGGTTAGGGTTAGGGTAAGCATCAGCCCTAGGATAGTGTAAGTGTTAGGGTTAGGGTTAGCATGAGGCCTAGGATAGTGTTAGGGTTAGGGTTAGCATCAGCCCTAGGATAGTGTTAGTGTTCGGGTTAGGGTTAGCATCCACCCTAGGATAGTATTAGGGTTAGGGTTAGCATCAGCCCTAGGATAGTGTTAGGGTTAGGGTTAGGGATAGCACCAGGCCTAGGATAGTGTTAGTGTTAGGGTTAGCATCAGCCTTAGGATAGTGTTAGGGTTAGGATTAGGGTTAGCATCAGCCGTAGGATAGTGTTAGGGTTAGGGTTAGCCTCAGCCCTAAGATAGTGTTAGAGTTAGGGTTAGGGTTAGCATCAGCACTAGGATAGTTTTAGGGTTAGGGTTAGGGTTAGCATCAGCCCTAGGATAGTGTCAGTGTTAGGGTTAGCATCAGCCCTAGGATAGTGTTAGGGTTAGGGTTAGGGTTAGCATCCGCCCTAGGATAGTGTTATGTTTAGGGTTAGGGTTAGCATACGCCCTAGGATAGTGTTAGGGTTAGGGTTAACATAAACCCTAGGATAGTGTTAGGGTTAGGGTTAGCCTCAGCCCTAGGATAGTGTTAGAATTAGGGTTAGGGTTAGCATCAGCCCTAGGATAGTGTTAGGGTTAGGGTTAGGGTTAGCATCAGCCCTAGGACAGCGTTAGTGTTAGGGTTAGCATCAGCCCTAGGATAGTGTTAGGGTTAGGGTTAGGGTTAGCATCAGCCCTAGGATAGTGTTAGGGTTAGGGTTAGCCTCAGCCCTAGGAGAGTGTTAGGGTTAGGGTTAGCATCAGGCCTAGGATAGTGTTATGGTTAGGGTTAGCATCAGCCCTAGGAGAGTGTTAGGGTTAGGGTTAGGGTTAGCATCAGCTCTAGGATAGTGTTAGGTTTAGGGTTAGCATCAGACCTAGGATAGTGTTAGGGTTAGGGTTAGGGTAAGCATCAGCCCTAGGATAGTGTAAATGTTAGGATTCGGTTAGCATCAGGCCTAGGATAGTGTTAGGGTTAGGGTTAGCACCAGCCCTAGGATAGTGTTACGGTTAGGGTTAGGGTTAGCATCAGCCCTAGGATAGTATTAGGGTTAGGGTTAGCATCAGGCCTAGGATAGTGTTAGGGTTAGGGTTAGCACCAGGCCTAGGATAGTGTTAGTGTTAGGGTTAGCATCAGCCTTAGGATAGTGTTAGGGTTAGGGTTAGGGTTAGCATCAGCCGTAGGATAGTGTTAGGGTTAGGGTTAGCCTCAGCCCTAAGATAGTGTTAGAGTTAAGGATAGGGTTCGCATCAGCACTAGGATAGTGTTAGGGTTAGGGTTAGGGTTAGCATCAGCCCTAGGATAGTGTTAGTGTTAGGGTTAGCATCAGCCCTAGGATAGTGTTAGGGTTAGGGTTAGGGTTAGCATCCGCCCTAGGATAGTGTTAGGGTTAGGGTTAGGTTTAGCATCAGCCCTAGAATAGTGTTAGTGTTAGGGTTAACATAAACCCTAGGATAGTGTTAGGGTTAGGGTTAGGGTTATCATCAGGCCTAGGATAGTGTTAGGGTTAGGGGTAGGGTTAGCATCAGTTCAAGGATAGTGTTAGGGTTAGCGTTAGGGTTAGGATCAGCCCTAGGATAGTGTTAGGGTTAGGGTTAGCATCAGCCCTAGGATAGTGTTAGGATTAGGGTTAGGGTTAGCATCAGCCCTAGGATAGTGTTAGGTTTAGGTTTAGGGATATCATCAGGCCTAGGATATTGTTAGGGTTAGGGTTATCATCAGACCTAGGATAGTGTTAGAGTTAGGGTTAGGGTTAGCATCAGCCCTAGGATAGTGTTAGGGTTAGGGTTAGGGTTAGCATCAGCCCTAGGATAGTGTTAGTGTTATGGATAGCATCAGCCCTAGGATAGTGTTAGGGTTAGCGTTAGGGTTAGCATGAGCCCTAGGATAGTATTAGGGTTAGGGTTAGGGTTAGGGTTAGCGTTAGCATCAGCTCTAGGATAGTGTTAGGGTTAGGGCTAGGGTTAGCATCAACCCTAGGATAGTGTTAGGGTTAGGGTTAGGGTTAGCATCAGCCCTAGGATAGTGTTAGGGTTAGGGTTAGCATCAGCCCTAGGATAGTGTTAGGCTTAGGGTTAGGGTTAGCATCAGCCCTAGGATAGTGTTAGGGTTAGGGTTAGCATCAGCCCTAGGATAGTGTTAGGATTAGGGTTAGGGTTAGCATCAGCCCTAGGATAGTGTTAGGGTTAGGGTTAGGGTTAGCATGAGGCCTAGGATAGTGTTAGGGTTAGGGTTAGCATCAGCCCTAGGATAGTGTTAGTTTTCGGGTTAGGGTTAGCATCAGCCCTAGGATAGTATTAGGGTTAGGGTTAGCATCAGCCCTAGGATAGTGTTAGGGTTAGGGTTAGGGTTAGCACCAGCCTAGGATAGTGTTAGTGTTAGGGTTAGCATCAGCCTTAGGATAGTGTTAGGTTTAGGGTTAGGGTTAGCATCAGCCGTAGGATAGTGTTAGGGTTAGGGTTAGCCTCAGCCCTAAGATAGTGTTAGAGTTAGGGTTAGGGTTAGCATCAGCACTAGGATAGTGTTAGGGTTAGGGTTAGGGTTAGCATCCGCCCTAGGATAGTGTTATGTTTAGGGTTAGGGTTAGCATCAGCCCTAGGATAGTGTTAGGGTTAGGGTTAACATAAACCCTAGGATAGTGTTAGGGTTAGGGTTAGGGTTATCATCAGGCCTAGGATAGTGTTAGGGTTAGGGTTAGGGTTAGCATCTGTTCAAGGATAGTGTTAGGGTTAGCGTTAGGGTTAGCATCAGCCCTAGGATAGTGTTAGGGTTAGGGTTAGCATCAGCCCTAGGATAGTGTTAGGATTAGGGTTAGGGTTAGCATCAGCCCTAGGATAGTGTTAGGGTTAGGGTTAGCATCAGGCCTAGGATAGTGTTTGGGTTAGGGTTAGGGTTAGCATTAGCCCTAGGATAGTGTTAGGGTTAGGGTTAGCCTCAGCCCTAGGAGAGTGTTAGGGTTAGGGATCGGGTTAGCATCAGCCCTAGGATAGTGTTAGGGTTAGGGTTAGCATCAGCCCTAGGATAGTGTTAGGATTAGGGTTAGGGTTAGCATCAGCCCTAGGATAGTGTTAGGGTTAGGGTTAGCATCAGGCCTAGGATAGTGTTAGGGTTAGGGTTAGGGTTAGCATCAGCCCTAGGATAGTGTTAGGGTTAGGGTTAGCCTCAGCCCTAGGATAGTGTTAGAGTTAGGGTTAGGGTTAGCATCAGCCCTAGGATAGTGTTAGGGTTAGGGTTAGGGTTAGCATCAGCCCTAGGACAGCGTTAGTGTTAGGGTTAGCATCAGCCCTAGGATAGTGTTAGGGTTAGGGTTAGGGTTAGCATCAGCCCTAGGATAGTATTAGGGTTAGGGTTAGGGTTAGGGTTAGCGTTAGCATCAGCTCTAGGATAGTGTTAGGGTTAGGGTTAGGGTTAGCATCAACCCTAGGATAGTGTTAGGGTTAGGGTTAGGGTTAGCATCAGCCCTAGGATAGTGTTAGGGTTAGGGTTAGCATCAGCCCTGGGATAGTGTTAGGGTTAGGGTAAGGGTTAGCATCAGCCCTAGGATAGTGTTAGGGTTAGGGTTATCCTCAGCCCTAGGATAGTGTTAGGGTTATGGTTAGGTTTAGCATCAGCCCTAGGATAGTGTTAGGGTAAGTGTTAGGGTTAAGATCAGGCCTAGGATAGTGTTAGGATTAGGGTTAGGGTTAGCATCAGCCCTAGGATAGTGTTAGGTTTAGGTTTAGGGATATCATCAGGCCTAGGATATTGTTAGGGTTAGGGTTATCATCAGACCTAGGATAGTGTTAGAGTTAGGGTTAGGGTTAGCATCAGCCCTAGGATAGTGTTAGGGTTAGGGTTAGGGTTAGCATCAGCCCTAGGATAGTGTTACGGTTAGGGTTAGGGTTAGCATCAGCCCTAGCATATTATTAGGATTACGGTTAGCATCAGCCCTAGGATAGTGTTAGGGTTAAGGTTAGGGTTAACACCAGGCATAGGATAGTGTTAGTGTTAGGGTTAGCATTAGCCTTAGGATTGCGTTAGGGTTAGGGTTAGGGTTAGCATCAGCCGTAGTATAGTGTTAGGTTTAGGGTTAACCTCAGCCCTAGGATAGTGTTAGAGTTAGGTTTAGGGTTAGCATCAGCCCTAGGATAGTGTTAGGGTTAGGGTTAGGGTTAGCATCAGCCCTAGGATAGTGTTAGTGTTATGGATAGCATCAGCCCTAGGATAGTGTTAGGGTTAGCGTTAGTGTTAGCATGAGCCCTAGGATAGTATTAGGGTCAGGGTTAGGGTTAGGGTTAGCGTTAGCATCAGCTCTAGGATAGTGTTAGGGTTAGGGCTAGGGTTAGCATCAACCCTAGGATAGTGATAGGGTTAGGGTTAGGGTTAGCATCAGCCCTAGGATAGTGTTAGGGTTAGGGTTAGCATCAGCCCTAGGATAGTGTTAGGGTTAGGGTTAGGGTTAGCATCAGCCCTAGGATAGTGTTAGGGTTAGGGTTAGCATCAGCCCTAGGATAGTGTTAGGGTTAGGGTTAGGGTTAGCATCAGCCCTAGGATAGTGTTAGGGTTAGGGTTAGCATCAGCCATAGGATAGTGTTAGGGTTAGGCTTAGGGTTAGCATCAGCCCTAGGATAGTGTTAGGGTTAGGGTTAGCATCAGCCCTAGGATAGTGTTAGGGTTAGGGTTAGGGTTAGCATCAGCCCTAGGATAGTGTTAGGGTTAGGGTTAGCATCAACCCTAGGATAGTGTTAGGGTTAGGGTTAGGGTTAGCATCAGCCCTAGGATAGTGTTAGGGTTAGGGTTAGCCTCAGCCCTAGGAGAGTGTTAGGGTTAGGGATAGGGTTAGCATCAGGCCTAGGATAGTGTTAGGGTTAGGGTTAGGGTTATCATCAGGCCTAGGTTAGTGTTAGGGTTAGGGTTAGCATCAGGCCTAGGATAGTGTTAGGGTTAGGGTTAACATCAGCCCTAGGATAGTGTTAGGGTTAGGGTTAGGGTTAGCATCAGCTCTAGGATAGTGTTAGGTTTAGGGTTAGCATCAGACCTAGGATAGTGTTAGGGTTAGGGTTAGGGTAAGCATCAGCCCTAGGATAGTGTAAGTGTTAGGGTTAGGGTTAGCATGAGGCCTAGGATAGTGTTAGGGTTAGGGTTAGCATCAGCCCTAGGATAGTGTTAGTGTTCGGGTTAGGGTTAGCATCCACCCTAGGATAGTATTAGGGTTAGGGTTAGCATCAGCCCTAGGATAGTGTTAGGGTTAGGGTTAGGGATAGCACCAGGCCTAGGATAGTGTTAGTGTTAGGGTTAGCATCAGCCTTAGGATAGTGTTAGGGTTAGGATTAGGGTTAGCATCAGCCGTAGGATAGTGTTAGGGTTAGGGTTAGCCTCAGCCCTAAGATAGTGTTAGAGTTAGGGTTAGGGTTAGCATCAGCACTAGGATAGTTTTAGGGTTAGGGTTAGGGTTAGCATCAGCCCTAGGATAGTGTCAGTGTTAGGGTTAGCATCAGCCCTAGGATAGTGTTAGGGTTAGGGTTAGGGTTAGCATCCGCCCTAGGATAGTGTTATGTTTAGGGTTAGGGTTAGCATACGCCCTAGGATAGTGTTAGGGTTAGGGTTAACATAAACCCTAGGATAGTGTTAGGGTTAGGGTTAGGGTTATCATCAGGCCTAGGATAGTGTTAGGGTTAGGGTTAGGGTTAGCATCAGTTCAAGGATAGTGTTAGGGTTAGCGTTAGGGTTAGCATCAGCCCTAGGATAGTGTTAGGGTTAGGGTTAGCATCAGCCCTAGGATAGTGTTAGGATTAGGGTTAGGGTTAGCATCAGCCCTAGGATAGTGTTAGGGTTAGGGTTAGCATCAGGCCTAGGATAGTGTTTGGGTTAGGGTTAGGGTTAGCATTAGCCCTAGGATAGTGTTAGGGTTAGGGTTAGCCTCAACCCTAGGAGAGTGTTAGGGTTAGGGATCGGGTTAGCATCAGGCCTAGGATAGTGTTAGGGTTAGGGTTAGGGTTAGCATCAGCCCTAGGATAGTGTTAGGGTTAGGGTTAGCCTCAGGCCTAGGATAGTGTTAGGGTTAGGGTTAGCATCAGCCCTAGGATAGTGTTAGGGTTAGGGTTAGGGTTAGCATCAGCCCTAGGATAGTGTTAGGGTTATGGTTAGGTTTAGCATCAGTCCTAGGATAGTGTTAGGGTAAGTGTTAGGGTTAGCATCAGGCCTAGGATAGTGTTAGGGTTACGGTTAGAATCAGCCCTAGGATAGTGTTAGGGTTAGGGTTAGGGTTAGCATCAGCCCTAGGATAGTGTTAGGTTTAGGGTTAGGGATATCATCAGGCCTAGGATATTGTTAGGGTTAGGGTTATCATCAGCCCTAGGATAGTGTTAGAGTTAGGGTTAGGGTTAGCATCAGCCCTAGGATAGTGTTAGGGTTAGGGTTAGGGTTAGCATCAGCCCTAGGATAGTGTTAGGGTTAGGGTTAGCATCAGCCCTAGGATAGTGTTAGGATTAGGGTTAGGGTTAGCATCAGCCCTAGGATAGTGTTAGGGTTAGGGTTAGGGTTAGCATGAGGCCTAGGATAGTGTTAGGGTTAGGGTTAGCATCAGCCCTAGGATAGTGTTAGTGTTCGGGTTAGGGTTAGCATCAGCCCTAGGATAGTGTTAGGGTTAGGGTTAGGGTTAGCATCAGCCCTAGGATAGTATTAGGGTTAGGGTTAGGGTTAGGGTTAGCGTTAGCATCAGCTCTAGGACAGTGTTAGGGTTAGGGTTAGGGTTAGCATCAACCCTAGGATAGTGTTAGGGTTAGGGTTAGGGTTAGCATCAGCCCTAGGATAGTGTTAGGGTTAGGGTTAGCATCAGCCCTGGGATAGTGTTAGGGTTAGGGTTAGGGTTAGCATCAGCCCTAGGATAGTGTTAGGGTTAGGGTTAGCCTCAGCCCTAGGATAGTGTTAGGGTTATGGTTAGGTGTAGCATCAGCCCTAGGATAGTGTTAGGGTAAGTGTTAGGGTTAGGATCAGGCCTAGGATAGTGTTAGGATTAGGGTTAGGGTTAGCATCAGCCCTAGGATAGTGTTAGGTTTAGGTTTAGGGATATCATCAGGCCTAGGATATTGTTAGGGTTAGGGTTATCATCAGACCTAGGATAGTGTTAGAGTTAGGGTTAGGGTTAGCATCAGCCCTAGGATAGTGTTAGGGTTAGGGTTAGGGTTAGCATCAGCCCTAGGATAGTGTTAGGGTTAGGGTTAGGGTTAGCATCAGCCCTAGCATATTATTAGGATTACGGTTAGCATCAGCCCTAGGATAGTGTTAGGGTTAAGGTTAGGGTTAACACCAGGCATAGGGTAGTGTTAGTTTTAGGGTTAGCATCAGCCTTAGTATTGCGTTAGGGTTAGGGTTAGGGTTAGCATCAGCCGTAGTATAGTGTTAGGGTTAGGGTTAGCCTCAGCCCTAGGATAGTGTTAGAGTTAGGGTTAGGGTTAGCATCAGCCCTAGGATAGTGTTAGGGTTAGGGTTAGGGTTAGCATCAGCCCTAGGATAGTGTTAGTGTTATGGATAGCATCAGCCCTAGGATAGTGTTTGGGTTAGCGTTAGGGTTAGCATGAGCCCTAGGATAGTATTACGGTTAGGGTTAGGGTTAGGGTTAGCGTTAGCATCAGCTCTAGGATAGTGTTAGGGTTAGGGCTAGGGTTAGCATCAACCCTAGGATAGTGTTAGGGTTAGGGTTAGGGTTAGCATCAGCCCTAGGATAGTGTTAGGGTTAGGGTTAGCATCAGCCCTAGGATAGTGTTAGGGTTAGGGTTAGGGTTAGCATCAGCCCTAGGATAGTGTTAGGGTTAGGGTTAGCATCAGCCCTAGGATAGTGTTAGGGTTAGGGTTAGGGTTAGCATCAGCCCTAGGATAGTGTTAGGGTTAGGGTTAGCATCAGCCATAGGATAGTGTTAGGGTTAGGCTTAGGGTTAGCATCAGCCCTAGGATAGTGTTAGGGTTAGGGTTAGCATCAGCCCTAGGATAGTGTTAGGGTTAGGGTTAGGGTTAGCATCAGCCCTAGGATAGTGTTAGGGTTAGGGTTAGGGTTAGCATCAGCCCTAGGATAGTGTTAGGGTTAGGGTTAGCCTCAGCCCTAGGAGAGTGTTAGGGTTAGGGATAGGGTTAGCATCAGGCCTAGGATAGTGTTAGGGTTAGGGTTAGGGTTATCATCAGGCCTAGGTTAGTGTTAGGGTTAGGGTTAGCATCAGGCCTAGGATAGTGTTAGGGTTAGGGTTAACATCAGCCCTAGGATAGTGTTAGGGTTAGGGTTAGGGTTAGCATCAGCTCTAGGATAGTGTTAGGTTTAGGGTTAGCATCAGACCTAGGATAGTGTTAGGGTTAGGGTTAGGGTAAGCATCAGCCCTAGGATAGTGTAAGTGTTAGGGTTAGGGTTAGCATGAGGCCTAGGATAGTGTTAGGGTTAGGGTTAGCATCAGCCCTAGGATAGTGTTAGTGTTCGGGTTAGGGTTAGCATCCGCCCTAGGATAGTATTAGGGTTAGGGTTAGCATCAGCCCTAGAATAGTGTTAGGGTTAGGGTTAGGGTTAGCACCAGGCCTAGGATAGTGTTAGTGTTAGGGTTAGCATCAGCCTTAGGATAGTGTTAGGGTTAGGATTAGGGTTAGCATCAGCCGTATGATAGTGTTAGGGTTAGGGTTAGCCTCAGCCCTAAGATAGTGTTAGAGTTAGGGTTAGGGTTAGCATCAGCACTAGGATAGTGTTAGGGTTAGGGTTAGGGTTAGCATCAGCCCTAGGATAGTGTTAGTGTTAGGGTTAGCATCAGCCCTAGGATAGTGTTAGGGTTAGGGTTAGGGTTAGCATCCGCCCTAGGATAGTGTTATGTTTAGGGTTAGGGTTAGCATACGCCCTAGGATAGTGTTAGGGTTAGGGTTAACATAAACCCTAGGATAGTGTTAGGGTTAGGGTTAGGGTTATCATCAGGCCTAGGATAGTGTTAGGGTTAGGGTTAGGGTTAGCATCAGTTCAAGGATAGTGTTAGGGTTAGCGTTAGGGTTAGCATCAGCCCTAGGATAGTGTTAGGGTTAGGGTTAGCATCAGCCCTAGGATAGTGTTAGGATTAGGGTTAGGGTTAGCATCAGCCCTAGGATAGTGTTAGGGTTAGGGTTAGCATCAGGCCTAGGATAGTGTTTGGGTTAGGGTTAGGGTTAGCATTAGCCCTAGGATAGTGTTAGGGTTAGGGTTAGCCTCAGCCCTAGGAGAGTGTTAGGGTTAGGGATCGGGTTAGCATCAGGCCTAGGATAGTGTTAGGGTTAGGGTTAGGGTTACCATCAGCCCTAGGATAGTGTTAGGGTTAGGGTTAGGGTTAGCATCAGCCCTAGGATAGTATTAGGGTTAGGGTTAGGGTTAGGGTTAGCGTTAGCATCAGCTCTATGATAGTGTTAGGGTTAGGGTTAGGGTTAGCATCAAACCTAGGATAGTGTTAGGGTTAGGGTTAGGGTTAGCATCAGCCCTAGGATAGTGTTAGGGTTAGGGTTAGCATCAGCCCTGGGATAGTGTTAGGGTTAGGGTTAGGGTTAGCATCAGCCCTAGGATAGTGTTAGGGTTAGGGTTAGCATCAGCCCTAGGATAGTGTTAGGGTTAGGGTTAGGGTTAGCATCAGCCCTACGATAGTGTTAGGGTTAGGGTTAGCATCAGCCCTAGGATAGTGATAGGGTTAGGGTTAGAGTTATCATCAGGCCTAGGATAGTGTTAGGGTTAGGGTTAGGGTTAGCATCAGCCCTAGGAGAGTGTTAGGGTTAGGGTTAGGGTTAGCATCAGCCCTAGGATAGTGTTAGGGTTAGGGTTAACATCAGCCCTAGGATAGTGTTAGGGTTAGGGTTAGGGTTAGTATCAGCCCTAGGATAGTATTAGGTTTAGGGTTAGCATCAGACCTAGGATAGTGTTAGGGTTAGGGTTAACATCAGGCCTAGGATAGTGTTAGGGTTAGGGTTAGCATCAGCCCTAGGAGAGTGTTAGGGTTAGGGTTAGGGTTAGCATCAGCCCTAGGATAGTGTTAGGGTTAGGGTTAACATCAGCCCTAGGAGAGTGTTAAGGTTAGGGTTAGGGTTAGCATCAGCCCTAGGATAGTGTTAGGTTTAGGGTTAGCATCAGACCTAGGATAGTGTTAGGGTTAGGGTTAGGGTTAGCATCAGCCCTAGGATAGTGTAAGTGTTAGGGTTAGGGTTAGCATCAGGCCTAGGAGAGTGTTAGGGTTAGGGTTAGCATCAGCCCAAGGATAGTGTTACGGTTAGGGTTAGGGTTAGCATCAGCCCTAGGATAGTGTTAGGGTTAGGGTTATGGTTAGCATCAGCCCTAGGATAGTATTAGGGTTAGGGTTACGATCAGCCCTAGGATAGTGTTAGGGTTAGGGTTAGGGTTAGCACCAGGCCCAGGATAGTGTTAGTGTTAAGGTTAGCATCAGCCTTAGGATAGTGTTAGGGTTAGGGTTAGGGTTAGCATCAGCCGTGGGATAGTGTTTGGGTTAGGGTTAGCCTCAGCCCTAAGATAGTGTTAGAGTTAGGGTTAGGGTTAGCATCAGCCCTAGGATAGTGTTAGGGTTAGGGTTAGTGTTAGCATCAGCCCTAGGATAGTGTTAGTGTTAGGGTTAGCATCAGCCCTAGGATAGTGTTAGGGTTAGGGTTAACCTAAACCCTAGGATAGTGTTAGGGTTAGGGTTAGGGTTATCATCAGGCCTAGGATATTGTTAGGGTTAGGGTTAGCATCAGCTCTAGGATAGTGTTAGGGTTAGGGTTAGGGTTAGCATCAGCCCTAGGATAGGGTTATGGTTAGGGTTAGGGTTAGCATCAGCCCTAGGATAGTCTTAGGGTTAGGGTTAGCATCAGCCCTAGGATAGTGTTAGGGTTAGGTTTAGGGTTAGCATCAGCCCTAGGATAGTGTTAGGGTTGGGGTTAGCATCAGCCCTAGGATAGTGTTAGGGTTACGGTTAGGGTTAGGGTTAGCATCAGCCCTAGGATAGTGTTAGGGTTAGGGTTAGCCTCAGCCCTAGGAGAGTGTTAGGGTTAGGGATCGGGTTAGCATCAGGCCTAGGATAGTGTTAGGGTTAGGGTTAGGGTTAGCATCAGCCCTAGGATAGTGTTAGGGTTAGGGTTAGCCTCAGGCCTAGGATAGTGTTAGGGTTAGGGTTAGCATCAGCCCTAGGATAGTGTTAGGGTTAGGGTTAGGGTTAGCATCAGCCCTAGGATAGTGTTAGGGTTATGGTTAGGTTTAGCATCAGTCCTAGGATAGTGTTAGGGTAAGTGTTAGGGTTAGCATCAGGCCTAGGATAGTGTTAGGGTTACGGTTAGAATCAGCCCTAGGATAGTGTTAGGGTTAGGGTTAGGGTTAGCATCAGCCCTAGGATAGTGTTAGGTTTAGGGTTAGGGATATCATCAGGCCTAGGATATTGTTAGGGTTAGGGTTATCATCAGCCCTAGGATAGTGTTAGAGTTAGGGTTAGGGTTAGCATCAGCCCTAGGATAGTGTTAGGGTTAGGGTTAGGGTTAGCATCAGCCCTAGGATAGTGTTAGGGTTAAGGTTAGGGTTAACACCAGGCCCAGGATAGTGTTAGTTTTAGGGTTAGCATCAGCCTTAGGATAGCGTTAGGGTTAGGGTTAGGGTTAGCATCAGCCGTAGGATAGTGTTAGGGTTAGGGTTAGCCTCAGCCCTAGGATAGTGTTAGAATTAGGGTTAGGGTTAGCATCAGCCCTAGGATAGTGTTAGGGTTAGGGTTAGGGTTAGCATCAGCCCTAGGACAGCGTTAGTGTTAGGGTTAGCATCAGCCCTAGGATAGTGTTAGGGTTAGGGTTAGGGTTAGCATCAGCCCTAGGATAGTGTTAGGGTTAGGGTTAGCCTCAGCCCTAGGAGAGTGTTAGGGTTAGGGTTAGCATCAGGCCTAGGATAGTGTTATGGTTAGGGTTAGCATCAGCCCTAGGAGAGTGTTAGGGTTAGGGTTAGGGTTAGCATCAGCTCTAGGATAGTGTTAGGTTTAGGGTTAGCATCAGACCTAGGATAGTGTTAGGGTTAGGGTTAGGGTAAGCATCAGCCCTAGGATAGTGTAAATGTTAGGATTCGGTTAGCATCAGGCCTAGGATAGTGTTAGGGTTCGGGTTAGCACCAGCCCTAGGATAGTGTTACGGTTAGGGTTAGGGTTAGCATCAGCCCTAGGATAGTATTAGGGTTAGGGTTAGCATCAGGCCTAGGATAGTGTTAGGGTTAGGGTTAGCACCAGGCCTAGGATAGTGTTAGTGTTAGGGTTAGCATCAGCCTTAGGATAGTGTTAGGGTTAGGGTTAGGGTTAGCATCAGCCGTAGGATAGTGTTAGGGTTAGGGTTAGCCTCAGCCCTAAGATAGTGTTAGAGTTAGGGATAGGGTTCGCATCAGCACTAGGATAGTGTTAGGGTTAGGGTTAGGGTTAGCATCAGCCCTAGGATAGTGTTAGTGTTAGGGTTATCATCAGCCCTAGGATAGTGTTAGGGTTAGGGTTAGGGTTAGCATCCGCCCTAGGATAGTGTTAGGGTTAGGGTTAGGGTTAGCATCAGCCCTAGAATAGTGTTAGTGTTAGGGTTAACATAAACACTAGGATAGTGTTAGGGTTAGGGTTAGGGTTATCATCAGGCCTAGGATAGTGTTAGGGTTAGGGGTAGGGTTAGCATCAGTTCAAGGATAGTGTTAGGGTTAGCGTTAGGGTTAGGATCAGCCCTAGGATAGTGTTAGGGTTAGGGTTAGCATCAGCCCTAGGATAGTGTTAGGATTAGGGTTAGGGTTAGCATCAGCCCTAGGATAGTGTTAGGGTTAGGGTTAGCATCAGGCCTAGGATAGTGTTTGGGTTAGGGTTAGGGTTAGCATTAGCCCTAGGATAGTGTTAGGGTTAGGGTTAGCCTCAGCCCTAGGAGAGTGTTAGGGTTAGGGATCGGGTTAGCATCAGGCCTAGGATAGTGTTAGGGTTAGGGTTAGGGTTAGCATCAGGCCCAGGATAGTGTTAGGGTTAGGGTTAGCATCAGGCCTAGGATAGTGTTAGGGTTAGGGTTAGCATCAGCCCTAGGATAGTGTTAGGGTTAGGGTTAGGGTTAGCATCAGCCCTAGGATAGTGTTAGGGTTATGGTTAGGTTTAGCATCAGACCTAGGATAGTGTTAGGGTAAGTGTTAGGGTTATCATCAGGCCTAGGATAGTGTTAGGGTTACGGTTAGAATCAGCCCTAGGATAGTGTTAGGGTTAGGGTTAGGGTTAGCATCAGGCCTAGGGTAGTGTTAGGTTTAGGGTTACGGATATCATCAGGCCTAGTATATTGTTAGGGTTAGGGATATCATCAGCCCTAGGATAGTGTTAGAGTTAGGGTTAGGGTTAGCATCAGCCCTAGGATAGTGTTAGGGTTAGGATTAGGGTTAGCATCAGCCCTAGGATATTATTAGGGTTAGGGTTAGCATCAGCCCTAGGATAGTGTTAGGGTTAAGGTTAGGGTTAACACCAGGCCTAGGATAGTGTTAGTGTTAGGGTTAGCATCAGCCTTAGGATAGCGTTAGGGTTAGGGTTAGGGTTAGCATCAGCCGTAGGATAGTGTTAGGGTTAGGGTTAGCCTCAGCACTAGGATAGTGTTAGAGTTAGGGTTAGGGTTAGCATCAGCCCTAGGATAGTGTTAGGGTTAGGGTTAGGGTTAGGGTTAGCGTTAGCATCAGCTCTAGGATAGTGTTAGTGTTAGGGTTAGGGTTAGCATCAACCCTAGGATAGTATTAGGGTTAGGGTTAGGGTTAGGGTTAGCGTTAGCATCAGCTCTAGGATAGTGTTAGTGTTAGGGTTAGGGTTAGCATCAACCCTAGGATAGTGTTAGGGTTAGGGTTAGGGTTAGCATCAGCCCTAGGATAGTGTTAGGGTTAGGGTTAGCATCAGCCCTAGGATAGTGTTAGGGTTAGGGTTAGGGTTAGCATCAGCCCTAGGATAGTGTTAGGGTTAGGGTTAGCATCAGCCCTAGGATAGTGTTAGGGTTAGGGTTAGGGTTAGGGTTAGCATCAGCCCTAGGATAGTGTTAGGGTTACGGTTAGCATCAGCCCTAGGATAGTGTTAGGGTTAGGGTTAGGATTAGCATCAGCCCTAGGATAGTGTTAGGGTTAGGGTTATGGTTAGCATCAGCCCTAGGACAGCGTTAGTGTTAGGGTTAGCATCAGCCCTAGGATAGTGTTAGGGTTAGGGTTAGGGTTAGCATCAGCCCTGGGATAGTATTAGGGTTAGGGTTAGGGTTAGGGTTAGCGTTAGCATCAGCTCTAGGATAGTGTTAGGGTTAGGGTTAGGGTTAGCATCAACCCTAGGATAGTGTTAGGGTTAGGTTTAGGGTTAGCATCAGCCCTAGGATAGTGTTAGGGTTAGGGTTAGCATCAGCCCTAGGATAGTGTTAGGGTTAGGGTTAGCATCAGCCCTAGGATAGTGTTAGGGTTAGGGTTAGGGTTAACATCAGCCCTAGGATAGTGTTAGGGATAGGGTTAGCATCAGCCCTAGGATAGTGATAGGGTTAGGGTTAGAGTTATCATCAGGCCTAGGATAGTGTTAGGGTTAGGGTTAGGGTTAGCATCAGCCCTAGGAGAGTGTTAGGGTTAGGGTTAGGGTTAGCATCAGCCCTAGGATAGTGTTAGGGTTAGGGTTAACATCAGCCCTAGGATAGTGTTAGGGTTAGGGTTAGGGTTAGCATCAGCCCTAGGATAGTGTTAGGTTTAGGGTTAGCATCAGACCTAGGATAGTGTTAGGGTTAGGGTTAGGGTTAGCATCAGCCCTAGGATAGTGTAAGTGTTAGGGTTAGGGTTAACATCAGGCCTAGGAGAGTGTTAGGGTTAGGGTTAGCATCAGCCCAAGGATAGTGTTAGGGTTAGGGTTAGGGTTAGCATCAGCCCTAGGATAGTGTTAGGGTTAGGGTTATGGTTAGCATCACCCTTGGATAGTATTAGGGTTAGGGTTACCATCAGCCCTAGGATAGTGTTAGGGTTAGGGTTAGGGTTAGCATCAGCCGTGGGATAGTGTTTGGGTTAGGGTTAGCCTCAGCCCTAAGATAGTGTTAGAGTTAGGGTTAGGGTTAGCATCAGCCCTAGGATAGTGTTAGGGTTAGGGTTAGTGTTAGCATCAGCCCTAGGATAGTGTTAGTGTTAGGGTTAGCATCAGCCCTAGGATAGTGTTAGGGTTAGGGTTAGGGTTAGCATCAGCCCTAGCATATTATTAGGAATACGGTTAGCATCAGCCCTAGGATAGTGTTAGGGTTAAGGTTAGGGTTAACACCAGGCATAGGATAGTGTTAGTTTTAGGGTTAGCATCAGCCTTAGGATTGCGTTAGGGTTAGGGTTAGGGTTAGCATCAGCCGTAGTATAGTGTTAGGGTTAGGGTTAGCCTCAGCCCTAGGATAGTGTTAGAGTTAGGGTTAGGGTTAGCATCAGCCCTAGGATAGTGTTAGGGTTAGGGTTAGGGTTAGCATCAGCCCTAGGATAGTGTTTGGGTTAGCGTTAGGGTTAGCATGAGCCCTAGGATAGTATTAGGGTTAGGGTTAGGGTTAGGGTTAGCGTTAGCATCAGCTCTAGGATAGTGTTAGGGTTAGGGCTAGGGTTAGCATCAACCCTAGGATAGTGTTAGGGTTAGGGTTAGGGTTAGCATCAGCCCTAGGATAGTGTTAGAGTTAGGGTTAGCATCAGCCCTAGGATAGTGTTAGGGTTAGGGTTAGGGTTAGCATCAGCCCTAGGATAGTGTTAGGGTTAGGGTTAGCATCAGCCCTAGGATAGTGTTAGGGTTAGGGTTAGGGTTAGCATCAGCCCTAGGATAGTGTTAGGGTTAGGGTTAGCATCAGCCATAGGATAGTGTTAGGGTTAGGCTTAGGGTTAGCATCAGCCCTAGGATAGTGTTAGGGTTAGGGTTAGCATCAGCCCTAGGATAGTGTTAGGGTTAGGGTTAGGGTTAGCATCAGCCCTAGGATAGTGTTAGGGTTAGGGTTAGCATCAGCCCTAGGATAGTGTTAGGGTTAGGGTTAGGGTTAGCATCAGCCCTAGGATAGTGTTAGGGTTAGGGTTAGCCTCAGCCCTAGGAGAGTGTTAGGGTTAGGGATAGGGTTAGCATCAGGCCTAGGATAGTGTTAGGGTTAGGGTTAGGGTTATCATCAGGCCTAGGTTAGTGTTAGGGTTAGGGTTAGCATCAGGCCTAGGATAGTGTTAGGGTTAGGGTTAACATCAGCCCTAGGATAGTGTTAGGGTTAGGGTTAGGGTTAGCATCAGCTCTAGGATAGTGTTAGGTTTAGGGTTAGCATCAGACCTAGGATAGTGTTAGGGTTAGGGTTAGGGTAAGCATCAGCCCTAGGATAGTGTAAGTGTTAGGGTTAGGGTTAGCATGAGGCCTAGGATAGTGTTAGGGTTAGGGTTAGCATCAGCCCTAGGATAGTGTTAGTGTTCGGGTTAGGGTTAGCATCCGCCCTAGGATAGTATTAGGGTTAGGGTTAGCATCAGCCCTAGAATAGTGTTAGGGTTAGGGTTAGGGTTAGCACCAGGCCTAGGATAGTGTTAGTGTTAGGGTTAGCATCAGCCTTAGGATAGTGTTAGGGTTAGGATTAGGGTTAGCATCAGCCGTAGGATAGTGTTAGGGTTAGGGTTAGCCTCAGCCCTAAGATAGTGTTAGAGTTAGGGTTAGGGTTAGCATCAGCACTAGGATAGTGTTAGGGTTAGGGTTAGGGTTAGCATCAGCCCTAGGATAGTGTTAGTGTTAGGGTTAGCATCAGCCCTAGGATAGTGTTAGGGTTAGGGTTAGGGTTAGCATCCGCCCTAGGATAGTGTTATGTTTAGGGTTAGGGTTAGCATACGCCCTAGGATAGTGTTAGGGTTAGGGTTAACATAAACCCTAGGATAGTGTTAGGGTTAGGGTTAGGGTTATCATCAGGCCTAGGATAGTGTTAGGGTTAGGGTTAGGGTTAGCATCAGTTCAAGGATAGTGTTAGGGTTAGCGTTAGGGTTAGCATCAGCCCTAGGATAGTGTTAGGGTTAGGGTTAGCATCAGCCCTAGGATACTGTTAGGATTAGGGTTAGGGTTAGCATCAGCCCTAGGATAGTGTTAGGGTTAGGGTTAGCATCAGGCCTAGGATAGTGTTTGGGTTAGGGTTAGGGTTAGCATTAGCCCTAGGATAGTGTTAGGGTTAGGGTTAGCCTCAGCCCTAGGAGAGTGTTAGGGTTAGGGATCGGGTTAGCATCAGGCCTAGGATAGTGTTAGGGTTAGGGTTAGGGTTACCATCAGCCCTAGGATAGTGTTAGGGTTAGGGTTAGGGTTAGCATCAGCCCTAGGATAGTATTAGGGTTAGGGTTAGGGTTAGGGTTAGCGTTAGCATCAGCTCTAGGATAGTGTTAGGGTTAGGGTTAGGGTTAGCATCAAACCTAGGATAGTGTTAGGGTTAGGGTTAGGGTTAGCATCAGCACTAGGATAGTGTTAGGGTTAGGGTTAGCATCAGCCCTGGGATAGTGTTAGGGTTAGGGTTAGGGTTAGCATCAGCCCTAGGATAGTGTTAGGGTTAGGGTTAGCATCAGCCCTAGGATAGTGTTAGGGTTAGGGTTAGGGTTAGCATCAGCCCTAGGATAGTGTTAGGGTTAGGGTTAGCATCAGCCCTAGGATAGTGATAGGGTTAGGGTTAGAGTTATCATCAGGCCTAGGATAGTGTTAGGGTTAGGGTTAGGGTTAGCATCAGCCCTAGGAGAGTGTTAGGGTTAGGGTTAGGGTTAGCATCAGCCCTAGGATAGTGTTAGGGTTAGGGTTAACATCAGCCCTAGGATAGTGTTAGGGTTAGGGTTAGGGTTAGTATCAGCCCTAGGATAGTATTAGGTTTAGGGTTAGCATCAGACCTAGGATAGTGTTAGGGTTAGGGTTAACATCAGGCCTAGGATAGTGTTAGGGTTAGGGTTAGC
This sequence comes from Lemur catta, assembly GCF_020740605.2. Lineage (NCBI taxonomy): Eukaryota > Metazoa > Chordata > Mammalia > Primates > Lemuridae > Lemur > Lemur catta. The sequence continues at coordinate 111,651,418 of NC_059131.1, read as the reverse complement.
ATCAGCCCTAGGAGAGTGTTAGGGTTAGGGTTAGGGTTAGCATCAGCCCTAGGATAGTGTTAGGGTTAGGGTTAACATCAGCCCTAGGAGAGTGTTAAGGTTAGGGTTAGGGTTAGCATCAGCCCTAGGATAGTGTTAGGTTTAGGGTTAGCATCAGACCTAGGATAGTGTTAGGGTTAGGGTTAGGGTTAGCATCAGCCCTAGGATAGTGTAAGTGTTAGGGTTAGGGTTAGCATCAGGCCTAGGAGAGTGTTAGGGTTAGGGTTAGCATCAGCCCAAGGATAGTGTTACGGTTACGGTTAGGGTTAGCATCAGCCCTAGGATAGTGTTAGGGTTAGGGTTATGGTTAGCATCAGCACTAGGATAGTATTAGGGTTAGGGTTACCATCAGCCCTAGGATAGTGTTAGGGTTAGGGTTAGGGTTAGCACCAGGCCCAGGATAGTGTTAGTGTTAAGGTTAGCATCAGCCTTAGGATAGTGTTAGGGTTAGGGTTAGGGTTAGCATCAGCCGTGGGATAGTGTTTGGGTTAGGGTTAGCCTCAGCCCTAAGATAGTGTTAGAGTTAGGGTTAGGGTTAGCATCAGCCCTAGGATAGTGTTAGGGTTAGGGTTAGTGTTAGCATCAGCCCTAGGATAGTGTTAGTGTTAGGGTTAGCATCAGCCCTAGGATAGTGTTAGGGTTAGGGTTAACCTAAACCCTAGGATAGTGTTAGGGTTAGGGTTAGGGTTATCATCAGGCCTAGGATATTGTTAGGGTTAGGGTTAGCATCAGCTCTAGGATAGTGTTAGGGTTAGGGTTAGGGTTAGCATCAGCCCTAGGATAGTGTTATGGTTAGGGTTAGGGTTAGCATCAGCCCTAGGATAGTCTTAGGGTTAGGGTTAGCATCAGCCCTAGGATAGTGTTAGGGTTAGGTTTAGGGTTAGCATCAGCCCTAGGATAGTGTTAGGGTTGGGGTTAGCATCAGCCCTAGGATAGTGTTAGGGTTACGGTTAGGGTTAGGGTTAGCATCAGCCCTAGGATAGTGTTAGGGTTAGGGTTAGCCTCAGCCCTAGGAGAGTGTTAGGGTTAGGGATCGGGTTAGCATCAGGCCTAGGATAGTGTTAGGGTTAGGGTTAGGGTTAGCATCAGCCCTAGGATAGTGTTAGGGTTAGGGTTAGCCTCAGGCCTAGGATAGTGTTAGGGTTAGGGTTAGCATCAGCCCTAGGATAGTGTTAGGGTTAGGGTTAGGGTTAGCATCAGCCCTAGGATAGTGTTAGGGTTATGGTTAGGTTTAGCATCAGTCCTAGGATAGTGTTAGGGTAAGTGTTAGGGTTAGCATCAGGCCTAGGATAGTGTTAGGGTTACGGTTAGAATCAGCCCTAGGATAGTGTTAGGGTTAGGGTTAGGGTTAGCATCAGCCCTAGGATAGTGTTAGGTTTAGGGTTAGGGATATCATCAGGCCTAGGATATTGTTAGGGTTAGGGTTATCATCAGCCCTAGGATAGTGTTAGAGTTAGGGTTAGGGTTAGCATCAGCCCTAGGATAGTGTTAGGGTTAGGGTTAGGGTTAGCATCAGCCCTAGGATAGTGTTAGGGTTAGGGTTAGGGTTAGCATCAGCCCTAGGATATTATTATGGTTAGGGTTAGCATCAGCCCTAGGATAGTGTTAGGGTTAAGGTTAGGGTTAACACCAGGCCCAGGATAGTGTTAGTGTTAGGGTTAGCATCAGCCTTAGGATAGCGTTAGGGTTAGGGTTAGGGTTAGCATCAGCCGTAGGATAGTGTTAGGGTTAGGGTTAGCCTCAGCCCTAGGAGAGTGTTAGGGTTAGGGTTAGCATCAGGCCTAGGATAGTGTTATGGGTAGGGTTAGCATCAGCCCTAGGAGAGTGTTAGGGTTAGGGTTAGGGTTAGCATCAGCTCTAGGATAGTGTTAGGTTTAGGGTTAGCATCAGACCTAGGATAGTGTTAGGGTTAGGGTTAGGGTAAGCATCAGCCCTAGGATAGTGTAAATGTTAGGATTCGGTTAGCATCAGGCCTAGGATAGTGTTAGGGTTAGGGTTAGCACCAGCCCTAGGATAGTGTTACGGTTAGGGTTAGGGTTAGCATCAGCCCTAGGATAGTATTAGGGTTAGGGTTAGCATCAGGCCTAGGATAGTGTTAGGGTTAGGGTTAGCACCAGGCCTAGGATATTGTTAGTGTTAGGGTTAGCATCAGCCTTAGGATAGTGTTAGGGTTAGGGTTAGGGTTAGCATCAGCCGTAGGATAGTGTTAGGGTTAGGGTTAGCCTCAGCCCTAAGATAGTGTTAGAGTTAGGGATAGGGTTCGCATCAGCACTAGGATAGTGTTAGGGTTAGGGTTAGGGTTAGCATCAGCCCTAGGATAGTGTTAGTGTTAGGGTTAGCATCAGCCCTAGGATAGTGTTAGGGTTAGGGTTAGGGTTAGCATCCGCCCTAGGATAGTGTTAGGGTTAGGGTTAGGGTTAGCATCAGCCCTAGAATAGTGTTAGTGTTAGGGTTAACATAAACCCTAGGATAGTGTTAGGGTTAGGGTTAGGGTTATCATCAGGCCTAGGATAGTGTTAGGGTTAGGGGTAGGGTTAGCATCAGTTCAAGGATAGTGTTAGGGTTAGCGTTAGGGTTAGGATCAGCCCTAGGATAGTGTTAGGGTTAGGGTTAGCATCAGCCCTAGGATAGTGTTAGGATTAGGGTTAGGGATAGCATCAGCCCTAGGATAGTGTTAGGGTTAGGGTTAGCATCAGGCCTAGGATAGTGTTTGGGTTAGGGTTAGGGTTAGCATTAGCCCTAGGATAGTGTTAGGGTTAGGGTTAGCCTCAGCCCTAGGAGAGTGTTAGGGTTAGGGATCGGGTTAGCATCAGGCCTAGGATAGTGTTAGGGTTAGGGTTAGGGTTAGCATCAGGCCCAGGATAGTGTTAGGGTTAGGGTTAGCATCAGGCCTAGGATAGTGTTAGGGTTAGGGTTAGCATCAGCCCTAGGATAGTGTTAGGGTTAGGGTTAGGGTTAGCATCAGCCCTAGGATAGTGTTAGGGTTATGGTTAGGTTTAGCATCAGACCTAGGATAGTGTTAGGGTAAGTGTTAGGGTTAGCATCAGGCCTAGGATAGTGTTAGGGTTACGGTTAGAATCAGCCCTAGGATAGTGTTAGGGTTAGGGTTAGGGTTAGCATCAGGCCTAGGATAGTGTTAGGTTTAGGGTTAGGGATATCATCAGGCCTAGTATATTGTTAGGGTTAGGGATATCATCATCCCTAGGATAGTGTTAGAGTTAGGGTTAGGGTTAGCATCAGCCCTAGGATAGTGTTAGGGTTAGGATTAGGGTTAGCATCAGCCCTAGGATATTATTAGGGTTAGGGTTAGCATCAGCCCTAGGATAGTGTTAGGGTTAAGGTTAGGGTTAACACCAGGCCTAGGATAGTGTTAGTGTTAGGGTTAGCATCAGCCTTAGGATAGCGTTAGGGTTAGGGTTAGGGTTAGCATCAGCCGTAGGATAGTGTTAGGGTTAGGGTTAGCCTCAGCACTAGGATAGTGTTAGAGTTAGGGTTAGGGTTAGCATCAGCCCTAGGATAGTGTTAGGGTTAGGGTTAGGGTTAGGGTTAGCGTTAGCATCAGCTCTAGGATAGTGTTAGTGTTAGGGTTAGGGTTAGCATCAACCCTAGGATAGTATTAGGGTTAGGGTTAGGGTTAGGGTTAGCGTTAGCATCAGCTCTAGGATAGTGTTAGTGTTAGGGTTAGGGTTAGCATCAACCCTAGGATAGTGTTAGGGTTAGGGTTAGGGTTAGCATCAGCCCTAGGATAGTGTTAGGGTTAGGGTTAGCATCAGCCCTAGGATAGTGTTAGGGTTAGGGTTAGGGTTAGCATCAGCCCTAGGATAGTGTTAGGGTTAGGGTTAGCATCAGCCCTAGGATAGTGTTAGGGTTAGGGTTAGGGTTAGGGTTAGCATCAGCCCTAGGATAGTGTTAGGGTTAGGGTTAGCATCAGCCCTAGGATAGTGTTAGGGTTAGGGTTAGGATTAGCATCAGCCCTAGGATAGTGTTAGGGTTAGGGTTATGGTTAGCATCAGCCCTAGGACAGCGTTAGTGTTAGGGTTAGCATCAGCCCTAGGATAGTGTTAGGGTTAGGGTTAGGGTTAGCATCAGCCCTGGGATAGTATTAGGGTTAGGGTTAGGGTTAGGGTTAGCGTTAGCATCAGCTCTAGGATAGTGTTAGGGTTAGGGTTAGGGTTAGCATCAACCCTAGGATAGTGTTAGGGTTAGGGTTAGGGTTAGCATCAGCCCTAGGATAGTGTTAGGGTTAGGGTTAGCATCAGCCCTAGGATAGTGTTAGGGTTAGGGTTAGCATCAGCCCTAGGATAGTGTTAGGGTTAGGGTTAGGGTTAACATCAGCCCTAGGATAGTGTTAGGGATAGGGTTAGCATCAGCCCTAGGATAGTGATAGGGTTAGGGTTAGAGTTATCATCAGGCCTAGGATAGTGTTAGGGTTAGGGTTAGGGTTAGCATCAGCCCTAGGAGAGTGTTAGGGTTAGGGTTAGGGTTAGCATCAGCCCTAGGATAGTGTTAGGGTTAGGGTTAACATCAGCCCTAGGATAGTGTTAGGGTTAGGGTTAGGGTTAGCATTCAGCCCTAGGATAGTGTTAGGTTTAGGGTTAGCATCAGACCTAGGATAGTGTTAGGGTTAGGGTTAGGGTTAGCATCAGCCCTAGGATAGTGTAAGTGTTAGGGTTAGGGTTAACATCAGGCCTAGGAGAGTGTTAGGGTTAGGGTTAGCATCAGCCCAAGGATAGTGTTAGGGTTAGGGTTAGGGTTAGCATCAGCCCTAGGATAGTGTTAGGGTTAGGGTTATGGTTAGCATCACCCTTGGATAGTATTAGGGTTAGGGTTACCATCAGCCCTAGGATAGTGTTAGGGTTAGGGTTAGGGTTAGCATCAGCCGTGGGATAGTGTTTGGGTTAGGGTTAGCCTCAGCCCTAAGATAGTGTTAGAGTTAGGGTTAGGGTTAGCATCAGCCCTAGGATAGTGTTAGGGTTAGGGTTAGTGTTAGCATCAGCCCTAGGATAGTGTTAGTGTTAGGGTTAGCATCAGCCCTAGGATAGTGTTAGGGTTAGGGTTAACCTAAACCCTAGGATAGTGTTAGGGTTAGGGTTAGGGTTATCATCAGGCCTAGTATATTGTTAGGGTTAGGGTTAGCATCAGCTCTAGGATAGTGTTAGGGTTAGCGTTAGGGTTAGCATAAGCCCTAGGATAGTGTTATGGTTAGGGTTAGGGTTAGCATCAGCCCTAGGATAGTGTTAGGGTTAGGGTTAGCATCAGCCCTAGGATAGTGTTAGGGTTAGGGTTAGGGTTAGCATCAGCCCTAGGATAGTGTTAGGGTTAGGGTTAGCATCAGCCCTAGGATAGTGTTAGGGTTAGGGTTAGGGTTAGGGTTAGCATCAGCCCTAGGATAGTGTTAGGTTTAGGGTTAGCATCAGCCCTAGGATAGTGTTAGGGTTAGGGTTAGGATTAGCATCAGCCCTAGGATAGTGTTAGGGTTAGGGTTATCATCATCCCTAGGATAGTGTTCGGGTTAGGGTTAGCATCAGGCCTAGGATACTGTTATGGTTAGGGTTACATTCAGCCCTAGGAGAGTGTTAGGGTTAGGGTTAGGGTTAGCATTAGCCCTAGGATATTGTTAGGGTTAGGGTTAACATCAGCCCTAGGATAGTGTTAGGGTTAGGGTTATGGTTAGCATCAGCTCTAGGATAGTGTTAGGTTTAGGGTTAGCATCAGACCTAGTATAGTGTTAGGGTTAGGGTTAGGGTAAGCAGCAGCCCTAGGATAGTGTAAGTGTTAGGGTTAGGGTTAGCATCAGGCCTAGGATAGTGTTAGGGTTAGGGTTAGAATCAGCCCTAGGATAGTGTTAGGGTTAGGGTTAGGGTTAGCATCAGCCCTAGGATAGTAATTGGGTTAGGGTTAGCATCAGCCATAGGATAGTGTTAGGGTTCGGGTTAGGGTTAGCACCAGGCCTAGGATAGTGTTAGGGTTAAGGTTAGGGTTAACACCAGGCCTAGGATAGTGTTAGTGTTAGGGTTAGCATCAGCCCTAGGATAGTATTAGGGTTAGGGTTAGGATTAGGGTTAGTTTTAGCATCAGCTCTAGGATAGTGTTAGGGTTAGGTTTAGGGTTAGCATCAGCCCTAGGATAGTGTTAGGGTTAGGGTTAGGGTTAGCATCAGGCCTAGGACAGTGTTAGGGTTAGGGTTAGCATCAGCCCTAGGATAGTGTTAGGGTTAGGGTTAGGGTTAGCATCAGCCCTAGGATAGTGTTAGTGTTAGGGTTAGCATCAACCCTAGGATAGTGTTTGGGTTACGGTTAGGGTTAGCATCATCCCTAGGATAGTGTTAGGGTTAGGGTTAGCCTCAGCCCTAGGATAGTGTTAGGGTTATGGTTAGGTTTAGCATCAGCCCTAGGATAGTGTTAGTGTAAGTGTTAGGGTTAGGATCAGGCCTAGGATAGTGTTAGGGTTAGGGTTAGGGTTAGGATCAGCCCTAGGATAGTGTTAGGTTTAGGGTTAGGGATATCATCAGGCCTAGGATATTGTTAGGGTAAGGGTTATCATCAGACCTAGGATAGTGTTAGAGTTAGGGTTAGGGTTAGCATCAGCCCTAGGATAGTGTTAGGGTTAGGGTTAGGGTTAGCATCAGCCCTAGGATAGTGTTAGGGTTAGGGTTAGGGTTAGCATCAGCCCTAGGATATTATTAGGGTTACGGTTAGCATCAGCCCTAGGATAGTGTTAGGGTTAAGGTTAGGGTTAACACCAGGCATAGGATAGTGTTAGTGTTAGGGTTAGCATCAGCCTTAGGATTGCGTTAGGGTTAGGGTTAGGGTTAGCATCAGCCGTAGTATAGTGTTAGGGTTAGGGTTAGCCTCAGCCCTAGGATAGTGTTAGAGTTCGGGTTAGGGTTAGCATCAGCCCTAGGATAGTGTTAGGGTTAGGGTTAGGGTTAGCATCAGCCCTAGGATAGTGTTAGTGTTATGGATAGCATCAGCCCTAGGATAGTGTTAGGGTTAGCGTTAGGGTTAGCATGAGCCCTAGGATAGTATTAGGGTTAGGGTTAGGGTTAGGGTTAGCGTTAGCATCAGCTCTAGGATAGTGTTAGGGTTAGGGCTAGGGTTAGCATCAACCCTAGGATAGTGTTAGGGTTAGGGTTAGGGTTAGCATCAGCCCTAGGATAGTGTTAGGGTTAGGGTTAGGGTTAGCATCAGCCCTAGGATAGTGTTAGGGTTAGGGTTAGCATCAGCCCTAGGATAGTGTTAGGGTTAGGGTTAGGGTTAGCATCAGCCCTAGGATAGTGTTAGGGTTAGGGTTAGCATCAGCCCTAGGATAGTGTTAGGGTTAGGGTTAGGGTTAGCATCAGCCCTAGGATAGTGTTAGGGTTAGGGTTAGCATCAGCCATAGGATAGTGTTAGGGTTAGGGTTAGGGTTAGCATCAGCCCTAGGATAGTGTTAGGGTTAGGGTTAGCATCAGCCCTAGGATAGTGTTAGGGTTAGGGTTAGGGTTAGCATCAGCCCTAGGATAGTGTTAGGGTTAGGGTTAGCATCAACCCTAGGATAGTGTTAGGGTTAGGGTTAGGGTTAGCATCAGCCCTAGGATAGTGTTAGGGTTAGGGTTAGCCTCAGCCCTAGGAGAGTGTTAGGGTTAGGGATAGGGTTAGCATCAGGCCTAGGATAGTGTTAGGGTTAGGGTTATGGTTATCATCAGGCCTAGGTTAGTGTTAGGGTTAGGGTTAGCATCAGGCCTAGGATAGTGTTAGGGTTAGGGTTAACATCAGCCCTAGGATGGTGTTAGGGTTAGGGTTAGGGTTAGCATCAGCTCTAGGATAGTGTTAGGTTTAGGGTTAGCATCAGACCTAGGATAGTGTTAGGGTTAGGGTTAGGGTAAGCATCAGCCCTAGGATAGTGTAAGTGTTAGGGTTAGGGTTAGCATGAGGCCTAGGATAGTGATAGGGTTAGGGTTAGCATCAGCCCTAAGATAGTGTTAGAGTTAGGGTTAGGGTTAGCATCAGCACTAGGATAGTGTTAGGGTTAGGGTTAGGGTTAGCATCAGCCCTAGGATAGTGTTAGTGTTAAGGTTAGCATCAGCCCTAGGATAGTGTTAGGGTTAGGGTTAGGGTTAGCATAAGCCCTAGGATAGTGTTAGGGTTAGGGTTAACATAAACCCTAGGATAGTGTTAGGGTTAGGGTTAGGGTTATCATCAGGCCTAGGATAGTGTTAGGGTTAGGGTTAGGGTTGGCATCAGTTCAAGGATAGTGTTAGGGTTAGCGTTAGGGTTAGCATCAGCCCTAGGATAGTGTTAGGGTTAGGGTTAGCATCAGCCCTATGATAGTGTTAGGATTAGGGTTAGGGTTAGCATCAGCCCTAGGATAGTGTTAGAGTTAGGGTTAGCATCAGGCCTAGGATAGTGTTTGGGTTAGGGTTAGGGTTAGCATTAGCCCTAGGATAGTGTTAGGTTTAGGGTTAGCCTCAGCCCTAGGAGAGTGTTAGGGTTAGGGATCGGGTTAGCATCAGGCCTAGGATAGTGTTAGGGTTAGGGTTAGGGTTAGCATCAGCCCTAGGATAGTGTTAGGGTTAGGGTTAGACTCAGGCCTAGGATAGTGTTAGGGTTAGGGTTAGCATCAGCCCTAGGATATTGTTAGGGTTAGGGTTAGGGTTAGCATCAGCCCTAGGATAGTGTTAGGGTTATGGTTAGGTTTAGCATCAGTCCTAGGATAGTGTTAGGGTAAGTGTTAGGGTTACAATCAGCCCTAGGATAGTGTTAGGGTTAGGGTTAGGGTTAGCATCAGCCCTAGGATAGTGTTAGGTTTAGGGTTACGGATATCATCAGGCCTAGGATATTGTTAGGGTTAGGGTTATCATCAGCCCTAGGATAGTGTTAGAGTTAGGGTTATGGTTAGCATCAGCCCTAGGATAGTGTTAGGGTTAGGGTTAGGGTTAGCATCAGCCCTAGGATAGTGCTAGGGTTAGGGTTAGGGTTAGCATCAGCCCTAGGATATTATTAGGGTTAGGGTCAGCATCAGCCCTAGGATAGTGTTAGGGTTAAGGTTAGGGTTAACAACAGGCCCAGGATAGTGTTAGTGTTAGGGTTAGCATCAGCCTTAGGATAGCGTTAGGGTTAGGGTTAGGGTTAGCATCAGCCGTAGGATAGTGTTAGGGTTAGGGTTAGCCTCAGCCCTAGGATAGTGTTAGAGTTAGGGTTAGGGTTAGCATCAGCCCTAGGATAGTGTTAGGGTTAGGGTTAGGGTTAGCATCAGCCCTAGGACAGCGTTAGTGATAGGGTTAGCATCAGCCCTAGGATAGTGTTAGGGTTAGGGTTAGGGTTAGCATCAGCCCTAGGATAGTATTAGGGTTAGGGTTAGGGTTAGGGTTAGCGTTAGCATCAGCTCTAGGATAGTGTTAGGGTTAGGGTTAGGGTTAGCATCAACCCTAGGATAGTGTTAGGGTTAGGGTTAGGGTTAGCATCAGCCCTAGGATAGTGTTAGGGTTAGGGTTAGCATCAACCCTAGGATAGTGTTTGGGTTACGGTTAGGGTTAGCATCAGCCCTAGGATAGTGTTAGGGTTAGGGTTAGCCTCAGCCCTAGGATAGTGTTAGGGTTATGGTTAGGTTTAGCATCAGCCCTAGGATAGTGTTAGTGTAAGTGTTAGGGTTAGGATCAGGCCTAGGATAGTGTTAGGGTTAGGGTTAGGGTTAGCATCAGCCCTAGGATAGTGTTAGGTTTAGGGTTGGGGATATCATCAGGCCTAGGATATTGTTAGGGTTAGGGTTATCATCAGACCTAGGATAGTGTTAGAGTTAGGGTTAGGGTTAGCATCAGCCCTAGGATAGTGTTAGGGTTAGGGTTAGGGTTAGCATCAGCCCTAGGATAGTGTTAGGGTTAGGGTTAGGGTTAGCATCAGCCCTAGGATATTATTAGGGTTACGGTTAGCATCAGCCCTAGGATAGTGTTAGGGTTAAGGTTAGGGTTAACACCAGGCATAGGATAGTGTTAGTGTTAGGGTTAGCATCAGCCTTAGGATTGCGTTAGGGTTAGGGTTAGGGTTAGCATCAGCCGTAGTATAGTGTTAGGGTTAGGGTTAGCCTCAGCCCTAGGATAGTGTTAGAGTTCGGGTTAGGGTTAGCATCAGCCCTAGGATAGTGTTAGGGTTAGGGTTAGGGTTAGCATCAGCCCTAGGATAGTGTTAGTGTTATGGATAGCATCAGCCCTAGGATAGTGTTAGGGTTAGCGTTAGGGTTAGCATGAGCCCTAGGATAGTATTAGGGTTAGGGTTAGGGTTAGGGTTAGCGTTAGCATCAGCTCTAGGATAGTGTTAGGGTTAGGGCTAGGGTTAGCATCAACCCTAGGATAGTGTTAGGGTTAGGGTTAGGGTTAGCATCAGCCCTAGGATAGTGTTAGGGTTAGGGTTAGCATCAGCCCTAGGATAGTGTTAGGGTTAGGGTTAGGGTTAGCATCAGCCCTAGGATAGTGTTAGGGTTAGGGTTAGCATCAGCCCTAGGATAGTGTTAGGGTTAGGGTTAGGGTTAGCATCAGCCCTAGGATAGTGTTAGGGTTAGGGTTAGCATCAGCCATAGGATAGTGTTAGGGTTAGGGTTAGGGTTAGCATCAGCCCTAGGATAGTGTTAGGGTTAGGGTTAGCATCAGCCCTAGGATAGTGTTAGGGTTAGGGTTAGGGTTAGCATCAGCCCTAGGATAGTGTTAGGGTTAGGGTTAGCATCAACCCTAGGATAGTGTTAGGGTTAGGGTTAGGGTTAGCATCAGCCCTAGGATAGTGTTAGGGTTAGGGTTAGCCTCAGCCCTAGGAGAGTGTTAGGGTTAGGGATAGGGTTAGCATCAGGCCTAGGATAGTGTTAGGGTTAGGGTTAGGGTTATCATCAGGCCTAGGTTAGTGTTAGGGTTAGGCTTAGCATCAGGCCTAGGATAGTGTTAGGGTTAGGGTTAACATCAGCCCTAGGATAGTGTTAGGGTTAGGGTTAGGGTTAGCATCAGCTCTAGGATAGTGTTAGGTTTAGGGTTAGCATCAGCCCTAGGATAGTGTTAGGGTTAGGGTTAGGGTAAGCATCAGCCCTAGGATAGTGTAAGTGTTAGGGTTAGGGTTAGCATGAGGCCTAGGATAGTGTTAGGGTTAGGGTTAGCATCAGCCCTAGGATAGTGTTAGTGTTCGGGTTAGGGTTAGCATCAGCCCTAGGATAGTATTAGGGTTAGGGTTAGCATCAGCCCTAGGATAGTGTTAGGGTTAGGGTTAGGGTTAGCACCAGGCCTAGGATAGTGTTAGTGTTAGGGTTAGCATCAGCCTTAGGATAGTGTTAGGGTTAGGGTTAGGGTTAGCATCAGCCGTAGGATAGTGTTAGGATTAGGGTTAGCCTCAGCCCTAAGATAGTGTTAGAGTTAGGGTTAGGGTTAGCATCAGCACTAGGATAGTGTTAGGGTTAGGGTTAGGGTTAGCATCAGCCCTAGGATAGTGTTAGTGTTAGGGTTAGCATCAGCCCTAGGATAGTGTTAGGGTTAGGGTTAGGGTTAGCATCCGCCCTAGGATAGTGTTATGTTTAGGGTTAGGGTTAGCATAAGCCCTAGGATAGTGTTAGGGTTAGGGTTAACATAAACCCTAGGATAGTGTTAGGGTTAGGGTTAGGGTTATCATCAGGCCTAGGATAGTGTTAGGGTTAGGGTTAGGGTTAGCATCAGTTCAAGGATAGTGTTAGGGTTAGCGTTAGGGTTAGCATCAGCCCTAGGATAGTGTTAGGGTTAGGGTTAGCATCAGCCCTAGGATAGTGTTAGGATTAGGGTTAGGGTTAGCATCAGCCCTAGGATAGTGTTAGAGTTAGGGTTAGCATCAGGCCTAGGATAGTGTTTGGGTTAGGGTTAGGGTTAGCATTAGCCCTAGGATAGTGTTAGGGTTAGGGTTAGCCTCAGCCCTAGGAGAGTGTTAGGGTTAGGGATCGGGTTAGCATCAGGCCTAGGATAGTGTTAGGGTTAGGGTTAGGGTTAGCATCAGCCCTAGGATAGTGTTAGGGTTAGGGTTAGCCTCAGGCCTAGGATAGTGTTAGGGTTAGGGTTAGCATCAGCCCTAGGATATTGTTAGGGTTAGGGTTAGGTTTAGCATCAGCCCTAGGATAGTGTTAGGGTTATGGTTAGGTTTAGCATCAGTCCTAGGATAGTGTTAGGGTAAGTGTTAGGGTTAGAATCAGCCCTAGGATAGTGTTAGGGTTAGGGTTAGGGTTAGCATCAGCCCTAGGATAGTGTTAGGTTTAGGGTTAGGGATATCATCAGGCCTAGGATATTGTTAGGGTTAGGGTTATCATCAGCCCTAGGATAGTGTTAGAGTTAGGGTTATGGTTACCATCAGCCCTAGGATAGTGTTAGGGTTAGGGTTAGGGTTAGCATCAGCCCTAGGATAGTGTTAGGGTTAGGGTTAGGGTTAGCATCAGCCCTAGGATATTATTAGGGTTAGGGTTAGCATCAGCCCTAGGATAGTGTTAGGGTTAAGGTTAGGGTTAACAACAGGCCCAGGATAGTGTTAGTGTTAGGGTTAGCATCAGCCTTAGGATAGCGTTAGGGTTAGGGTTAGGGTTAGCATCAGCCGTAGGATAGTGTTAGGGTTAGGGTTAGCCTCAGCCCTAGGATAGTGTTAGAGTTAGGGTTAGGGTTAGCATCAGCCCTAGGATAGTGTTAGGGTTAGGGTTAGGGTTAGCATCAGCCCTAGGACAGCGTTAGTGTTAGGGTTAGCATCAGCCCTAGGATAGTGTTAGGGTTAGGGTTAGGGTTAGCATCAGCCCTAGGATAGTATTAGGGTTAGGGTTAGGGTTAGGGTTAGCGTTAGCATCAGCTCTAGGATAGTGTTAGGGTTAGGGTTAGGGTTAGCATCAACCCTAGGATAGTGTTAGGGTTAGGGTTAGGGTTAGCATCAGCCCTAGGATAGTGTTAGGGTTAGGGTTAGCATCAACCCTAGGAGAGTGTTTGGGTTACGGTTAGGGTTAGCATCAGCCCTAGGATAGTGTTAGGGTTAGGGTTAGCCTCAGCCCTAGGATAGTGTTAGGGTTATGGTTAGGTTTAGCATCAGCCCTAGGATAGTGTTAGTGTAAGTGTTAGGGTTAGGATCAGGCCTAGGATAGTGTTAGGGTTAGGGTTAGGGTTAGCATCAGCCCTAGGATAGTGTTAGGTTTAGGGTTGGGGATATCATCAGGCCTAGGATATTGTTAGGGTTAGGGTTATCATCAGACCTAGGATAGTGTTAGAGTTAGGGTTAGGGTTAGCATCAGCCCTAGGATAGTGTTAGGGTTAGGGTTAGGGTTAGCATCAGCCCTAGGATAGTGTTAGGGTTAGGGTTAGGGTTAGCATCAGCCCTAGGATATTATTAGGGTTACGGTTAGCATCAGCCCTAGGATAGTGTTAGGGTTAAGGTTAGGGTTAACACCAGGCATAGGATAGTGTTAGTGTTAGGGTTAGCATCAGCCTTAGGATTGCGTTAGGGTTAGGGTTAGGGTTAGCATCAGCCGTAGTATAGTGTTAGGGTTAGGGTTAGCCTCAGCCCTAGGATAGTGTTAGAGTTCGGGTTAGGGTTAGCATCAGCCCTAGGATAGTGTTAGGGTTAGGGTTAGGGTTAGCATCAGCCCTAGGATAGTGTTAGTGTTATGGATAGCATCAGCCCTAGGATAGTGTTAGGGTTAGCGTTAGGGTTAGCATGAGCCCTAGGATAGTATTAGGGTTAGGGTTAGGGTTAGGGTTAGCGTTAGCATCAGCTCTAGGATAGTGTTAGGGTTAGGGCTAGGGTTAGCATCAACCCTAGGATAGTGTTAGGGTTAGGGTTAGGGTTAGCATCAGCCCTAGGATAGTGTTAGGGTTAGGGTTAGCATCAGCCCTAGGATAGTGTTAGGGTTAGGGTTAGGGTTAGCATCAGCCCTAGGATAGTGTTAGGGTTAGGGTTAGCATCAGCCCTAGGATAGTGTTAGGGTTAGGGTTAGGGTTAGCATCAGCCCTAGGATAGTGTTAGGGTTAGGGTTAGCATCAGCCATAGGATAGTGTTAGGGTTAGGGTTAGGGTTAGCATCAGCCCTAGGATAGTGTTAGGGTTAGGGTTAGCATCAACCCTAGGATAGTGTTAGGGTTAGGGTTAGGGTTAGCATCAGCCCTAGGATAGTGTTAGGGTTAGGGTTAGCCTCAGCCCTAGGAGAGTGTTAGGGTTAGGGATAGGGTTAGCATCAGGCCTAGGATAGTGTTAGGGTTAGGGTTAGGGTTATCATCAGGCCTAGGTTAGTGTTAGGGTTAGGCTTAGCATCAGGCCTAGGATAGTGTTAGGGTTAGGGTTAACATCAGCCCTAGGATAGTGTTAGGGTTAGGGTTAGGGTTAGCATCAGCTCTAGGATAGTGTTAGGTTTAGGGTTAGCATCAGCCCTAGGATAGTGTTAGGGTTAGGGTTAGGGTAAGCATCAGCCCTAGGATAGTGTAAGTGTTAGGGTTAGGGTTAGCATGAGGCCTAGGATAGTGTTAGGGTTAGGGTTAGCATCAGCCCTAGGATAGTGTTAGTGTTCGGGTTAGGGTTAGCATCAGCCCTAGGATAGTATTAGGGTTAGGGTTAGCATCAGCCCTAGGATAGTGTTAGGGTTAGGGTTAGGGTTAGCACCAGGCCTAGGATAGTGTTAGTGTTAGGGTTAGCATCAGCCTTAGGATAGTGTTAGGGTTAGGGTTAGGGTTAGCATCAGCCGTAGGATAGTGTTAGGATTAGGGTTAGCCTCAGCCCTAAGATAGTGTTAGAGTTAGGGTTAGGGTTAGCATCAGCACTAGGATAGTGTTAGGGTTAGGGTTAGGGTTAGCATCAGCCCTAGGATAGTGTTAGTGTTAGGGTTAGCATCAGCCCTAGGATAGTGTTAGGGTTAGGGTTAGGGTTAGCATCCGCCCTAGGATAGTGTTATGTTTAGGGTTAGGGTTAGCATAAGCCCTAGGATAGTGTTAGGGTTAGGGTTAACATAAACCCTAGGATAGTGTTAGGGTTAGGGTTAGGGTTATCATCAGGCCTAGGATAGTGTTAGGGTTAGGGTTAGTGTTAGCATCAGTTCAAGGATAGTGTTAGGGTTAGCGTTAGGGTTAGCATCAGCCTTAGGATAGTGTTAGGGTTAGGGTTAGCATCAGCCCTAGGATAGTGTTAGGATTAGGGTTAGGGTTAGCATCAGCCCTAGGATAGTGTTAGAGTTAGGGTTAGCATCAGGCCTAGGATAGTGTTTGGGTTAGGGTTAGGGTTAGCATTAGCCCTAGGATAGTGTTAGGGTTAGGGTTAGCCTCAGCCCTAGGAGAGTGTTAGGGTTAGGGATCGGGTTAGCATCAGGCCTAGGATAGTGTTAGGGTTAGGGTTAGGGTTAGCATCAGCCCTAGGATAGTGTTAGGGTTAGGGTTAGCCTCAGGCCTAGGATAGTGTTAGGGTTAGGGTTAGCATCAGCCCTAGGATATTGTTAGGGTTAGGGTTAGGTTTAGCATCAGCCCTAGGATAGTGTTAGGGTTATGGTTAGGTTTAGCATCAGTCCTAGGATAGTGTTAGGGTAAGTGTTAGGGTTAGAATCAGCCCTAGGATAGTGTTAGGGTTAGGGTTAGGGTTAGCATCAGCCCTAGGATAGTGTTAGGTTTAGGGTTAGGGATATCATCAGGCCTAGGATATTGTTAGGGTTAGGGTTATCATCAGCCCTAGGATAGTGTTAGAGTTAGGGTTATGGTTAGCATCAGCCCTAGGATAGTGTTAGGGTTAGGGTTAGGGTTAGTATCAGCCCTAGGATAGTGTTAGGGTTAGGGTTAGGGTTAGGATCAGCCCTAGGATATTATTAGGGTTAGGGTTAGCATCAGCCCTAGGATAGTGTTAGGGTTAAGGTTAGGGTTAACAACAGGCCCAGGATAGTGTTAGTGTTAGGGTTAGCATCAGCCTTAGGATAGCGTTAGGGTTAGGGTTAGGGTTAGCATCAGCCGTAGGATAGTGTTAGGGTTAGGGTTAGCCTCAGCCCTAGGATAGTGTTAGAGTTAGGGTTAGGGTTAGCATCAGCCCTAGGATAGTGTTAGGGTTAGGGTTAGGGTTAGCATCAGCCCTAGGACAGCGTTAGTGTTAGGGTTAGCATCAGCCCTAGGATAGTGTTAGGGTTAGGGTTAGGGTTAGCATCAGCCCTAGGATAGTATTAGGGTTAGGGTTAGGGTTAGGGTTAGCGTTAGCATCAGCTCTAGGATAGTGTTAGGGTTAGGGTTAGGGTTAGCATCAACCCTAGGATAGTGTTAGGGTTAGGGTTAGGGTTAGCATCAGCCCTAGGATAGTGTTAGGGTTAGGGTTAGCATCAACCCTAGGATAGTGTTTGGGTTACGGTTAGGGTTAGCATCAGCCCTAGGATAGTGTTAGGGTTAGGGTTAGCCTCAGCCCTAGGATAGTGTTAGGGTTATGGTTAGGTTTAGCATCAGCCCTAGGATAGTGTTAGTGTAAGTGTTAGGGTTAGGATCAGGCCTAGGATAGTGTTAGGGTTAGGGTTAGGGTTAGCATCAGCCCTAGGATAGTGTTAGGTTTAGGGTTGGGGATATCATCAGGCCTAGGATATTGTTAGGGTTAGGGTTATCATCAGACCTAGGATAGTGTTAGAGTTAGGGTTAGGGTTAGCATCAGCCCTAGGATAGTGTTAGGGTTAGGGTTAGGGTTAGCATCAGCCCTAGGATAGTGTTAGGGTTAGGGTTAGGGTTAGCATCAGCCCTAGGATATTATTAGGGTTACGGTTAGCATCAGCCCTAGGATTGCGTTAGGGTTAGGGTTAGGGTTAGCATCAGCCGTAGTATAGTGTTAGGTTTAGGGTTAGCCTCAGCCCTAGGATAGTGTTAGAGTTCGGGTTAGGGTTAGCATCAGCCCTAGGATAGTGTTAGGGTTAGGGTTAGGGTTAGCATCAGCCCTAGGATAGTGTTAGTGTTATGGATAGCATCAGCCCTAGGATAGTGTTAGGGTTAGCGTTAGGGTTAGCATGAGCCCTAGGATAGTATTAGGGTTAGGGTTAGGGTTAGGGTTAGCGTTAGCATCAGCTCTAGGATAGTGTTAGGGTTAGGGCTAGGGTTAGCATCAACCCTAGGATAGTGTTAGGGTTAGGGATAGGGTTAGCATCAGCCCTAGGATAGTGTTAGGGTTAGGGTTAGCATCAGCCCTAGGATAGTGTTAGGGTTAGGGTTAGGGTTAGCATCAGCCCTAGGATAGTGTTAGGGTTAGGGTTAGCATCAGCCCTAGGATAGTGTTAGGGTTAGGGTTAGGGTTAGCATCAGCCCTAGGATAGTGTTAGTGTTAGGGTTAGCATCAGCCATAGGATAGTGTTAGGGTTAGGGTTAGGGTTAGCATCAGCCCTAGGATAGTGTTAGGGTTAGGGTTAGCATCAGCCCTAGGATAGTGTTAGGGTTAGGGTTAGGGTTAGCATCAGCCCTAGGATAGTGTTAGGGTTAGGGTTAGCATCAACCCTAGGATAGTGTTAGGGTTAGGGTTAGGGTTAGCATCAGCCCTAGGATAGTGTTAGGGTTAGGGTTAGCCTCAGCCCTAGGAGAGTGTTAGGGTTAGGGATAGGGTTAGCATCAGGCCTAGGATAGTGTTAGGGTTAGGGTTAGGGTTATCATCAGGCCTAGGTTAGTGTTAGGGTTAGGCTTAGCATCAGGCCTAGGATAGTGTTAGGGTTAGGGTTAACATCAGCCCTAGGATAGTGTTAGGGTTAGGGTTAGGGTTAGCATCAGCTCTAGGATAGTGTTAGGTTTAGGGTTAGCATCAGCCCTAGGATAGTGTTAGGGTTAGGGTTAGGGTAAGCATCAGCCCTAGGATAGTGTAAGTGTTAGGGTTAGGGTTAGCATGAGGCCTAGGATAGTGTTAGGGTTAGGGTTAGCATCAGCCCTAGGATAGTGTTAGTGTTCGGGTTAGGGTTAGCATCAGCCCTAGGATAGTATTAGGGTTAGAGTTAGCATCAGCCCTAGGATAGTGTTAGGGTTAGGGTTAGGGTTAGCACCAGGCCTAGGATAGTGTTAGTGTTAGGGTTAGCATCAGCCTTAGGATAGTGTTAGGGTTAGGGTTAGGGTTAGCATCAGCCGTAGGATAGTGTTAGGATTAGGGTTAGCCTCAGCCCTAAGATAGTGTTAGAGTTAGGGTTAGGGTTAGCATCAGCACTAGGATAGTGTTAGGGTTAGGGTTAGGGTTAGCATCAGCCCTAGGATAGTGTTAGTGTTAGGGTTAGCATCAGCCCTAGGATAGTGTTAGGGTTAGGGTTAGGGTTAGCATCCGCCCTAGGATAGTGTTATGTTTAGGGTTAGGGTTAGCATAAGCCCTAGGATAGTGTTAGGGTTAGGGTTAACATAAACCCTAGGATAGTGTTAGGGTTAGGGTTAGGGTTATCATCAGGCCTAGGATAGTGTTAGGGTTAGGGTTAGGGTTAGCATCAGTTCAAGGATAGTGTTAGGGTTAGCGTTAGGGTTAGCATCAGCCCTAGGATAGTGTTAGGGTTAGGGTTAGCATCAGCCCTAGGATAGTGTTAGGATTAGGGTTAGGGTTAGCATCAGCCCTAGGATAGTGTTAGGATTAGGGTTAGGGTTATCATCAGCCCTAGGATAGTGTTAGGGTTAGGGTTAGCCTCAGGCCTAGGATAGTGTTAGGGTTAGGGTTAGCATCAGCCCTAGGATATTGTTAGGGTTAGGGTTAGGTTTAGCATCAGCCCTAGGATAGTGTTAGGGTTATGGTTAGGTTTAGCATCAGTCCTAGGATAGTGTTAGGGTTAGGGTTAGGGTTAGCATCAGCCCTAGGATAGTGTTAGGTTTAGGGTTAGGGATATCATCAGGCCTAGGATATTGTTAGGGTTAGGGTTATCATCAGCCCTAGGATAGTGTTAGAGTTAGGGTTATGGTTAGCATCAGCCCTAGGATAGTGTTAGGGTTAGGGTTAGGGTTAGCATCAGCCCTAGGATAGTGTTAGGGTTAGGGTTAGGGTTAGCATCAGCCCTAGGATATTATTAGGGTTAGGGTTAGCATCAGCCCTAGGATAGTGTTAGGGTTAAGGTTAGGGTTAACAAAAGGCCCAGGATAGTGTTAGTGTTAGGGTTAGCATCAGCCTTAGGATAGCGTTAGGGTTAGGGTTAGGGTTAGCATCAGCCGTAGGATAGTGTTAGGGTTAGGGTTAGCCTCAGCCCTAGGATAGTGTTAGAGTTAGGGTTAGGGTTAGCATCAGCCCTAGGATAGTGTTAGGGTTAGGGTTAGGGTTAGCATCAGCCCTAGGACAGCGTTAGTGTTAGGGTTAGCATCAGCCCTAGGATAGTGTTAGGGTTAGGGTTAGGGTTAGCATCAGCCCTAGGATAGTATTAGGGTTAGGGTTAGGGTTAGGGTTAGCGTTAGCATCAGCTCTAGGATAGTGTTAGGGTTAGGGTTAGGGTTAGCATCAACCCTAGGATAGTGTTAGGGTTAGGGTTAGGGTTAGCATCAGCCCTAGGATAGTGTTAGGGTTAGGGTTAGCATCAACCCTAGGATAGTGTTTGGGTTACGGTTAGGGTTAGCATCAGCCCTAGGATAGTGTTAGGGTTAGGGTTAGCCTCAGCCCTAGGATAGTGTTAGGGTTATGGTTAGGTTTAGCATCAGCCCTAGGATAGTGTTAGTGTAAGTGTTAGGGTTAGGATCAGGCCTAGGATAGTGTTAGGGTTAGGGTTAGGGTTAGCATCAGCCCTAGGATAGTGTTAGGTTTAGGGTTAGGGATATCATCAGGCCTAGGATATTGTTAGGGTTAGGGTTATCATCAGACCTAGGATAGTGTTAGAGTTAGGGTTAGGGTTAGCATCAGCCCTAGGATAGTGTTAGGGTTAGGGTTAGGGTTAGCATCAGCCCTAGGATAGTGTTAGGGTTAGGGATAGGGTTAGCATCAGCCCTAGGATATTATTAGGGTTACGGTTAGCATCAGCCCTAGGATAGTGTTAGGGTTAAGGTTAGGGTTAACACCAGGCATAGGATAGTGTTAGTGTTAGGGTTAGCATCAGCCTTAGGATTGCGTTAGGGTTAGGGTTAGGGTTAGCATCAGCCGTAGTATAGTGTTAGGGTTAGGGTTAGCCTCAGCCCTAGGATAGTGTTAGAGTTCGGGTTAGGGTTAGCATCAGCCCTAGGATAGTGTTAGGGTTAGGGTTAGGGTTAGCATCAGCCCTAGGATAGTGTTAGTGTTATGGATAGCATCAGCCCTAGGATAGTGTTAGGGTTAGCGTTAGGGTTAGCATGAGCCCTAGGATAGTATTAGGGTTAGGGTTAGGGTTAGGGTTAGCGTTAGCATCAGCTCTAGGATAGTGTTAGGGTTAGGGCTAGGGTTAGCATCAACCCTAGGATAGTGTTAGGGTTAGGGTTAGGGTTAGCATCAGCCCTAGGATAGTGTTAGGGTTAGGGTTAGCATCAGCCCTAGGATAGTGTTAGGGTTAGGGTTAGGGTTAGCATCAGCCCTAGGATAGTGTTAGGGTTAGGGTTAGCATCAGCCCTAGGATAGTGTTAGGGTTAGGGTTAGGGTTAGCATCAGCCCTAGGATAGTGTTAGGGTTAGGGTTAGCATCAGCCATAGGATAGTGTTAGGGTTAGGGTTAGGGTTAGCATCAGCCCTAGGATAGTGTTAGGGTTAGGGTTAGCATCAGCCCTAGGATAGTGTTAGGGTTAGGGTTAGGGTTAGCATCAGCCCTAGGATAGTGTTAGGGTTAGGGTTAGCATCAACCCTAGGATAGTGTTAGGGTTAGGGTTAGGGTTAGCATCAGCCCTAGGATAGTGTTAGGGTTAGGGTTAGCCTCAGCCCTAGGAGAGTGTTAGGGTTAGGGATAGGGTTAGCATCAGGCCTAGGATAGTGTTAGGGTTAGGGTTAGGGTTATCATCAGGCCTAGGTTAGTGTTAGGGTTAGGGTTAGCATCAGGCCTAGGATAGTGTTAGGGTTAGGGTTAACATCAGCCCTAGGATAGTGTTAGGGTTAGGGTTAGGGTTAGCATCAGCTCTAGGATAGTGTTAGGTTTAGGGTTAGCATCAGACCTAGGATAGTGTTAGGGTTAGGGTTAGGGTAAGCATCAGCCCTAGGATAGTGTAAGTGTTAGGGTTAGGGTTAGCATGAGGCCTAGGATAGTGTTAGGGTTAGGGTTAGCATCAGCCCTAGGATAGTGTTAGTGTTCGGGTTAGGGTTAGCATCAGCCCTAGGATAGTATTAGGGTTAGGGTTAGCATCAGCCCTAGGATAGTGTTAGGGTTAGGGTTAGGGTTAGCACCAGGCCTAGGATAGTGTTAGTGTTAGGGTTAGCATCAGCCTTAGGATAGTGTTAGGGTTAGGGTTAGGGTTAGCATCAGCCGTAGGATAGTGTTAGGGTTAGGGTTAGCCTCAGCCCTAAGATAGTGTTAGAGTTAGGGTTAGGGTTAGCATCAGCACTAGGATAGTGTTACGGTTAGGGTTAGGGTTAGCATCAGCCCTAGGATAGTGTTAGTGTTAGGGTTAGCATCAGCCCTAGGATAGTGTTAGGGTTAGGGTTAGGGTTAGCATCCGCCCTAGGATAGTGTTATGTTTAGGGTTAGGGTTAGCATAAGCCCTAGGATAGTGTTAGGGTTAGGGTTAACATAAACCCTAGGATAGTGTTAGGGTTAGGGTTAGGGTTATCATCAGGCCTAGGATAGTGTTAGGGTTAGGGTTAGGGTTAGCATCAGTTCAAGGATAGTGTTAGGGTTAGCGTTAGGGTTAGCATCAGCCCTAGGATAGTGTTAGAGTTAGGGTTAGCATCAGCCCTAGGATAGTGTTAGGATTAGGGTTAGGGTTAGCATCAGCCCTAGGATAGTGTTAGAGTTAGGGTTAGCATCAGGCCTAGGATAGTGTTTGGGTTAGGGTTAGGGTTAGCATTAGCCCTAGGATAGTGTTAGGGTTAGGGTTAGCCTCAGCCCTAGGAGAGTGTTAGGGTTAGGGATCGGGTTAGCATCAGGCCTAGGATAGTGTTAGGGTTAGGGTTAGGGTTAGCATCAGCCCTAGGATAGTGTTAGGGTTAGGGTTAGCCTCAGGCCTAGGATAGTGTTAGGGTTAGGGTTAGCATCAGCCCTAGGATATTATTAGGGTTAGGGTTAGCATCAGCCCTAGGATAGTGTTAGGGTTAAGGTTAGGGTTAACAACAGGCCCAGGATAGTGTTAGTGTTAGGGTTAGCATCAGCCTTAGGATAGCGTTAGGGTTAGGGTTAGGGTTAGCATCAGCCGTAGGATAGTGTTAGGGTTAGGGTTAGCCTCAGCCCTAGGATAGTGTTAGAGTTAGGGTTAGGGATAGCATCAGCCCTAGGATAGTGTTAGGGTTAGGGTTAGGGTTAGCATCAGCCCTAGGACAGCGTTAGTGTTATTGTTAGCATCAGCCCTAGGATAGTGTTAGGGTTAGGGTTAGGGTTAGCATCAGCCCTAGGATAGTATTAGGGTTAGGGTTAGGGTTAGGGTTAGCGTTAGCATCAGCTCTAGGATAGTGTTAGGGTTAGGGTTAGGGTTAGCATCAACCCTAGGATAGTGTTAGGGTTAGGGTTAGGGTTAGCATCAGCCCTAGGATAGTGTTAGGGTTAGGGTTAGCATCAGCCCTGGGATAGTGTTAGGGTTAGGGTTAGGGTTAGCATCAGCCCTAGGATAGTGTTTGGGTTAGTGTTAGCATCAGCCCTAGGATAGTGTTAGGGTTAGGGTTAGGGTTAGCATTCAGCCCTAGGATAGTGTTAGGGTTAGGGTTAGCATCAGCCCTAGGATAGTGATAGCGTTAGGGTTAGAGTTATCATCAGGCCTAGGATAGTGTTAGGGTTAGGGTTAGGGTAAGCATCAGCCCTAGGAGAGTGTTAGGGTTAGGGTTAGGGTTAGCATCAGCCCTAGGATAGTGTTAGGGTTAGGGTTAACATCAGCCCTAGGATAGTGTTAGGGTTAGGGTTAGGGTTAGCACCAGCCCTAGGATAGTGGTAGGGTTAGGGTTAGCATCAGACCTAGGATAGTGTTAGGGTTAGGGTTAGCATCAGGCCTAGGATAGTGTTAGGGTTAGGGTTAGCATCAGCCCTAGGAGAGTATTAGGGTTAGGGTTAGGGTTAGCATCAGCCCTAGGATAGTGTTAGGGTTAGGGTTAACATCAGCCCTAGGAGAGTGTTAAGGTTAGGGTTAGGGTTAGCATCAGCCCTAGGATAGTGTTAGGGTTAGGGTTAGGGTTAGCATCAGCCCTAGGATAGTGTAAGTGTTAGGGTTAGGGTTAGCATCAGGCCTAAGAGAGTGTTAGGGTTAGGGTTAGCATCAGCCCAAGGATAGTGTTACGGTTAGGGTTAGAGTTAGCATCAGCCCTAGGATAGTGTTAGGGTTAGGGTTAGGGTTAGGGTTAGCATCAGCCCTAGGATAGTGTTAGGTTTAGGGTTAGCATCAGCCCTAGGATAGTGTTAGGGTTAGGGTTAGGATTAGCATCAGCCCTAGGATAGTGTTAGGGTTAGGGTTAGCATCAACCCTAGGATAATGTTAGGGTTAGAGTTAGTGTTAGCATCAGCCCTAGGATAGTGTTCGGGTTAGGGTTAGCATCAGGCCTAGGATACTGTTATGGTTAGGGTTACATTCAGCCCTAGGAGAGTGTTAGCGTTAGGGTTAGGGTTAGCATCAGCCCTAGGATATTGTTAGGGTTAGGGTTAACATGAGCCCTAGGATAGTGTTACGGTTAGGGTTATGGTTAGCATCAGCTCTAGGATAGTGTTAGGTTTAGGGTTAGCATCAGACCTAGGATAGTGTTAGGGTTAGGGTTAGGGTTAGCATCAGCCCTAGGATAGTGTTAGGGTTAGGGTTAGGGTTAGCATCAGCCCTAGGATAGTGTTAGGGTTAGGGTTAGGGTAAGCAGCAGCCCTAGGATAGTGTAAGTGTTAGGGTTAGGGTTAGCATCAGCCCTAGGATAGTAATAGGGTTAGGGTTAGCATCAGCCCTAGGATAGTGTTAGGGTTAGGGTTAGGGTTAGCACCAGGCCTAGGATAGTGTTAGGGTTAAGGTTAGGGTTAACACCAGGCCTAGGATAGTGTTAGTGTTAGGGTTAGCATCAGCCCTAGGATAGTATTAGGGTTAGGGTTAGGGTTAGGGTTAGTTTTAGCATCAGCTCTAGGATAGTGTTAGGGTTAGGGTTAGGGTTAGTATCAGCCCTAGGATAGTGTTAGGGTTAGGGTTAGGGTTAGCATCAGGCCTAGGACAGTGTTAGGGTTAGGGTTAGCATCAACCCTAGGATAGTGTTAGGGTTAGGGTTAGGGTTAGCATCAGCCCTAGGATAGTGTTAGGGTTAGGGTTAGCATCAACCCTAGGATAGTGTTTGGGTTACGGTTAGGGTTAGCATCATCTCTAGGATAGTGTTAGGGTTAGGGTTAGCCTCAGCCCTAGGATAGTGTTACGGTTATGGTTAGGTTTAGCATCAGCCCTAGGATAGTGTTAGGGTAAGTGTTAGGGTTAGGATCAGGCCTAGGATAGTGTTAGGGTTAGGGTTAGGGTTAGCATCAGCCCTAGGATAGTGTTAGGTTTAGGGCTAGGGATATCATCAGGCCTAGGATATTGTTAGGGTTAGAGTTATCATCAGACCTAGGATAATGTTAGAGTTAGGGTTAGGGTTAGC